>NC_090439.1:961401198-962034739 GCF_031143425.1 Pleurodeles waltl
ATCGAATTTATTGGCTGCAACCAAGTGACAAGCGTCCTAGAAGTACAACAGCACGGTTTGTATGTTCTCAGGAGACTGTGTTTCAATGCAAAGTCAGGTTTCCTTATATACAGTTTTTTAAGCTTCAGGCAAACATTCTTGACATTTTGGTTGGTCATTCACATGTTTTCACTACAAAGGAAAAAACAGTGTCATGATGAAACCTCATATTTCATGTCATCCAACCCATAATAAATTACCCGGCAAGGCCTAGTATTTTACATCAGATAAGTGTGGACCCCCAATAAAAACGGGCACCTCCCCCTCATAAAGTAAGAAGAAGAAAAGAGCAGGTGCAGGTGTGAGCAAGATTAGGCAGGGTGTGTGAGCGATAATAGGGGTTTTATGGCATGGTGTGCCTTGATGCTATCTGATTCGGCCACTGGGAGAGGGACTGACCAAACAGGTTTGGCCTGAGGCAATGGTTCCAGCTTGCCCAGGTCAGAGAAAAGTCAATCAAGGTGTATGTGTCCTTGGAATCAAATCTGACTGTATTATAAGCCTATGTGAGGGCAACTTTTAAAAATGGCTGCCGTGTATAAAATGGGAGCCTTGAGTGCAGGACGAAAATGGCGATTTCGAGGTGAAAACGCTGCTGGAATTGAGCGAAAATGCTCATGCTTAGTGTACTAGTCATTATCGGTCTTTTGATACTAAAATCGTACTGCTGTGGCAAAGTAAATTACATGGGTCCAGAATTTTTAGAACCACAAACCCTCCTTTTGCCCTTACATAGGCAATAAACCTATTCTCATGCTAATCTGAGTCCAGGTCTATGTTTATAAGGCCATGGAGATGTTGCTGGAGCAAAATTCTAGTACTTGGTAACTCTCTCTGGACAGGTCTCCTCGAACATGAAGTAGCACAAAAGGCCACATATGGCAGGACAAAATAAGGAATACCTCTATCTGCAGTAGGTGGCATAAGATCACACACCCAACAATTAGTGATGTTCACTACTAACTAGTGTTGATGCAGAAGCTGTACAAAAGAATTGCTTACGAATTCTGATCTTCTAACCTGCTCATGTTCAGGAAAAGGGTGAAAAGAGTGCAAAGAAACAATAGTAGGAAAAGACATAGGTTGGGAAGTGGGTGCAGAAGTCAATTGAGTAGAGAAAAACAATCCCACCCATAAATGACAACGTCATGTTTAAAAGACACTAGAAAACACGTTATTAAGAACATATAGACAACGGGAGAAAGTAGTGGCCACTATTACAAATGAAATAATAATTTTTCACAACCCTAACCAAAAAGCAAATCCTAAAATTATCTAGTAACATTTTTAGGGCTCCTCTGCATTTCAGTAATTTTTGTATGTTCAGGTGGAACAGTGGTGACTCTCATCAATGCTCTAAGGTGAAAAGGGGGTACTCTTTCCACAGAAAATGGACTTTATTCTGCTTTTACTAAACAGAAAAGTACTTTAAAACAATGCCAGCAAAACAATCAGTCTCCTAACACCTAGTCTATACAATCACACGGAAACCTCTTGTGAAACCAACTATGCCCAGAGTCCGTTCAAAAAGCCTCTCTGGCAGGCTTCTATTGTCCATCAAATTTTCTTTTGTTGTTTTCTTTCGCATGGGCCTCTCAATTCAGGCCTCTTCGTGAGAAAAGTACTGCTTAGTTGGAGTGCCCTCCTGGCAAACACCCACAGCTCACTCGAAAGTCTCAATGTCTTAAAGCAATGCACCAGTGTCTCTCCTCTGTGGCAGACACTACAAACAATGTGCTCTTCATTGATCAAGGGCACAAATCATCTCGTGCAGACCCAAGCACCATTAATTGGGAAATAGCTCAAGCTCAGCAGCACTTTCAGACTCCAACACTCATTATTTAGTGTCAGAGGACGCTCAAGCTGCTCTTTCATGGGCATCACAATATAGTGCCTTTTTCCAAACTTGAAATCTCCGGTGCACTGCCCTTCTTCCGTTGGAGCAAAGAAAAGGGGGTGTGTGGCCAAAACTCAGGCCAAGGGGCTCAAGGGATTGCACACTGTCAGAGGTTTCCAGCACATGACAGGTAGAGAAATGAAACCTCAAAACAGCTCTGCCATCAACAACAGGAATCCTTCTCTTTAGCTCTTTTACACTGAAACTTTGGTTTTGTGATGTCCAACGCTGTCTGATGGAGCAAGTACGATACCATGCGCTGGCGATCGCTGTCCAGCTTTGCTACTTTGTGGGTGCTGAGACTGTAGGGCCAAAATGTCCGTCTTTCATCTGTAGCTGTCACTGATGGGAATTAGGCTTAAATCAATGTCCTGCAGGTTATTATGACTTGATACCCGCAGAATCTAGTGACGTAGGAAATGTGCCACAGTTGTTAGTTCCCTTCAATTTAGTACAAAAACAGTTCATGGTTTTTAACAAGGGGACTGCAAGCAGGTAGTCTGCAATCTTCAAAGGAGTAGCCATACACCATGGGCATAAATTACAAAGACAAAGGCAGAAGGGCAAAACAGGGTCTCTAGCATCTTTAATTGGGTTCTCTCCATTATTCTCTGCCATCTATAGCTACAAGAGAATTCTATCTGAATGGATTTCCTCACACAGTGGCATTGTCTAATGGGGTAAACACATATTTTCTTCAATGATTAAGTCTAGGTGTTCCTCCTTATCTTAGAACATCTCAATAGAGAAATCACATGATACCGATTATCAGGGACATGTAGAAACCTTCCTTTAAAAACTGTGCATCAGGTGCACGATGCAATACACAGGCTAATAGTCAAATGTGCAAACAAAAAGACAAGAACTAGAGGGTCCTGATATTTGCATGATTAGGACACATCTGATGCCACCAAAAATTAAAGTAGCAGGAACAGAAGGGAACCGAAAACCAAATTAAAATAGACATTGAAAATTCGTCATGTTCAAAAAGGTAAACATAAGATATCTCCTTTTGAGATGGAAAACTTGTCTTACTATAATATTGAGTCAGTTAACCAGTCTATCGCTGCCCTGACAGTCAGGCTGGAAAACATTGAAGCAGGCCTAAGGCAAATTCTTGAAAACCAGTCTGGTCATACCAAAGGGAATTATACATAACATGGGGGTCCCTGGTACATCACTGCAGTCTGGAAATGTGAACCTGAACAATACATCAATAATAATAAAAGGTCTGACTGGTGAAAGGAATTTGAAAAAGAGAAATGGGACTAGGACATAGCTAAAATCTCAATAACTAAGCATGATGCGACATTGGTCAGGGGAAGTAACAAAAGAAAAAAATCTATAGGAAGAACAAAAAAAATTATTTGGGTGATAGTCAGGCATGTGACACAACACCGAGAGTACGGGTGATACACAAAGGCCAAAGTTACACAAATTTTAACTCTACTGTTGGCGACTACACCATATGCGGTACTCCTAGCTAATGTTTCAGTTCCTTCTTCAGGAAAAAATGAAAACCTGGTTTTCTTTTAAGGAACGAAAGCCATATGCTACTTAGGAAACAGAACATCATTAACTAATGTAATATAGAAATTAGGCCACCTTGAGTCACAGATCTATAATTTCATCCTTAGGTCCAATCAAGGCTACATAAATGTAGGGCTGCCTGTTCCTTTAAGGGAAGGGGCAGTAACGTGACTAACTGCAGGTGACACACTTTGATCCTGTATATCTCTTTTTATTTTCCTTCAGTACCATTATAGCCAAATAGACATGCACTGGTGAAGTGTTGTCTTTTATGTTCACAGCATGAAATATCATTATCTGTGGAATTTAGTTACCAGAACAAGTTCAACCAACTATTGCGTAGCGATGGGCATCGTCATGACCATCCCCTCACAACACAGGGGAGCTTGTAATAATATCAAAAGCAGCAACAAACATGCAAAAAACAAATAAAAAATAATAAAAACGCACAAAACGTCAAGCCATCAGATATACTTGCTGTGTATCAAGCACAAAAAGCATAGACAAAACAATAGCATGTGTGAATAAGCGGTGACACACAACACCATGTCATGTACTTTATGCACTGTAAACCTGCAGCCCAAAACCCAATATTTGGGCCTGTTTAATTTGTCAGGTTTAAAATCCTTACCCTCCTTTTGACAGTAGATCACCAGGCAATGGAAATCTGCTGTCAAATATAACTTTACTGTTTCTCTTCTAACATACAGGACCAGCAAGAACAATTCATGATAGGACCAAATACATGAAAATAAATTTCCATTACTTAACTGTTACCCTCTTGTCAGTTACTTCGCAACATCAAGCCACCTTAGTTTTACCTTTCTAAAAGTAAAAATGTTTACACTGACACTCCATATTAATTTGGCACCTACAATTTCCACTGTGAAAAATAAGTCTTAATTGGTAAATCGTTCTCATTAAGGCATGTAGCCTTCAAAATTTTAGAAAAGTGCTGCATCTTATTTTCTGTCTAAGACTTAATGCAACACTTCGTTTTCTGTCAAATAAAAGCAACTAGCAGGCATCAATTTATTTTTTTAGAGCAGAGACACAAATGTATCAGTTCTGCAGAGCATTTAACATGATGTTGGGACTTTCGAAGAAACCCCTTTTTTTATATTTTCCCTTTGGAATTAAGTTCTTTAATTGTATTGATGTTCTTCTGGAGAAACCAGAAATCCCACTTTTAGAGGCTTGTAGGGTCATTCTGCATTTCACAGAGACAAGGCCCTAATTTAAAAGGTCACAAGTGTCAACATGACAGCCTCCTCCATTGTTTATGGGAAAACTAAAGATAGCATCTCAGCAGCGTGACTTGAGCCAGCCTCTGTAGCTCTCCTAGCTTCTGCCACTCTGAATCTGTCAAAGACAGTAGGCCTTCCTGTTTTCCTTCTAACCTGCAATAATTCACTCTATATAAAAAAAATAAAAAAAATCCTTTTTAGGCGCTAAAATTTTTTATCTCTATTTCCAGATTATTAAACTACATTTACTGTGAATAATGCACAAACCTTAATAACACACATACCAGTTGTTAGAATAAATGCTTGTTGCAATCCCATGCAATGGTACATATTTCATCAACCTCGAATGAATGAACGTCTCAGTAGGCCCAGCTGAAGTTAGCACCTTCAACCTCAATATTAAAACAAGCCTTTGTACTGGCACATTGACTCATTGAATCATAAGAAGGCACAACCTGCAAAAATATATCAAACCTAAATGTATGCATTTACTGAAGCCTGAGACACTTTAAAAAGTACTCTAAATGAAAGAAAATGCAGTTTAAACAGTGTTTTTGCCCAAAATCGACTTTGATATTTTAGGCATTAAAAATCAATATCCTACAATTTTCTTGCATAATATGCATTACCAGAATGTCTATTACACAATCCATGAGTCAGCCATTGAAAATAGTAACTTATACTTTATAGAAATGAGCTGGTTTGCTCCTGCGCCAAGGGAAAATTGCACATACAAATGTCATTTTAGCGGTGCTACATAACTTAAATTAAATTTTAATGCTAGGAGGTCATAGTATAGGTATTAAGCTTTATAAATATTAAAAAACGATTTTGAAAGGCACTTATTTTTTAAATAATTTTTCCATAATTAATAATTTTCTTTAAAAAAAAAAAAAAAAACAATTATTCTTTTTTTTGGTGATAATTCCACATATAAAAGCAAGCTGCATCCCTTGCCTATTATTTGGGATACATTAACTCACAAGCCTAAGCGTATAAGCCTAACTTGAAATGCGTCACATTTTTGCGCCACTTTCATTTAAAAGGAAGGTTATGCAAAATTCCACCCGTGTTTAACTGGGAAAGTGCTGGCTGAATTGAACATTCCTATCAAATATACTGCAGCTGAAAAGTTTGCCTGTGAACATCTAATACAATGCATCTAAGAAAAATGCTGTAAATTTTTTTTTTTTTTTGCAAAAATAGATAATTTCGTTTTTTTTTTAGGGCCCTATTTATATCTATTGAATGTGTTTTCTAATTTATTAAGCATTTAACGTCAGTTTTGTATATGTGCACAATTGCTCATTCTATAAATTAAAGAGCAACATATAGCTATGTTAGCACATCACACGGTTCATTTCTGGATTTTTTCTAAGTTTCTACTTAATATTAATTAACCAACATTTTACTTAACAAACTGAAAACATCAAGAAGACCCACAAACACACATTGAGCTCATTTCAGATATAAACAGAAAACACTCAGGACACACAATACAGCGCGCTTTAGCCATTTTTCATAGATAGCGCCGTCGCAATTTACTTACAGAACCGTTTGCAGATCCTAGTTGTAAGTCATATTTACAAGAGAAAAGAAAACTTTTCTCAATAGTGTTCCAAAAAACTGCAAAAACAGCCTCACAGACATTTATTTCCAAGAATAGCGGACCCATACTTTATTAAACGTGATGGGGCCCACTCCGTGCTTCACATATAGTTCATAGGTTGGAGTTCCAATCGGAGGAACCGGACATGAGTCCTCCAACCGGGAGTCCCTTTTACAACCAAGACAAAACAAATTTCCAAGTCTGCTAAGACCAGGCATCTTCGCTCACTAGTCTAGCTTCAAACTTCAAAGGATTATCGTTTACGATAGTCTCGTGAATACACGAGTCCTTCGGCTTTGGTACTTGCAAGTTCCAAATCAAAGTGATCCCGAAGGGATACCAAACCAAATGTCCAACTAAGGACCAAACCAAGTGTCCAACTAAGGACTGGGAGACGCTCCACTTATACTTAACTGAAAATATCGATGACGTCACCAGAAGACTCGTCTTATCGTTTCGCTCTAACAAACATCAAGGGTCCAAATCAGGGCGATAGCCAGGGCAGCAGTCCTTCGTAGCCGTCGGGAAGCGGGGAACCTCGCAGCAAAGACTTTCGGACCACGTCGACATGCAGGGGTCGATGAAGTGGCGGCCTTCCTCCAGAATTTTCACACAAAGCTCCCCACGGACCTCAGGCTTGGACCGGTACCGCTGGTATCGCCCCACGTTTGGGCGCCAACTGAGGTACTGGGTTTTTCAGAACCGGTACTGATCCGGTAACCCAGCGGTGCCAGGGTACACCCAAAGACCTCGGGTACTTTCCTGATTCAGACCACAGAAACTCAGAGTCTTCTAGGTGAAGTCAAAGATCGAATTTATTGGCTGCAACCAAGTGACAAGCGTCCTAGAAGTACAACAGCACGGTTTGTATGTTCTCAGGAGACTGTGTTTCAATGCAAAGTCAGGTTTCCTTATATACAGTTTTTTAAGCTTCAGGCAAACATTCTTGACATTTTGGTTGGTCATTCACATGTTTTCACTACAAAGGAAAAAACAGTGTCATGATGAAACCTCATATTTCATGTCATCCAACCCATAATAAATTACCCGGCAAGGCCTAGTATTTTACATCAGATAAGTGTGGACCCCCAATAAAAACGGGCACCTCCCCCTCGTAAAGTAAGAAGAAGAAAAGAGCAGGTGCAGGTGTGAGCAAGATTAGGCAGGGTGTGTGAGCGATAATAGGGGTTTTATGGCATGGTGTGCCTTGATGCTATCTGATTCGGCCACTGGGAGAGGGACTGACCAAACAGGTTTGGCCTGAGGCAATGGTTCCAGCTTGCCCAGGTCAGAGAAAAGTCAATCAAGGCGTATGTGTCCTTGGAATCAAATCTGACTGTATTATAAGCCTATGTGAGGGCAACTTTTAAAAATGGCTGCCGTGTATAAAATGGGAGCCTTGAGTGCAGGACGAAAATGGCGATTTCGAGGTGAAAACGCTGCTGGAATTGAGCGAAAATGCTCATGCTTAGTGTACTAGTCATTATCGGTCTTTTGATACTAAAATCGTACTGCTGTGGCAAAGTAAATTACATGGGTCCAGAATTTTTAGAACCACAAACCCTCCTTTTGCCCTTACATAGGCAATAAACCTATTCTCATGCTAATCTGAGTCCAGGTCTATGTTTATAAGGCCATGGAGATGTTGCTGGAGCAAAATTCTAGTACTTGGTAACTCTCTCTGGACAGGTCTCCTCGAACATGAAGTAGCACAAAAGGCCACATATGGCAGGACAAAATAAGGAATACCTCTATCTGCAGTAGGTGGCATAAGATCACACACCCAACAATTAGTGATGTTCACTACTAACTAGTGTTGATGCAGAAGCTGTACAAAAGAATTGCTTACGAATTCTGATCTTCTAACCTGCTCATGTTCAGGAAAAGGGTGAAAAGAGTGCAAAGAAACAATAGTAGGAAAAGACATAGGTTGGGAAGTGGGTGCAGAAGTCAATTGAGTAGAGAAAAACAATCCCACCCATAAATGACAACGTCATGTTTAAAAGACACTAGAAAACACGTTATTAAGAACATATAGACAACGGGAGAAAGTAGTGGCCACTATTACAAATGAAATAATAATTTTTCACAACCCTAACCAAAAAGCAAATCCTAAAATTATCTAGTAACATTTTTAGGGCTCCTCTGCATTTCAGTAATTTTTGTATGTTCAGGTGGAACAGTGGTGACTCTCATCAATGCTCTAAGGTGAAAAGGGGGTACTCTTTCCACAGAAAATGGACTTTATTCTGCTTTTACTAAACAGCAAAGTACTTTAAAACAATGCCAGCAAAACAATCAGTCTCCTAACACCTAGTCTATACAATCACACGGAAACCTCTTGTGAAACCAACTATGCCCAGAGTCCGTTCAAAAAGCCTCTCTGGCAGGCTTCTATTGTCCATCAAATTTTCTTTTGTTGTTTTCTTTCGCATGGGCCTCTCAATTCAGGCCTCTTCGTGAGAAAAGTACTGCTTAGTTGGAGTGCCCTCCTGGCAAACACCCACAGCTCACTCGAAAGTCTCAATGTCTTAAAGCAATGCACCAGTGTCTCTCCTCTGTGGCAGACACTACAAACAATGTGCTCTTCATTGATCAAGGGCACAAATCATCTCGTGCAGACCCAAGCACCATTAATTGGGAAATAGCTCAAGCTCAGCAGCACTTTCAGACTCCAACACTCATTATTTAGTGTCAGAGGACGCTCAAGCTGCTCTTTCATGGACATCACAATATAGTGCCTTTTTCCAAACTTGAAATCTCCGGTGCACTGCCCTTCTTCCGTTGGAGCAAAGAAAAGGGGGTGTGTGGCCAAAACTCAGGCCAAGGGGCTCAAGGGATTGCACACTGTCAGAGGTTTCCAGCACATGACAGGTAGAGAAATGAAACCTCAAAACAGCTCTGCCATCAACAACAGGAATCCTTCTCTTTAGCTCTTTTACACTGAAACTTTGGTTTTGTGATGTCCAACGCCGTCTGATGGAGCAAGTACGATACCATGCGCTGGCGATCGCTGTCCAGCTTTGCTACTTTCTGGGTGCTGAGACTGTAGGGCCAAAATGTCCGTCTTTCATCTGTAGCTGTCACTGATGGGAATTAGGCTTAAATCAATGTCCTGCAGGTTATTATGACTTGATACCCGCAGAATCTAGTGACGTAGGAAATGTGCCACAGTTGTTAGTTCCCTTCAATTTAGTACAAAAACAGTTCATGGTTTTTAACAAGGGGACTGCAAGCAGGTGGTCTGCAATCTTCAAAGGAGTAGCCATACACCATGGGCATAAATTACAAAGACAAAGGCAGAAGGGCAAAACAGGGTCTCTAGCATCTTTAATTGGGTTCTCTCCATTATTCTCTGCCATCTATAGCTACATGAGAATTCTATCTGAATGGATTTCCTCACACAGTGGCATTGTCTAATGGGGTAAACACATATTTTCTTCAATGATTAAGTCTAGGTGTTCCTCCTTATCTTAGAACATCTCAATAGAGAAATCACATGATACCGATTATCAGGGACATGTAGAAACCTTCCTTTAAAAACTGTGCATCAGGTGCACGATGCAATACACAGGCTAATAGTCAAATGTGCAAACAAAAAGACAAGAACTAGAGGGTCCTGATATTTGCATGATTAGGACACATCTGATGCCACCAAAAATTAAAGTAGCAGGAACAGAAGGGAACCGAAAACCAAATTAAAATAGACATTGAAAATTCGTCATGTTCAAAAAGGTAAACATAAGATATCTCCTATTGAGATGGAAAACTTGTCTTACTATAATATTGAGTCAGTTAACCAGTCTATCGCTGCCCTGACAGTCAGGCTGGAAAACATTGAAGCAGGCCTAAGGCAAATTCTTGAAAACCAGTCTGGTCATACCAAAGGGAATTATACATAACATGGGGGTCCCTGGTACATCACTGCAGTCTGGAAATGTGAACCTGAACAATACATCAATAATAATAAAAGGTCTGACTGGTGAAAGGAATTTGAAAAAGAGAAATGGGACTAGGACATAGCTAAAATCTCAATAACTAAGCATGATGCGACATTGGTCAGGGGAAGTAACAAAAGAAAAAAATCTATAGGAAGAACAAAAAAAATTATTTGGGTGATAGTCAGGCATGTGACACAACACCGAGAGTACGGGTGATACACAAAGGCCAAAGTTACACAAATTTTAACTCTACTGTTGGCGACTACACCATATGCGGTACTCCTAGCTAATGTTTCAGTTCCTTCTTCAGGAAAAAATGAAAACCTGGTTTTCTTTTAAGGAACGAAAGCCATATGCTACTTAGGAAACAGAACATCATTAACTAATGTAATATAGAAATTAGGCCACCTTGAGTCACAGATCTATAATTTCATCCTTAGGTCCAATCAAGGCTATAAATGTAGGGCTGCCAGTTCCTTTAAGGGAAGGGGCAGTAACGTGACTAACTGCAGGTGACACACTTTGATCCTGTATATCTCTTTTTATTTTCCTTCAGTACCATTATAGCCAAATAGACATGCACTGGTGAAGTGTTGTCTTTTATGTTCACAGCATGAAATATCATTATCTGTGGAATTTAGTTACCAGAACAAGTTCAACCAACTGTTGCGTAGCGATGGGCATCGTCATGACCATCCCCTCACAACACAGGGGAGCTTGTAATAATATCAAAAGCAGCAACAAACATGCAAAAAACAAATAAAAAATAATAAAAACGCACAAAACGTCAAGCCATCAGATATACTTGCTGTGTATCAAGCACAAAAAGCATAGACAAAACAATAGCATGTGTGAATAAGCGGTGACACACAACACCATGTCATGTACTTTATGCACTGTAAACCTGCAGCCCAAAACCCAATATTTGGGCCTGTTTAATTTGTCAGGTTTAAAATCCTTACCCTCCTTTTGACAGGAGATCACCAGGCAATGGAAATCTGCTGTCAAATATAACTTTACTGTTTCTCTTCTAACATACAGGACCAGCAAGAACAATTCATGATAGGACCAAATACATGAAAATAAATTTCCATTACTTAACTGTTACCCTCTTGTCAGTTACTTCGCAACATCAAGCCACCTTAGTTTTACCTTTCTAAAAGTAAAAATGTTTACACTGACACTCCATATTAATTTGGCACCTACAATTTCCACTGTGAAAAATAAGTCTTAATTGGTAAATCGTTCTCATTAAGGCATGTAGCCTTCAAAATTTTAGAAAAGTGCTGCATCTTATTTTCTGTCTAAGACTTAATGCAACACTTCGTTTTCTGTCAAATAAAAGCAACTAGCAGGCATCAATTTATTTTTTTAGAGCAGAGACACAAATGTATCAGTTCTGCAGAGCATTTAACATGATGTTGGGACTTTCGAAGAAACCCCTTTTTTTATATTTTCCCTTTGGAATTAAGTTCTTTAATTGTATTGATGTTCTTCTGGAGAAACCAGAAATCCCACTTTTAGAGGCTTGTAGGGTCATTCTGCATTTCACAGAGACAAGGCCCTAATTTAAAAGGTCACAAGTGTCAACATGACAGCCTCCTCCATTGTTTATGGGAAAACTAAAGATAGCATCTCAGCAGCGTGACTTGAGCCAGCCTCTGTAGCTCTCCTAGCTTCTGCCACTCTGAATCTGTCAAAGACAGTAGGCCTTCCTGTTTTCCTTCTAACCTGCAATAATTCACTCTATATAAAAAAAATAAAAAAAATCCTTTTTAGGCGCTAACATTTTTTATCTCTATTTCCAGATTATTAAACTACATTTACTGTGAATAATGCACAAACCTTAATAACACACATACCAGTTGTTAGAATAAATGCTTGTTGCAATCCCATGCAATGGTACATATTTCATCAACCTCGAATGAATGAACGTCTCAGTAGGCCCAGCTGAAGTTAGCACCTTCAACCTCGATATTAAAACAAGCCTTTGTACTGGCACATTGACTCATTGAATCATAAGAAGGCACAACCTGCAAATATATATCAAACCTAAATGTATGCATTTACTGAAGCCTGAGACACTTTAAAAAGTACTCTAAATGAAAGAAAATGCAGTTTAAACAGTGTTTTTGCCCAAAATCGACTTTGATATTTTAGGCATTAAAAATCAATATCCTACAATTTTCTTGCATAATATGCATTACCAGAA
Organism: Pleurodeles waltl; assembly: GCF_031143425.1. Classification (NCBI taxonomy): domain Eukaryota; kingdom Metazoa; phylum Chordata; class Amphibia; order Caudata; family Salamandridae; genus Pleurodeles; species Pleurodeles waltl. The sequence goes on from NC_090439.1 coordinate 961,413,674, forward strand.
TGTCTATTACACAATCCATGAGTCAGCCATTGAAAATAGTAACTTATACTTTATAGAAATGAGCTGGTTTGCTCCTGCGCCAAGGGAAAATTGCACATACAAATGTCATTTTAGCGGTGCTACATAACTTAAATTAAATTTTAATGCTAGGAGGTCATAGTATAGGTATTAAGCTTTATAAATATTAAAAAACGATTTTGAAAGGCACTTATTTTTTAAATAATTTTTCCATAATTAATAATTTTCTTTAAAAAAAAAAAAAAAAACAATTATTCTTTTTTTTGGTGATAATTCCACATATAAAAGCAAGCTGCATCCCTTGCCTATTATTTGGGATACATTAACTCACAAGCCTAAGCGCATAAGCCTAACTTGAAATGCGTCACATTTTTGCGCCACTTTCATTTAAAAGGAAGGTTATGCAAAATTCCACCCGTGTTTAACTGGGAAAGTGCTGGCTGAATTGAACATTCCTATCAAATATACTGCAGCTGAAAAGTTTGCCTGTGAACATCTAATACAATGCATCTAAGAAAAATGCTGTAAATGTATTTATTTTTTTGCAAAAATAGATAATTTCGGGTTTTTTTTAGGGCCCTATTTATATCTATTGAATGTGTTTTCTAATTTATTAAGCATTTAACGTCAGTTTTGTATATGTGCACAATTGCTCATTCTATAAATTAAAGAGCAACATATAGCTATGTTAGCACATCACACGGTTCATTTCTGGATTTTTTCTAAGTTTCTACTTAATATTAATTAACCAACATTTTACTTAACAAACTGAAAACATCAAGAAGACCCACAAACACACATTGAGCTCATTTCAGATATAAACAGAAAACACTCAGGACACACAATACAGCGCGCTTTAGCCATTTTTCATAGATAGCGCCGTCGCAATTTACTTACAGAACCGTTTGCAGATCCTAGTTGTAAGTCATATTTACAAGAGAAAAGAAAACTTTTCTCAATAGTGTTCCAAAAAACTGCAAAAACAGCCTCACAGACATTTATTTCCAAGAATAGCGGACCCATACTTTATTAAACGTGATGGGGCCCACTCCGTGCTTCACATATAGTTCATAGGTTGGAGTTCCAATCGGAGGAACCGGACATGAGTCCTCCAACCGGGAGTCCCTTTTACAACCAAGACAAAACAAATTTCCAAGTCTGCTAAGACCAGGCATCTTCGCTCACTAGTCTAGCTTCAAACTTCAAAGGATTATCGTTTACGATAGTCTCGTGAATACACGAGTCCTTCGGCTTTGGTACTTGCAAGTTCCAAATCAAAGTGATCCCGAAGGGATACCAAACCAAATGTCCAACTAAGGACCAAACCAAGTGTCCAACTAAGGACTGGGAGACGCTCCACTTATACTTAACTGAAAATATCGATGACGTCACCAGAAGACTCGTCTTATCGTTTCGCTCTAACAAACATCAAGGGTCCAAATCAGGGCGATAGCCAGGGCAGCAGTCCTTCGTAGCCGTCGGGAAGCGGGGAACCTCGCAGCAAAGACTTTCGGACCACGTCGACATGCAGGGGTCGATGAAGTGGTGGCCTTCCTCCAGAATTTTCACACAAAGCTCCCCACGGACCTCAGGCTTGGACCGGTACCGCTGGTATCGCCCCACGTTTGGGCGCCAACTGAGGTACTGGGTTTTTCAGAACCGGTACTGATCCGGTAACCCAGCGGTGCCAGGGTACACCCAAAGACCTCGGGTACTTTCCTGATTCAGACCACAGAAACTCAGAGTCTTCTAGGTGAAGTCAAAGATCGAATTTATTGGCTGCAACCAAGTGACAAGCGTCCTAGAAGTACAACAGCACGGTTTGTATGTTCTCAGGAGACTGTGTTTCAATGCAAAGTCAGGTTTCCTTATATACAGTTTTTTAAGCTTCAGGCAAACATTCTTGACATTTTGGTTGGTCATTCACATGTTTTCACTACAAAGGAAAAAACAGTGTCATGATGAAACCTCATATTTCATGTCATCCAACCCATAATAAATTACCCGGCAAGGCCTAGTATTTTACATCAGATAAGTGTGGACCCCCAATAAAAACGGGCACCTCCCCCTCGTAAAGTAAGAAGAAGAAAAGAGCAGGTGCAGGTGTGAGCAAGATTAGGCAGGGTGTGTGAGCGATAATAGGGGTTTTATGGCATGGTGTGCCTTGATGCTATCTGATTCGGCCACTGGGAGAGGGACTGACCAAACAGGTTTGGCCTGAGGCAATGGTTCCAGCTTGCCCAGGTCAGAGAAAAGTCAATCAAGGTGTATGTGTCCTTGGAATCAAATCTGACTGTATTATAAGCCTATGTGAGGGCAACTTTTAAAAATGGCTGCCGTGTATAAAATGGGAGCCTTGAGTGCAGGACGAAAATGGCGATTTCGAGGTGAAAACGCTGCTGGAATTGAGCGAAAATGCTCATGCTTAGTGTACTAGTCATTATCGGTCTTTTGATACTAAAATCGTACTGCTGTGGCAAAGTAAATTACATGGGTCCAGAATTTTTAGAACCACAAACCCTCCTTTTGCCCTTACATAGGCAATAAACCTATTCTCATGCTAATCTGAGTCCAGGTCTATGTTTATAAGGCCATGGAGATGTTGCTGGAGCAAAATTCTAGTACTTGGTAACTCTCTCTGGACAGGTCTCCTCGAACATGAAGTAGCACAAAAGGCCACATATGGCAGGACAAAATAAGGAATACCTCTATCTGCAGTAGGTGGCATAAGATCACACACCCAACAATTAGTGATGTTCACTACTAACTAGTGTTGATGCAGAAGCTGTACAAAAGAATTGCTTACGAATTCTGATCTTCTAACCTGCTCATGTTCAGGAAAAGGGTGAAAAGAGTGCAAAGAAACAATAGTAGGAAAAGACATAGGTTGGGAAGTGGGTGCAGAAGTCAATTGAGTAGAGAAAAACAATCCCACCCATAAATGACAACGTCATGTTTAAAAGACACTAGAAAACACGTTATTAAGAACATATAGACAACGGGAGAAAGTAGTGGCCACTATTACAAATGAAATAATAATTTTTCACAACCCTAACCAAAAAGCAAATCCTAAAATTATCTAGTAACATTTTTAGGGCTCCTCTGCATTTCAGTAATTTTTGTATGTTCAGGTGGAACAGTGGTGACTCTCATCAATGCTCTAAGGTGAAAAGGGGGTACTCTTTCCACAGAAAATGGACTTTATTCTGCTTTTACTAAACAGAAAAGTACTTTAAAACAATGCCAGCAAAACAATCAGTCTCCTAACACCTAGTCTATACAATCACACGGAAACCTCTTGTGAAACCAACTATGCCCAGAGTCCGTTCAAAAAGCCTCTCTGGCAGGCTTCTATTGTCCATCAAATTTTCTTTTGTTGTTTTCTTTCGCATGGGCCTCTCAATTCAGGCCTCTTCGTGAGAAAAGTACTGCTTAGTTGGAGTGCCCTCCTGGCAAACACCCACAGCTCACTCGAAAGTCTCAATGTCTTAAAGCAATGCACCAGTGTCTCTCCTCTGTGGCAGACACTACAAACAATGTGCTCTTCATTGATCAAGGGCACAAATCATCTCGTGCAGACCCAAGCACCATTAATTGGGAAATAGCTCAAGCTCAGCAGCACTTTCAGACTCCAACACTCATTATTTAGTGTCAGAGGACGCTCAAGCTGCTCTTTCATGGGCATCACAATATAGTGCCTTTTTCCAAACTTGAAATCTCCGGTGCACTGCCCTTCTTCCGTTGGAGCAAAGAAAAGGGGGTGTGTGGCCAAAACTCAGGCCAAGGGGCTCAAGGGATTGCACACTGTCAGAGGTTTCCAGCACATGACAGGTAGAGAAATGAAACCTCAAAACAGCTCTGCCATCAACAACAGGAATCCTTCTCTTTAGCTCTTTTACACTGAAACTTTGGTTTTGTGATGTCCAACGCCGTCTGATGGAGCAAGTACGATACCATGCGCTGGCGATCGCTGTCCAGCTTTGCTACTTTCTGGGTGCTGAGACTGTAGGGCCAAAATGTCCGTCTTTCATCTGTAGCTGTCACTGATGGGAATTAGGCTTAAATCAATGTCCTGCAGGTTATTATGACTTGATACCCGCAGAATCTAGTGACGTAGGAAATGTGCCACAGTTGTTAGTTCCCTTCAATTTAGTACAAAAACAGTTCATGGTTTTTAACAAGGGGACTGCAAGCAGGTGGTCTGCAATCTTCAAAGGAGTAGCCATACACCATGGGCATAAATTACAAAGACAAAGGCAGAAGGGCAAAACAGGGTCTCTAGCATCTTTAATTGGGTTCTCTCCATTATTCTCTGCCATCTATAGCTACATGAGAATTCTATCTGAATGGATTTCCTCACACAGTGGCATTGTCTAATGGGGTAAACACATATTTTCTTCAATGATTAAGTCTAGGTGTTCCTCCTTATCTTAGAACATCTCAATAGAGAAATCACATGATACCGATTATCAGGGACATGTAGAAACCTTCCTTTAAAAACTGTGCATCAGGTGCACGATGCAATACACAGGCTAATAGTCAAATGTGCAATAAAAAGACAAGAACTAGAGGGTCCTGATATTTGCATGATTAGGACACATCTGATGCCACCAAAAATTAAAGTACCAGGAACAGAAGGGAACCGAAAACCAAATTAAAATAGACATTGAAAATTCGTCATGTTCAAAAAGGTAAACATAAGATATCTCCTATTGAGATGGAAAACTTGTCTTACTATAATATTGAGTCAGTTAACCAGTCTATCGCTGCCCTGACAGTCAGGCTGGAAAACATTGAAGCAGGCCTAAGGCAAATTCTTGAAAACCAGTCTGGTCATACCAAAGGGAATTATACATAACATGGGGGTCCCTGGTACATCACTGCAGTCTGGAAATGTGAACCTGAACAATACATCAATAATAATAAAAGGTCTGACTGGTGAAAGGAATTTGAAAAAGAGAAATGGGACTAGGACATAGCTAAAATCTCAATAACTAAGCATGATGCGACATTGGTCAGGGGAAGTAACAAAAGAAAAAAATCTATAGGAAGAACAAAAAAAATTATTTGGGTGATAGTCAGGCATGTGACACAACACCGAGAGTACGGGTGATACACAAAGGCAAAAGTTACACAAATTTTAACTCTACTGTTGGCGACTACACCATATGCGGTACTCCTAGCTAATGTTTCAGTTCCTTCTTCAGGAAAAAATGAAAACCTGGTTTTCTTTTAAGGAACGAAAGCCATATGCTACTTAGGAAACAGAACATCATTAACTAATGTAATATAGAAATTAGGCCACCTTGAGTCACAGATCTATAATTTCATCCTTAGGTCCAATCAAGGCTACATAAATGTAGGGCTGCCTGTTCCTTTAAGGGAAGGGGCAGTAACGTGACTAACTGCAGGTGACACACTTTGATCCTGTATATCTCTTTTTATTTTCCTTCAGTACCATTATAGCCAAATAGACATGCACTGGTGAAGTGTTGTCTTTTATGTTCACAGCATGAAATATCATTATCTGTGGAATTTAGTAACCAGAACAAGTTCAACCAACTGTTGCGTAGCGATGGGCATCGTCATGACCATCCCCTCACAACACAGGGGAGCTTGTAATAGTATCAAAAGCAGCAACAAACATGCAAAAAACAAATAAAAAATAATAAAAACGCACAAAACGTCAAGCCATCAGATATACTTGCTGTGTATCAAGCACAAAAAGCATAGACAAAACAATAGCATGTGTGAATAAGCGGTGACACACAACACCATGTCATGTACTTTATGCACTGTAAACCTGCAGCCCAAAACCCAATATTTGGGCCTGTTTAATTTGTCAGGTTTAAAATCCTTACCCTCCTTTTGACAGTAGATCACCAGGCAATGGAAATCTGCTGTCAAATATAACTTTACTGTTTCTCTTCTAACATACAGGACCAGCAAGAACAATTCATGATAGGACCAAATACATGAAAATAAATTTCCATTACTTAACTGTTACCCTCTTGTCAGTTCCTTCGCAACATCAAGCCACCTTAGTTTTACCTTTCTAAAAGTAAAATTTTTTACACTGACACTCCATATTAATTTGGCACCTACAATTTCCACTGTGAAAAATAAGTCTTAATTGGTAAATCGTTCTCATTAAGGCATGTAGCCTTCAAAATTTTAGAAAAGGGCTGCATCTTATTTTCTGTCTAAGACTTAATGCAACACTTCGTTTTCTGTCAAATAAAAGCAACTAGCAGGCATCATTTTATTTTTTTAGAGCGGAGACACAAATGTATCAGTTCTGCAGAGCATTTAACATGATGTTGGGATTTTCGAAGAAACCCCTTTTTTTATATTTTCCCTTTGGAATTAAGTTCTTTAATTGTATTGATGTTCTTCTGGAGAAACCAGAAATCCCACTTTTAGAGGCTTGTAGGGTCATTCTGCATTCCACAGAGACAAGGCCCTAATTTAAAAGGTCACAAGTGTCAACATGACAGCCTCCTCCATTGTTTATGGGAAAACTAAAGATAGCATCTCAGCAGTGTGACTTGAGCCAGCCTCTGTAGCTCTCCTAGCTTCTGCCACTCTGAATCTGTCAAAGACAGTAGGCCTTCCTGTTTTCCTTCTAACCTGCAATAATTCACTCTATATAAAAAAAATAAAAAAAATCCTTTTTAGGCGCTAACATTTTTTATCTCTATTTCCAGATTATTAAACTACATTTACTGTGAATAATGCACAAACCTTAATAACACACATACCAGTTGTTAGAATAAATGCTTGTTGCAATCCCATGCAATGGTACATATTTCATCAACCTCGAATGAATGAACGTCTCAGTAGGCCCAGCTGAAGTTAGCACCTTCAACCTCGATATTAAAACAAGCCTTTGTACTGGCACATTGACTCATTGAATCATAAGAAGGCACAACCTGCAAATATATATCAAACCTAAATGTATGCATTTACTGAAGCCTGAGACACTTTAAAAAGTACTCTAAATGAAAGAAAATGCAGTTTAAACAGTGTTTTTGCCCAAAATCGACTTTGATATTTTAGGCATTAAAAATCAATATCCTACAATTTTCTTGCATAATATGCATTACCAGAATGTCTATTACACAATCCATGAGTCAGCCATTGAAAATATTAACTTATACTTTATAGAAATGAGCTGGTTTGCTCCTGCGCCAAGGGAAAATTGCACATACAAATGTCATTTTAGCGGTGCTACATAACTTAAATTAAATTTTAATGCTAGGAGGTCATAGTATAGGTATTAAGCTTTATAAATATTAAAAAACGATTTTGAAAGGCACTTATTTTTTAAATAATTTTTCCATAATTAATAATTTTCTTTAAAAAAAAAAAAAAAAACAATTATTCTTTTTTTTGGTGATAATTCCACATATAAAAGCAAGCTGCATCCCTTGCCTATTATTTGGGATACATTAACTCACAAGCCTAAGCGTATAAGCCTAACTTGAAATGCGTCACATTTTTGCGCCACTTTCATTTAAAAGGAAGGTTATGCAAAATTCCACCCGTGTTTAACTGGGAAAGTGCTGGCTGAATTGAACATTCCTATCAAATATACTGCAGCTGAAAAGTTTGCCTGTGAACATCTAATACAATGCATCTAAGAAAAATGCTGTAAATTTTTTTTTTTTTTTGCAAAAATAGATAATTTCGTTTTTTTTTTAGGGCCCTATTTATATCTATTGAATGTGTTTTCTAATTTATTAAGCATTTAACGTCAGTTTTGTATATGTGCACAATTGCTCATTCTATAAATTAAAGAGCAACATATAGCTATGTTAGCACATCACACGGTTCATTTCTGGATTTTTTCTAAGTTTCTACTTAATATTAATTAACCAACATTTTACTTAACAAACTGAAAACATCAAGAAGACCCACAAACACACATTGAGCTCATTTCAGATATAAACAGAAAACACTCAGGACACACAATACAGCGCGCTTTAGCCATTTTTCATAGATAGCGCCGTCGCAATTTACTTACAGAACCGTTTGCAGATCCTAGTTGTAAGTCATATTTACAAGAGAAAAGAAAACTTTTCTCAATAGTGTTCCAAAAAACTGCAAAAACAGCCTCACAGACATTTATTTCCAAGAATAGCGGACCCATACTTTATTAAACGTGATGGGGCCCACTCCGTGCTTCACATATAGTTCATAGGTTGGAGTTCCAATCGGAGGAACCGGACATGAGTCCTCCAACCGGGAGTCCCTTTTACAACCAAGACAAAACAAATTTCCAAGTCTGCTAAGACCAGGCATCTTCGCTCACTAGTCTAGCTTCAAACTTCAAAGGATTATCGTTTACGATAGTCTCGTGAATACACGAGTCCTTCGGCTTTGGTACTTGCAAGTTCCAAATCAAAGTGATCCCGAAGGGATACCAAACCAAATGTCCAACTAAGGACCAAACCAAGTGTCCAACTAAGGACTGGGAGACGCTCCACTTATACTTAACTGAAAATATCGATGACGTCACCAGAAGACTCGTCTTATCGTTTCGCTCTAACAAACATCAAGGGTCCAAATCAGGGCGATAGCCAGGGCAGCAGTCCTTCGTAGCCGTCGGGAAGCGGGGAACCTCGCAGCAAAGACTTTCGGACCACGTCGACATGCAGGGGTCGATGAAGTGGTGGCCTTCCTCCAGAATTTTCACACAAAGCTCCCCACGGACCTCAGGCTTGGACCGGTACCGCTGGTATCGCCCCACGTTTGGGCGCCAACTGAGGTACTGGGTTTTTCAGAACCGGTACTGATCCGGTAACCCAGCGGTGCCAGGGTACACCCAAAGACCTCGGGTACTTTCCTGATTCAGACCACAGAAACTCAGAGTCTTCTAGGTGAAGTCAAAGATCGAATTTATTGGCTGCAACCAAGTGACAAGCGTCCTAGAAGTACAACAGCACGGTTTGTATGTTCTCAGGAGACTGTGTTTCAATGCAAAGTCAGGTTTCCTTATATACAGTTTTTTAAGCTTCAGGCAAACATTCTTGACATTTTGGTTGGTCATTCACATGTTTTCACTACAAAGGAAAAAACAGTGTCATGATGAAACCTCATATTTCATGTCATCCAACCCATAATAAATTACCCGGCAAGGCCTAGTATTTTACATCAGATAAGTGTGGACCCCCAATAAAAACGGGCACCTCCCCCTCGTAAAGTAAGAAGAAGAAAAGAGCAGGTGCAGGTGTGAGCAAGATTAGGCAGGGTGTGTGAGCGATAATAGGGGTTTTATGGCATGGTGTGCCTTGATGCTATCTGATTCGGCCACTGGGAGAGGGACTGACCAAACAGGTTTGGCCTGAGGCAATGGTTCCAGCTTGCCCAGGTCAGAGAAAAGTCAATCAAGGTGTATGTGTCCTTGGAATCAAATCTGACTGTATTATAAGCCTATGTGAGGGCAACTTTTAAAAATGGCTGCCGTGTATAAAATGGGAGCCTTGAGTGCAGGACGAAAATGGCGATTTCGAGGTGAAAACGCTGCTGGAATTGAGCGAAAATGCTCATGCTTAGTGTACTAGTCATTATCGGTCTTTTGATACTAAAATCGTACTGCTGTGGCAAAGTAAATTACATGGGTCCAGAATTTTTAGAACCACAAACCCTCCTTTTGCCCTTACATAGGCAATAAACCTATTCTCATGCTAATCTGAGTCCAGGTCTATGTTTATAAGGCCATGGAGATGTTGCTGGAGCAAAATTCTAGTACTTGGTAACTCTCTCTGGACAGGTCTCCTCGAACATGAAGTAGCACAAAAGGCCACATATGGCAGGACAAAATAAGGAATACCTCTATCTGCAGTAGGTGGCATAAGATCACACACCCAACAATTAGTGATGTTCACTACTAACTAGTGTTGATGCAGAAGCTGTACAAAAGAATTGCTTACGAATTCTGATCTTCTAACCTGCTCATGTTCAGGAAAAGGGTGAAAAGAGTGCAAAGAAACAATAGTAGGAAAAGACATAGGTTGGGAAGTGGGTGCAGAAGTCAATTGAGTAGAGAAAAACAATCCCACCCATAAATGACAACGTCATGTTTAAAAGACACTAGAAAACACGTTATTAAGAACATATAGACAACGGGAGAAAGTAGTGGCCACTATTACAAATGAAATAATAATTTTTCACAACCCTAACCAAAAAGCAAATCCTAAAATTATCTAGTAACATTTTTAGGGCTCCTCTGCATTTCAGTAATTTTTGTATGTTCAGGTGGAACAGTGGTGACTCTCATCAATGCTCTAAGGTGAAAAGGGGGTACTCTTTCCACAGAAAATGGACTTTATTCTGCTTTTACTAAACAGAAAAGTACTTTAAAACAATGCCAGCAAAACAATCAGTCTCCTAACACCTAGTCTATACAATCACACGGAAACCTCTTGTGAAACCAACTATGCCCAGAGTCCGTTCAAAAAGCCTCTCTGGCAGGCTTCTATTGTCCATCAAATTTTCTTTTGTTGTTTTCTTTCGCATGGGCCTCTCAATTCAGGCCTCTTCGTGAGAAAAGTACTGCTTAGTTGGAGTGCCCTCCTGGCAAACACCCACAGCTCACTCGAAAGTCTCAATGTCTTAAAGCAATGCACCAGTGTCTCTCCTCTGTGGCAGACACTACAAACAATGTGCTCTTCATTGATCAAGGGCACAAATCATCTCGTGCAGACCCAAGCACCATTAATTGGGAAATAGCTCAAGCTCAGCAGCACTTTCAGACTCCAACACTCATTATTTAGTGTCAGAGGACGCTCAAGCTGCTCTTTCATGGGCATCACAATATAGTGCCTTTTTCCAAACTTGAAATCTCCGGTGCACTGCCCTTCTTCCGTTGGAGCAAAGAAAAGGGGGTGTGTGGCCAAAACTCAGGCCAAGGGGCTCAAGGGATTGCACACTGTCAGAGGTTTCCAGCACATGACAGGTAGAGAAATGAAACCTCAAAACAGCTCTGCCATCAACAACAGGAATCCTTCTCTTTAGCTCTTTTACACTGAAACTTTGGTTTTGTGATGTCCAACGCCGTCTGATGGAGCAAGTACGATACCATGCGCTGGCGATCGCTGTCCAGCTTTGCTACTTTCTGGGTGCTGAGACTGTAGGGCCAAAATGTCCGTCTTTCATCTGTAGCTGTCACTGATGGGAATTAGGCTTAAATCAATGTCCTGCAGGTTATTATGACTTGATACCCGCAGAATCTAGTGACGTAGGAAATGTGCCACAGTTGTTAGTTCCCTTCAATTTAGTACAAAAACAGTTCATGGTTTTTAACAAGGGGACTGCAAGCAGGTGGTCTGCAATCTTCAAAGGAGTAGCCATACACCATGGGCATAAATTACAAAGACAAAGGCAGAAGGGCAAAACAGGGTCTCTAGCATCTTTAATTGGGTTCTCTCCATTATTCTCTGCCATCTATAGCTACATGAGAATTCTATCTGAATGGATTTCCTCACACAGTGGCATTGTCTAATGGGGTAAACACATATTTTCTTCAATGATTAAGTCTAGGTGTTCCTCCTTATCTTAGAACATCTCAATAGAGAAATCACATGATACCGATTATCAGGGACATGTAGAAACCTTCCTTTAAAAACTGTGCATCAGGTGCACGATGCAATACACAGGCTAATAGTCAAATGTGCAATAAAAAGACAAGAACTAGAGGGTCCTGATATTTGCATGATTAGGACACATCTGATGCCACCAAAAATTAAAGTACCAGGAACAGAAGGGAACCGAAAACCAAATTAAAATAGACATTGAAAATTCGTCATGTTCAAAAAGGTAAACATAAGATATCTCCTATTGAGATGGAAAACTTGTCTTACTATAATATTGAGTCAGTTAACCAGTCTATCGCTGCCCTGACAGTCAGGCTGGAAAACATTGAAGCAGGCCTAAGGCAAATTCTTGAAAACCAGTCTGGTCATACCAAAGGGAATTATACATAACATGGGGGTCCCTGGTACATCACTGCAGTCTGGAAATGTGAACCTGAACAATACATCAATAATAATAAAAGGTCTGACTGGTGAAAGGAATTTGAAAAAGAGAAATGGGACTAGGACATAGCTAAAATCTCAATAACTAAGCATGATGCGACATTGGTCAGGGGAAGTAACAAAAGAAAAAAATCTATAGGAAGAACAAAAAAAATTATTTGGGTGATAGTCAGGCATGTGACACAACACCGAGAGTACGGGTGATACACAAAGGCAAAAGTTACACAAATTTTAACTCTACTGTTGGCGACTACACCATATGCGGTACTCCTAGCTAATGTTTCAGTTCCTTCTTCAGGAAAAAATGAAAACCTGGTTTTCTTTTAAGGAACGAAAGCCATATGCTACTTAGGAAACAGAACATCATTAACTAATGTAATATAGAAATTAGGCCACCTTGAGTCACAGATCTATAATTTCATCCTTAGGTCCAATCAAGGCTACATAAATGTAGGGCTGCCTGTTCCTTTAAGGGAAGGGGCAGTAACGTGACTAACTGCAGGTGACACACTTTGATCCTGTATATCTCTTTTTATTTTCCTTCAGTACCATTATAGCCAAATAGACATGCACTGGTGAAGTGTTGTCTTTTATGTTCACAGCATGAAATATCATTATCTGTGGAATTTAGTAACCAGAACAAGTTCAACCAACTGTTGCGTAGCGATGGGCATCGTCATGACCATCCCCTCACAACACAGGGGAGCTTGTAATAGTATCAAAAGCAGCAACAAACATGCAAAAAACAAATAAAAAATAATAAAAACGCACAAAACGTCAAGCCATCAGATATACTTGCTGTGTATCAAGCACAAAAAGCATAGACAAAACAATAGCATGTGTGAATAAGCGGTGACACACAACACCATGTCATGTACTTTATGCACTGTAAACCTGCAGCCCAAAACCCAATATTTGGGCCTGTTTAATTTGTCAGGTTTAAAATCCTTACCCTCCTTTTGACAGTAGATCACCAGGCAATGGAAATCTGCTGTCAAATATAACTTTACTGTTTCTCTTCTAACATACAGGACCAGCAAGAACAATTCATGATAGGACCAAATACATGAAAATAAATTTCCATTACTTAACTGTTACCCTCTTGTCAGTTCCTTCGCAACATCAAGCCACCTTAGTTTTACCTTTCTAAAAGTAAAATTTTTTACACTGACACTCCATATTAATTTGGCACCTACAATTTCCACTGTGAAAAATAAGTCTTAATTGGTAAATCGTTCTCATTAAGGCATGTAGCCTTCAAAATTTTAGAAAAGGGCTGCATCTTATTTTCTGTCTAAGACTTAATGCAACACTTCGTTTTCTGTCAAATAAAAGCAACTAGCAGGCATCATTTTATTTTTTTAGAGCGGAGACACAAATGTATCAGTTCTGCAGAGCATTTAACATGATGTTGGGATTTTCGAAGAAACCCCTTTTTTTATATTTTCCCTTTGGAATTAAGTTCTTTAATTGTATTGATGTTCTTCTGGAGAAACCAGAAATCCCACTTTTAGAGGCTTGTAGGGTCATTCTGCATTCCACAGAGACAAGGCCCTAATTTAAAAGGTCACAAGTGTCAACATGACAGCCTCCTCCATTGTTTATGGGAAAACTAAAGATAGCATCTCAGCAGTGTGACTTGAGCCAGCCTCTGTAGCTCTCCTAGCTTCTGCCACTCTGAATCTGTCAAAGACAGTAGGCCTTCCTGTTTTCCTTCTAACCTGCAATAATTCACTCTATATAAAAAAAATAAAAAAAATCCTTTTTAGGCGCTAACATTTTTTATCTCTATTTCCAGATTATTAAACTACATTTACTGTGAATAATGCACAAACCTTAATAACACACATACCAGTTGTTAGAATAAATGCTTGTTGCAATCCCATGCAATGGTACATATTTCATCAACCTCGAATGAATGAACGTCTCAGTAGGCCCAGCTGAAGTTAGCACCTTCAACCTCGATATTAAAACAAGCCTTTGTACTGGCACATTGACTCATTGAATCATAAGAAGGCACAACCTGCAAATATATATCAAACCTAAATGTATGCATTTACTGAAGCCTGAGACACTTTAAAAAGTACTCTAAATGAAAGAAAATGCAGTTTAAACAGTGTTTTTGCCCAAAATCGACTTTGATATTTTAGGCATTAAAAATCAATATCCTACAATTTTCTTGCATAATATGCATTACCAGAATGTCTATTACACAATCCATGAGTCAGCCATTGAAAATATTAACTTATACTTTATAGAAATGAGCTGGTTTGCTCCTGCGCCAAGGGAAAATTGCACATACAAATGTCATTTTAGCGGTGCTACATAACTTAAATTAAATTTTAATGCTAGGAGGTCATAGTATAGGTATTAAGCTTTATAAATATTAAAAAACGATTTTGAAAGGCACTTATTTTTTAAATAATTTTTCCATAATTAATAATTTTCTTAAAAAAAAAAAAAAAACAATTATTCTTTTTTTTGGTGATAATTCCACATATAAAAGCAAGCTGCATCCCTTGCCTATTATTTGGGATACATTAACTCACAAGCCTAAGCGCATAAGCCTAACTTGAAATGCGTCACATTTTTGCGCCACTTTCATTTAAAAGGAAGGTTATGCAAAATTCCACCCGTGTTTAACTGGGAAAGTGCTGGCTGAATTGAACATTCCTATCAAATATACTGCAGCTGAAAAGTTTGCCTGTGAACATCTAATACAATGCATCTAAGAAAAATGCTGTAAATTTATTTATTTTTTTGCAAAAATAGATAATTTCGGTTTTTTTTGGGGCCCTATTTATATCTATTGAATGTGTTTTCTAATTTATTAAGCATTTAACGTCAGTTTTGTATATGTGCACAATTGCTCATTCTATAAATTAAAGAGCAACATATAGCTATGTTAGCACATCACATGGTTCATTTCTGGATTTTTTCTAAGTTTCTACTTAATATTAATTAACCAACATTTTACTTAACAAACTGAAAACATCAAGAAGACCCACAAACACACATTGAGCTCATTTCAGATATAAACAGAAAACACTCAGGACACACAATACAGCGCGCTTTAGCCATTTTTCATAGATAGCGCCGTCGCAATTTACTTACAGAACCGTTTGCAGATCCTAGTTGTAAGTCATATTTACAAGAGAAAAGAAAACTTTTCTCAATAGTGTTCCAAAAAACTGCAAAAACAGCCTCACAGACATTTATTTCCAAGAATAGCGGACCCATACTTTATTAAACGTGATGGGGCCCACTCCGTGCTTCACATATAGTTCATAGGTTGGAGTTCCAATCGGAGGAACCGGACATGAGTCCTCCAACCGGGAGTCCCTTTTACAACCAAGACAAAACAAATTTCCAAGTCTGCTAAGACCAGGCATCTTCGCTCACTAGTCTAGCTTCAAACTTCAAAGGATTATCGTTTACGATAGTCTCGTGAATACACGAGTCCTTCGGCTTTGGTACTTGCAAGTTCCAAATCAAAGTGATCCCGAAGGGATACCAAACCAAATGTCCAACTAAGGACCAAACCAAGTGTCCAACTAAGGACTGGGAGACGCTCCACTTATACTTAACTGAAAATATCGATGACGTCACCAGAAGACTCGTCTTATCGTTTCGCTCTACCAAACATCAAGGGTCCAAATCAGGGCGATAGCCAGGGCAGCAGTCCTTCGTAGCCGTCGGGAAGCGGGGAACCTCGCAGCAAAGACTTTCGGACCACGTCGACATGCAGGGGTCGATGAAGTGGCGGCCTTCCTCCAGAATTTTCACACAAAGCTCCCCACGGACCTCAGGCTTGGACCGGTACCGCTGGTATCGCCCCACGTTTGGGCGCCAACTGAGGTACTGGGTTTTTCAGAACCGGTACTGATCCGGTAACCCAGCGGTGCCAGGGTACACCCAAAGACCTCGGGTACTTTCCTGATTCAGACCACAGAAACTCAGAGTCTTCTAGGTGAAGTCAAAGATCGAATTTATTGGCTGAAACCAAGTGACAAGCGTCCTAGAAGTACAACAGCACGGTTTGTATGTTCTCAGGAGACTGTGTTTCAATGCAAAGTCAGGTTTCCTTATATACAGTTTTTTAAGCTTCAGGCAAACATTCTTGACATTTTGGTTGGTCATTCACATGTTTTCACTGCAAAGGAAAAAACAGTGTCATGATGAAACCTCATATTTCATGTCATCCAACCCATAATAAATTACCCGGCAAGGCCTGGTATTTTACATCAGATAAGTGTGGACCCCCAATAAAAACGGGCACCTCCCCCTCGTAAAGTAAGAAGAAGAAAAGAGCAGGTGCAGGTGTGAGCAAGATTAGGCAGGGTGTGTGAGCGATAATAAGGGTTTTATGGCATGGTGTGCCTTGATGCTATCTGATTCGGCCACTGGGAGAGGGACTGACCAAACAGGTTTGGCCTGAGGCAATGGTTCCAGCTTGCCCAGGTCAGAGAAAAGTCAATCAAGGTGTATGTGTCCTTGGAATGAAATCTGACTGTATTATAAGCCTATGTGAGGGCAACTTTTAAAAATGGCTGCCGTGTATAAAATGGGAGCCACGAGTGCAGGACGAAAATGGCAATTTCGAGGTGAAAACGCTGCTGGAATTGAGCGAAAATGCTCATGCTTAGTGTACTAGTCATTATCGGTCTTTTGATACTAAAATCGTACTGCTGTGGCAAAGTAAATTACATGGGTCCAGAATTTTTAGAACCACACAGTGGCACAACAATAGGCACCTGACACTAGCCAAACCGAGGAACAGCCTTCCACCTCCGCCGGAGCTAGTGAACAGTAGGCCCCGTCACAGGACCAACAGGCCATTAGCACCCCACCCCCTGCAGAAGGAGAACCACCCCGCAAACGGTCCCTGCGATCCAGGCAGAAGACAGAGAACATTGTCAAGACCACTGCCAAGAAATAAGACTCTTCTGATTGTCACCCTTCTGTCCCACTCTGTCACCTTGTTCACCTTGAACTGCCATTACTCTCCTTCCTATGCCCCACTGGACAATGCACCTGTGATACCAAAAGACTGGACTCTACCCTGGACTTTCCTCCACCATCAGCCCAGCCCCTTGCACATCCCCCTCTACTTATGAGCACCTAAATAAACACCCTTGGAACAAATACCAATCTGGAGTCTGTCAAATGATTCACAAATATATTAGTACAACATTATCAAAGCATTACAACTCAAATGTACAGTGAAATATACTTTAGGATGACCTTTGGTGGGCAGCAGTACACACAGTAGGAGCCAGAATGGGGCACAGAGATCTGAAAACAGAGATTCCAAAGGGAACAGTCAGTGGCCATAGACATAGGGAAAGAGGCTGCCTTGTACAATGTCCAACAGATAACTGCAATGTAAAGTGTCACTGGAAGTACTGCAGAATTATGTTGGTTCTGTTGTCCACATCTTCTTTGTCTGCCTCCTCTTCCTCACTGTCCACAGGCTCCACCACTGCCACAAGACCATCTCTGGGCTCATCCTCCTGCAGAAAAGGCACCTGGCGTCTCAAGTTCAGGTTGTGCAACATGCAATGATGATCTGGCACACTTTCTTGGGTGAGTAGTACAGGGACCCACCTGTCAGATGGAGGCACCGGAACCTGGCCTTCAGGAGGCCGAAGATCCTTTCTATAATCCTCCTTGTACGCCCATGTGCCTCATTGTGACGTTTCTCTGCCCATTCCTCACTGGGGTCAGTAGCCATGAGAGGTTGGAGTAACCAGAGTCACCTGCAAATATCGAGGAATACCTGTTAACCACACACTCACCCTTAGGGACAACCCCATACCCAGGCACCAATTTATACTGGGTGGGGACCTTTGGCTCACCTATAAGCCACACCCGGTGCCTCTGGAGTTGGCCCATCACATATGGGATGTTGCTATTCCTCATGATAAAGGTGTCATGCACAGAGCCAGGATATTTGGCATTCACATGGGAGATGTACTGGTCCGCCAAACACACCATCTGCACATTCAGAGAGTGATAGCTTTTTCTATTCCTGTAAATCTGTTCATCTCTCCGGGGGTCGGGGGGACAAATGCTACATGTGTACGATCAATGGCACCAATGATGTTGGGGATATGACCCAGGGCATAAAAGTCAGCCTTCACTGTGGCCAAATCCTCCACCTGGGGGAACACGATGTAGCTGCGCATGTGTTTCAGCAGGGCAGACAACACTCTGGTCAACACGTTAGAGAACATTGACTTAGACATCCCTGATGCCATGGCCATTGTTGTTTGGAAGGAACCACTTGCCAGGAAATGGAGCACTGACAGGACCTGCACTAGAGGGGGGATTCCTGTGGGCTGGCGGATAGCTGACATCAGGTCTGGCTCCAATTGGGCACACAGTTCTTGGATTGTGGCACAGTCAAGTCTGTAGGTAATGACAATGTGTCTGTCCTCCATTGTCGCAAGGTCCACCAGGGGTCTGTACACCGGAGGATGCCGCCATCTCATATTCTGTCTCAACGGTTGAAGCCTATGGAAGAGAACGGTGAGCAGAGGGTCATATTCACACATCTATTGCTTGATGATTTCTTTACTTTACGGAAACAGTATGTGAACTTGAGAGTCAGTTGATGTGCCAATGTCTGCTGTGACATACTTAGGTACCATGCCCTGTGCCCCCCTGAAATGGTGGCTGCCTGACCTGTGAGACCTGTGGGACAAGTGGAAATGAGGTAATTGCGCTCGTGTTGTGCGCCGTCGCGGTAGGCGGTCGATGGCGCAAAATCACATTGGTTATCATTGGGCCCTATGGGTTTAAGGAGCCAATGGCGATGTACGCGGGCGGTGACGGCAGGCACCTCCGCGGACGTCACCGCCATTTTCTATCTGATCACTCACTTGCTACCTGACCTTCAACAGAAGAGGACCTACACTGCAAGTGCTGCTGTGACCTGTGTCTAGAACCGACCATGGCTGATGTGTCTGGGGAAAAGGCCCCTGCCTTCACTGCGGAGGAGTTGGAGAAACTGGTGGATGAGGTCCTACCCCAGTACACATTACTCTACGGTCCTCCAGACAAACAGGTGAGTACACTGTGAGCATGATGCGTGGGCCATGAATGTAGGGATTGCTGTGTGTGTAAGCCACATGTAGTGGGGTTGCAGAGGCGTCCTGGCCTGAGTGCAGCATGTAAGGTGGTCAATGTATGTGCATCAGGGGATGGGTGGGATCTGGTGGGCAATGAGTCTGATGGTCCAGATGGGTGAATAATTCCCTTTTCTGCTCTCTTTTCCCTCCAGGTCAGCCCCCACCAGAAAAAGCGTATTTGGCATGCCATCGCCAAGGAGGTGCAGATCCTGGGGGTTTTTGACAGGCGGAGCACCCACTGCCGCAATGTAGGTCCCTTGTTGTGCAGGCTCTGGAGCACTCCTACTCCAATAGTGTAAATGGGCATCTACTACTGGGCAGGGTCCTGTGGGTTTCTGGTGTGCAGATGATGGCGTTAGGCATTGTACCCCATGGGCTGGTGACTGTCTTACTAAATGGTTGGGCATGGCCTAGTGTATAGGGCTGCTCCGTGTGTGTTGTGTGCGCCAACGGTAGGGTGTTGGTGGCATTGAGCAAGAGTTTCCTCTGTCTCTTCCCCCATATTTATGTTTTGTCACCTTGTCCTTATGTGCATTAGCATAATCTGGCTGAGGAGCAGAGGCACCGGTGACGGAGGGAGCTGCATCCCACATGGAGGCCTAATCCACCGAGTGTGAGGGTACCAGTGGGACGGAGGGCGAGGGGAGCACCACAACGGGGACATGAGGGGAGACCACAGACAGCGACTTCTCCTCCGATGGAAGCTCCCTGGTGGTAGCGGACACCTCTGTGCCCACCCCTACAACAGGTACAACCGCCACCCCCACTACCAGCACCGCCCTCCCAGCAGCCCCTCAGCGTGTTTCCCGTGCCCGTTCACCCAGGAGGGTGGCCATCTCCTTCGCCCCAGGCACCTCAGGCCCTGCCCCAGTCAGCCCTGCTGCCTTCAGTGAGTAGGCTATTGACCTCCTGAGATCCCTCACTGTTGGGCAGTGAACCATACTGAATGCCATCCAGGGTGTAGAGAGGTATTTGCAACAAACAAATACATACCTGGAGGGCATTCACTCTGGTGTGGCGGCTCAACGGAGAGGCAGCCCTTGTCCCTGTGTCTAGCCTCCCCCTCCAAATTCCTCTACCCAGACCCAATCCCCTCAAACCCCGCCTATCCCAAGCAAACCTTCAGACCAGCATTCACCCAAATCACCACACAAAAGTGGCTCAGGCAAACATAAGCACCACATTTCATCTCACAGGCACTCACACAAGCACCATACCCATGCAAACACACCAACATCCACTGCCTCCACTGTGTCCCCCTCTTCCTCTTCATCCACCTCCCTCCCAGTAGCATCTACACTCACACCTGCATGCACTACATCTTCATCCACTACCTCCATCACCAGCATGCCCATCACAACACACCCCTCACAAGCAGTCACCACCCCTACAACCATGCACACATCCCCTGTGTCCTCTCCCAGTTGGTCTGTGACACCTCGTCCCAAAGTACACAAACTCAATCACCCACCCAACAGCCATCCACCTCACAACAGCATCCAGTCCATGCACCTTCACCCAAACTCAGCAGACATACACCTCCTACAACCACTCCCTCTTCCTCCACTCCCAAACCCTCTTCATCTTCCCATCCCAGTGTGTCTAAAAACCTTTTCCTGGCATACATTGACCTGTCCCCTACCCTTCCCCCTGTCCTTCCCCTCGGGCCAGTGTGTCCAGAACACAGGCCAGCACCTCAGCCACCAAGTCGGCGTCCGCTGTGGTACCTGCAACTCCCAGAGGACCAAAGGGTGCACCCGTCAGGCCAGCCAGCGTACCACCAACCCCTGCAAAGGACCAAACCATTCCGCCACCTGCCAAGGTGAAGAAGGGGACAGCATGCAGCAAGGGCAAGGAGCATGACCCACACAGCAGGGCTTCCTCCAAAACTCCAGCTGCCAGAGCCAAGGTCCCAGCAGCATCTGGCAAGGTGAGAAAGGGGCAGAAAAGCCAAGCCAAGACACTTAAGGCATCGGAGGCTCCAGGTGAGGGCCTGGTGGCCACAATCAGAACGGACAGCCCCGCCACCTGTACCGCAGCCAGCACCGCCAGCATCCCCGTCGCAAGCACCGCCACCTGCACTGCCGCTGCCACCACTACTGTCTGCAGCAGCATCCCCAGTGGGCAGCCATCCGAGGCTGCAGGAGACGGGCTGGTGCCTCCCCCCACCACTAGCAGCACCAGCACCTACACCACGGACAGCACCGCCAGCATCCCCGCTGCAAGCACCGCCACCTGCACCGCTGACAGTATGACCACTACCAGCAGCAGCAGCCCCAGTGTGTGCCCATCCGAGGCTGCAGGAGATGGGCTGTAGACTCCCAACACCACTGGCAGCACCTCCACCAGCACCGGCATTACCATCAGTTTGCAGCCTTAGTCGCCGCAGGATGGAGTCTGGCCCTGCCTCCATGGAGTATCAAGCTACCTTGTCCCTGCAAATCTCGTGCCTCAGACACCCAGGTGAGAGAATGTGAACTGCCACACCCCAAGTGCTGCATCACTGGGCACAAGGCCCCCTCCAGAACCAGTGGAAGAAGCCATCCACTCACCCTATCCTTGGCAGGATGAAGCACAGTGGGCACAAAGCCCCCTCCAGAACCTGTGGAGATATGCATCCACTCAACCTATCGCTGGCAGGATGAAGCACACTGGGCACAAAGCCCCCTCCGGAACCAGTGGAGATATGCATCCACTCACCTCCTCCTTGGCAGGATGAAGCACACTGGGCACAAGGCCCCCTCCAGAACCAGTAGGTATATGCATCCACTCACCCCCTCCTTGGCAGGATGAAACACACTGTGCACAAAGCCCCCTCCAGAACCAGTGGAGATGTGCATCTACTCACCCCCTCCTTGGCAGGATAAAGCACACTGGGAACAAAGCCACCTTCAGAACCAGTGGAGATATGCATTCACTCACCCTATCCTTGGCAGGATGAAGCACACTGGGCACAAAGCCCCCTCCAGAACCAGTGGAAGAAGCAATACACTCACCCTATCCTTGGCAGGATGAAGCACACTGGGCACAAATCCCCCTCCAGAACCAGTGGAGAAGCCATCCACTTGAGAGACTGTGGCCTTGCACTCCCCAGGACCAAGCAGTAGGCAAACCACCCACTAGAGAGACTGTGGCTTTGCACTCCCCAGGACCAAGCAGTGGGAAAACCACCCACTTGAGACACTGTGGCTTTGCACTCCCCAGGACCAAGCAGTGGGCAAACCACCCACTTGAGAGACTGTGGTCTTGCACTCCCCAGGACCAAGCAGTGGTCAAAGCACCCACTTAAGAGACTGTGGCTTTGCACTCACCAGGAAATCGCTGTGGGCATGGAGCCCCCTCCAGGAGCAGTGGCATTATTCCATATCAGGCTGAGGTGCCCCCCACTTCCCCATCCCCCTGAGGTGCCTGTGTGTTTACGACCTGATGCCCCTGCAGTGTCCTCTCCGTCTTGAGGCAAGAGATTTTTTGCCCAGTGGCCCACGGTCATTTGCAAAGGACAATGTACGGCCTTCTGTCCATATTGTAAATATTTGTAAATACTGTTTTTATATTTGTTACGTATATATGGCTATTTCTAATATATCACTGGTTGGACTCTATTCCTTTTGTTCTTGCATTCTTCCAGGGTTTTACAGGGTGTAAATGTACTGTTGCTGCATGTGTTTGTGTGTATGCTGTTGTGGGTGAGGGTGGGGGTGTTGCGTGTGTGTGTCACTCTCTTTTTCCTTCCCCCCTCCGCTGTGTGCTAGGTGCAGTACTCACCGTGGTCGACGCCGCCTTTGATATTCCTCGTGTATGAAGAGGTAGACCATCATGGGCAGGACCTGTAACTCGGGCTCCATAGCATCCTGGTTCTTCGTTGAGTGTCGTGAGGTGAGTGTTTCCCGGCACTTTATCACCTACCGCCACGGTTGTAATAAGGGCCTATGTTTCATGGATGATGGTTCCTTTGCAGTTGTAGGTACACAATATCTGATATGCACAACTAATAGTTTTTTACTTGCCAAGGGTGCAAATGGTTTAACACTTGTTTTAGTTTGTTTAACTGCTGTGATTTCGGTTGGTGTTTTTCCCTAAAGGTGTTGGCACTAACTTTAGTTTTCCCAACACAGTTACAGTTGCTGGACATTTAGCTCTATCTTGGCTACACTATCAGCACCAGTCTCAGTAGTGTGGTAGGTGCAGCTGAAGACTTTGAGGCACTTGCTATAGCCTTAACAGATGTAACTGGTGCATACTCTTGGTTGGTGTGTTCTGGTCGGGTAAGTGCTGAAGAGACATCATTAGTAATGTTAATTCATTATACATAGTACATTGTGTTTTTATTTTTTCTAAAAAATAATTTAGCCAGTCTGAAAGGTTAACTAAAGTCTTCCGCAAAATGCATTTCTTAAATTTAAAGTAACATTTTTTAAATGTTTCTAAAATGTAAAAGAAAATAATTTAGAAGCTTTGCTCCTCAAACCAATAATTCAGACTTTGTCATTACTCAATTTTTTTTTATTAATTATTAAAATGTTTGAAAGATGCCTTGCCCTTGTTTATACTCAAAATGCACATGTAGCCATAGTAGCCCCTGGAACTGAAGGCAGCCACTTTGTGTGGATGTGCTCCTTGTGAAAAGCAGAACGCCATCATGCACACAAACGCTAGACAATGGTTGCAGTGGGCTGGCCCACTGTCCCATGTGATTGACATTATTGAAGAACAATAGAGGATGAGAGCTGTGTAAAAGCCATTCTAAAATAGATTATTATACATATGTTTGAAATGACTTTTCAGACATGGTATTGGGTAATGCTGGAGCTTAAAAGGGCAACATATATGATATGAACTTCCATAATACCCTAGGGAACAAATCTTGTGGGAAGTAGGTCCGATTTATGAATGGTTGGGATTATAGACACTTACCTGATTCCTCCTCCTGTGTTCCGCCATAGTCTATTAATTCAAAAATCGCATCCATTCCCAATAGATCCAGGATTCTGAGTAGCTTCTCTTCACATGGGTTTAAATACAGCTGTGGTGTAGCTCCTGTTGCTAGAATATCTTTGCGGTACTTAGCAACTATTTCACATGCTTTTCACTTCAGCTCATGGTATCTTTTCTGGATATTTTCTATGTCTCTCTGGTACAATGATACAGCATTTACTTTCATTGATATTTACTCCCATAGTCGAGTCATAGTTTAAGGAAGTGTGCTAAGGAAGGGGGCTAAGTAATTTTTAGCCCGTTTCTGCCCCCGGGGGGGGGGGGCAGAAAACCCCTAGACACCAGGGATCATTTTCTTGTTGTTTTTTTTTTTTTTTAATGGGTAGGGAGCGACCCCTTTGGAAAGGGTCGCTCCCTGGGGGACTATGGCCCATATTTATACTTTTTGACGCAAAACTGCGGCAACGCAGTTTTGCGTCAAAAAAATTAGCGCCGGCTACGCCATTCTGAAGCGCCATGCGGGCGCCGTATTTATTGAATGACGTTAGCCGGCGTTAGCCGCCGGCGCTGTCTGGTGTGCGTTAAAAAAAACGACATACACCAGGCAGCGCCGGCGTAGGGGGAAAATGGCGTATGGGCGTCCACAAATGGTGCAAGTCAGGCTGAGGCAAAAAAATCGCCTCAACCCGATTTGCGCCATTTTTTTACGACGCCCATCCCCCATTGAAATGACTCCTGTCTTAGCAAAGACAGGAGTCATGCCCCCTTGCCCAATGGCCATGCCCAGGGGACTTCTGTCCCCTGGGCATGGTCATTGGGCATAGTGGCATGTAGGGGGGCACAAATCAGGCCCCCCTATGCCACAAAAAAAATAAAAAAATAAACTTACCTGGACTTACCTTAATGTCCCTGGGGTGGGTCCCTCCATCCTTGGGTGTCCTCCTGGGGTGGGCAAGGGCGGCAGGGGGGGTACATGGGGGCAGGGGAGGGCACCTCTGGGCTCATTCTGAGCCCACAGGTCCCTTAACGCCTGCCCTGACCCAGGCGCTAAAATCTGGCGCAAATGCGGGTTTTTTAGTCCCGCCCACTCCCGGGCGTCATTTTTGCCCGGGAGTATAAATACGACGCATATGCATCGCAGTCATTTTTTAAGACGGGAACGCCTACCTTGCATATCATTAACGCAAGGAAGGTGTTCACGCAAAAAAATGACGCTAACTCCATGAACTTTGGTGCTAGACGCGTCTAACACCAAAGTATAAATATGGAGTTAGTTTTGCGTCGAATTTGCGTCGAAAAAAACAACGCAAATTCGGCGCAAACGGAGTATAAATATGCCCCCAAATTGTTTTTAGAGCCATTTCTGACCCTCCTGGGGCAGAAACCACTAGTCACCAGCAATTTTTTTTGAGATTATACTTATGTATAAAGGGAGCGGCCCCCTGGGCAAGGGCCGCTCCACAGGGGCCAAATACATTTTAGGCAATTTCTGCCTCCCCCGGGGGCAGATCCTCCTAATATAATTAAGCTGATCTGCCCCCAGGGAGGCAGAAAACCCATAGACACCAGGGATCTTTTTTTCTTTTGTTTTCATTTATGTGTGGGGAGGGACCCCTTAGGCAAGGGTCGCTCCCTGTGGGTCCAAATTCTTTTTAGACCATTTCTGCACCCACAGGGAGCAGACACCACTAGGCACCAGGGAGGTTTTTTGTTTTTAACCTTACATATAAGTGGAATGGCCCGCTGGGCAAGGGCGGCTCCCAAGGGAAGGCAAAATATTTTTAGGCCTTCTATGCCCCCAGGAGGCAGATCCGCCTAATATAATTAGACCGATCTGCCTCCAGGGGGGCAGAAACCTCTAGACACCAGGGATATATATATATTTTAAATTACTTTATGTTTTTATTTATGGGGAGCGACCCCCTAGGCAAGGATTGATCCCCTGGGGGGGAAATTGTATTTAGGCCATTTCTGCCCCCCTTGGGGGCAGATCAGCATATTTTTGTTAGGCCAATCTGCCCCCAAGGGGGAATGGTGTGTGTGTATATATGTGTGTGTTTTATTTGGGGGGGCTGCCCCTTGGGGAAGGGTTACTCCCCTGAGGGGGAAATTACTGTTGGCCATATCTGCCTGAGCCTATTTTTGGGAGGCCCATCTGCCCCCAAGGGGGGCAGAAAACCCACCAGATACCAGGGAAGATTTTCTTTTCAAAATAAGAGGGTGGGGGTATGGCCATACCCCCACCCCAAATAAATGGGGCCAAAGAGGTTCTGCCCACCAGTGGGCAGATGGGGCAATTACCCCTGATCCACACCCCCAGGGGGGCAGAAAGTCTACTAGATGGCATGGAATAAAAAGTTTAAAAAATTGTGGGGTGGTGGCTACCAACCAGTATGGGTCTGGTTAGGCCCCCACCCCAAATGAAGGGGGTAATAGTCTCTCAGCTCTCCCCCCGCACACTAAAATATCTTATCCTACGGCAAGCAAGAAGACATTTGATTATTTTGGGTTTTGGTTTTACATTTGGGCCATGAGAGCTTGGTAACTCTCAAAATCGTCCCAATTGGAATGGTGAGGGCTGCACTTTTTTGACTTTGGGACACTGCCATGTAGAAAAATCCACAAGACCCAGACACATCTGAAAACTAAACATCTGGGTGATTTCAGGGTGGTGTGCTTCACATGCACCCTGCATCATTTTTTTACCCACAATGCCCTGCAAACCTCCAACTTTGCTGGAAATCACACATTTTTCCCACATTTTTGTGACGGAACCTTCCGGAATCCACAAAATTCCTACCACCCAACATTGTCTCATCTATACCGATAAAAATTCAGCTGCACTTGTCAGCCTAAAAATGTTTTTTTTCAAACTGCCCTTTTGGAACTGCTTTCGTTCCCCCCTCAATTTTGACAGGTTATGGCTTTTCCCTGTCACAGGCACTTGGCCCACCTATACAATTAAGGTATCATTTTTACTGGGGAGACTGAGGGGAACGCTGGGCGGTAGGAAATTTGTCCCGGTGTGGTGATCCCACAGAGAAATGTGGGAAAAAAAGGTATTCTTTTATCTAAATTTGAGGTTTGCTGAGGATTCTGGATAAGAAATCATTGGGGAATCCACGCAAGTCACACCACCCTGTACTCCCTCAGGTGTCTAGTTTTCAGAAATGTCTGGGTTTGGTAGGTTTCCATAGGTGGAGGCTGAGCCCAGGACTACAAACGCAGGTGTCCCCCAACAAAAACAGGTAGTTTTCTATTTGATAATGTTCATGTGTCCAGATATGGTAATAGGGCATTTCCTTTCAGGAGCACTAGGCCGAACCACACAAGTGAAGTACAATTTTTATCGGGAGACTTCGGGGAATGCTGGGTGGAAGGACATTTTTGGTTCCTCTCAGATTCCAGAACTTTTTGTCATCGAAATGGGAGGAAAAAGTGTTTTTTGGGCCAAATTTTGAGGTTTGCAAAGGATTCAGGGTAACAGAACCTGGCCAGAGCCCCATTAGTCACTCAATCTGGGATTCCCCTAGTTGTCTAGTTTTAAAAAATGCACAGGTTTGCTAGGTTTCTCTAGGTGCTGGCTGAACTAGAGGCCAAAATCTACACCTAGGCACTTTGCAAAAAACTGCTCTGTTTTCTTTGGGAAAATGTGATGTGTCCATGTTGTGTTTTAGGGCATTTCCTGTTGCGGGTGCTAGTCTTACCCAGACAAGTGAGGCACCATTTTTATCGGGAGACTCGGGGGAACGCTGGGTGGAAGGAAATGTATAGCTCCTCTCAGGTTCCAGAACTTTCTGTCACCGAAATGAGAGGAAATACTGTTTTTTGGCCAAATGTTGAGGTTTGCAAGGGATTCTGGGAAACAGAACCTGGTCAGAGACCCACAAGTCACCCCATCTTGGATTCCCCTATGTCTCTAGTTTTAAAAAATGCACAGGTTTGCTAGGTTTCCCTAGGTGACGGCTGAGCTAGCGGCCAAAATCCACAGCTAGGCACTTTGCAAAAAAAAAAGCTCTGTTTTCTTTGGGAAAATGTGATGTGTCCACGTTGTGTTTTGGGGCATTTCCTGCTGCGGGTGCTAGGCCCACCCACACAAGTGAGGTATCATTTTTATCGGGAGACTTGGGGGAACGCTGCGTGGAAGGAAATTTGTGGGTCCTCTCAGATTCCAGAACTTTCTGTCACCGAAATAAGAGGAAAAAGTGTTTATGGGAAAAATGTTGAGGTTTGCAAAGGATTCTGGGTAACAGAACCTGGTCAGAGCCCCACAAGTCACCCTATCTCGGATTCCCCTATGTCCCTAGTTTTAAAAAATGCACAGGTGTGCTAGGTTTCCCTAGGTGATGGCTGAGCTAGAGACCAAAATCCACAGCGAGGCACTTTGCAAAAAATAGCTCTATTTTCTTTGGGAAAATGTGATGTGTCCACGTTGTGTTTTGGGGCAATTCCTGTCGCAGGTGCTATGCCCACCCACACAAGTGAGGTACCATTTTTATCGGGAGATTTGGAGGAACGCTAGATGCAAGGAAGTTTGTGGCTCCTCTCAGACTCCAGAACTGTCTCCGAAATGAGAGGAAAAAGTGTTTTTTTGGCCAAATTTTGTAGTTTGCAAAGAATTCTGGATAACAGAACCTGGTCGGAACCCCACCAGTTACCCCATCTTGGATTCCCCTAGGTGTCTAGTTTTAAACAATGCACGAGTTTCCTAGGTTTATCTAGGTGCTGACTGAGCTAGAGGCCAAAATCCACAGCTAGGCACTTTGCAAAAAACAGCTCTGTTTTCTTTAAGAAAATGTGATGTGTCCACGTTGTGTTTTGGGGCATTTCCTGTCACAGGCGCTTAGCCTACCCACACAAGTGAAGTACCATTTTTTATGAGGAGACTTGGGGGAATGCTGGGTGGCAGGATATTTGAGGCTCCTCCCAAATTCCAAAACTTTCTGTTACCGAAATGAGAGGAAACGTGTTTTTTTGGCTAAATTTTGAGGTTTTCAAAGGATTCTGGGTAAAAGAACTTGGTCAGAGCCCCACAAGTAACCCCATTTTGGCTTCCCCTTGGTGTCTAGTTTTCAAAAATGCGCAGGTTTGCTAGGTCTCCCTAGGTGCCGGCTGAGCTAGAGGCCAAAATCCACAGCTAGGGACTTTGCAAAAACAGGTCTGTTTTGTTTGGGAACATGTGATGTGTCCATGCTGTGTTTTACGGCATTTCCTGTCGCGGGCGCTAGGCCTACCCACACAAGTGAGGTACCATTTTTATTGGGAGACTTGGGGGAATGCTGGGTGGAAGGAAATTTGTGTCTCCTCCCAGATTCCAGAACTTTCTGTCACTGAAAGTAGAGGAAAAAGTGTTTTTGTGGCCAAATTCTGAGGTTTGCAAAGGATTCTGTGTGACAGAAGCTGGTCAGAGCCCCACAAGTCACCCCATCTTGGATTCCCCTAGGTTTCTAGTTTTCAAGAATGCACAGGTTTCCTAGGTTTCTCTAGGTGCCGACTAAGCTACAGGCCAAAATCCACAGCTAGGCACTTTGCAAAAAACAGCTCTGTTTTCTTTAGGAAAATGTGATGTGTCCACATTGTGTTTTGGGGCATCTCCTGACGCAGGCACTAGGCCTACCCACACAAGTGAGGTACCATTTTTTATCAGGAGACTTGGGGGAATGCTGGGTGGAAGGGAATTTGTGGCTCCTCCCAGATTCCAAAACTTCATGTCACCGAAATGAGAGGAAAACGTGTTTTTGGGCCAAATTTTGAGGTTTGCGAAGGATTCTGGGTAAAAGAATCTGGTCAGAGCCCCACAAGTCACCCCATCTTGGCTTGCCCTTGGTGTCTAGTTTTAAAAAATGCGCAGGTTTGCTAGGTTTCCCTAGGTGCCGGCTGAGCTAGAGACCAAAATCCACAGCTAGCAACTTGACAAAAAACAGCTATGTTTTCTTTGGGAAAATGTGATGTGTCCACATTGTGTTTTGGGGCATTTCCTGTTGCGCGTGCTAAGTCTACCCACACAAGTGAGGTACCTTTTTTATCGGGAGACTAGGAGGAACGCTGGATGCAAGGAACTTTGTGGCTCCTCTCAGATTCCAGAACTGTCTCCGAAATGAGAGGAAAAAGTGTTTTTTTGGCCAAATTTTGTAGTTTGCAAAGAATTCTGGATAACAGAACCTGGTCGGAACCCCACCAGTTACCCCATCTTGGATTCCCCTAGGTGTCTAGTTTTAAACAATGCACGAGTTTCCTAGGTTTATCTAGGTGCTGACTGAGCTAGAGGCCAAAATCCACAGCTAGGCACTTTGCAAAAAACAGCTCTGTTTTCTTTAAGAAAATGTGATGTGTCCACGTTGTGTTTTGGGGCATTTCCTGTCACAGGCGCTTAGCCTACCCACACAAGTGAAGTACCATTTTTTATGAGGAGACTTGGGGGAATGCTGGGTGGCAGGATATTTGAGGCTCCTCCCAAATTCCAAAACTTTCTGTTACCGAAATGAGAGGAAACGTGTTTTTTTGGCTAAATTTTGAGGTTTTCAAAGGATTCTGGGTAAAAGAACTTGGTCAGAGCCCCACAAGTAACCCCATTTTGGCTTCCCCTTGGTGTCTAGTTTTCAAAAATGCGCAGGTTTGCTAGGTCTCCCTAGGTGCCGGCTGAGCTAGAGGCCAAAATCCACAGCTAGGGACTTTGCAAAAACAGGTCTGTTTTGTTTGGGAACATGTGATGTGTCCATGCTGTGTTTTACGGCATTTCCTGTCGCGGGCGCTAGGCCTACCCACACAAGTGAGGTACCATTTTTATTGGGAGACTTGGGGGAATGCTGGGTGGAAGGAAATTTGTGTCTCCTCCCAGATTCCAGAACTTTCTGTCACTGAAAGTAGAGGAAAAAGTGTTTTTGTGGCCAAATTCTGAGGTTTGCAAAGGATTCTGTGTGACAGAAGCTGGTCAGAGCCCCACAAGTCACCCCATCTTGGATTCCCCTAGGTTTCTAGTTTTCAAGAATGCACAGGTTTCCTAGGTTTCTCTAGGTGCCGACTAAGCTACAGGCCAAAATCCACAGCTAGGCACTTTGCAAAAAACAGCTCTGTTTTCTTTAGGAAAATGTGATGTGTCCACATTGTGTTTTGGGGCATCTCCTGACGCAGGCACTAGGCCTACCCACACAAGTGAGGTACCATTTTTTATCAGGAGACTTGGGGGAATGCTGGGTGGAAGGGAATTTGTGGCTCCTCCCAGATTCCAAAACTTCATGTCACCGAAATGAGAGGAAAACGTGTTTTTGGGCCAAATTTTGAGGTTTGCGAAGGATTCTGGGTAAAAGAATCTGGTCAGAGCCCCACAAGTCACCCCATCTTGGCTTGCCCTTGGTGTCTAGTTTTAAAAAATGCGCAGGTTTGCTAGGTTTCCCTAGGTGCCGGCTGAGCTAGAGACCAAAATCCACAGCTAGCAACTTGACAAAAAACAGCTATGTTTTCTTTGGGAAAATGTGATGTGTCCACATTGTGTTTTGGGGCATTTCCTGTTGCGCGTGCTAAGTCTACCCACACAAGTGAGGTACCTTTTTTATCGGGAGACTAGGAGGAACGCTGGATGCAAGGAACTTTGTGGCTCCTCTCAGATTCCAGAACTGTCTCCGAAATGAGAGGAAAAAGTATTTTTTGGGCCAAATTTTAAGGTTTGCAAAGGATTCTAGGTAACAGAACCTGGTATGAGCCCCACAAGTCACCCCATCTTGGATTCCCCTAGGTGTCTAGTTTTAAAGAATGCATGGGTTTCCTAGGTTTATCTAGGTGCTAACTGAGCTAGAGGCCAAAATCCACAGCTAGGCACTTTGCAAAAAACAGGTCTGTTTTCTTGAAGAAAATCTGATGTGTCCATGTTGTGTTTTGGGGCATTTCCTGTCGCAGGCGATAGGCCTACCCACACAAGTGAGGTACCATTTTTTATCAGGAGACTTGGGGGAATGCTGGGTGGAGAGACATTTGAGGATCCTCCCAGATTCCAAAAGTTTCTGTTACCGAAATGAGAGAAAAATGTGTTTTTTGGGCCAAGTTTTGAGGTTTTCAAAGGATTCTGGCTAAAAGAACTTGGTCAGAGCCCCACAGGTAACCCCATTTTGGCTTCCCCTTGGTGTCTAGTTTTCAAAAATGCGCAGGTTTGCTAGGTTTCCCTACGTGCTGGCTGAGCTAGAGGCCAAAATCCACAGCTAGGCACTTTGCAAAAACAGCTCTGTTTTGTTTGGGAACATGTAATGTGTCCACGCGGTGTTTTACGGCATTTCCTGTTGCGGGCGCTAGGCCTACCCACACAAGTGAGGTACCTTTTTTATCGGGAGACTAGGAGGAATGCTGGATGCAAGGAAGTTTGTGGCTCCTCTCAGATTCCAGAACTGTCTCCGAAATGAGAGGAAAAAGTGTTTTTTGGGCCAAATTTTAAGGTTTGTAAAGGATTCTGGGTAACAGAACCTGGTATGAGCCCCACAAGTCACCCCATCTTGGATTCCCCTAGGTGTCTAGTTTTACAGAATGCACAGTTTTCCTAGGTTTATCTAGGTGCTAACTGAGCTGGAGGCCAAAATCCACAGCTAGGCACTTTGTAAAAAACAGCTCTGTTTTCTTGAAGAAAATCTGATGTGTCCACGTTGTGTTTTGGGGCATTTCCTGTTGCAGGCGATAGGCCTAACCACACAAGTGAGGTACCATTTTTTTATCAGGAGACTTGGGGGAATGCTGGGTGGAGAGACATTTGAGGATCCTCCCAGATTCCAAAAGTTTCTGTTACCGAAATGAGAGGAAAATGTGTTTTTTGGGCCAAGTTTTGAGGTTTTCAAAGGATTCTGGGTAAAAGAATCTGGTCAGAGCCCCACAAGTCACCCCATCTTGGCTTCCCCTTGGTGTCTAGTTTTAAAAAAATGCGCAGGTTTGCTAGGTTTCCCTAGGTGCCGGCTGAGCTAGAGGCCAAAATCCACAGCTAGGCACTTTGCAAAAAACAGCTCTGTTCTTTTGGGAAAATGTGATGTGTCCACGTTGTGTTCTGGGGCATTTCCTGTTGCGCGTGCTAGGTCTACCCACACAAGTGAGGTACCTTTTTTTATCGGGAGACTAGGAGGAACGCTGGATGCAAGGAAGTTTGTGGCTCCAGAACTGTCTCTGGAATGAGAGGAAAAAGTGTTTTTTTGCCCAAATTTTGAGGTTTGCAAAGGATTCTGGGTAACAGAACCTGGTCAGAGCACCACAAGTCACCCCATCCTGGATTCCCCTAGGTTTCTAGTTTTCAAGAATGCACAGGTTTCCTAGGTTTCTCTAGGTGCCGACTGAGCTAGAGGCCAAAATCCACAGCTAGCCAGTTTGCAAAAAACAGCTCTGTTTTCTTTAGGAAAATGTGATGTGTCCACGTTGTGTTTTGGGGCATTTCCTGACGCATGCGCTAGGTCTACCCACACAAGTGAGGTACCATTTTTTATCAGGAGACTTGGGGGAATGCTGGGTGAAAGGGAATTTGAGGCTCCTCCCAGATTCCAAAACTTTCTGTCACCGAAATGAGAGGAAAACGTGTTTTTGTGGCCAGATTTTGAGGTTTGCAAAGGATTCTGGGTAACAGAACCTTGTCAGAGCACCACAAGTCACCCCATCTTGGATTCCCCTAGGTGTTTAGTTTTCAAGAACGGACTGGTTTGCTAGGTTTCTCTAGGTACCTACCGAGCTAGAGACCAAAATCCACAGCTAGGCACTTTGAGAAAAACAGCTCTGTTTTCTTTGGGAAAATGTGATGTGTCCATGTTGTGTTTTGGGGCATTTCCTATCACGGGCGCTAGACCTACCCACACAAATGGGGTACCATTTTCATCGGGAGACTTGGGGTAATGCTGGGTGGAAAGAAATATGTGGCTCCTCTCAGATTCCAGAACTTTCTGTCACTGAAATGAGAGGAAAAAGTGTTTTTGTGGCCAGATTTTGAGGTTTGCAAAGGATTCTGGGTAACAGAACCTGGTCAGAGCACCACAAGTCACCCCATCCTGGATTCCCCTAGGTTTCTAGTTTTCAAGAATGCACAGGTTTCCTAGGTTTCTCTAGGTGCCGACTGAGCTAGAGGCCAAAATCCACAGCTAGCCAGTTTGCAAAAAATAGCTCTGTTTTCTTTAGGAAAATGTGATGTGTCCACGTTGTGTTTTGGGGCATTTCCTGACGCAGGCCCTAGGTCTACCCACACAAGTGAGGTACCATTTTTTATCAGGAGACTTGGGGGAATGCTGGGTGGAGAGACATTTGAGGATCCTCCCAGATTCCAAAAGTTTCTGTTACCGAAATGAGAGAAAAATGTGTTTTTTGGGCCAAGTTTTGAGGTTTTCAAAGGATTCTGGCTAAAAGAACTTGGTCAGAGCCCCACAGGTAACCCCATTTTGGCTTCCCCTTGGTGTCTAGTTTTCAAAAATGCGCAGGTTTGCTAGGTTTCCCTACGTGCTGGCTGAGCTAGAGGCCAAAATCCACAGCTAGGCACTTTGCAAAAACAGCTCTGTTTTGTTTGGGAACATGTAATGTGTCCACGCGGTGTTTTACGGCATTTCCTGTTGCGGGCGCTAGGCCTACCCACACAAGTGAGGTACCTTTTTTATCGGGAGACTAGGAGGAATGCTGGATGCAAGGAAGTTTGTGGCTCCTCTCAGATTCCAGAACTGTCTCCGAAATGAGAGGAAAAAGTGTTTTTTGGGCCAAATTTTAAGGTTTGTAAAGGATTCTGGGTAACAGAACCTGGTATGAGCCCCACAAGTCACCCCATCTTGGATTCCCCTAGGTGTCTAGTTTTACAGAATGCACAGTTTTCCTAGGTTTATCTAGGTGCTAACTGAGCTGGAGGCCAAAATCCACAGCTAGGCACTTTGTAAAAAACAGCTCTGTTTTCTTGAAGAAAATCTGATGTGTCCACGTTGTGTTTTGGGGCATTTCCTGTTGCAGGCGATAGGCCTAACCACACAAGTGAGGTACCATTTTTTTATCAGGAGACTTGGGGGAATGCTGGGTGGAGAGACATTTGAGGATCCTCCCAGATTCCAAAAGTTTCTGTTACCGAAATGAGAGGAAAATGTGTTTTTTGGGCCAAGTTTTGAGGTTTTCAAAGGATTCTGGGTAAAAGAATCTGGTCAGAGCCCCACAAGTCACCCCATCTTGGCTTCCCCTTGGTGTCTAGTTTTAAAAAAATGCGCAGGTTTGCTAGGTTTCCCTAGGTGCCGGCTGAGCTAGAGGCCAAAATCCACAGCTAGGCACTTTGCAAAAAACAGCTCTGTTCTTTTGGGAAAATGTGATGTGTCCACGTTGTGTTCTGGGGCATTTCCTGTTGCGCGTGCTAGGTCTACCCACACAAGTGAGGTACCTTTTTTTATCGGGAGACTAGGAGGAACGCTGGATGCAAGGAAGTTTGTGGCTCCAGAACTGTCTCTGGAATGAGAGGAAAAAGTGTTTTTTTGCCCAAATTTTGAGGTTTGCAAAGGATTCTGGGTAACAGAACCTGGTCAGAGCACCACAAGTCACCCCATCCTGGATTCCCCTAGGTTTCTAGTTTTCAAGAATGCACAGGTTTCCTAGGTTTCTCTAGGTGCCGACTGAGCTAGAGGCCAAAATCCACAGCTAGCCAGTTTGCAAAAAACAGCTCTGTTTTCTTTAGGAAAATGTGATGTGTCCACGTTGTGTTTTGGGGCATTTCCTGACGCATGCGCTAGGTCTACCCACACAAGTGAGGTACCATTTTTTATCAGGAGACTTGGGGGAATGCTGGGTGAAAGGGAATTTGAGGCTCCTCCCAGATTCCAAAACTTTCTGTCACCGAAATGAGAGGAAAACGTGTTTTTGTGGCCAGATTTTGAGGTTTGCAAAGGATTCTGGGTAACAGAACCTTGTCAGAGCACCACAAGTCACCCCATCTTGGATTCCCCTAGGTGTTTAGTTTTCAAGAACGGACTGGTTTGCTAGGTTTCTCTAGGTACCTACCGAGCTAGAGACCAAAATCCACAGCTAGGCACTTTGAGAAAAACAGCTCTGTTTTCTTTGGGAAAATGTGATGTGTCCATGTTGTGTTTTGGGGCATTTCCTATCACGGGCGCTAGACCTACCCACACAAATGGGGTACCATTTTCATCGGGAGACTTGGGGTAATGCTGGGTGGAAAGAAATATGTGGCTCCTCTCAGATTCCAGAACTTTCTGTCACTGAAATGAGAGGAAAAAGTGTTTTTGTGGCCAGATTTTGAGGTTTGCAAAGGATTCTGGGTAACAGAACCTGGTCAGAGCACCACAAGTCACCCCATCCTGGATTCCCCTAGGTTTCTAGTTTTCAAGAATGCACAGGTTTCCTAGGTTTCTCTAGGTGCCGACTGAGCTAGAGGCCAAAATCCACAGCTAGCCAGTTTGCAAAAAATAGCTCTGTTTTCTTTAGGAAAATGTGATGTGTCCACGTTGTGTTTTGGGGCATTTCCTGACGCAGGCCCTAGGTCTACCCACACAAGTGAGGTACCATTTTTTATCAGCAGACTTGGGGGAATGCTGGGTGGAAGGGAATTTGAGGCTCCTCCCAGATTCCAAAACTTTTTGTCACCGAAATGAGAGGAAAACGTGTTTTGTGGCCAGAGTTTGAGGTTTGCAAAGGATTCTGGGTAACAGAACCTTGTCAGAGCACCACAAGTCACCCCATCTTGGATTCTCCTAGGTGTCTAGTTTTTAAAAATGCACAGGTTTGCTAGGTTTCCCTAGACGCCGGCTGGGCTAGAGGCCAAAATCCACAACTTGGCACTTTGCACAAAACAGCTCTGTTTTCTTTGGGAAAATGTGATGTGTCCACGTTGTGTTTTGGGGTATTTCCTGTTGCGGGTTCTAGGCTTACCCACACAAATGAGGTACCATTTATATTGGGAGACTTGGAGGAACGCTGGTTGGAAAGAAATTTGTGGCTCCTCTCAGATTCCAGAACTTTCTGTCTCTGAAATGAGAGGGAAAAGTGTTTTTGTGGTGAAATTTTGAGGTTTGCAAAGGATTCTGTGTAGCAGAAACTGGTCAGAGCCCCCAGAAGTCACCCCATCTTGGATTCCCCTAGGTGTCTGTTTTTCAAGAATGCACAGGTTTTCTAGGTTTCTCTAGGTGACGACTGAGCTAGAGGACAAAATCCACAGCTAGGCACTTTGAGAAAAACAGATCTGTTTTCTTCAGTAAAATGTGATGTGTCCATATTGTGTTTTGGGGCATTTCCTATCGCGGGCGCTAGACCTACTCACACAAGTGAGGTACCATTTTGTATCGGGAGACTTGTGGGAATGGTAGGTGGAAGGAAATTTGTGGCTCCTCTCAGATTCCAGAACTTTCTGTCACCGAAATGAGAGGAAAAGGCGTTTTTTGGGCAAATTTTGAGGTTTGCTAAGGATTCTGGGTAACAGAACCTGGTAAGAGCCCCACAAGTCACCCCATCTTGGATTCCCCTAGGTGTCTAGTTTTCAAAAATGCACAGGTTTGCTAGGTTTCCCTAGACGCCGGCTGGGCTAGAGGCCAAAATCCACAACTAGGCACTTTGCACAAAACAGCTCTGTTTTCTTTGGGAAAATGTGATGTGTCCACGTTGTGTTTTTGGGTATTTCCTGTTGCGGGTTCTAGGCTTACCCACACAAATGAGGTACCATTTATATTGGGAGACTTGGAGGAACGCTGGTTGGAAGGAAATTTGTGGCTCCTCTCAGATTCCAGAACTATCTGTCTCTGAAATGAGAGGAAAAAGTGTTTTTGTGGTGAAATTTTGAGGTTTGCAAAGGATTCTGGGTAGCAGAAACTGGTCAGAGCCCTCAGAAGTCACCCCATCTTGGATTCCCCTAGGTGTCTGTTTTTCAGGAATGCACAGGTTTTATAGGTTTCTCTAGGTGACGACTGAGCTAGAGGACAAAATCCACAGCTAGGCAGTTTGAGAAAAACAGATCTGTTTTCTTCGGTAAAATGTGATGTGTCCATGTTGTGTTTTGGGGCATTTCCTATCGCGGGCGCTAGACCTACTCACACAAGTGAGGTACCATTTTGTATCGGGAGACTTGTGGGAATGGTAGGTGGAAGGAAATTTGTGGCTCCTCTCATATTCCAGAACTTTCTGTCACCGAAATGAGAGGAAAAGGCGTTTTTTGGGCAAATTTTGAGGTTTGCTAAGGATTCTGGGTAACAGAACCTGGTAAGAGCCCCACAAGTCACCCCATCTTGGATTCCTCTAGGTGTCTAGTTTTCAAAAATGCACAGGTTTGCTAGGTTTCCCTAGGTGCTGGCTGAGCTAGAGGCCAAAATCCACAGCTAGGCACTTTGGAAAAACAGCTCTGTTTTCTTTGGGGAAATGTGATGTGTCCATGTTGTGTTTTGGGGACTTTCCTATCACGTGCGCTAGACTTACCCACACAAATGAGGTACCATTTTCATCTGGGGACTTGGGGGAATGCTGGGTGGAAGGAAATTGAGGGCTCCTCTCAGATTCCTGAACTTTCTGGCACCGAAATGAGAGGAAAAAGTGTTTTTGGACAGATTTTGAGGTTTACAAAGGATTCTGGGTAACAGAACCTGGTCAGAGCCCCACAAGTCAAAACATCTTGGATTCAGGTTTGCTAGGTTTCCGTAGGTGCCGGCTGAGCTAAAGGGCAAAATCCACAGGTAGGCAATTTGCAAAAACAGCTCTGTTTTCTTTGGGAAAACGTGATGTGTCCATGTTGTGTTTTGGGGCATTTCCTGTCATGGGCGCTAGGCCTACCCACACAAGTGAGGTACCATTTTTATTGGGAGACTTTGGGGAACGCTGGGTGGAAGGCAAGTTGTGGCTCCTCTCAGATTCCAGAACTTTCTGTCACCGAAATGAGAGAAAAAAGTGTTTTTGGGCCAATATTGAGGTTTGCAAAGGATTCTGGGTAACAGAACCTGGTCAGAGCCCCACAAGTCACCCCATCCTGGATTCTTCCCCTAGGTGTCTAGTTTTCAAAAATGCACAAGTTTGGTAGGTTTCCCTACGTGACGGCTGAGCTAGAGGCGAAAATCCACAGCTAGGTACTTTGCAAAAAACATGTCAGATTTCAATGTAAAAATGTGATGTGTCCAGGTTGCGTTTCCTGTCGTGAGCATTATGCCTACCCACGCAAGTGAGGTACCATTTTTATCGGGAGACTTGGGGGAACACAGAATTGCAAAACAAGTGTTATTGCCCCTCGTCTTTCTCTACATTTTTTCCTTCCAAATGTAAGACAGTGTTTAAAACAGGCGTCTATTTGAGAAATGCCCTGTAATTCACATGCTATTATGGGCACCCCGGAGTTCAGAGATGTGCAAATAACCACTGCTTTTCTTCACCTTATCTTCTGCCCATTTTGGAAATACAAAAGTTTTCTCTATACCTATTTTTCACTTTTTATATTTCTGCAAATGAATTGCCGTACACCTGGTAGACAATGAAAACCCATTGCAAGGTGCAGCTCATTTATTGGCTCTGGGTACCTAGTGTTCTTGATGAACCTACAAGCCCTATGTGTCCAAACAACCAGAAGGGTCCAGCAGACATAACAGTATATTGCTTTCAAAAACCTGACATCGCAGGAAAAAGTTACAGAGTAAAACGTGGAGAAAAATGGCTGTTTTTTAACCTCAATTTCAATATTTTTTTATTTCAGCTGTTATCTTCTGTAGGAAACACTTGTAGGATCTACATAAATTACCCCTTGCTGAATTCAGAGTGTTGTCTTCTTTTCAGAAATGTTTAGCTTTCTGGGATCCAGCACTGGTTTCACACCCATTTCTATCACTGAGTGGAAGGAGGCTGAAAGTATAAAAAATAGTAAAAATGGGGTATGTCCCAGTAAAATGCCAAAATTGTGTTCACAAATGGGGTTTTTCTGATTCAAGTCTGCCTGTTCCTGAAAGATGGGAAGATGGTGATTTTATCACTGCAAACCCTTTGTTGATGCCATTTTCAGGGGGGAAACCACAAGCCTTCTTCTGCAGCCCTTCCCCCCCCTTTTTTTTTTTTATAATTTTTGCTGTATTTTGGCTAATTTCTTGATTTCCTTCAAAGAAACCAAAGTCTGGGTACCTCTAAAGTCTCTAGGATGTTGGAAAAAAGGATGCAAATTTGGCATGGGTAGCTTATGTGAACAAAAAGTTATGAGGGCCTAAGCGCGAACTGCCCTAAATAGCCAAAAATAAGGCTTGGCACCTGAGGGGGAAAAGGCCTGCCAGCAAAAGGGTTAAATGACCCATCACCTGTCATGTTGTTTTATCACCTCCTTTACTGAAACCTCTAATTCTTGGTCAGTAACATATATTTTGTTTTATTCTATTGGCTGCTATGTTGAAATATGTGTATTTGTTTCGGAGTTCACTATCAGGCAGGTGATGGATGGCAGTGGAATGAATCAGCTTCTCACCAAACAAAAATAGGTAAAAATCCAAAATGTCTGCCTCCATAATCAGGGCCTTTGGGTTTTAATCACAGGTTGGAATGGGGCGTGATAACACTATGGCGCCAATTATAAGTGGGTTTCCGTGTTCTACCCCCTGCATAAACTCCTGTTTGCGCATGGGGTCGAAAGTTCAAAGTTATTTAACCCCTTCCAGTATTAACACTTTTACGCTTTGTACGCTTTGTTACATTTTGGCAGGTTAAGCTTTTGGAATTTAACACCGGAAAAGTCTACAATATTTACCATACTATGCAGATTTTTGTGCGGTAAACAACAGAATCTGTATGTTAGTCCTCAGATACTCGTAATTAGTACTATTATCACACCTAATTAATTACGCACCTCAGGGTATCGTTATTTATCTGGTGCGATAAAATGCACCCGGACCCTAACAAACTCAGAGGGTGGACGTATCGATTAATTATTCTGTCAGTATAAATTGCAGCTTTATCGTTCCCTTCAATGCCTTCCCGGTTAGCGTCCAACATATTTTACAACTACATCCATTAGTGTCCTACCAAAGTATAA
Organism: Pleurodeles waltl; assembly: GCF_031143425.1. NCBI lineage: Eukaryota > Metazoa > Chordata > Amphibia > Caudata > Salamandridae > Pleurodeles > Pleurodeles waltl. The sequence goes on from NC_090439.1 coordinate 961,454,761, forward strand.
AAGCACATGATTATGTTTTGCTCTTCCAATCTGAATCTTTTCAATAAAGAAGGCCTGGCATTTAACTCTGCATGACAGAGGCCTCTTGATAATTGGTGTGATACAAATGAGAGTTAATTATCAGTTCATATGCTCAATAAAAATTAATTATCGGTCGTTTGATTGTTACAGATGTATCCCTGAAGCTTCATCTTAGAGAAGCAATTTAAAATCCCCATGATTTCTTTTATCCTTTTTTTAGATTCAAATTAGTATATTTATTTGCGAACTTGTCATTTTACATCCCCGTAAAATTATAGATAATTTATCATGTGGTTTATCGCTCTGTTTTCAGCAGAATTAAAATTGCATTTTCCTGTTAGAAGTCTAATCAAGTAGTTGCCTCGCCATTAAATTAGAGTAAAATGCAGAGATGGTGAGGTACATCAAAGCCTCCGGGGCTGCTTCCGTTCTGTTTTACTTCTGTGTCACGCATAGCTTGTGATCACTACACCTCTCTCCTCCCCCTACCATGTGAAGGGCTCCCTCAGAGACATGTTTGATCAGCATGTTACTGGAATTGAACTTTGCATTATGCCTATTGCATTACAGCCCCTTTTCCCACACTGAAGCAAATAAACAAATGACTGACTCTCATGGTGGTGGATATTGTATGAGATTCAGAACTATGGGCCAGATGTATGAAAATATTTTGCACTCGCAAACGGTAAAATTGGCCGTTTGCGAGTGCAAAATAGTGGTCTGCAATGCATGAAAGGCATTCGCAGGCCACAAAGTAGAAATCGCTAAATTTGCGATTTTTAGCTTTGCGACCTGGATTTTGCGAATCACAATTTGCGATTCGCAAGGCAATGCTGCAAAAAATTGCAAATTGCGATTTTTCGCAGAATGGCATTTTGCACATGCAAAATACTATGATCTGCAACCAGGTGGTAACCTGGTGCAAAATTAAAAAATGCAGTAAAACTGCATTTTTAAATTGAACATGTAAAGCACACATGCCCTTTTTGCATGTGTGTACCTTACATGTAAAAAAAAAAAAATGGGGTGCAGGAGAGGGGGCCTTAGCCCCCAGCACCCTGGCCTTTTGCATTTCCAAAATGGCGATTTCTGGTTCAGAAATTGCAATTTTGGAAATGCAAAAAATTCGCAGCTATAGGCCAACAGGCCCATAGCTGCGAATGGGGCCGGTATCGCAATTTGCGATTCGGTAATAGCATGTGCGATTTTTAAGAAATCGCTATTACCGATTCGCAAATGTGATACATGGACCTTTGCGAGTCGGTAATAGCGATTTCTTAAAAATCGCTATTACTGAATCACAATGGGCCGTGATGGTACATCTGGCACTATGTTACACATGTATTCTGGCCAGGATGCTTTTGAACTAATGCGTTTGGAAGTGATTTACAGAACGTTTTCACATTTAAAATATCACACTAGCCTTGGACAGATAAAGATTTATGGACTGTAGAGACTGAGTGCACTGGTATTTTCCAAATCACCTGAAAAAAGAGACGGTCAACCAAGGGGTTTAATAAGATAGCAAGTCATGGTACCGTTCACTACAGCACCCAGGACACTAAATTGCATCTGGTCACTATTGTATGCCTACTGTTTAATTGTAAACTTCTCGTCTTGAAAGTAAAACTTTGGGTTCGACAATCAGTAATTGTGCTGATTTATGATGTCGAATTTTGAACTTGAGAAACCCCTTGCCCTTCCACACTACCTTCCTGACAGCTCTTTCTCACTTCCACTGAGAGTCATGTGCTGAACGGGTTATACTTGGTCCCAGTTTGCAGGTCTGTGGCCTTGTGAATGAGCTTTGTTACAAGGGTACTCGCTTTAGGGCATCTATAGTCCAGAACCATGTACTGCTGCAGAAATCAAGCAAAATATTTACAATGCTTACCACTCTGAGCCCTCAGGGAGAGTTGAATGGTTTAATGGTCTTTGAAAAAATGAAATGCTATGATGTGCAGCAAAACTGGGCTCTGGTGGCCCAGTGCTCTTCCTTTTGCACTCTGGTCGATCTAAGCCACTCCTAACCAAAAACCTAAGGTAAGACAAGTTGAGATTATTATGGGTCACCCTGTGGTGCTTCTGTCTATCCCTTAAACATCTCCTGATTGCAGTTGAATGATGATATGGCTCTGCAACGTTGCAAATAGCTGATTTAGGGCCAGATGTACGAAACGTTTTGCGACTCGCAAACGGCAAAATTTGCCGTTTGCGAGTCGCAAAACGCGTATCCCAATGCAGAAATGCATTTTGCGAGTCGTTACCGACTCGCAAAATGCATTTCAGACTCGCAAATAGGAAGGGGTGTTCCCTTCCTATTTGCGAGTCGCATTGGGATGCAATACCATTTGCGACCGCATATGCGGTCGCAAATGGCATTGCAGTTACCATCCACTTCAAGTGGATGGTAACCCAATCGCAAATTGGAAGGGGTCCCCATGGGACCCCTTCCAGTTTGTGATTGCACCCAAAAATATTTTTTCAGGGCAGGGAGTGGTCCAAGGGACCACTCCCTGCCCTGAAAAATCCGAAACTAAAGGTTTCGGTCTTTTTTGTAGTGCAGCTCGTTTTCCCTTAGGGAAAACGGGCTACACTTAAAAAAAAAAAAACTGCTTTATTGACAAGCAGGTCGCTAACATGGAGGCCTGCTGACGTCAGCAGGCCTCCATGTTAGCGAGTGCCCATACTCGCAATGGGGCCGCAATTTGCGACCCACCTCATGAATATTCATGAGGTGGGTCATTGCGACCCCATTGCGAGTTGCAGTCGGTGTCTGAGACACCGTACTGCATAGCAATTTGCGACTTGCAAATTGCGAGTCGCAGGGACTCGCAATTTGCAAGTTGCAAATTGCTTTTTTCGTACATCTGGCCCCTAGTTCTTAAACAGTTTCCATTCTAAGATGTGCTCTGCACTGCACACCTGCTGACCAAAGCCTACTGCGAGCATCAGACTGGTGACTGTGTGCTTGTAATAATAAATCAGTGGAAGGCAGTGCACCATCCCTGATGGCAATGCCTGTTCCAAGTCTTGCTCACCAAAAAATACAAATGTGAAGTGCCAAGGGGTTGCCTGCTTGGTGCCATGTATCACACTGCAAGCAAATTACTGAATGCCTCATTGCTTAGTTCACTGTGCTTTGAAGGGTTGGGAGATTAGTGTACAGCCTTTCATCAACTTCCAAAATTGATGTTCGATCTATTGTGATAATGTTTTCATGCACTTCATGGAGCAATATGAGCACAACCATCACCTTCCCCTGTGCTGGATGTCAGCCCATTTGCTTACCTACTCCAATGCGTATCTATTGTTTTTACTGCATTTGATGAAGAAGCACAATGTGTGGCAGCTCGCCTGCATGGGTGCTTCTCCTCAAAGTATAGCAGTGTTACAGATCACATTTCTCTCTGAACTGAGGGTTTTTGTTTTCCTGACCAGCAAATCTACCTACTGCTGTTCATTTGGCTGCCTCTGCGTATATATTAGGTTATGAAAACTTACTCCATGAGCAACATGGCAACATCTTTGTAGGCCAAATCGAATGTGACTGTATAAGAAATTGGAGTATTAGCTGACAGGGTTAATTATCCACCTCAAGTAATAATCACAGTCTGTGTTAGGGTTAACCACTAAAGTAACTAATTACATTTGAGTGTAACCTCCTGCTATGGCATGGAGCAGACAGACTTAACTCAGAGGCAAAACAGTAATACAGTCAAAATACAACACAAGAAAAGCTCCGAAACAATTTAGAAAAATAGAGATTGTTTTAATAAATAAAATGGCACTATAAAACAAACATCATGAAGGGAAACCACCAGAGATATAAGCTTTTAAAGTGTATATTAAAAATAGAGCTAGAAAGCATTACGTGCCAACTGCAGTCATCTGGTCCACTTGAACGGTACCTAGCCACAACTTAAGGCTAGCTGAGATGGAGCTTGCATCAGATAAAGTAACCATGTTCGGCCCAGTTGGAAGCTTTACCTTTGGACTTATTTTCTGAAATGGAAGTAAAAAATCTTCAGCTGAGCAAGGCAGCAGGCTGTGGCCGAGGAGGGCTCCACGATGCTGATGGCCGTTGGATGAGATTTCCGGCCCTGGTAAAGCTTTTGACTTCTGCCTGTATAAAAATTTCAAATCTGCACCCAGAGAAGGTCCCTCGCTGGCCTGATACTTTGGGTACCTTTGCCTGGTAAAGATTTCCACAGTTTGACTTAGTCACTTTTTTCCAGCTAGGCAAGGTTCCAACCTGTAGACAAAGGTGGCTTCACAAGGCTGAATATTGTCTTTGTGAGGTCCAGCTGAAAATGATTTGCTACTGCTAAGAAGCTCTTAGTGGGAAAAACCTGAATCTTTGGCCCAGTTGCAACACACCTTCATCGGATAGAATTGGAAAGTTTGCCCCCGGTACGTCAAATGCCTTTGGAGCCAAAAAGGTTTTCAGGGGTAGTAGGTGGAGTACACTTTGACACCAAGCAGGGGCCAGGACCTTGGGGACTGCACTTAGCGGTCAGGAGTCACTCCAGAAGAGGTCACAAGCAGGGTCTAGGGCAGGTCTAGTTAACAATGGTCAGCTGTGTGACTGCAGACAAGGTCTCTCATAGCTTGTTATGTCCCAGTACCTTGAACAGGAGGTGTTGTAACTGCCCCTTGGGGTCCACTTCTTAGTCCAGGGTACAAAAGAGAGCAGGCCCAGTCCTTCAGCATTCATCTCAGTGCACAGGCAGCAGGTTTGGTCCTCTTTTGATTCTTCTACATGCTCATTAGTGTTCTAAGGAGGTTACTGGGGATGCCACATGTATGCCTGATGCCAGCCTGTGGGTGGGAGGAACTTCTGGACACTCCCTAACCATCAGGATAAACATTTCCAGGGGTACACCTACCCACTGAAAACAATCCCACAGTGCCCCTCTCTGTCTAAATCCATATGATAAACCCCGTTTTCCCTTGTTCAGAGTCAGTGTGCCCACCCAAGAGGTTTGGCCATGGAAATGAACAATTCATCCTCTGTAGTCGCTCTAAACCAGTTTGAGGGGCATGTCCCCTCCCACTGGTACTGGTGTCTGCCAGACTGGGGACACAAACAAAGGGGCCTACCCGTTGCCAGTAATATCTGTCTGTGACAGCATAGCTCTCTTTGAAGTTAATTAAAATCCTGGACCAAATCTACTGGTCATTCTGTCATGGCAGCAGCAACATATCCTTATACCCATGGCTTTTGTCTCAGCTCTGGGAGCAGTTTCACACCTCATCAGTGCTGGATCACTCTGAGAGCTAGTATTGGAGGCACATATAAATTAACCTTGAAAGTCCTTGGGCAGAGAACAGGTAACTTTCAGAAAGTACACTTCCCTTAATATTTATCAGAAATTAGTTTTTATTATGAAGAGCCCTTGAATTATAATCTAGCTGTTTCCTAACGGAAATTAGCATCATTAAATGTAATAATGTAAACCAGTGTTTTCCTATGAAACAGATAGCCTTGCTACAGTGAAACTAGTGTTCGGGGGCTATTCGCTATAAGGACATGTGTAACATTACTTTTTCCTACTTTTAAATATCATACACTATGCCTTGTGGCCAACTAGGCCTACATAGGGGTGACACTAATATCTAAAAAGAAGGGGGTTATTTTGACAGGTCAAAATTCAGTATTTAAAGTGCAACAGTTTGACATTGTCACTGTAGAGGGTGGTGCAATGCGTGCAGCAGTCCAGTAGTGACACTTAACTTACAGGCCATGGGTACAATTTGTTCCTTGATCTAGGGATGTATAGGTAAGTTAAATATGCCAATCAGGTGGTCACCAATTTTTTCATGGTGAAAGGGGGAGCAGAGGCGCTTTACCACTGGTTAGCATGGGTAAAGTGCACTTTAACCAGCAAAAAGAGTTAAGGCAAAAACTTGAGGGTACACCACACAAAAGATTGCCAATTCCTGTAGAATTCTACTATCCAGCCTTACCTGATTCTGAAATGTGCCTGTACTTCTTCAAACTGCCATCAGGGGTACTTTATACCCACAGACACACCTGTGGTTTCCTGGCACCTTTTTCACCTGTGGGAAAAGGGCATATGATTAGCACCGAAAGACTGGACTGGATCTTTCCATCCAGCTATTGCAGTACCTAGCATATGATATATTCCAGCTAAAATCCACCCTCTCCCCCGCCCAGAGAAATTTCTGAGACTTCTTGTTTCTTTACAATCTTGTTTCCTAACTGAAATAAGAGGGTATACAAAAACTAGCCAAAGTATTGTAGGAGATGGTAAACTCAACTTCAATAGCCATATTGTCAGGTTTTTACAGAATAGGAAGGCTCTTGGTTTTGTCCTGACTGCCATAGGTGGTGTCTGTGCAATCATAAACTTTGGATGTTGAACCTTTACACCTAATGTCTTTCTAGGCATTCTTGAACAGATTGCTCATATGTGAAGCATTAAGAAATTTCATATTATTGATGATTGGGTGCGTTTCAAAGTGTTGAATATTTGGTTCTGCTGAAAAGATTTTTTTGAATGTTGAGAAGGAGGATTCTTGCAATTATATTGATCAACTTTGTCAGTCTTAAAATGATTTACAGTGTTGTTCAAGTTTGCAAAGCTTCTTAGTGATACCGATTGGTATATCATATTTAGGTGGGAGGATTTTACTCCTCCACACTATCCATTCAATTATAACAGTGCAATATTCATTGTCAACTGATGATATATTGTGTAACATTTATAGCAGGGGCTTGATTTAGCAATCTTTCATGCAATGTAATGCAACGCAACACGACAAGAAAACTTGCTGCATGATGCTGCATTTAAGGGAGGTGGAGGGAATGCTTCATATTTACTAGTATTTGCTGCATTCCTGTTCTCATCCTGTGCTGGAGTACATTCTGCTGCCTAGTGCCAAAATAGGCAGCCTTGCGCCATGGTGCATGGGTGTCTGCATTTTAGGCAGGATTGTTTTTGTGCAGTTGTCCCTTCATAAAACATAAACAATCCTTTGAGGTTTTTTCCTCTTTCTATGTATGCTGTACAATGACGTATCTGTATACTGTAAAGAGGAAACAAGGAAGAGAAATAAAGACATTTCCCCTTTTTGCGCCTCGCCTGGGAAGGTATAGTATTTTGGTGCATTCCCACGTTTACTAGTCTTGATCTTGGTAAATCTGGCAATGTGCTAAAATCCATCCACACTCAGAACTCCTTCCCAGAGCAGATTAACACAAGGCAGCTACTTGCGCTGCCTTGTGTTACTGAAGATTTACCAAGAAATGCAGGACCAGACAAGGTGGCCTTGTATTGCTTGATAAATCTGACTCTATTAGTGTGTTGACCATATGACACCTTGTGGGACACAAGGGCAATGGAGTTACTATGATAAATCTGGGCCCCAATGTTTATACTGTTTATCTTATGTGATATATTATTTTGCTATTGTGTGATAGAAATTGTTTGGTCCATTTCCTTATGCATACATCTATATATCTAAAGTCATGTTAAATCATTGTTACATAAAAAAATAGCAGCCCCGGCTTGCCATACTTTCTTTAATGTACCACCTTTTCTCTGGGACTTGACTGCTCAAACAAGCTACCATGATGCTTAAGGGCCCGCATTCACACTTTCGTCATTGTCCCTGAAATGGAAGCAATGCAAGATACCTTAGTATGCAGGTCTGAGCATCACAGGTTTATCCAAAAACAAAATTCATTTCTTTAACACTTGAAGGGTAGAGGAGCAAATAAATGTACTCTTCTACTGTTCACTCATAATAAGTTAATATTGGTTCTTGGAGTGGGGGGGTTGCTGAATCCTGGAGATTGCCTCGAGGTAGCTGGTAAGCTCCCCTATCATGTGTGGCAAGTTATGTATTTCTAGACTGCAGTAGGTTGGATTCTGGGACATGAAGTTTTGAATTCAACATTTAAAATCTCAATATGCAAAGTGCTGCATGCTAAAAAGGCAGGACTGTGGAAGGTGTCATATAACATGGTCCGATATGAAAAATATGTAATGTATTTACAGCTGGAGAGGGCAAGTTTATCACATGTATTTAGACAAAATATCTGTTTAGGTTACATTATGAAAGATATGTCAAATGACCTTGGATGTCTGTGGCCAATAAAGGCACTGGCCTGTGGTCTCTTTCTTCTTTATGGTCATTAGCTACCTGTTTACATGCAACATCCTTAAAATGCACAGTTGGTGTAGAATCCTTTGCTTAGCATCTTGCCTTCTGCCTCCACTCTGGTCAATTACTACCTGAGAGTGGTTTCCACCTTCCTCTTAGATAATAATGCCTATGTACTTCCATCACTGGAAGCACAAATTCAGATATATGATTGCACTGATTCAAGTATTTATTGAATTTCTGCCAGTAAAAGTATCACTGCAGCAGTGGGCATCTTTAAACATAGAGTATTTTCAGAGAAGTAACATCCGCCATCAACACAAATAGAGTTCCTAGAAGCTTGGCACTTTTCATCTTCATCTCTGTTCATTTGCTTACGTTTATCAACTTTTCTTTTTTACTAACCTTTTTTCGCTGTCTTAGACATTGGCTTTGCTTATGCCTTTATTTTCACTTCCTCCCCAGTTTTCTCATTCCCTTCTTTCCTTCCTTTCTTTCCCATTTTTCCATATTTATTTTTAATTTATACCATTGCACGATTGAGCTGGGAGATAGGAGTGGCTTAGTTCGAGGTTATGAAATCTATCAAACTCACAAATTTTGCAATTAGTTTTACACTCTTTAGGCCCGATTATTTTACATCTGATATGACGTGTGCAAGTCTCCTGTTTCCAGTTTGAACATTTCTCGTTTTTACAGCCAGGAGAGAAATCAGAAGTGATTAAAACCAGAGTGGGCGGAGCAGGGTAACTAAAGATATTGTACTTACCCTTAGATCCCTCCTAATCCCAAATACTGACCTCATATCACTGTAGAGGGGGGCTGGTAACTGCTTTCCCTTTTGGTGATGACAAAATCAAGTCCCCAATCAAAATTCAACTTTCTGTTCTATCAATTGTCAATGAATGGTTGTCATCCCTCTCTTCTCTCTAACTCAAAGTTATCATCAGTTGCCAGGCTGCTGCTACATGTTTGTGATATCCAGGACCCTCAGTCCCCCTTCCTTGTTGATGTCAATAAAACTTTGTCTTGGATCTACACACAAAGACAAAGGGGCAGATTTAACCGAGAAATATTGCAAAACAGTGCGGAAACCAAAGTTGCTGTATTGTGCTGAGTGCACACAACTTTGAACAATAGCACAATATAGTATACAGTTGTGTGTGTGTTTTCTAACATAGATTTTGTTGAGGTATAAAATCCAATACTTTAACTTAAAAAAATGCACACTGAATGTGTGGTGAATAACTCTGCACACATGCAATGTTTGAAATAGTAGTGCCTGCCTCAAGGAGGTGTTATTTTTTGTGTAAAGCTAGGTCTCTTTATCTAATCTTTAGATTTAAGTCGAAAACCATGGGTTGGAACACGCAAGGATCACCCATTTAATGCCTCTTTCACACAGTGTAGCTCAAAACACCACAAAGGACTATTGTGCTACCGAAAGGGTAACTTTTAAGCACAAAACACTTGTGTTGTGGACCGTAAATACCATATCAAGACTGCATCAATGTGTGTCACTTTGTATGACTTTAGAGTGACACAAAAACTTGATAAATCCCTCTAAAATTATTTTCAGCATTTGGGCAATTTTAATCGTGAGGGCCCCAGGTAGGTCAATTGTGGGTTGCCAAGGGTTGCAACTGTGACCACTGGCATGCCCTTTGTGTCCCCTGGCATTCTGTTATGTTATGAAAAACGTATAGAGAGTCCAAACAAAAGTAGAACGTTTTGACTAACTGTGGGCAAAGAGTGCAGAAATGTCTATCTTGACAGTAGCACTCATGGCAAGGGGTGGAATGCAGCACATCCAATGATGTGCACTCAGCTTGTCACAGACTGCTTATGTTGACTGAGTTGTACTGTGAAACATATTTTTTTATTTAGCAGATAAGGCACTGAAATGCACTTTCTCATTTTTCCATTTTACCTAGGGCCAGTTATTTATATAGACCTTGGAACAAAATGCACCATCACATCAACCGATCTCCATCGAAGTTTGAGGAGCCTAGGCCTAGATTAATGAAAAGTTCACGCAATGTAGATCAGCTAAAGTTGCTGCAATGTATTGTGTGACAGAGAGAGAGCAGAACGGCACTGTAAGGAAGCAGGTTTTTTGCAGGTCCCCGCTCCCACACTTTTTGCCCCCATTTGGATTTCTAGCTGCTGGTTTTCAAATTCGAGAGTGCACTAAGGTCTGCCAAGCCGACTTCAGTGCCAGTGTTCTAACCCCTCACAAAATACATGTCAACTGGCTAGTTCTGACTTACTTATAAGTCCCTAGTATATGTACTCAGGGCATGGAAGGCAGAGTGTCTACTCAGGGCTGCAGCACTGTTTGTACCACCCAAAAGGACAAAATGTCTCCCACCCTGTAACAGCAGATTCGAAGGGCAGTGTTTACACTGCTAGTTTGATTTTGCCATTTTAAGGACAAAGCCACCTCCTCCTTTAACCCCATATGGAGGTCTCTCCTTTGGAAGGCCTATAGAGCCCCAAGGCAGGGAACTATATATTGCTAACTGGGGCATATATGTTCATATATGTCATAACAACAAAACGCCTCAAATTGTCATTTTGCTTAGGAAAAGGTAGCAGCCCTACTGGCTAACAAAGGGTTACCAGCTGGCATCCCAGCCTGACTAACTTCTGAATTGGACTACTTACCTGGGTATTGTAAGGTATCAAAATAATTGTGACATGAAATCTGACCTCATGCCCAGGTTTAATTTAAGTTCACAATTAAAGTTCTGCAACTTTCAGACAGGTCCAGGCCCACCTGGGGAAATGTGTGAATGCCTTCCATGTCTAGAAACACAGGCAGCTGCTAAAGGGTGAGGTGTTACCTCCCCTCTCACAAAGCCAATCTTGGTGTTATCCCAAAATACGAGCTTCAAAGGGGTAGACACCTTTGAAGGGTAAATGGTGATAACACTCCCGAGCAGGCTGCCATTTGTTCATGCAGACAAGTTAGAGATAGGGCCAGAAAGGGAAAACTCATCCCCAAACGGGTTATCCCATGAGCACGTACCCCTTAGTTAGCCACACCTCTGGGGGAGGGCTACCAAGATCCTCACAGTCAAGAGAAGGTCTTTAGAGTTGCATGAATATTGCACTCTGGGATTGCTAAATGCTGCACAGCACAAGAACTTTCCCATAAAAGAAGAGGGGACCTAGTACACAATTGGCTAGTGACTGCGTTGTCCCCTTGAGACATTTTCCCAGGATAAAATGGGCATCCCTGGACTTCAGCTTACATTGGATTTGGAGAAAAGACTGAAGAAAGACTGCCCTACTGCTATTGAAACTGCACAAAGAGAGGTTGCACCGTTGGAGGAACTGCTCCTGCTGCACTTTGGGCTTGTGAAGTTTGGACTGTGTCTGTGGCTCCTGGCTCAGTGAGAAGTTGATTGCCTGCCCCAGATCAAAGCAGTGACTCAGAGGGTCAGTTGGCTGCCCCCCTAGAACAGCATCAGGGACATCAAAGCTGAAAGAGACCAAACCAGCAGAGCCGTAGCCACTTCTGCAGAATCCCAGCTGCCGGGCCCCCCATAAGACAAATCCAAGATAGCCAAAAGTTACACATGAGTCTGCCGGACCCTGGAGCGCTATCTGATTCTGGATTCATTACCCAAGAGGGACTCTAGCTCCCAGTCATAGCTGCCCTTCTACTATTGCAAAGAGGGCTTTGTGAGACCCCAAGTTCAGTGGCCAAGGTTGCCCCACCTCACCTGTGGACTGAAGGATCACCAGGAACTGATCCTCATCAACTGAACAACACCAGGAGCATCTTTAAGCATCTTTTCATCCTGCATCCCCAGCATCAGGACCACTCCATTTTATTCTATGGTGGTTGTTCTATAAGGGCTGGAACTGGGCTGAAAAAGGCTCTGGTCGACTATTGCTATCAGGGAGAAATGTAAGGGGGAAAAAAGGCTCTGGTGGCCAGGTAATTTTCAAAAGTATCCTTACTGGTCTCCTAAACCTCTGCCCTGTTGAAAGTGGTCACCCAAATCAGGTCAGAGTTGCCGAACCAACTCTTTCTAACTTTTCAAACGTTTCCAAATTTGTTGTTGATCAGTGCTTGTTTCTAGTTAAATTAAAAAGGTATTAAATGCCTATAAATTCATATCTCCAGAAACTTCTGGTAGATTTTGATGATCAAGTAATAATGAATAAAAACATACTCTATTTTTATAAATTGTTGCGTCTCTTTCTTGATTTCTTTTTTGTCCTTATTCACATTTCCGGGTAGTGGCGTGTCTTATTGGAGGGCCTCATCTGGGTGGCCCATTCGTTCAAGTTCAACCTTCCCTTACAGGCTCCTAACCGGAAGTGGCCCAAATCTCTGAATTGGTATAGTCTATTAGGCACATGTTCGAGACATTCCCTTGGACCGACTGTTGAGTGATCATGGGACAAGCCAATTATTGCATAGCTAGCCAGCTGTTTAATGAGGCCAAAAAACTGTTCTTCTTATTCATCTCCTCCTTTCCACTTGTATCTAATCTAAGGGTAAATGTTAGCGAGTCTTTCCACTCCAAAACCGTCTGGGGGAAAATACTGATCCACTTCCAGCAGATCTCCCTCCTGGCCAATAATATCATGTAAAACAGCAATTTGCCAGTGTCTCTATTTACCTTCATTGTTTCCAATAGACAACCAAAGATCACCAATGGGGGGCTTACCTTACACTTTATAGGTAAGATTTTGTTGATAATCTCTTCAACCTCGCTCCAGAATCGGCTGAGCCGTGAACACTCCCAGAACATATGCAAATCTCCAACGGCTTCCAGGCCACAATTCCTACAATTGACCACACTACTCTGCTTCAATCTTGATAGTTTCTCTGGGGTCCAAAAGGCCCTGTAAATTGAAAACAGATGGTTACTTCTTAAACAAGCAGGTTTAACTGTAGAATATAACTAGGTAGTAGATACTTGCCATAATTCTCTTATCTGTGATCTTTTCAGGTGTTCTCTCCAGATTTCTTCTGGCATAAGGAATTCTCCATCTATAGTCTCCAACAGTGCCCAATACCATCTCAGTCACTTCTTTCTTTCCGGGGCTGTCCTGATGAAGCAGTCTCTCTACCTTGTTTGAGCTGCCCACTTCTTCTTTAATACCCTTCACCCAACACTTTATTTGCAGATATTTAAATTTGGAGGGGTTACCAACTGTCTCCATATTGAGATCCTCATACGAGATCAAGCCCTCTTTGTTGCACAATTGTCCCCACTGCGCGATCCTAGCCTCTTTCAGAGGTCCAGCTAGAGCATGTTTAGTTAATTCTGGCAAGCCCGGTGAGTCCCAGTGGGGGCATATTTGCCATGGTATGGTAAATTGGTGGCTCTCCTCACAGGGTACAACATTTTTGCGGAGTCTTGCAATATTTTGAATCTCACCTTCTTGAACACTTTAGGATCTTCAAATTTATTTTAAAAAATCACACCTCTGTTACCTTCTCAAATTTCATCATGACTTTAAATATCTGCCCCAGCTCTGAAACCCCTGGCTCCTTCTATGCCCCTCTCGGGTTTTTAATAGCACCCAGGCATAATATTTCAAGTCCGGTAGCTCGAGCCCCCCTTTCTCCTTCCACCGTCTCAAAGTCTTCCAAGCTATACGTGCACCCTTGCAGGCCCATAGAAAACTGCTCATTTTTCCCTGTAGCTTACTCAACCACTCCTTTTTATGCTCCAAAGGCAGTGCATTAAAAATAAATAGCAATTTTGGTAAGATCATCATCTTAACAAGGTTAACCCTCCCCAAAATCATAACGGGTATGTTAACCCAACTCTTCATTAGTTTGCAGGATAACTTTCAGGGAAGCCGGGAATTTAAGTTGGGCCGTAGCCTCCAACCCCTTTAAAACTTCAATTTTCTTCCCCAATTCCCATTGCTTGTTTAGTGTGGCACTTGAAAGATCAGATCTAATCTCAAAACTAGTACCCTCAACCATTAATATTTTTTTTTAAGAGCTGCAACTAAAATAACCTCCTTCATAGCATACGTGTGGAAGCAGACCAGGATCTTTCTGGGCTTATCTCTATTTAGGGGTTTTCTAAATGGATCCCAGTGCACCCTTTGGATGTCTCTTGCTATAGCTTCATCCGTGTCTTCAACTTGTACCCCTTATAATCAACTGGACTACCAAACCCTTCAAGTCTCCCCCTTCCAAACCTTCTGGGACCCTTAAAAACCTCAAGTTATTTCTTTTCTGATTATTCTCCATAGTTTCAAGCCTCAACTGCACCTTTTCCTCCCCTGTTCTCAGGTCTTGAATTTCCACCCTATTTTTCTCTGTTGCTCTCATCAATCACTGAAGACAATTTTTGTAAGGGTATTCAATGGTGAGACCACACAGCCATACCATATAATACACCTAAATCCTCACAAGCATAACATTTACTAAGATGTGGTGCAGTTTTCATCTCTTTCTATGCTTGCACACTTTAGTGTCCCATGCACCAATGCACACGCAATTCTGCCATAGTGGAAGGGTAAGTGTGTTCTCTAAGGAATAGTTTTTGTACTTTCCAGTACTAAAGCTATCCTTTAACATTTTTTACTTGAATTTGTTCTTTTGGGGCTGTCCCTGACATTTAAGACTGTTTGAGCTTAAAATCACTGCCTGGCATATAATGGGTACTGCAAGTTAACTGATAGCTGCATCTCTGACATATGGTATCACCTAATTAGTATATTTGTGACTATGAAAAAATACATGGTTGTTTTAAAAAACATTCTGTTGTGTTATTAATATTGAACTTATGTCATTGTGTACTTAGCTTAGTTTTCTTCGGTGATATCACTTCCAATGATGTGACAGAGCCAAAGGTCACATGAAATCATTTCCTGTAATGTGCCAGGCCTGATGTTATCTAACGACACCTGTAAAAGGACATGTGATGTCTCTTCTGTTACCCCTGACATTTTGGTGAATTTACATCCATAGAACATAAAGCAGTCAGACATAAAATTAATTTTAAAACTGTTAATCCTTCCTAACCAAGTCATTTCTAAGATTATTTACAATTCTTTATTGTGGAAGAGAGAGTCCAAGAGTTTATGGAGAAGAGGAATGGAATATGATACATTTCAGATTTTTATCTTCTCCAGTTTAAAAATGTAAACTATCACATTTACTTCATAATTAAAAACTTTTAAGGGTATTAATTGCAGCAAAGCCAGAAAATGCTATCTCCTGCCATCAACACACTCCATGCAGGGCCTTCACAAGGCACCCATGACAGTCACAAACCCTAAGAGAATCAAATAAAAACACACATCTTCTCTGTACATGTGCACAGATTATGGGGCAAATTCTCTTCATGCCTGAGATCTCACTGATGTAATTCAGTTAGACAATCTAGAGTTTCTGCATTTGCCACCAGGAATGTAACACTACTCCGGAGTGTTCACATACACTCATATCCACCCATATCCAACATACACTACTGAATTATTGAAACTTTTATACATATAATCCAACTGAGAGGCACATATGTTTTGGCATGCTCTATGTAGATCTTCAATGCCAGGAAAACATCTTTCTATAGGACAATTAGCTGTCTCTTGTGGCCAGCCATGCAGGAGCAGCTCGCGGCACGTGATGGGGTGGGTCAGCACGAGGCTTGGGGTGCCAGGTGAACAAAAATTTATATTAATTTTTTTTTAAACTTACCTGAATCCGCCGACACCACCACACAGCTCCTGTTTCCTTCGCCATAGGCACAGGCTCCCAGCCTGCCCTCTGGCCAATCTTAATGCTACTAACATGCTGCTGGAAGCATGACAACAGCATTCAGATTGGTCGGAATGCCCAGCCAGGCAGACTGGTAGAGTGTGCCTGCTTGCTCCAACCCAGCACTGAGTTGCCTAGTTGGACAGAGCTTAGTGCGCTTGTATGTTTAGCCGGCCTGAGACGGCCGGCCAAACATACATGCGCACTGGGGGAGCACTCCCCCTCTGTGCTCGTCATAACCCATGGCCCCGTCCCTTCTACAATAAAACAATAATGAACACAGTTTATTATTGCTTGATTGTAGAACTTTAGCAGCTGCTGCTGGCGGGGGTGATGCTCCTTCACCCTAACGGAATAGCCACCCCTGCAGCCATGCACCTTATCAAAGCATCCAACTGTAGGAGTGTAAATGTTAGTAATTATATTAGAGACCCTGACATCAGCAGATAGTGACATCTTATGCTTCACATTTAAAAGACTAATGTAGAAAAACTGCACTGACACGTATTTTAAAAGTCCTCATGTTTTCATTTGTGGTGGTAACAATTGTGCCAACCGGACTTTACAATGTGTTAATAAGATTTAAGTAATGTCAAAGTATAGTTTAGACACTAGATTAGCTGCTAGTAACAAAATTAATTAGCATTTATAATGTTCAATGTGTGATTTATGAGTTTAAAGTTACTTGTGATAAAGTTAAATGCTCTTCTCTGTCATACTTAATGTGATGCCTTAATAAATATGCAATTCTTAATGAAATGTTTTACATTTTCTGATGATGTATTAATAATGCTGATTTTACAAGTTTGCATTTTATGTGTGTTATTAACAAATACATTAATGCATTATATACCTTGTGTTAGCATAACTAATTCTCCACAGCTGGTATTTTGCAGTCATATAAAGTGATGAATCATTGTTCTTTCGGACGTGAAATTTTCCTCTAGGTTCTGTTCTCATGAAATCCTTTGGAAGTAGTAATAGGTTCTTTGTTCAACTGTACAGATACTTGTAGTTAGTTTCCGGAAAATTTAGGCCTGTGGGCATAACGTGAAAAAAATTGCTTTAACTAACACAGATTCACAAGGGACTGAGTCAATTCAATTGTACACCCGGAGAAGAAACTGGATTGTTACAAGCAAAAATAAGTTGTTACCAAACTGTTTGGATTCACAAGGAGAGAGGAGATGATCCCAGACCGAACCTGAGAAAATACCGGGCTGTTGCAACCTGACATTTTCGTGATTTTGTTTTTGATTGAATGATGCCACTTTTGCGTGATGTGAGGCCACTAAACTGACAAATCAGAGCGATTCATGTGCTTTACCATAGGGATGGACTTTGCAAGTTTTAGGCAGTCTTGCCTTGGCTATTGCCCCTGCTGTTCCCTGTGCAGCTAGTGTTCTGCACTTCCCTGATGGTGCTTCTAATAGACTAATTGATCTACATACTTTGCTGATGAAGAGTCTTCGAATGCTGACCCCGGAGAGTTGTATCTCCCTCTGATTGTCATTTAATTTGACATGTTTTTCCTTTTCTACAATAGAAGCTAGCATGCTCACACTCACTCTTTTCATTTTTCTAGTCAGTAGACCATAGCCCTAGATATGTTTTCCAAATAATCTTTGTCTTTCTTTTGTATTTTGCTCGCATCTGTTAACCCATCCCCACCCATACATGTCCTAATTTGGTTAGCTGTAGGGATAACCTATGTGCTCTCTGCTTACCAAATGCTAAAACAGTCTGATCTGAGATATGTTTCTGTGGCTCGTCGTGTCTCTAATGATATGTTTTATACTTCTTGAAAGATTTATTGTGTTTATGCTAATTTGATTACATTTGTTTCGCCGTTTTGGACAACGAATGGTGCTGATTTATCTTTACAATTCGATTTTGTGCACAGTCTTCATGACATTAACTTTGTGGTTATAAAATAAAGGTTTGAAACTTTTCATTGATTAGAGTGTCCTTCTGTAGCCAAATTGGTCATGTGTCTAAATTGTTTGGGCGGTGTTATTGTAAATTTGTGTATAGTTCACCGCACTCCTTGCTGTGTCACAATGTCTGTTGTCTTCAGTGAAGCAGTTGATTTATTCAGTTGAACCCACCAGTGACACAGAGATGTCAGAATGTTTTGGGAATGGTTAGCTACTGCCGCCAGTGGATTCCGAAGATTCCCCCTTTGTCCAATCCTTTACTGAAGTTGACACACAAGGAGGTGTCTAATCCACTACCATTTGGTGACACAGCATGAAAGCCTTCTCTGAGCTGAGAGGAAGCCTGTGCCAAGTCCCAACTCTGGGAATGCTTGATTAAAACAAATGTTTTTCTTTGTTTTTTTGCGAAAGAGATGCTTTTGTGCTTTCTGTTTTGACGGAGTAACATGGAGGTGTCAACAGGCGAGTGGCGCATTTTTCCACCACACTTGATCCCGCAGCTGCTCCATTGCCCGGCTGTTTTAAAGCTGTGGCAGCTGTCAGTGTTGCTATTAGCCAGTGCAGGAGCATTGTCAGAATGTGCTCCATTCTGTGAAAGTCCTTTTGACCTGAACCAAGACCCAGCATTTAACCAATGCGCGTTCAACCCATTATGAACAAGGTATTTTGGGATCCCCAAATGTTATTACTAAAAGGTGTAATGTTTTAAATCCAGCAATGCTTTCACCAATCTCTGTTGAAAATGTAAATGACCGCAAAGATGAAGTGGAAAATGACTGTCTAGATGTGACTGAACTGTGCACCAAACCAAGACCTCCAATTACCACCGCCGGCATGGCGGTCCAGACTGCCATGTTCTTTATGAGGGCCTATGTCATGTTCGTTCATGGCTCCTGTTAAAGAGATACTATGGAACTTTGGAATCTGGTAATTCAGTCTGCACAATCTCAGAGTGATAGAAGCTTCATGGCTTCAAGGAGTCTTATCTGCCCAAGTAGCCTATTGGTTGGTTGCTCTTACTACAGCATACTGTGCTTCTGAACAGCATAAAGTGACCATTTTCAGTATGGTTTTGGTGTCATTCATAATTTTGGACAGTTATGGTCCCAGAGAGGGTTATGACCTCTTTTGTATCACCTATCTGAAATAGCAACAGGGTTTACCAATTGTTGAAAGCATTACAATGACCTGTGAAAATTGCAGTTGTTAAATGAGTAGCACATCAAAAGCCAAACGATTACATCTCATTAGGCAATGCCTATGCTGACCAAGCAGTACATTATTGTGCTCTCCATGGCACATCCTTCAATGAAGAATGAAGTGATAGAAGCAGCACCAGTGAGACAAACCAAAGTTTCCTTATGACAGCAATTGATATTTGGGAGGAAGTCAAGTGATTGCAGAAAGAAGTGCCAGAAGAAGAACAAAGGAGTTGGAGTAAAGCAGGTTATGTTCAGAGAGATGAGGATCATGGGAAGGCTCATATAGGCAGAGGCACAATAATCAGAACTTTCAGACAAATATGATACAACCCTCGATCCAGATTGGTGGCAGAAGCAGTGTGTCACAGATGTTAACATGTCAACGTAGGGAAATACACTGTAGTTAACCTGAGCCTCATAGGTAGATCAGGAGGTCATTTCAACAGAATATAGCTTGATTTTATTGAAATGCCTGTCTGTATTGGATTGAGGTATGTTTTGGTGGTGGTATGTGTATTCTCACATCGGGTTCAGGCTTACACAACTCGCAGGAATAATAGCCTTACAGTTACAAAGCTGCTTTTGATGGAATTGATACTTCAATTCGACTTTCCAACTTCTCTGGAATCAGACTGTGGAACTCATTTCAATACTGAGATCATAACATTGCTGTGTGCAGATTCACAAATTGAGCAAAGATTGCATTGCAGTTACAGACCAGAAGTTTCAGCATTAGTCGAGCAAATGAATGGAACGTTGAAGTCTCAACTGGCAAAAGTATGTGCATCTACAACGTTGAAATGGCCAGATGCATTGCCTCATTTCCTGATGTGCATCTACAGGACACCAGACAGAAAGACAGGATTGTCCCCTCACAAAATCATTATGGGACGTGCTATAAGATTGCCAGCTGTGTCCGCCAATGCACTTGTGAACATTACAGATGACTTAGGGCCTGATTATGACTTTGGCAGAGGGGATTACTTCATCCCAAAAGTGACAAGATATCCCGCCTGCCGAATTACGAATCAATTATATCCTATGAAACTCGTAATAGGGCGTGCAGGATATCGGTCAAAATCGTAATCAGGCCCTTAGTTCTGGATTACTGCAAAGGACTAGCTGATGGTTCGCTCTTTGTCTCACCAGTTTGAAGAAAAACTGCTCAACCACCACAATGACTGTGCTATGACCCGAGTCCTGGAAACTGTGTTCTGGTGAAGAAGCATGTAAGAAAGTCATGCTTAGGGCTGTGCTGGTGACTACAACTGCTGTGAAGTATGCTGGTCTACCGAACTGGGTTCATGCGAGCTACACATGCAAAGCTCCAAATGCTCTCGATGATACAGTGCCTGCTCCTCTAGGGTTGGATACAGTGAGAGAAGGGGTCCACGTTAACCAAACTGTGAGGACTTGACAAGTGGCTATCACAGACCATGTACAGTCTGGTGAAAGCGTGAGTGCGTCAAAGACAATTGAAGGTGCAGGAGGGTCGAGTCAGTTGACTCCTGCTAGCTCAGAAAATGCTGAAGTCCTAGTTGTGCCTGAGAAAAGAATTGTGACTGGAGACCGGTGGCTTGTAAAAAGTCCAGACCCAGTGATAAATGTGCCTCCTGCTATTGTTGAAGTGACTGAAGATTCAGAGCAAAGTGACAGTGATATTGAAGTTCATGCAGTAAGGAGGTCAAAAAGAAAAAGAGTGGCCAGTCAAAAATATTCAGCTCCTGACTGGACTTATTTTGCAGCTGCTGTTTGGGAGAAGGAGTTTGTTGCTTTTTGTGCTGACAATTTAAATACAGCTGAACCTTTTGGGACCTGGAATTGCTTTAGAACTGAACTTTGAAATCTCATTGCCATTTGATGAACATAGACATTATTTGCTGCAAGTGCTAATCAATGATTACCAGATGGTTTATTACTAGAGGCATTTGAACTTTTAATAGTGGCTTTTGAATATTCTCAAGTAGAGAAAATCTTGATTACATTTCTAGAAGTTCGCGAACTTGGTAAATAAGTGCAATGAAACTTAAGAAGATACATTTTTGTTTTTTGTTTCTTCCTTTGCTTACAAAACAAACAAAAAAGGATGCCTTACATTAATTGGAAGGCGCTTTTCCATTTTTTATGTTTATTTTTATTTTTTAATTTGATGTATTTTTGGTCTGAATCTAGGCAAGCCATGAATCCGACCAAGGTAAAAGGAGTAAATGTAAGTATGTATGTGTAGGATCAGTATGTGTCAAAGGTAGCATCTTATTGATACTTGGATTGAGTCTGCAGTGAAAGAAGACATTGAGAGCACAAGTACACCAATGTTAGGAGATTCACATACAGAACACGATCCCCTGTGTGAAGAAGAGAGGTTGTTACACACTGACAGTTGTAAGGGAGATTTGTCTTCTAATGTATATTACAGGCTATTGTTCCGAAAATTTATCATGTGGACAATTTTGACAGTCCAGTCTAGAAAGAAAAAACAAATTCCAAATTGAAGAGAGGAGCTAGTGCAGAAAGGATTATTGGTGATATATTTAGTGCCATCATTCCAACAGTTGGTGTGATCTTGAATGATATCAAGATTAGGAAGTTGTCAACCATAGTAGGCAAAATATCTATTGATTATGCTGGAGCTATTCATTTAATGGATACGGAGATGGTTGCAGTAAGATAAGTGGTTTTGGAAATTTTTTTGCGTTAGACATCTTATTGGCGCAGGAGGGTGGAGACTGCACAGTTTTGCATGTGCAGTATTGCTGCATTTACATCCGTGACAATGGTAAGGAGATAAGGACGTTTTTCTCTAACATCACAAATCTGAAAAATGACCTGAAAGGACTGACAGCCACTGGTGCATAGGAAGCAATAGGTAATGGTTTTTCAACTACTGGGAAGTGGTTTGGAAACGGGAAAGGGGGTAGTAGGAATGATCTTGAGACCTGTGTTAATTGTGAATCTGTGTGACTTGGCTGAAACTTGGAATATGCAAACAATACAAATTGTGGAAAGAGAAGCAAGCTAAGAGTAGACAGGGGAGGAAAGACATAGAAATGGAGAAGATGAGAAGTGTTTATTATGCTAATCTCAAGAAAATGGAAAACTACAACAGAACTTACCAGAAAGACATCGAACTTTTGAGTTGTCTCATCGAAATGAGAGTGTGTCCTTTTGGAATAGATTGCCGTCAGAGGAGGGACTGTTGGAGCGTATGTTTTAGTGATGATTTTCGAGACCCATATGTCAGCAGAAGGTGACATCTAATGCTTTACCTTTAAAAGCCTAACGTAGAAAAGCTGCACTGGCATGTATTTTAAAAGTGCTCATGTTTTCATTTTTGGTGGTCACAATTGTGCCTACTGGATTTAACAATGTGCTAATAAGATTTAAGTAATGTATATTTTAGACACTAGATTAACTGATAGTAACAAATGAATTTGTATGTATAATGTTTAATGTGTGATTTATGAGTATAAAGTTACATGCACATAAAGGTAAATGCATTTTTCTGTCACATATAACGTGATGCCTTAACAAGTTTGCAATTCTTAATGAAATGTTTTACTTATAATGGTGCTTCTAACATACTTTTCTGATGATCTACATGCTTTGCTGATAATGAATACTTGAATGCTGACTCTTGGAGAGGTATATCTCACTGCTGATTGTCATTTCCTCTAACAGGATTTTCATGATCTAGAATAGACACTGGCATGCTGACACTCACTTTTCTTTATTTTTCTAGTTAGTAATCTAACCCTAGATACATTTTTCCAAATTATTTTTGCCTTTCTTTTGTATTTTGCCCGGATGTGTTAGCCGGTCCCGGACATGCATGTCCTAATTTGGTTAGCTGTATGGATAACATATGTACAACTCTAATTGTGTTCTCTGCTTAATTTGATTTGACAAATGCTACAGCAGTCTGATCTGAGATATGTTTCTGTGGCTCAAGTAATTTCTCTAATGACATGTATTATTCTTCTTGAATGCTTAATTGTGTTAATGCTAATTCAATTAGATTTGTTTCACCATTTTGGGCAACCAATGTTGTTGATTTATCTTTACCATTCGATTTACGCACAGTCTTCATGACATTAGGTTTGTGGTTATAAAACAAATGTTGGACTTGGCCCTTTCTGCAGGGTCATTCCCAACCTTTTTACTTCCTTCATCCTATTTTTCTGACACGTTTTTGTTGGCTTTAGGGCTCTGGGAACTTTACTACTGCTAACCAGTGCTAAAGTGCAAGTGCTCTCTATTGTGATTATGATTGAGTATCCCTGGTTGGTATATCTGATTTACTTTTAAGTCCCTATTAAAGTGCACTAGAGGTTGCCAGGGCCTGTAAATCGAATGCTACTAGTGGGTCTGCAGCACTGGTTGTGCCACCCACATGAGTAGCCCTGTTAACATGGCTCAGCCCTGCCACTGCAGTGTCTGTGTGGGCAGTTTGGAACTGCCAGTTTGCCCTTGCAAGTGCACCCACTTGCCAGGACTCAACCTTACTTTTTACTACATATCTACGTCACCCCTAAGGTAGGCCCAAGGCAGCCCCGTGGGCAGGGTGCAGTGTATCTAACAGGTAGGACATGTCCTGGTAGTGAAATAATGCCAAATTCAGTTTTCACTATTGCAAGGCTTATCTCTTCCATAGGTTAACATGGGGATTGCCTTTAAATACCTTTTAAGTGTAATTTCCTAGAAGGAGCAGATAGAGATCCGGAGTTTGGGGTCTCTGAACTCACAATTTAAAAATACATCTTTTGGTAAAGTTGGTTTTTAGATTGTGAGTTTCAAAATGCCACTTTTAGTGGCCATTTTCTTGCTTAACCATTCTGTGCCTCTGCTCGGCTGCTGAATCCACGTCTGTATCAGACTGACAGTTGGGCTGAATTCACTCTAGACATTAACATAAAGGGGGTTGAGGAGTGTCCTGCATATCCTGATGGGTCTTCCTGAACTAGAATGGGAGAGAGGAGCTGACACCTGCACATGAAAGGGCTGTGCCTGACCTCACACAATACAGTCTCCAACTCCCTAGAATGTGGTTGGGGCAGGGCAAGGAAAAGGCAGGGTCTTGTGCACTACAAAGGCTTTCCTTTGAAGTTTGCCCACTTCAAAGGAAGAAATTAGTCTAAGTATTGGACTGCTGACTCCACAGTTTTAGAACACTTCTGGATCAAGAAGAACATCTGCCAAGGAGAAGAGCTTAAGAGTTGTTGGAAGGAGTACTGCCCCTTTGCTGAGCGTGCTTTGCTGGGTTGGCCTTCAGTTGCTGCTTCTGCCTTAGAGATGACAAAGACTGGATTTTGCTGTGCATCCTGCTTGTGAAGTTTCTCCAGGGGCTTTGTCTGAGCTTTCTTCCTGTTAGGAAGTCTCAGGGACATCTAAGACTTCATCTGCCAACACCTGGGCTCTCTTGCTGAGACACCCCCCTTATTTGCCAAGTGGTTCTGCTCCAGTCCCTGGGCCCTTGGAGGGAGAAGCATGTAAAACATGAGTGAAAATTCATGCACCAGAGCCGAGCGGCAGAATAATTGATGCAGCACCCAGCTCACAGCTGTAAAACTAATGCAGCACCTGCCTCGCGGCTGCGGAAATCGACGCATCACCAGCTCAGTGCAACTTCCTTGTTACAGTGCATCTGGATTTTCCATGCATCGTCCCTGGGCACCATAACTTTAACATCACGGCACGGACCCAAGGTTGCCTGTCCGGAAATCGATGCATCTCTTCTCTGCATGGTAAAGAATCTATTTGTCGCTTACCCGGCGGGCAAAATAATCGACGCATGGCCTCACTTGCGAGTAAGGAATCAACACATCACTTGCTTTTCTGATGCACCCTTGCAGATTTATTTTTGACGCATACTAGGACTTTGTGCTAAAACAATACATTCATTGATAATTATGGATTGTGGCTCTTTTTAAACTTTAAAATGTGATAACTTTACCTGTATGTTGAATTTTTGTCGTTTTGGTCTACTTTGTTTTAGATAAATATTGACTACTTTTTTTTAACTGGTGTGGCGTCTATTTGTGGTGTTTTCACTGTGTTACTGTATGTGTTTGTTCAAATACTTTACACATTGCCTCTGAGACAAGCCTGACTGCTTGTGCCAAGCTACCAAAGGGGTAAACAGGGATTAACTTAGGTGTGTGACTCCCTTATCCTGACTAGAGTAAGGGTCCCTACTTGGACAGAGTGTAAACTGACTCCCAACTAGAGACCCCATTTCTAACAATAAAGCTTTGAAATTTTGATTGGAGTCTCCTTCCGTAGCTAAATTGGTCATGGTGCCTAAATTGTTTGGGTGGTGTTAATGTAAATTTGTGTGTAGTTCACCACACTCCTCACTGGGTCAAAAGGTCAGTTGACCTCAGTGGAGCATTTGATTCCAGTGAAGGATGAAAAACTTTTTAACACAAGAAAGTATAAATAAGGAAAGCTGCTAGTTTCAACATGACTGCAGAGTGTCTATAAGAAAGATGTAAAGATGACTTGACTCTTGCAGAATACAATGATAAAAAGTAGTTTAGTATTTCCACCATGATAGAGCAAGTAGTATGAAATGGCCCCACCATGGCATCCTAAATTAAAGAACAAGATACCATGGTCGGACTGGGACAAAAAAATAGGCCCAGGCACCAAATAAAAGGGGCCCCTGTTAGTGAACCAGATAGCTAAAAAGTGACCCACATTTGCAAATCAGGCCAGTTTTGAACCATTGCATGGGTATTTTCAAGGTATGGGAGACTGCATGAATTTGCTGTAGAAAGTATGAGGCAAGTGTAGCACTGGATTGAGTGGTCCAGGTTCAAGCTTTGGTGAACATGTTACTATTGTGTTTCCATGGGGAAACATAGGCAATGCCTGGTGATTGGACAGCACGTTTTCGGTCCGCTGATCCTGTGACATCAGTACCTCCACGATGGCATTCAGTTTAGTGTCCTCAGTGGGTGCATTTCTAAAATTCTGCAGACTTCTTCCTCAGATGCCAATGATATACAGGGCAAAATTTATGAAGGTGTCGTAGAACGCAGCGTTGCTGCCAAAAAGGCTGTGCTGCATGACAGGGAGGAAGCAGGAGAACTCCATATCTACAGAGTCATTCTCCTCCTCTTCCTCGAGACCCAGTGCATTATTTTGCTGCTGAGTGCCATGCACATACCTTTGAGTCATAGTGCAAGGGAGTGTGCATGAGTCTGATGTAGGTTTTGTACTGTAAAGATTCTCTTCAAGTACAAAATAGTATGCCTAGACCAGTTTTAAAACTGTTCCTACTTTGTATGTGTGTTGCACAGTGCAGCACAAATGCAATGAAAATAGTTCTTGTTTCAAGTGGTGTTCATTTTTAACACAAAACCCTGTCTACTATTGTTAGTAGATAGGTTTTTTAATAAAAAAGCATGGGTGGTTGCATGGGAATGCCGATGTAACACCCATGTATCGCCCCCTTGACGTCAAGTAAGACAAAGCAGCCATTCACACTGGTTTCGGTTGCTTTTTACACTGCCTTGCATTACTTTTAGGAAACTTTCCAGCGCAAAACAAGTGTTGGGCTGGAAAGTAAATAACAAAAAAGCATTATGTTCTGGGTTTGGGGCACTCTTGTCACCCAAACCCACCAAAAAATGTTAGCAAAATTGCCCAAAGCATTCAAAATTATAAAGCAGATTCAAATAGTATTTCCTTACACACATAGGCCCTCATTCTGACCCTGGCGGTCTTTGACCGCCAGGGCGGAGGACCGCGGGAGCACCGCCGACAAGCCGGCGGTGCTTCAATGGGGATTCCGACCGCGGCGGTAAAGCCGCGGTCGGACCGGCACCACTGGCGGGGTCCCGCCAGTGTACCGCGGCCCCTTTGAATCCTCCGCGGCGGCGCAGCTTGCTGCACCGCCGCGGGGATTCTGACCCCCCCTACCGCCATCCAGATCCCGGCGGTCGGACCGCCGAGATCCGGATGGCGGTAGGGGGGGTCGCGGGGCCCCTGGGGGCCCCTGCAGTGCCCATGCCACTGGCATGGGCATTGCAGGGGCCCCCGTAAGAGGTCCCCTAAATGTATTTCACTGTCTGCTGCGCAGACAGTGAAATACGCGACGGGTGCAACTGCACCCGTCGCACAGCTTCCACTCCGCCGGCTCGATTCCGAGCCGGCTTCATCGTGGAAGCCTCTTTCCCGCTGGGCTGGCTGGCGGTCTGAAGGAGACCGCCCGCCAGCCCAGCGGGAAAGTCAGAATTACCGCCGCGGTCTTTCGACCGCGGAACGGTAACCTGACGGCGGGACTTTGGCGGGCGGCCTCCGCCGCCCGCCAAGGTCAGAATGAGGGCCATAGACTTACAGCTATATTGGCTCAATTGCACTCCGAAGCATGAGCATGACAAACCTTTGAACTATGAATAACAGTTAGTTTGGGATTTAATATTTTAAGTTACCATTGCACGTTTGGAAAAAACTTAAGACTTCTGGCTGAAAAATTTAAGAAATAGAACAAAACAGGAAGATGTGTTCACAATGAATACTAAAATAGCTGTCAATGTGACATAGTTGGTAAAGCATATTTATAGACACGACCCATTGATAAAAAATGATGCTAGAATTGAAATTGCAATCCCAAGAAAAACAATTGCTATTTTCACTGTAAGACAATAGCAGCCTCAGTAAACGAACAAGAGTGATACATTATTTTTTTTAAATGGAGAAAGAGGTTTGAGACAATAAAATAGGAATACAAGTGGATGCGAGGAAGAAAATAGGATGGGTAGATGGAAAAGTGAAGGGTGGAAAGTTGCGAACAAGGGTGAAAGAAAGGTAGAATTGGTAAGACCAAGGATAAATGGATGGATGGAAGGTGAAAGGATATGTGAATAAACAGTTGAAAAATGAATGGATGGCAAAGGGAATAGAAAGGCAAGAGTGTGAAAAGATAGATGGGCAAAAGGTTCATTGGTGAGTAGATGTATTTATTGATGGATGACTACGTCAAAGGGTGGATGGGTGGATGGAAGTTTGCATTGAAGCATGCATAGATGATGGATGTGTGAACGGATGGCTGGATAGAATGAAATGGTACACGATTAATAGATGGTTGAATAAATGAATGTATGAAAGAACAGAAAGGTGAAATGGTGGGTATCAGTTGAATGAAAGAATGAAAGGATAAATGGATAGATGCTTGGATTGCGGAGTCAAGGGAGCTCTTCTAGGGAAAGTCAGGTTAACTAGCTTTGTTTGCATGGTGGGAATAGTGCTTTGACTTAGGGGGAGATATTTAAATTGTCTGTCTTGCACTGCCACCCATAAAGGAACCTCTTGTACTCTGAAAGACAAGGCACAATAATATCTTAACTATCATTTTGAGGTAGCCAAATACAAGGCATTACAAACAAGAGATTTTGGATTTTTAGAGTGAGCTAACAGGGAGGTAAGCCTCTCTTTCTACCATAAAGGCAGCCTTTCATATTTTATTTGCAGCCTTCGTCTCTGGGTGTCTGCTGAAGTTACTAATTGGTATGTGAAAGCATCTTTTGTACCATGCTGGGGTTGACTGAACGTCCATAAAATGTCTGTCTTGTGCGAGTTGCACATGCATTCTTGCAATCTAAAACTCAGAAGACAGAGGTTGCCCAAGAACAGTCACTCTGCCAACTCCAACCCACCTCAACTCGTTTTTCCTTTACACAATTCACAGCCGTGTTCAGGATCAGTCAATTATGTACTTCTCAATCATATAGCTACTAGGGCTGGGGAATTTCAATAACGTTAGAGTAATCAAAGTAATTCTGGTAATTTTTTAGTACTCCTTGATACAGGATTTCTAACAATAGCACAATTACTATTGCTCACTTGATTAAAATAATTTGGAGTGAAAAATCCTACTGCAAGAGCACAGTGAGAGAGCACAAGCAGCAGCTCACACACTCTATTCATGTTCTGGTACATTTAGAGCTATTTCTAAGTGCAAAATGAAGACGTCTCACAACCATTTTGGAGTAATGTTGCATTTTGTATTATGAAAATAGCTCTAAATCCTGGGAGCACATTGGGGGAATATTACACACCAAGAGCACATTTAGCAAGCACGAGCAGTTGCTATTGCTCCCTAATTGTGTTAGTTGCATTCAGCGGTATTTCTTAGCGCAAAATGTATTCTTGCATCAATTTTGGAGGTGAGGGGTATTTTTGCTTTAATAAATGGCACTTTGGGCCTGATTGCGAGGCTGGTGGTCTTGCGACCGTCAGCTTCGCAGGGAAGTGGTGAGGAAAGCCTCTGCTGTGGCAATCCAACCACCAGTTTATGACCCTGACGGTCAGAGCACCAGGGTACCATCATCTCCGCCGGGATCAGTGATCCCGACGGGCTGACGGTGGCGGAGGTCAGAATCAGCCAGGATGGGGCTGCATGCAGCCCCGTCCTGCTGATTACGACATGGTTCTCTGCCAGCCTTTTCATGGCTGTATCACCCCCATAAAAAGGCTGGCACAGAACAGGTGCAGGGGATCACAGGGGGGCTCCTGCACTTCCCATGCACTTGGCCTGGGCAGTGCAGGGGTCCTCCAGCACCCTGCAGTGGCAGCATTGCCACAGCTCAATTACAAGCTGGCGACAATGCTGCTATCACTTACCTGCTGGGCTGATGGGCAGAAACTTTGGTTTACACCTGTCAGCCCAGGGGGAAAGTCATAATGGGCCCACCGGGGAGGCAGCCAGCATTGCAGCAACCTCCCCGTTGGAAGTTCGTCAGACAGGTTATCCCATCCGTCAAAGTCGTAATGAGGGCTAAATGCCGAAATACTCGTCTCTCACCAACGTCTGCGTAATCTTGCAGAATTCTTAGTGAATGCCAGGTGATTATGCTAAACAGAAAAACACAAGTTACATCCCAACCCAAATCACTACCTAAAACCTATTTTGGGATAGCGGACCTAGTTGTCGCCAAACAGCTATTAAAATATTCCAGCTAGCTGTGTTGCCAAAAAAGTCTGTTAATTAGATTCTATGGCACTGAATTTACAATTTCATGTTTTCACACTTTCTCCCTGGTCAGATTTTCAACATAGTTCATTTTATTTGTTAGCTATCGTTTATTCAACGACTGCTTTGATGTCAGCCGTTTTTTCTTTCGAGTTGCTCCTCTCCTCTTATGCTTCCTATGAGTCGACTCTTCCGAACTAATGCTTCTGCATGGTAGACAGTAGACATATTCTAAAATGCCATTCCATTTGTTGGTGACCTCATTATCCCCTTAATATCTCTGGGTACATGTATACATATTTCGGTGCCATTTTAGAAAGTTGTGGATGGCTTTGTCTTTCCTTAAGTAAATTCCCTTTCTCTTGGAAGCACAGGGTAAGAGAGGAAGATGTGAGGCTTTTAAAGAGATAAAGAATTCTTAAGGGATTATTTTTGCCAGAAGCCGAAGATTAACAGGACAAAAACCATGAGTCAGGAATATGAAAGTTAAAGACTTTTCCAAAGCAAAGTTACCAGCACAGACAATAAACTACCACCGTGTCACTTTTGCTGAAAGCAGGCCTTTTAAAATCTGCACTGGACAGGAGAACAAAGAGAACATGCTGCTGAATGGAAATGAGGTTATTCTTCTGAAACACTGCATATAAGTGACAGAAGATTTTCTAGAGTCAGTGCAGTCATCCAAGGAAACGACAAGCAAGGGCAAATTTTACAAATCCCAATGAGCTTACAGGCTTCTATAGCGATGATAGGAGCAAGGTCACTTGAATAGCAATAGAAGAATCTTCTCAATACCTTTCAGTGAAGGAAGCACAAGGACACAACTGTTTTCTCCTCAGAACGGAATGCCCTCAAAAGGATCTGGGTAGCAGTCCTGTAGTCTAAAAACTGGCCTGAGAAGTTAACATAATCTCTCTTCAGACACTCTTAGCTGTCTGTTGTCAAAAGATCTATTGTGGACAATTCCAACACATACTAAAGGCTTTGGTTTAGACCACTGCTTACAACTGGGCCAACTTTCTTGCTGATTTCAGTTGTGTCTTCTGTTTGTCCCCCTCTTGGAGAATATCTTTTTTACCAGCCTTTTGATTAGATGACTCAAATGCTTACATTCAATGAATTACATGTTCTTTCACTTTCAGCACTCCATCGAAGTGAATATGAATATGTTTTCTTCTTCTCTCTTTACTTCGTATGCTGCTTCCCCGCCATGATCTCTATGTTCCTCTATGTTCCTCTCCCTAGCCCATTCCACTCAGTTTTTCTTAATAGTATACAATGTAATGTTTTCTGATGTTGTTTAGCAAGGGCAATAATCACTTATTTTTTTATTTTTGCAAATACTGAACACATTGTCAAAATGCATTGGTGAAGCCAGTAGGCCTGCACTGGCAAAGCCAAAAGGCAACACATATTGGCCTTGCTATACTTGTTTATTTACGGTAAGCTTCAGCCAATGACAGAACATCCAGGTCGTGTCCTACCAGGTGGTGATGAGACCAAATAAAACATGAAAGAAGCTCAGCATAGATATTGCAAAGACTTAGAGAAATCAAAGCCAGCCAAATACCAGAAATACGCTGATGGAACAATATTATGGTTTCTGGTGCTTTTGACTACAATGCAGCAGCATATCATATTATTGCTTCAGAACATCAGACTACATTTTAATGTGTAATGTCACCTACCAATCACTACAAGCTTAATATTGTTTCAAATGTTGTCAATAAAGCATATGAGAGGACTTGCCTAAAATGAGGGAACATGGCAGCCAGCTAGTGTAGTGGGTCGGAAGCTCAGCCCACGGGAGCTGCAGAGCGTCATTACAACATGAGCTTACCTGTATCCTTTTTCGAATGTGGGTCCCTCTTTGGTAATACTGGTTTTACATTGCTTTTCTGGCCTTTTTTGGGTCTAATGTGTGGGCATCCAGAGCTACAGTGGTCAAAAGCAGCAAGTGCATTCCATAGTATTAGGGTGGCTCAGCACTCCTCCTCCAACATGGAAGTAATCCCGGCGCGGGCAGTGCTGGCAGAGTCAGCACAAGTCTCGGGAAATGGGAAGGGATTTAGTAGGCTGTGGAAAAATCACTGCATAGCGAGTGAGGTGCACTGGATCATGAGAGATAGATGAGTAACCCAACCACAGCAGATTCTATGGAAGCTGGGAGACTGTGGTCTGAGGGTAAGGCTGCAGTTGGGAGGCCTGGGGCAGTTTCAGAAGAGTCAGTAACACATGGCATTGACATTGATGGGCAGGCACTAAGGGATGAAGTCCTAGGCAAGATATATAAGTTAAGATGAAAGACCTTCTTACAAGGAAAGTCTGCTACCAGAACCACGGCTGACAGCGCAAAGGGAAGTTCCCAGGCTAAACAGTCTACATTCTAAGAAGTCCTGCAACAAAATCCCATCAAAAAAGAGATCCCGCTCTGACTGAATCAGCAACACTGCTAGCAACTACTACTGAGTCCTACTTTAAAGAAAACACTATGAGTAATGTAGGGTATAGTGTAGGGAGCAGTGTAGAGACTTCTGGGGCAGGTATGTGCTGAATCAGGTTAAGGGTAGGGATGGTAGGAAGCAAGTTCAGATCAGGGCTGAAGTTTGTGTTGCTTCCCCCACAATATACTTGGATATTCCCACTACAAATAGATTTATACCATTGGAGGGAATTAGTTTCCCACAGAGTAGTGAGGATGGAACTGAAGGAGCAGCAGGAGGGGTGGATGTGTCAGGGAAGCCTCAGCTGCCTTCAACACTGAATCAGTCAGAAAAGGAAACCTTTAGTAGGGGTAGTAGCTGGCTGTTGGGATGCAGTCCAAGCAATGTTTAACAAACTATCCCAAGAGATTAAGGTACACTTTTCAACTTCAGAAACAAATCAAAAGGAGATACAGGCTACATGCCTAAGCCTAGAGGAGAAAATGTTTAGTTTGGCCCAGAGTACAGATGTACTAGAAAGTAGGATTCAGGATTTAAGCTGAACAGTGAATGGAAACACGCAAGAGGTAGCTATGTTGAGGCATAGAGAGAAGGTGCTAACAGGGAAGTTGGAAAGAATGGAGAATAACTCAAGGCAGAATAATATTAGAATTTTGGACATTCAGAAGGGCGCAGAGGGGGAAGATGTTAAACGCTTTGTGGTGGATCTTCTTACCAAGGCTTTTCCCCAGGTGATCTCATCGTTGAATTAAGAAGCAGAAATTCAAAGAATACATTGAGACCCCTTCAGGCTGAACCCAGGGCTTTAGAGGCCTGGGAAGATTTTAGTTAATTTTGATGACATGTGTAGCTAAAGAGAAAATTCTGTCACGGAAGGAAAAATCTCTGCAAGTTCAAGGTCTGGCATTTAAAAACAGGTCCGACATTTTCTGCGCTACTAAAGATAGATGGTGGGAGCTGAGCAAACATACAGAGGACCTTAGAAGAATGGGGGCTGTGGTGCATTGAGGTTTCCAGCAATCCTGAAAGTTATGTGGGCCAATAAAATGCACAACTTTCTGGTCCCAGAAGAGGTGGATAACATTAGAACTCAGAATGACTCTCGGCCCAAGTTATTATGTTGCAAGAAACTCACTTACTGTAGTCAGAGTGCATGAGTCTCTTTACGAGACAAAGGTGGGTGGAGAAGGTCGTTGCTACAGATCAATTATACTGTAAGAAGGGGATAGCCATCTTGGTCAAAGTGAATGCTGGGGTGGAAGTGGCGTGTTATAAGGGAGGTGATGGATATTAGCAGAAGTTAAAATATGGCAAAGTTGTTGTACATTAGCTAGCTATTATGGCCCTAATGTGGATGATGCTAGATCACTGACCACCCTTTTCTCTGTATTGTTAGAATCTGATGCAACTATTATTTTAGACAGAGATTTTAATATTTTATTGAATAATAACTTAGATAGGTCTACAGTTCATACACAAATTAGCTCACTAAAGATGAGGGCCTACCTTCATTCAATACTAGAAAACTTGAACCTTTGTGATGCATGGCGCAGATTAAGGGGGCAAAGCAGGACCTATTCTTTTTATAGCAAGAAGAATGGTTATTATTCAAGGATTGATTATCTCTCCTTAGGTGAAGGGAAGGCTGAAAGAATTATGGATTTAGAGTACCTCCCTATCCCTATCTCTGACCATGCAGCATTATTTCTGATATTCCGGGTTCCAGCTTCTCTTACAACAAGAAGGTGGACTATAAAGAGAAGATTGTTTCTTCATCCGGGAATTATGCATGAAATAGAGGAAGGCTCAGTGGATTTTTTAAATTGGAATATGGCTTTGGCACCCATATATTTGGAATGGGATGCTTTTAAGGGGGTCCTTAAAGAACTCTTCCGTTGGCTGGTTCAGGAGAGCAAACAGGCGGATGTTACAATTGGAAGAGGCATGGCAGAAAATGATCTGAAAGCATCTCACATACAGGGGGAAAGTAGACAGAGCGTAGAAAAATAAGTTGGAGGACCTGCAACTGAAGTTTAAAGTTAAGCTGAAGTAGAAAGTACAACAGCAGTGGGAAGCAAGCAAGTTGAGGAGACATGAGCAGGGGAGAGCAGCGGAAAGCTGCTGGTGTGGAAGGCAAGGATGGATAAGACAAGAAACAACATCAGTATTATTAGGACTGAAGAGAATAATAAGGTGGTGGAGAACTCAGAAGGGAAAGAACATGTATTTCATCAATTCTTTCAAGATTTATACTTAGAAATGCTTGAGGTAGATGAGGAGGAGTTGGATAACTGGCTTTCAGATAAGCAGTTATTGAAACTTACTTCTGAGCAGCAGCTTTATTTGAGTAGTCAAATTATAGGGAACAAAATCTTGACAGCTTTTATAAAGCTTAAAAGAGGGAAAGCAGCAGGCCCGGATGGGATCCCAAATTAATTTTACATTGTCATGTCGGAAGTAGTGATCCCAGTCTGGCTTGAGTTAATTAACCTCTTAAGTGCGGGCTTCGCCCAGTGGCCGATGCCCACACTACCTCCCTGGTGCGGGTCACGAACAGTGGCTGACACCAGGGAGGGGATTGAAAAATCCTCCACGATGTGCACTGACGTCTGTTTTCCCCACCAGAGCAGGAAGCGGGGATAAGGCCGTTTCTTGCTCCGGTGGGGAAAACAGGCCCAATTGGGCCTCCCCGCCTTGTTTAAAAGGGGAGATTCCTGAAATGGTTTCCTGGCTATCGAGGGCCAGGAAACCTCACTAGACACCAGGGATTTCACTTGGGGGGTCAGCTCCCTCTAAAAACACCCCCAGGCATATTTTTTTTTAAAGTAAGTCTACCCCTAGGGGAGCGCAATAGCAACCCCCCTCCCACCCCCAGGGTTAATTTTTTTTTTAATATACATATATTTTTTTTTTATGAAATAGTTAGGGGGATGCCCGTGAGCAGGGCGAGGTCCTGTGGGGGCAATTCTTTTTTTTTAGTTGTATGGAAAGTGCCCCCCAGGGAAAACCATACAGCTATAAAAAAACTATATATAGATCTATATATATATATATATATATATATATATGTATATATGTATGTATATATCTATATAGATAGATATATTTATATAGAGATATAGATAAATATAGATATGTGTGTGTGTATATATATATATATATATACAGATAGAGAGAGAGAGAGAGAGAGATCACTTTTGTCAATGTGTGTGTGGTTTCCCTGGGTGCTGCGATCGCTCCCCAGGAAAACCACACCCACATATATATATATTTAGGTTATAGATATATATATTTGCCACCGGTTCTGTTGCAGTTGCAGCTTGCGTCTTCAAAGCAATGCACAAACTCCAACTGACGCGTTTCAACTGTAGCTTTTAGGCAGGAATAAAAAAGTCAAGTAACTCTTATTGATTACGATTATGTTTCTGCTACAAAAGGATCTGACCTTTGTCTAGTTGCAGTTTTGATGTCATAACGTTGTGCAGAAGATTTGTATGCCTACTGCAAAGACCAAATCTGTATTTTATGTAAATAGCTGAGTAGATTAGTAAAGCCAGCCATTACCTGCGCTACAATACAAATGAAATGCATGTGCGAGGGGGGCTAGGGAGAGATGAAGGACACTTTTGCTGGGTAGTAGTGAGGGAATCCAAGAAGGAGGTCATGGGAGTGGGAGAACCAATAATGATTGTTGGACTGGGCGCCAGAGACGCTAAAGACTGTGACGATTGGTACGTGACAAGGTGAAGAAATAGTGTGTCTTTTGTTCTTTTGAGTGTTTTGAGAGAACGTGCTGATTGAGGGAAGAAGCAAAGATAATGTGACTGGCCCTTATTGTTGTATGCATCATACGCATACCCACCAGCAATTATGTGACTGTCTATGTAGGCTAGTGTTTTAGAGCGAGAGTTTAGAACGTAGCAGAGAGGGCGTCTTGTTGGATGACTGCTGCGGTCTAACTCGGGTTATAGAGGAAAGCTCTGACATAGGATCAGAGAATGAGACAGCAGATACTGAGAGAGCATCTGAGGGATAGGACAACAGAGCAGACTCTGGGAGTGATTTTTCCAACAACTCCTCTTCCAGTGTATCTGAGGGAGGTGATGAAGACAGTCCTGCTATCCCTTCACAAGCACAGTCTGTGCAGCGGGACAATAGTGGGTTAGCCCAACCCAGAGAGCAGGTGCATGTGGCGGCAAGCACAGAGAGAGTTCTCTCTTGGGAGCACCCCAATTTAGTTCAGCCCCAAATTCGACCACCCAAATTGTATTGTGGAGACATCAAAATTATCTATCACAAAACAACCTGGTTTTGTAAGGCAGGCACCTGCGTTTTTGGTCTTAGGCTCGGCGGCCATATAGGGAAACCTACCAAACCCAGACATTTCTGGAAACTGAACACCTGGAGAGTCCACTGAGGTGTTACTTGTGGGGATTCCCCTGCAAAGGTGAAATGTTGAATAAAACTCTATTTTTTTCTTGCATTTCTGTCACACAAACTACAGGAATATGCTGGGATCCACAAAATTCCTACCACCCTGTGTTTCCCCACCTGTCCTGATAAAAATGCTACCCCACTTGAGTGCTCATACGTAGTGCCTGCATCAGGAATGGATCACCCAAGGGTCAACAGTTGCTCTCATGTAATGACTAACATTGACCGTTGCATGATCCATTCCTGACACGAACACTAGGCCTACCCACACAAGCGAGGTACCATTTTTATGGGGAGACTTGGGGGTGGAAGGAAGTTTGTGGCTATTCTCTGATTCCAGAACTATGCAGAACCAAAATCTGAGGGAAAAGTTTTTGTTGCCACATTTTGAAGTTTGCAAATGATTTTGGGTACGAGAACCTGGTGAGAGCCCCACATGTCACCCCATCCTGGATTCCCCTAGGTGTCTAGTTTTCAAAAGTACACAGGTTTGGTAAGTTTCCCTAGGTGCGGGCTGAGCTAGAGGCCAAAATCCACAGCTAGGCACTTTTCAAAAAACACATCAGATTTCAATGTAAAAATGGGTTGTGTCCATGTAGGCCTACCCACACAAGTGATATACTATTTTTATTGGGAGAACACAGAATAGAAGAACAAGTATTATTGCACCTTGTCTTTCTCTACATTTTTTCCTTCCAAATGTAATACAGTGTGTAAAAAGAAGTCTATTTGAAAAATGCCCTGTAATTCACATGCTAGTATGGGGACCTCATAGCTCAGAGATGTGCAAATAACCATTGCTTCTCAACACCTTATCTTGGGCCCATACAAAGGTTTCCTTGATACCTATTTTTGACCCTTTATGTTTCACCAAACGAATTGCTGTGTACCTGATGTACAATGAAAACCCATTGAAGGTGCAACTCATTTATTGGCTCTGGGTACCTAGGGTTTTTGATAAACCTACAATCCCTATATATCCTGGCATCCAGAAGAGTCCAGCAGACGTAATAATGTATTGCTTTCAAAAATCTGCCATAGCTGGGAAAAGTTATAAAAGAAAATGTGGACAGAAATGGCTCTTTTTTTCACCTCAGTTTCAATATTCATTTTTTATTTTAGCTGTTACTTTCTTTGGGAAAACCTTGACTACACAAATGACCCCTTGCTGAATTTAGAATTGTGTTTACTTTCCAGAAATGTTTAGCTGTCTGGGATCCAGCATTGTTTTCACACCCATTTCTGCCACTAACTGGAAGGAGGCTAAAAGCACAATAAATAGAAAAAATGGGGTATGTCCCGAGTAAAATGCCAAAACCTTGTTGAAAATTTTGGTTTTCTGATTCAAGTCTGCCTGTTTCTGAAAGCTGGAAAAGTGTTGATTTTAGCACTGCAAACACTTTGTTGATACCATTTTCAGGGAAAAATTAATATGCTTTCTTCTGCAGCCCTGTTTCCCCATTTTTCTGAAAAAATGAACTTTTTGCTGTATTTTGTCAAATTTCTTGGTCTCCTCCAGGGGAACCCACAAACTCTGGTTACCTTCCGAATTCCGAGGATGTTGGAAAAAAAGGATGCAAATTTGATGTAGATAGCTTATGTGGCCAAAAAGTTATACGATCTAAGTGCAAACTACCCCAAATAGCCAAAAAAGGGATCAGCACGGCGGGAGGCTCAGCAGCTAAGGGCTTAAGGTGCTCACCTTTACCAGAGTCCTGGGATGAGGCAGTTATTTCGATGATTTTAAAACCGGGTAAGAATCCCATGCAGTGTCAATCATACCGGCCGATACAGCTGTTAAACTGCAATTATAAAATTATTATGAGTATTCTGGCTACACATTTGTGTAAGGTAGTCGGGATTAAAAGAAATGAATATCAGGGGGGCTTTCTACTTGAGAGGCAAATGAGAGATCTTAAACGCTCCCTAATTGTCTCAATAGATGGTGCTATATAGCACCTGGAGTCCCCCGGTCAGTTGTAACTCTGGATGCGGCCAAAGCCTTTGATTGTGTAAACTGGAAATATCTTGCAGGTACACTAAAGACGTTTGGAACTGGGGATGAGATACAAAACATGCTAATTAAGATTTACATTAAGCCATGTGCTCAGGTGCTAGTTAATGGCAGCCTCACCTCCCAGGTAAAGGTGAGTAGAGGGACTAGATAGGGCTGCCCCCGTCCCCAATAATTTTTGATTTGTATATTGAGCATTTAGTGCAAAGTTTGAGGTTAAACGGTGAAATTAGGCCATTTATGGTGGGAGTTTTCTCAAGAAAAATAGCCTTATATACTGATGATCGTATGATGAATGCCTCAAATGTTGAAAACGTTATACCATGCTTGATGGCAGAGGAGAAGTCTTTTGGGAAACCATCTGGTTCAGAAATTAATGACAGTAAAACTGAGATATTGATATGGAACCAGAAACATCAGGGTATTCAGACATCAAAGGAACAAAGGTAAATAGGGATAACAATATTACATGATTTAAAGACAATACCCACGGTAAACTTGGACAAAGTGTCCAAAGAGGTAGATACAATTCTAAAACAGTGGCAAAATCTCCCACTTACCTTGTATGGCAATGTAACCTGGTAAAGATGTATTTTCTCCCCAAGTTCTCATTCTTGTTTGATAACATCCCATTGGCGTTTGATAAAACAATCCCTCTCTAAGGTACAGGGGAGAATTACAACTTTTATTTGGGCCAATAAGGGGGTCAGACTATCTTGGAAGAAGCTGAGAAGGAGGATAGGGAGTGTTGGGCTGGGACTGCCAAATGTTTAGCTGTATTGTTGAGCGTACCAGCTTAAGAACAACAGAATGCTGATGCTCCGCCCGGATAGCTAGCTAGTGGGCCTCATGTATAGTGCAATGGTGAATGACTTGTCTGAGGTTGGCTTTATGTGTAAATTTGGAGTGCCTACATTTTTTAAGAAAGTGCAGCTGAAATGCTTAAAAGCTGCGGTATAAAATATGGTACGGGGTCTGGTCCTTTTTGGAGATTTTGTACTATAGTAAGTGGTGTCCAGTGTGGGACTAACCTGGGACTCCAGAATCTCTACTGAGTAGCCAGGCAAGACCCCTGAGGGAGTCCGGAATATCGTACAGGGGCAGATAATGGAAGGGGATTGTGGTCTCTCCTGGGATACGCTGAAATGGGTGACTAATGCAGCACTCTCCAGGTTTAAGTTTTACCAAATATCTGCCTGGCTCAGGAGTCAGGGGTGGATGGATGTGAAGTTAAATTCCATGGAACAGGAGCTGCAAGATCCGAATCCAAGAAAGAAGGAGATATCATGCTAGTGTTGACATGTGGTGGTGATCACAGAAGAAAATATGAGACCCCTCACCTGGTCTGGAAAGGATACATGCCAAGTGCGGAGTTGGAAGAGTTACAGCAAGTCTCTATAAGTATGCTTTACTTTGTGAATAAATCTGCTTCATTAAGGAGAAATCACCTTTTCACTTTACAGAGTGTATTGGACCCAGGTGAAATTGACCAAGGTGAGAGGAGATGGGGATTGTAAATGGAAGTGGTGTGGCGCTCAAGATGTGGATGATGTCCATATGTTTGTTAACTGTCATGTTTTGGAATATTTCTGTAGGAATGCTGGTAAGACCATTTTTGATGTCCTGGGATTCGAAGTGGAGGTAAGACCCACTCTTATTATATTTGGTATGATGCAGCAAGGATCTGGTTCTAGGGCCTCTTCAAAACTTCAAAACTATTTTGATATGCTATCTGATCCTCCTGGCAAGAAGAGAGGTATGTATTGTGTGGTGCCAACCCTCACCCCCAACTTGGCTGGAGTGGTGGAACTGTGTGAGATATTTTAGGGAATTTGATGACAAGATTAAATGGAACAGGAGCAATGCAGAATCTGGGTTATTTTTGAATCTGTTGGAATTGGTTGGAAGGTCATGATGTCCGATGATTATACCTTTTGGTCAGTTCTTCTAGATGCAAGGCACTGGGTGATACCTTGCCTCAGACATTG
This sequence comes from Pleurodeles waltl, assembly GCF_031143425.1. Classification (NCBI taxonomy): domain Eukaryota; kingdom Metazoa; phylum Chordata; class Amphibia; order Caudata; family Salamandridae; genus Pleurodeles; species Pleurodeles waltl. The sequence goes on from NC_090439.1 coordinate 961,495,656, forward strand.
ACTGATAGTGCTCCCTGACATAAGCATGAGGGGTAGACGGATCAGGAGGGTGCTTACTTATTCGAGGTGATATGAGGACTAAAATAAATATGAGAGTTTTGAAAAAAACACAGGGGCAGAATATTTATGTGCTTTATATGGAGGTACAGAAAAGTAAAAGAAATTAGGTTTTAGGAGGTAGCAGGTAGCAGCTAGATATTCTGCATATCTGCTTGACCTTATAGTGCTCCATTTGAAACAGACAGCTTTCAATAATTAATTGTGCATATGGTCTGATGATTTGGTGGTTGTTGTACTACAGCACATTGGGCTCCACTTTGGGCTGATGGCACAATACCCTACAAAGAAAGATGGGCAAAGGAAGCTTTTTTACCACAAAATCAGACGTCTACAGTGTTATGAAATGTATTATCGCAATGCAAACTCCAGTCCTATCTAAAAGAAAATAGGAGGCAGTGGGGCCAGAGGACCTTTGTTCTGGAGAATCGCTCCAGGGGTTCTGGTGCATTGTCACTTCTCTAAAACCACCACGAAAACTGAGGAATGGCATGAGGAAGCCTCCTCAGTACCAGGCGAACCCGGTTATTGAAAATCAAACTATGGACCCCTAGAAATATCCTCAGTTTCTCTCACTCCTCCTTGTACATGCGAAGGAGATTCTAAGGTGGCACATGTAGTACTGCTATGCAGCAGATACCAGATCCTGTGAATGTGGGGGGATAGCTATGTCCCAAGCTTCTTGTGCCATTTCTGAAGTGAAGCGGAAACTAAGTCAATCCTGGAAGAAGGTTAGTAGTTGCCTTTACTTACTGCAATTGCAGTGAATGCAGCAGTATGGTGCCAAGAGGCAAATGGGCCAGGAAGGGAACCAGAACCACAGTCCTCTTAAAGTGAAAATGAAGACTGTCTGAGTCAATTAGACCCTTGCAGGTGGGCAATAATTCTATCAGATCAGCAATGGCCGTACCCTCCATTTTCCAGTGGAAGATCACCCACCATACTTTGCGATCACCAACTTCTTGATCTGTAAACCTTCAGACCAATCACTGGTGTACCAGTTGCTCTGAAGAGTCTTTGAGCAGGGGGAATGCCTGGTTTTCTCACTATGCACGTTTTGTATTTTTCAAGAATTAACCTACCAAAGCAGTGGTCTGTTCTGGAAAAAACATGAACGGCAATGACCCAGATGCATAGGGAGTTCTATTAATCAATATGGGGCTGTTAAATTATGTCCCTACCCTGGACCACCACGCCTTGTCTGACTGTCCTGAGCAAATGGGAATCTAGTGGCGGTCTCTCGCCTGTGCGGGGAGTAGCAACCTATCATATTATCGTATGTTCCTGTAAGGCACTGTAGTCAGTCCTCTACCTAGACCTTTGGATATACCTTTCAAACATGGAAAATCATTGGTAAAAGTCATTGTCTTATTGTTAGTTGTGTGCCAACTAATGCATATTGCTCACACTTAAGTTCCAAAAGGATGAGCAAAAGCACCAGTCCCAAAGGAGACTTAGAGGAGTAGCAAAAAAACATTAAATACAAATGTGATGAACTGCAGTAAAGTACTATATATGTATTTATTTATTTATTGTTCTGTAGAGCAGGTGTGCATCTTACAATAACTCAGTAGCGTGTTGTTCTTTGCAAAGCTAGAAAGGCAAATGAGAGTGGAACAAGGTGAAGACCATCATCCTGCATTCATAAGTATGCTAACACATTCCATTCATGCAAATAATTTCTCACTGTAAGAGGTCTTTGGCTAGTAGCCTCCCATTTCTGGACTAGCAAAGTGCACACAGCATTACAAATACTGAGGGTATAGGTAGCACTGTGAGATCACATGTTGATACTGTACAGGTACCCGTGGAAAGGGGCATAACATGTGGGCAATTTACTGAGGACAAAGCCCCCTGTACAAAAATTGTATTACCCCACCTGGAAATACCAGGTATTACATTTTGGCATTATAATTTTAATACCACACTTTTTTTTTAATTCACAGAAAACTCCCATTTTGGTGACAGCTGGAACAATGCACACATAAAAGGCTTAAGATATTTTTGGGATCAGTGTTACCTTGGATTTGCTCAGATTTGAGATTTCAGAATGCACTTCAATAATGTTTTGGGTATTTATAGAGCCTGCCTAATTCAGAATCTACCCTTATCTTAAAATGAAGTCAACCAAGCATAAGCTGTTCAGAAAGGCAGGAGAGTTCACAAATCCATACAGTTATCCTAATGTTTGAAAAGGGGTTGAATGTACAGAAATACATTTATAATTAAAACATAGAGGGCCTGATTTAGAAGTCGGCAGAAGGAATACTCCTTCACACACATGAGGGATATCTTGTCCTCTGTATTACAATCCCATTATATCCTATGGGGATCATAATACAGCGGACGGGACATCTAAATCAAGCCCAGAGTCCTTGCTTTTCAATCAGTCAATCAATCAATCAGGAAATTTGTAAAGCGCACTACTCACCCTTGAGGGTCTCAAGGCGGTGATGTGGGGGGTGCCCTTCACCAAGAGCCTACACATCTGACAGGCAGAGCGTAAGGCAGGCCCGAGCAGCTCCTGAAGCGCAAGGGGCCCCACAACCCTGTAGGGCCCCTCTATCTCTCAAAAGGCCCGAATTCATTCAAAGGCAAATGAACATCTGTGAGAGATGGGAGACTCGAGGACCCTCTTTTTGAGCTTCTGTGGAGGGGCTTGAGGGGGGCAGGCAGGCCTGGAATGGTATCTAATAGTGGAGTGCTTTTTAGGGCGCTTTTAAGCATACATATCATAGTTCAGAAAATTTTGCGATAGGATGTTTTCCTCTTTTAAACTTCAAAAGCAGCAGCCGACATGGCATGCATTTTATATTTCCAACAAGGGCGAGACGTGTCGCGCCTCGAGCGTTGCACTGTGCGGAATATGACAGAGATCGAGTAGTTAATATCAGGAATGTTTGGGGCTCTGCAGGTTATAGGGGAGAATCCTGCCCATGTTCCCTGATAAACGAATATGAGATTGAACATTATCCAGCTGTCATCTGCAGCGCATGTTGGCAAGCATAGTTCCCCGCTGGCATTATTTGCTTTAATGCAGGACTCCAGCGTCCCTTCCACTGGTCGCCTGCAATCCTCTGGAATTAAATACGTGCCATGATAATGGCGCTGCAGTGGTCAGTTTCCGAATTCCAATAAGGAGCATTGAAGAAGAGCGCAAATTAAAGCAGGGGTGGACGGACAAGAGACAAAGGCGTCTCATCTCCCTGGCAGGCCACGTCCATGTTCTGCGGCTAAAGGATGAGACGTCGGTTATCGTGACTCATACCCACTCCCCCCACACGCTGATGCTGTTTATGAGAAACAAACACTAAGTGAAACGCAGAAGGCCAGATGCTAAATAAATCACAGGCCCAGCAGCGACACAGGCGACGCCAGCTTTGCCCACACTATCATGGTTATGATGTAACAAATTCCTCCTCGCTGACATTCTATCCAGATTTCGGCACACAGTCCCCTCCTGATCTCTGAGAACACTTTATTTTTTCATTCCGACCTCCTTCCAAATCCCCAAGGTCCCACAATCCACAGAAACAGGCCGCTACACAAGCAACTAGAACCAAAAAGGTGTACAAGGATTGTAAGCACGTGCACAGAAACTTCTTCCAGCACAATGAACTTCCGAAGCCAGCTATTCTCTGACCTTAGACGTTGAGGAATGGCTGGCACTGAGAAAGCACTACAGCTCTCAGAAGACAGACAATGCCTTTATCTTTGTTTATCCCATCCCAGCTAAAAGGCTCATTGTGAAATGTACACCCCGAGAAGCCAACCGTGCAAGACAGACAAGCTCTTTAGATAAAACCCAAAAGCCAGCTTTCCAACCGAGGACCAGATGTATCGCCGGGTTTTGTTCTTGTACATATTTAGCCGAGCTTTTCAAGTGGTAACGACTAGCATGTTTGTTTTGCGATACTAATGAATATGGTTTTGATTTACATTTCAGAAAATGGAAACTTTTATCTTCTCTGAGACTTTGTTGCCTAATGAATCCCAGAAAGGACTTTGGTGTCCTCTTTTAAACCTTCACCGCAAAACGTGTATCGCTTTTCGCGAGGCCTGTCCTGCAGGCCTGGAAGCGGGGCGACTTGTCTTTTGTTTGTTTTTGGAATGGTGTGAATGCAGGGTTTTTTGGAAAGTCTAGTGGAAACATATGGACACGCCAAATTATTTTTAAAACGGCTTTAATGTGATTCCCTGGGTAGAGATGAGTGCATCCGAGATGAGACTAAAGCCAGATAAGAAATGCCTATTCCTTTCTGCGGTACACTGTGTTCAGAGATAGCATTCACGGTTCCTTACTTTTCCGTACATTTCTCTGCAGATAAGAGTGTCTTGGAAGAGTATTAACTCCTAGCAGACGTCATACAGTCACAGCGGAAATGTGGCCTCCTCATTTGGAGGCCATAATGAATACAACACAATACTCAAATCCTTGTACCCAGAACCTTATTTTTCTGCAAATCTCTGCTTGGGAAGAACTTAAACTGACCATCCTTTATTTTCCTTTAAGGCTAAAAACATAGGGCCTGATGGACTAATAACTGGTTGCGAAATACTGGTCGCGAATTGTGACCAGTGATGAATTTTATAAACCAGCTTATGTAGTAATAATTTGGCTCGTAAAATTCTGAATCATACTGCGTCACAATCCGAACTATTAAATGAATATTAATACAGTAAGTTGCAAACTGTGACTCACTATGATTGGAGGCCATCATTGAGATGGTGGCCTGCTGGGGTCAGCAGACCACCGTGTCTGTGATTACTATTAAATATAGCATATAGAAATCTAGTGGCCAACTCCCTGACCTATAGAGGGAGGGACAAGCTTTACTGTGATCTTTCTGATGTTCCAGTACTGCACTGTAGTCAGTCCTCTACTTAGACCTCTGGAGAAACACTTTTTTTTTAATGCAGTCCTTTTTTTTTCTAAAAAAAAAAAAAATGGAAATTCCACTTTGTTTAAAAAGAAAAGCTTTTTAGAGAGTTGGCAGTCCCACGGACCACTGACTATTCTCCAATATTTTTTTCAATTCACACTTTTTGCCACAGGTTAACACGATATCTGTGGTATCAGTAACTTTTCAATGTTTTGCAACTGTATGTCAGTAGCAAAACTTCGGTGCACAGCAAACTGATACAGTATACAGAGAGGAGTCCTAAAACATTACCCTTCCAGATACTGAATCAGTCTCATTTTTTGAGTACCAAAAATGGGATTAGTTCAAGCAGCCCACATTAGGTGCAACAAAAACTGCAATTATGATTTTGAAAACCATGCCAGTCATTGCCTTTAGGCATTTTATTTATTTATTTAGAAAAAATGTAAAAGGGTAGCAAGTATCTTTTTTAAAGCGTCATACTGCATATTCCTTTTTTCTTGAATGGCTCCTTTTATGAAAACCAACCTGGTAAATAAATAAATAACTAAATAAATACACAAACTAAAGTTTTTCTTGGAAACCCACTGCCGAGTGTGAGGGTTGCAAAGTACCAAGACTGCCTCATCTTGTTTCCTCCTCATGCTTCATTCTTCACCCTACTCTCCATGTCTCTTTAGGTCACTTTTACTGATACTTTTTATTGTACCTGGCCCTTTTTACAGGGTCATCCCCAAACTTTTTGCCTTTGTCCTCTTATTGTTTTCTGACCCTTTCTGCTGATGTTACGACTCTAGGCACTTTACCATTGCAGATCAGTGCTAAAATGAATGTGCTCTCCCTTGTAAACCTGGTATGCTTGGCTTACACCCGATTGGCACATTTAATTTACATGTAAGTCCCTTGTACGGTGGTGCCCCTGTACCCAGGGCCTGTAAATTAAATGCTACTAGTGGGCCTGCAGTGCTGCTTGCATCACCCACAGAAGTATCCTTTCAAACCTGTCTCACGTCTTGTAGCACAAGGCCTGCATGCACAGTTTACTGCCTCAGGGACCTGGCATCTAGAATTACTTGCCAGGCCTAGAACTCCCCTTTTACTACATCTAAGTCACCCCTAAGGTAGGTCCTAGCTAGCCCTATGGGCAGGGTGCTGTTTATGTAAAAGGGAGGACATGTGATTAGTTGTGTGGCCTGTCCTGGTAGTGACAATCATCATATTTGGTTTCTCACTGCTGTGAGTGCTGCTTTCTAATAGGATTGCATTGGTAATGCCCTGCCTTATATCTGGGTGGTATTGTCTGATCTATGAGAGGTAGAGTAGGCATGTTTGTTATGTTTGTAATGATAGGGAGAAATGCTGCTTACTGGTGTAGGTGAATTATTTATTACCATAATAGAAATGCCACTTCTAGAAAGTGAGCATTTCTCTGTGCTTATGACTATTGCTTTGCAGCTTGATTCCAATCCACATATGTGGGAGAGTTACAGCTGGGCTTGTGCATATTTTTCAGACAGCCTGTACACAGGGAGGGTGGAGGTGTCACAGAGGTGCATCTGCATATTTTGACTGGTCTTCCTCAGCTGAGGGAAGGAGATGCTGAGCACGCCAGCATTTGTAAAGGCTGTGCCCTGGCCTCACACAAGGGCATTGTTTAGTCCCAACTGATGTCTGGAGCCTGTGCTGGAGGAGAGATGGGTGCCATCTGTTTATTGCCCTACTGCCTGGTCCCTGCTAGGTGGCACAAAGAACTCATCAGGATTGTTTTTCTGCTTGTTGCCCTGCTGACCAGCTGCCCCCTAGATGTGGGCGGGACTGGTATTGCTAGACTAGTTGAGGAGACTGCCCCTACCTCCCTGTGGGGTTCTGGTCTCCCTGTTTGCCGCTGCCTATCTTCATGTTTCCCTGAGTGCCTCCAGAGAGCCCAGCATGTGAAAAGTGCTGCTTCTGCACCTGGGTATCTCCTGGTGGTGCAGTCCTTTGGCTTCCTTCAGCGCGAGGACAGCGCTAAGTAGGAAAGCAGTGTGTGAGAAGCGCTCCTCTTTATTTGCCTAAAGCACATTAGAAGCGCTTTTCTTCCACTCCCCGTGGAGCTATCACCACAGCGACCTTGGGCAGAGGAAGACAAACCCAGAAGTGATTGCAGTCCGCTGACTGCCCACAGGCGAAGAGCACTGTGGAGAGTGCCCCCGGGGACAACGCGGGGACCTACTCTGATGCCTTCACCACTGCCACCTGGGAAGGCTGAAAGGGAGGCTTTCGCAATATGTTGGGTGTGGGCGCATCATCCGGCTGGGGACTGGCTGCCTATAGGAGAGGAGATCTCATAGGAGGTCCCTCTCTCCCGCCAGGCCCCCCTTGTCACTGTCTTGGAGATCACGGATGGGGTGGCAACCTTGACGAAGGTCCCCAGTTACTACTGGGCTTCCCTGTTGTTTGGTGGAGGATTGCAGGTGATAAAACCTCCTCGGAGGTCCCCCGTTACTGCTGCCCACCCCCACCTGCATTTTTGTGGCACATAGCAGGCCGTGGTGGCGACCCTCGATGGAGGTCCCCGGCCCTGCAAGTACTGCATGAGGATCGGAGTGCAGGAGCTCTGAACTCTGGACATCCCCCATTTTTTCCCCCCATCATTCCTTGTTGTGGCATCTGGGGTGAGTGGCTGATTATACTCGCCGGTTTGGGTGAGAAAAATGTATAGGGGTATTCACAGGCCTCTTTAGTGCCTTTCATGATACCGTTTTGGCAGTTATGATCATACGTGTTACTATAATATGTGCCTCCTAATGACAACGTTTGACTGACTACTACCTATGTTACATGACAACCTATGTATTATTGATACTTGTTATATGATATCTAATGATGTTTCGTGCAATACAGTTTATTTTTACATAACTAGGTGTTGTGTTTCCTTTGTGGTGGGGATAGTGTGTCACATGTGTTGTGTGTGTTGTGAAAACGCTTTACACATTGCCTCTGGGTTAGGCCTGACTGCTCATGTCAAGCTACCAAGGGGATGACCGGGGGTTATCCTGGGTGTGTAACCCCCTCACCCTGACTAGAGTGGGTGGGTTCTGCCTGGCTTAGTTGCATACCCTAGCCAACCAGAAACCCAATTTCTGGCTGTTTTCCTATATTTCTATTCAACTTTATTTCTCATTTATGTGCGTTTCCTTCTCTCCCTCTGAGTAAAAGTCTGAAACAAAAATGACTCCTTGCCCACAAAAATGAGTGTCATACACGAACACCTATAACCTTTTGCACAAATCATGCATATCTTTTAAGTAATGAGCCAACTATTCCGGTGGGCCTGGGGTAATTATACCTTGTTAATGCATCATTTAAACCTGACCTAATAAGTGTTAAACATATAAATGCATGCAATATATGTGTGCGCAGTGTACACGCATACATACTCTGGCCCTGGGTTGCTTGTGTTCTGAGATGTTTTCACCCTGTGTAAAATGCTGATTCTCTCCTACAAATTGGTGAACTGTGTTTGAGAAAAAAACTGTATTCTCACATGATTCTCACATGATTTTCTCCTAGATGTTACAGAATGTGCTCCAGAAGCTAAAAACTAGCTAAAGGTTAGTTAGAGAGCTAACAATTTGCATTTTCTACAAGAGTGCCACACCAGGTCGCCTTTTGATGTAATCAGAGCTCTAAAATACAAACATTTTACAGCAATAAATGAATAAATGAGGGAAAATTATTTAAAAAAGGAAAGCCGTTTCTCACGATGGGTGCCCAGAAAAAAAGAACCCAAATGTAACCCCAATATTGCCCAATGAAAGAAGTGTACAAAATGCGTACGTAACTCATACAATAAATTGGACCAATTGGATAAAAAAGGGGAAAATAGCAGCTACTTTAAAAGCACTCTGTTGCTTTTTGAGAACTCATAAATAGTGTCCTTACTTTAGCTTTCTACTGCACTCACGATAACTTCTATAGGGAGAAAAAAGCCAAGTCTCATGTTGTTCAGTTCTAAAGGAAATGCTTTAGGAAGGGGAGTGGTTCAGACAAGGGAGGGCAGGAGGGAGAAAGCAGGGGTAGAGACAGCAAGCTGATCATGCCAGGAAGGTATGAAGGGAGGTGGAAGCACAACTGATCAAGCAGGGTAGGTGGGGGACAGCGGCAGAACAATGGAGTATATAGGGCAGGGTGGTAGTAGGCAAGGGCTGCAAGCAAGAGGTCGTGGCAGCACAATGAACTATGGAGGGCATGAGGGAGAGGGAGAGGCAGTGGCAGCACAAAAGACCATGGTGCGTGGGAGGAAAGGTGCACAGGCATGCACATGGACAGTGGAGGGCAGAGGGAGAGGAGGGCAGCAAGCTGACAGGTGGGACATTGGTGGCACAACAGACCATGAAGGGCAGGATGGATGTGGCAGGAGCAAACCCACCAACCATAGAGGGCATGAGAGAAGGGATAGGAGCAAGTACTCAGACAACAGAGGGCAAACAGGAGGATGACATGGACTGGGGTAATAAGCTAACCACTCAGGGCAGGCAGAAGGGGCAACTGCAGCACAATACATCCTGCAGATCAAGTGGAAGAGGGAGTGACAGCACAGCAGACCATGAAGGGCAGGAGGGAGGGGATAATGAGAAGGACCTGGACAAAGGAGTGCAGGGGGAACTGGGGCAGCAAGCTGGCCACACAGGGCAGATGAGGGCTATGGCAGCACAATGGACCAGTCAAGGCAGGCAGGAGAGGCAGAGTCAACTCAATAGACCAGGGAGGACAGGAGGGAGGGGGCAGAGACGCATATACAGGTAACAGTCGGCAGGGTGGAGGGGCAGGGGCAAGAGGGAAGGACCATGGAGGACAGAAGAGAGGGTTTGGGGCTGGCCTTAGGCAACAGAGTGCAGAAGTAAGGGAAAGGGCAACATGAGGTGTAGTGGCAGCACAACAGACCATGCAGATAAGGTGGGAGTGGCAATAGTAGCACAACTGATCATGGAGGGCGGGAGGGAGTGGGGCATGGATTCAGGCAATGGAAGTTGGGGGGAGGGAACAGGGACAGTGGCAACAAGCTCACAATGCTGGCAATGCTGGGCAGGTGAGAGGAACAATAGCAGCACAACTGACCATGCCGGTCTGGGAGGAGTAACAGTGACAGCTCAATAGACTATGAAAGGCAGGAGGAAGAGTGCAGGACCATGAACACAGACATTGAGAGCAGGGGGGACCAGGGCAGGAGCAGAAAGCAAACCAGACAGGGGAGGCAGGGGGCATTGGCAGCACATTGGACAATGTAGGGCAGGGTATTGTACAATAGTGGGAACGGAGGAGATGGGTATGAGCAGCAAGCTAAGGACTGAGGGCAAGAAGGTAGGATAGGGGCTGCACAAAAGACCACACGGGGCAGGAGGAAGGGGGCATGGACAGACCCAAACAATGGGGGTTAGGGGGCCAGGAGCAGCAAGCTGACCATGGAGGAAAGGCCTGCAAGGGCAGGGGCAGGACAATGTACCATGGAAGGCAGGAGAGAGAGGGCAAGGGTCCGCACAGAGAGAAAGATGTAGGTAGAGGATGTGGCATAAAAGCTAGAGCTGCTGACTGTGGAACTTAGGAGTCAGGTTTGAGTCTCAGCATTGGCTCAAAATCTTGTTTTTATGGGCAAATCACTTATTCTACCTGTGCCTAAAACCCCCCAAAAATTAATGTGCAAAGTAACTGGTGCTCATGTAAAGCACTCCAATACCTTTAGGTCGAGTTTGCTCTATGTAAATCAGCAAAAAAATGACGGGCAGGGAGGAGGGAGCAAGGGCAATAAGCTGACCACATAGGGCAGTTCAGCATAGGCAGGGGCAGTCAGTCATCAACAGAGGGCTAATGGAATGTAGAAGGGGCACACAGATCGTTAATGGAGGACAGTCAGAAGAGGGACAGGAGCAGCAATATGACTGCAGCGAGCAGGCCTACATGAGCAACGTCAGCACAATAGACCATTGCGGACAGGAGGGAAGGGCAGGAGCATGCATATGGAGAACAGAGGTTAGGGAGAGACAAGAGTAGCAATCTGACCACAGAGAACAGGCTGGCAGGGGCAGTACAGCTGACCATGGAGGGAAGGTGAGAAGGGGCAGAGAATGCACACAGAGGATGGAGAGCAGCGGGGAGCGGGGGCAGTGACAGCAAGCTGACCACGGAGGGCAGAATACGGTGGGTTGGCCACCAGAAAGGAGTGGGCCTGTGCCAACCACTGGTTGCAAATGAACAGTGGAGATGTTGGCTGAATATGTTACACAAAACTCAGAAATTCGCTAAAAAACAAAAGTTATATAGATGTTATAGTCAGGAATGGTAATCTGATCTCCCCAACCATTATAAAAAAACTTCAGTGAAAACAAATAAAGGTTAATATGATGTTACAGTTAGGTATGGTAATAAGATGTTAGCTTGCAATAAAAACCCTAGAGGTGTGTTGAAAAAAAAACAAAGGTTAAAGTAAATTTATACTTAGATGTTACAATGAGCTAAAACATAATGCTTAAAAAAAACTCTGAAATTCGCCAGTGATGGTTCGGTAAGCTAACTATAACTTTGCTCCCCATTATGGACTGCTTATGACCTAACATATCACATCACCCATGGCAGTTTAAATGGCATCCTTCTCATCATCACTGCTGACATCTCAAATAACATCATAAACAACCATTTCAGCAAAACATTATTCCAGAATACAGCAGGCCAACGCGTTCTCATGAACATCTATGTAGATATATGCAGAATGAAGCCATATGTAAGGATGCACGTGGAATGTCACACCTACAATGACAGATGTAGAAGCTGTAGGACTGCAGATTATTGTTGAGAGAGGGTTTCCTCATGTAGCCTTAAAGGTTTCAAGGAACACATCAGACTCATGGTGTCTTCTAAGGAAGCAATAGGTTCAACCTAATATTTCTAGCCTATATATTAAAACAATTGCTCTATTTAAAAGTATCCAGCGTGTATTGCAAGTTCTTAAGCTTGGTGGAGGTCCAGGGGGTGCCTAAAGCCAAACAGCACAACAAAATAGGCACAAACTGTAAAGCAACTTACAACGTACACAACGTCTTATTCTACACATCACAGATTCTATGGCGCCTGGGACTAGCTCTTAAACCTGAATACTTCCCAATATGAGTTTGAATCCTTGAAAACTCTTTCATCTTACCAAGATTTTTAAATAGAGCCCTATAAATCGGGTAATAGTAACAGATGCTATTAAAGGAAATTTAAAATCGCAGATGTGCAGCATGAAGCACTATACACAAAACTATATTATTGGGTTTCAAATATGCAAATTCTTAGTAGGGAAGAACCAAATGTTAGCATCAAATATTGAAACAAATATCTCAGCAATCAAGTGGGTGGCACCGAACGGTGTATGACAGCTGTTCAGCAAATTCACTCAATAGGGTAATAACATTTTCAGGGAAAGAGTAATAAATTACGCCGAAAGTTATTTACAAAGCTTCCTTAATTTATGCAATATTTTCTAAAGTCTCGTGAATAAATTGCACAGGTTGAAAAGTGCTCGACAAACGAATATGATTAGCGAAAACAAAGAGCACTGACAGGCCTTGTTGGTAGCCCTGAAAAGGTAATTTTCACATTATCAAAGTTCTAAAGAGCGTTAACAGTAAGCATTTTTCATAACACCAAACAGAAAGTGAAAATATTCTTGTTTTGACTGTTTTTATGAGGGCAGTATTTTCGCTTTGAAACGACAATTGAAGAATCCACAGATTTGCCCTCACAGTGGTCTCAGAATTGCCCGTGAAAATTTCCGAACTCGTGCTGTTTTTAAACGGGAAAACCATAACCAAACGGTGGGTCGAAATAAGTGCATAGCACCAGCGGCTCGCCAATTTAGCTTCATTATTTGCACTTAATAAGGAGCGAAAAGAACATAGCCACCGATCAATGAATGGCTTGATCACTTCTTGTAAACTCCCCAAGGTTAGTACACTGCTTTGTGATTTAAGTGCAGACCACAACTATGCGTGTAAGAATTAGGGCCATATTTATACTTTTTGACCAAAACTGCGCTAACGCAGTTTTGCGCCAAAAAAATTAGCGCCGGCTAACGCCATTCTGAAGCGCCATGCGGGCGCCGTATTTATTGAATGGCGTTAGCCGGCGTTAGCCGGCGTTAGCCGACCGGCGCTGCCAGGTGTGCGTGAAAAAAAACGACGTACACCAGGCAGCGCCGGCGTAGGGAAAAATGGCGTTTGGGCGTCCCAAAATGGGGCAAGTCAGGCTGAGGCAAAAAAATCGTCTTAACCCGATTTGCGCCATTTATTTTGGGCGCCCAGACGCCATTAACATGACTCCTGTCTTAGCAAAGACAGGAGTCATGCCCCCTTGCCCAATGGCCATGCCCAGGTGACTTATGTCCCCTGGGCATGGTCATTGGGAATAGTGGCATGTAGGGGGGCACAAATCAGGCCCCCCTATGCCACAAATTTTTTTTTAAGAAAATACTTACCACAACTTACCTTTTCTTCCCTGGGATGGGTCCCTCCATCCTTGGGTGTCCTCCTGGGGTGGGCAAGGGTGGCAGGGGGTGTCCCTGGGGGCAGGGGAGGGCACCTCTGGGCTCTTTCAGAGCCCACAGGTCCCTTAACGCCTGCCCTGACCCAGGCGTTAAAAAGAGGTGCAAATGTGGGTTTTTTTGCCCCGCCCACTCCCGGGCGTCATTTTTGCCCGGGAGTATAAATACCACGCACATGCCTGGGAGTCATTTTTTAAGACGGGAACGCCTACCTTGCATCTCATTAACTCAAGGAAGGTGTTCACGCAAAAAAATGACGCTAACTCCATGAACTTTGGCGCTAGACGCGTCTAACGCCAAAGTATAAATATGGAGTTAGTTTTGCGTCGAATTTGCGTCGAACAAAACGACGCAAATTCGGCGCAAACGGAGTATAAATATGCCCCTTAGTCTTTTGCTTTCATGTTTTGTTCGGCATAATTTCATTTCTGCATAATGTATGCATCTAATAAGGATGTGCAAGCCTTGTGAGCAACTTTTTTTTTTTTACAATAGGTCTGGATTCATTCACAATGGAAAATGTAGAAGCAACACTTCTGTATTGTAGATGAGTTTTTGTCAGAAATAAAGAAGTGACACAATTCTAATAATAATTGAGTATATTTATAAGTAAATAAAATACGTCCGGGAGTATAGCACAGTTTTGTAACTGAAGCCACACTCAACTCAGCTCTTACAAACAACGATTTTTCTACACTTGGTGGGCACTTAGGTTCCACCTCCTTCATACATTTACAATTAACAAAAAAACGTAGGGCCAGATGTAGCATTTTCCGATTTTGCGAATCGGATGTAGAACGGTGTCTCAGACACCGTCTGCGAGTTGCTATGGGGTCGCAAAGACCCACCTCATTAATATTAATGAGGTGGGTCGCATTTTGCGACCCCATAGCGAGTCGCTGCACTCACAGGGATGGTGGCCTGCTGAAGTCAGCAGACCTCCATGTCTGTGACTGCTTTCTAAATAAAGCATTTTTTTATTTTTATTTTGCAGCCCGTTTTCCTTAAAGGAAAACGAGTTGAAAAAAAAAAAATAATAACGAAACCATTTGGTTTCGGTTTTTCAGAGTAGGCAGTGGTCCATTGGACCACTGCCTGCTCTGAAAAACCCTTTGTGGCAACATTCACAAAGGGAAAGGGGTCCCCTGGGGACCCCTTCCCTTTTGCGAACTGCGAATTGCCTTGCGACCGCATTTGCGGTCACAAAGCAATTTAGCATAGCGATGCGAGTCGCAAATAGGAAGGGTCCACCCCTTCCTATTTGCGAGTTGCATTCACAATTTGCGAGTTGTGAATGAGCATCGCAATCGGCATTTTGCATGGTGCAAACTGCGATTTTCGCAGTTTGCATCATGCAAAATGCATGCTACATCTGGCCCATAGTTCTTTTCACGTATCATATACGCTTCTGACCAGAGTAGGCCTTCTGTCATTTTCTTGAGGCCTATTATATTCCCCCTCTAGTTGAATTTTCAACTACCTGCTCACATTTCTACCCAATGCACCTATCTCGTTGTATGTGCTCTGCTTCTCCTTCCACACTTTGTTAACTCCGCTATTAGTAAACACCCTAAAATAACCTGAACAAGACAATATGGAAATAAGATCATCACAAGAATTGGAAGAAGTCCTTTGTCAACACCATGGCTGCGCACGCGCTCTAGGGTCCGCCTGATGCCAGAATCCGCGCATTACTGTTTCCACCACATAGTCTTAGTCCAGAAACTGCCATTTGCAGAATCTAGTAGCTGATGCAGCACGCTATACGCGCTTTATCTTTATTTCATGGCATTGGTCCCAAGTATCTTTATAACAGCCATCTTGGGCGGGGCACTTTGGGTGTGGCACATTGGGCGGGGCACATTGGGTGTGGCACATGGGGCGGGGCACAAGTCTATTTAAGTGACCCCACCCAGTTCTCACTGCTCACTATTCTGAGGATTTCGTGAGGACTAGAGCTTTTCTGTTTGAAGTCGGGAGTTTCCATGTTCCTGCTTGTTCACCTGGGATTTCCCTGTGTTGAGGCATTTGAATCAGCGAGTAGCAGACACTCAGGGCGGTAAGACGGATGGTGATTTCTAGCTTCCATCATCCGTTTTCTTATTTGATAAAACTGTTTAAAGTTTGATATTCTTTTTTTTTTGGAGAAAGTACTAATCTTTGGCAATCAGCTGTAAATATTTAAATTGTTAACAAACTAAGCGAATGTTTTGCTGTTACAGCGTTATCCCTTTCTCGCGGTCACTTTTCAACTTCAGCTACTTACTTGTGGAGCTGCTCGTTAGCGACAGAGATTCATTGTATAAGCGTGGTTATTCAGAAGAGGTTTAAATGGTTATGAATAAATGCTAAAGCGATAATTTGAACTCAAGGGAATATTTGATTATGGTTAATGTAAAATACGGAACAAACTGAAATCGTGTATCTTGGAATATTTTTGAAATGTGAAGTAACACTTCTTTGAGTGAATACCGTGTTAACCTTTTATTTCTTGAAACTTATGAAAGGCGCTATGATTTACTATTGTTCCAAGCGGCTGCTGGATTTATAGTTGACAGATTCCGAAGAGTTCTGTGATTCATATTTCTCTGTAGTATCAGTGATTCTTGTTTCCGCAGGTCTCCTTCCCCACTGTACCCTTCCTTAACTCTCTACCCCCCACTTGGTCACTCTAAGACTCTGCGCTGTTAAGGCTTATAGAGTTGGAGCTGCCAGCTTGTACTCTGAGGATTTGGTCTCGCTGACAGAATAGTGAGCCCACATATTTAAATCCTCCTGGTTTATTCTTGAGTTGTCAATATGGCCACCTTGGATGATTTGTTAAAAGTAATTACACAAATACAACTTGACTTGATTGAGTTGAGGAACGCCACTGCAACCTTAGCTGAAACGGTTGCTCAACTACAAGATAAAGTGGGAAAGAAGGAACAAAGTTCTTTTGGAACGGGTTGGCATACTGTTCCACCACAAACATCAGGAGTGAATCCCCCAACTCACATTTCACTCACTGTTCCCACACCAATTCCTTTAGCTGCACCAGAGTGGTTTTCTGGTGATCCCAATAAAGTTTAGACTTTTCTTACACAAGTGGAACCCTATTTCACTTGTAGACCAAATACCTTTCCAGATCCACAATCCCGAGTAGCATTTCGAATTTCCTATTTATCTGGAGATGCTGCCACATGGGCAGTTCCCTTAGTCCGCCAAGATAGCCCATTACTCTATAACTGGAGAAGGTTTGTGCAAGAGTTCGAAAATGTCTTTGACCGAAGAGCAATTACCTTGTCAGCAGATCGAGCAATTACATTGTCAGCAGATCGAGAGTTGGTAGATTTACGCCAAGGAAAAAGTGATTTTGTTTCATATTTGGCTAATTTTAATTTTTATAGCAGCGGAAACGGCTTGGCCAGAGGAGAAAAGAGACGCTCTTTTCTATCAAGGTCTTAAAGACGAGTTGAAAGATGTTCTTGCACAAATTGATCCTCAACCAACTGGCTGTTCAGAGTTAATCAACCTTGCTTTAAGATTGGACCTTGCTGAAAGGAAAGGAGAACGGAGAAAACCTGAGAGAAGCACTTGGCGTGCAGACAGGAGTAAAGGTCCACAACCAAAAAATGAAGTTAGCCCAGAACCAATGGAGATAGGAGCAGTCAGGCTACCTTTAACTATAGAGGAAAAAGAACAGCGCCAAAAAAATGGACAATGCTTGTATTGTGGCCGTCAGGGTCATTTTGTAAAAGAATGCCCAGTAAAACCAAAGAGCAAGATACCAGTAACAAAAAGAACAGTTGCAAGTGTAGATACCGAAAAGGAAAACTAGAACACCCAAGGTGTAAAGAAGGGTTACTCTTGGGTGTAGCCATTAACCATTCCCAAGACACAATCAAAATCAACAAGTAACAAGGTCACAACATTTAAGAATCGATCTGGAGATACAGGTACAAGATCAAGTTCATCTCGGCAAGGCTTTAGTGGACTCTGGTGCTACTGGCAATTTCATAGACGCACAGATAGTTCAATCATGGAATATCCCGTGAGAGAAAAAGAAAACACCAGAGATGGTGCAAGCAGTAGATGGCAAACTACTATCTGGAGGACCAGTGGTTCTACAAACTCTTCTTTTGTCAGTAACCTGTGATGGACAGATGTAAAAGATTAAACATGTTGCATTGATAATGTTTGATGTGATTCATGCTCCTCAATATGGGATGATTCTTGGAATGCCATGGTTGAGTTATCATAATCCCCAAGTAGACTGGAAAGAAAGAAAGATAACGTTTTCATCTCCTTTCTGTAAAGTAAAGTGTCTTAAGACAATGAACAATAAATCTCCCAATGAATCCTACGTAGCCACAGCCGCTGACAAGGATATAGTATTACTCTCGCAATATTCATCATTTACTGATGTGTTTGATGAAAAGGAAGCAGAAGTTTTACCCCCGCACAGACCATATGACTGTCAAATTGATCTCATGCCTGGAGCAGTACTTCCTAGTTGTTGTATATATGCCTTATCCGAACAGGAAAATCAATATCTCAGACAGTCCTTAGACCAATTTCTAGCTAACGGATGTATTTGCCCGTCTAAATCTCCAGCAGCCTCTCCTCTTCTTTGTCTCCAAAGCAAATGGAGATCTTAGAACTTGCATAGATTATAGGGCGCTTAACAAGATCACGATAAAGAATAAGTATCCGTTACCCTTAATTCCCGTCCTTCTAGACCAAGTAAAAAAGGCAACAATCTATACAAAACTAGATTTAAGAGGAGCATATCATTTAGTCAGAATGAGAACTGGTGACGAGTGGAAAACTGCCTTTAAAACTCGGTATGGGTTATTCGAATACACTGTCATGCCATTTGGACTTTGTAATGCCCCGGCAGCCTTTCAGTTCTTTCTGAATGATGTCCTGCGAGAATATTTGGATCTTTTTGCAATAGTATGTATAGACGACATTCTCAATTATTCCGATAATGAAACTGAACAAGAGCAACATGTTAAAAAGATTCTTCTAATGCTCAGAAAACATCATTTATATTGCAAAGTGAGCAAATGTGAATTTCATGTCACTACCGTTGAATTCTTGGGTGTAATACTTACCCCACAAGGAATGACCATGACCGAAAGAAAAGTTCAAGCGGTCACCAATTGGCCAATCCCTAAAACTGTGCGAGATGTACAATGTTTTCTTGGTTTCGCCAACTTTTATCGCAGATTTATTGATCATTTTTCCCAAACAGTATCACCAATTACCAAGTTGCTGAGGAAAAACAACCCTTCTTGTGGTCCCCAGAAGCTGATAAGGCCTTAAAGAAAGCTTTTTCTACCGCGCCTATCTTAGCTCATCCAGATACCGAACGCCCATTTGTTAAAGAAGCACATGCTTCTGATATAGCGATAGGTGCAGTACTTTCTCAACGCAATAAAGAAACTGGTGAACTTCATCCGGTGGCTTATATGTCGCGAAAGTTGAATGAGGCAGAGCAAAATTATGTAATAGCAGAAAAAGAGCTCCTAGCAATTCGTGACACCCTTAAGGAATGGATACATTACTTATTAGGTCTAAAATATATCATCACAGTCCACACAGACCATCGTAATCTACAATTCATGAGCGCAGCTCGCCTCTTAACACCCAGACAATTATGATGGATGTTATTTTTTGCAGAATTTGACTTTGTGGTAACCTTTCGCCCGGGTAAAGACAATCGTAAAGCTGATGCTTTATCCAGACAAGATTCTACGATATTACCCATAACTCAACCACCACAAGCCATAATAGCCCCAGAAAAGGTTCTATGTATTATAAGAACTGAAGACTTTTTTGAAAACATCTGTAACTATTTTATCATTGAGAAATGGCAGAAATGGGTTCAAGCAAATCGTGATAGAACTATCAAACAAGGCCTGCCCTTCCACAAATCTTGTTTGTTTGTCCCGAAAACTAGCCTACGTAAACTAGTTTTTCACTGGCTACACACCGTCCCCATAGCAGGACATCCAGGCATCCCAAAGACACTTGAATTAATTCAAAGATACTTTTGGTGGCCTACCCTAGTAAAAGATGTTAAAAAATGTTAACAGACTGCGAAATCTGTGCCTGAACAAAAACAAGTCATTCAAAGCCCAAAGGACTTTTACAACCTCTCCCAACTCCAAATAAACCATGGGAACATATATCTGTGGATTCTATTACAGGATTAGCATCAGTACAACATCATTCTGTAATTCTCATAGTTGTAGACAGTCTCACTAAATATGCACACTTCATTGCTTGCAAAAAATTACCTACTTCCAGTGTTTTGGCCATTATACTTCTAAATCAAGTGGTTCGCCTTCATGGACTGTCTAAAATGATACTCTCTGACCGAGGATTGCAATTTACCTCACGTTTCTGGCAAACGTGGTGTAAAACATTACAAGTCACATCCACTCTGTCCACCAGTCATCATCCACAAACAGACGGACAAACCGAAAGATTAAATCAATCATTAAAGCAATATTTATGAGCTTATGCAGAAAAGGCGGTAACTTCTTGGGTATCAATGCTTTGGCTAGCTGAATTAGCCTATAATAACTCTTACCATACATCCACAGGATCAACACCCTTTTGTGGGATGTTTGGGTATCACCCAGTTACATTACCTATCACAATACCCCAAGAGACCTCCCTTACTCCTGCAGTCTCTGATACTATACAACAACTTCATCAGGTGCAAAAGCAAATTCAACAACACCTGGAATAAGCGAAACTAAAATATAAAAGACATTATGATAAAAAAACATTGTGAAGGTCCACAATACAAGCCAGGAGATAAAGTGTGGCTCTCAACTCGTCACATCACCTTTAAGAAAAAACATATGTTCCATCCTAAATACATTGGTCCTTACACAGTACTTCAGCAGATAAATCCAGTGACATACAAACTGCTTTTACCCACACCATTACATATTCACCCTGTTTTTCATACTTCCCTTCTGAAAAAAGCACATAAAAAATCCTGTTCTCGGCCTTTCTCCAGTTCTAGTGCAAGGAGAATGGGAATATGAAGTGTGACAGATTTTAGATTCAAAATTCCGAGGTCGCACCTTATGGTATCTGATAACATGGAAAGGCTACGGACCAGAAAATGAGTCCTGGGTTCCAGCACATGGAGTGCATGCCCCAGGACTCGTGCAGAGTTTTCACCGTCTCCATCCTCATAAACCAGGCCTTAGAGCACGCTAGGGAGGGGGGAAAACTGTCAACACCATGGCTGCGCGTGCGCTCTAAGACCCGCCTAATGCCAGAATCCATGCATTTCTGTTTACACCACACAGTCTTAGTCCAGAAACTGCCATTTGCAGAATCTAGTAGCTGCTGCAGCGCGCTATACGTGCATTATCTTTATTTCATGGCATTGGTCCCAAGTATCTTTATAACAGCAATCTTGGGCGGGGCACTTTGGGCATGGCACATTGGGCGGGGCACTTTGGGTGTGGCACATGGGGCGGGGCACAAGTCTATTTAAGTGACCCTGCCCAGTTCTCACCGCTCAGTATTCTGAGGATTTTGTGAGGACCGGAGCTTTTCTGTTTGACGTCGGGTGTTTCCATGTTCTTGCTTGTTCACCTGGGATTTCCCCGTGTTGAGGCATTTGAAGCAGCAAGTAGCAGACACTGAGGGCGGTAAGATGGATGGTGGTTTCTAGCTTTCATCATCCGTTTTCCTATTTGATAAAACTGTTTAAAGGTTGATATTCTTTTTTTTTTGGAAGAAAGTAGTAATCTTTGGCAACCAGCTGTAAATATTTAAATTGATAACAAACTAAGCAAATGTTTTGCTGTTACAGCTTTATCGCTTTCTCGCGGTCACTTTTCAATTTTCAAATGGAGTACTGACAGGACCTGCACTAGAGGGGGGATTCCTGTGGGATGGCGGTTAGCTGACATCAGGTCAGGCTTCAACTGGGTACACAGTTCCTGGATTGTTGCACGATCAAGTCTGTAAGTGATAATTATGTGTCTGTCTTCCATTGTCAACAGGACCACCAGGGGTCTGCACACCAGAGGATGTCGCCATCTCATCACCTGCCCCAGCGGACGTGCCCTTTGGAGGAGAACGGTGAGCAGTGGGTCATATAACACATAGGTTTCACAAGGCTGTTTAGCACTAACGTTAAAATTTCTCTATGTGCCTTTGTCTGTTGGTATTCCTGGCCTAAATAGATGTGACACCGTTATTTGGCCTGCCATTTGGCCCCCTGAAATGGCGGCTGCCTGACCTGTAAGGTGGGACAAGGGGAAATGATGTAACTGCGCTGGCGTTGTACACCGTCGCGGTAGGCAGTCGAAGACCGCAGCGCAATCCATCATTGGGCCCTATGGGTTCCAGGAGCCAATGACGATGTACGCCGGCGGTGACGGTTCACACCGCCGCAGACGTGACTGCCATTTTCTATATATTGCCTCACTTGATACTTGACCTTCAATAGGAGAGGACCTACACTGCAAGTGCTGCTGTGACCTGTGTCTGGAAACGACAATGGCTACAGTGTCTGGGAAAGGACCCCTGCCTTCAGTGCGGAGGAGTTGGAGAAACTGGTGGATGGGGTCCTCCCCCAGTACACGCAACTGTATAGTCCTCCCGACAAACAGGTGAGTAAACCTGCATGGTGGATGGCACATGATTGTATCTAGTTTCATGGATGGAGGAGACGGGGGGGACAGGCCAGCATGTGAGGATGGTGTGTGTATATATGTCTGGGCCAGGGTGGGAGGTTTCTGGGCAATGTGTGAGAAGAACTGTATGGGAGAGTAACATTCATTACAACTTCACTTTTCCTCTAGGTCAGCGCCCACCAGAAGAAGGGGATTTGGGGTGCCATCACCAAGAAAGTGCGGACCCTGGGGGTCTACCATAGGCGGAGCACCCACTGCCAGAAAAGATAGGAGGACCTGCGCCGCTGGAGTAAGAAGACGGCAGAGGCCCAGCTGGTGATGGCCTCCCAATGCAGAAGGGGTGCCAGATCCTGGCGGTGGCATATCCGGAGTTGGATGGGCGCTTGGGGGCATCACAGCAGCTACAAGGGTGTGAGTACTCTCTCATTCAGCTGACTCTGTGCGCATTATGAGGTGTCTGGGTGGGGGAGGTGGGCTGTGGGTTCCCCAAGGCCAGGGGAGACGCGCAAAGGTAGATCCATTGATTTGCAGCCTCATTCCCTGTCCAACCCCAAAGGTGGTATTTGCCTTCTACACCTAGTCTGGCTCCTGTGGCTTCCAGCTGTGCATCAAATGGGTCTAGGCAGAGTCCCCCATGGGCACGTGTTTTTCCCCTGCCCTGTCAGTGCATGGCTTAGTGCATAGGGTTGCTCCCTGCGTGTTGTGTCCGCCAACGGTAGTGGTATTGCATGCATTGACCATGTGTCTCCTCTGTCTTCCCCCCCTTTTGTTTTGTCACCCTGTCCATGCGTGCATTAGCATCATCTGGCGGAGGATCAGTGGCACCTGGAGCAGGCGGGAGCTGCATCCCACACAGCCCTGGAGGGGGCAGTAACGGAGTCAGAAGGCACCAGTGGGACGGAGGGCGAGGGGAGCTCCACGACGGGGACAGGAGCAGACACCAGCGACAGTGACTCCTCCTATGATGGGAGCTCCCTTGCGGTGGCGAGAACCTCTGTGCCCACCACATCAACAGGTACAGCTTCCACCCCCCTGCTAGCACTGCCCTCCCAGCAGCCCCTCACCGAGTTTCCCGTGCCCACTCACCCAGGAAGGTGGGCATCTCCTTCGCCCCAGGCACCTCAGCCCCTGCCCCAGTCAGCCCTGCTGCCCTCAGTGAGGAGGCTATTGACCTCCTGAGATCCCTCACTGTTGGGCAATCTACCATTTTGAATGCCTTCCAGGGTGTTGAGAGGCATTTGCAGCAAACAAATGCATACCTGGAGGGCATTCATTCTGGCCAGGCGGCCCAACAGAAAGCATTTCAGGCTCTGGCCTCAGCACTGATGGCAGCCATTGTACCTGTGTCCAGCCTCCCCCTCCAACTTCCTCCACCCAGTCCCTGTACCTCAGCCTATCCCAATCACACCATCTGACCAGCATGCACACTCATCAACACACAAGAGTAAACATGGCAAACATAAGCACCACACATCCCATCGGCACTCACACAAGCACCATCCCCATGCAGACACACCAACATCCACTGCCTCCACTGTGTCCCCTTCCTCCACATCCTCCTCCTCCCTCCCTGCCTCGTCTCCGCTCACACCTGCATGCACTACATCTTCATCCACTACCTCCATCACCAGCACGCCCATCACCACACACCGCTCACGTGCACTCACCACCCCCACTGCCATTCACAAAACCTCTGTGTCCTCTCCCTGTGTGTCTGTGAGCCCTCTTCCCAAACTACACAAACGCAGGCACACACCCACCCAACACCCATCCACCTCACAACAGCCTCCGGCCCATGCACCTTCACCCAAATAACACAAACGTACACCTCCTACAACCACTACCTCTTCCTCCACTCCCAAACCCCCTCCATCTTCCTGTCCCAGTGTGTCTAATGGCTAACATTGACCTCTTCCCTACACCTCCCCCTGTCCTTCCCCAAGGGCCAGGCTGTCCAGGTCCCAGCCCAGCACCTCAGCCACCAAATCCTCCAGCACAGTGGTCTCAGCAACTCCAGTCACATCGCAGGCGCCACCCATCAGGGCTGCCAGTTTGCCACCTAGCGAGGCCAAGGAGCAGGCCATTCCACCACCTGCCAAGGTGAAGAAGGTTCCTACATGCCAGAGGGAGAAGCCGCACCTACCAGCAAGCAAGGGCTCCTCCAAGCCAAAAGGGGACAGTGGCAAGGCACCAGCAGTGACATCAAAGGTGGGGAAAGGACACAAGCCGGAGAGCAGGTCAGGACAGGGCACGGAGGTTCCAGCTGAGGGACCAGAGTCACCCCTTCTGTCAACCACAACACCAGCCTGTACAGCGGTGGACACCGCCACCTGCACCGCCACCTGCACCACCACCAGCACTGCCACCAGCACCACCACCAGCACCTGCACATCTGCTGCCTCACCAACAGTCCGCAGCATCAGCCCTAGTGGGCAGCCGTCGAGGCTGCAGGAGGCGTCCTGCTGTGTCCTTCAACAGGTGCAGACACATGCACACCGCCAGCACCTCCGCCCCAGACACCGCCGCAACCACCGCCACCAGCCCCGCAATGTGCTCAGACAGTGCCACCACAGCTGACATGGCAATCATCCCCAGTGGGCAGCCATCCGAGGCTGCAGGAGACGTCCTGGACCCTGCCCCGCGTACATGAGGCATGACTCCCAGCATTGTTTGTACCAGCAGGTGGCAGGCGAAGTCGCAGCAGGGTGGAGCGTGTCTCTGCCTCCAGGGAGTATCATGCTACCTGTTCCCAGGCAATCTCGTGGCACATATACCCAGGGGAGGGAATGGGACCTGCCACACTGCATGTGAAGAACTCTGGGCACAAAGCCCCCTCCAGAACCAGTGGAGAAAGGCAGCCACTACCCCAGTCCTTGGCAGGATGAAGCACTCTGGGCACAAAGCCCCCTCCAGAACCAGTGGAGATTCACATCCACTACCTCAGTCCTTGGCAGGATGAATCACTCTGGGCACAAAGCCCCCTCCAGAACCAGTGGAGAAAGGCATCCACTACCCCAGTCCTTGGCAGGATGAAGCACTCTGGGCACAAAGCCCCCTCCAGATCTAGTGGAGAAAGGCATCCACTTGAGAGACTGTGGCTTTGCACTCCCCAGGATAAAGCAGTGGGCAAACCACCCACTGGAGAGACTTGAGAGACTGTGGCTTTGCACTCCCCAGGATAAAGCAGTGGGCAAACCACCCACTGGAGAGACTTGAGAGACTGTGGCTTTGCACTCCCCAGGATAAAGCAGTGGACAAACCACCCACTGGAGAGACTTGAGAGACTGTGGCTTTGCACTCCCAAGGATAAAGCAGTGGGCAAACCACCCACTGGAGAGACTTGAGAGACTGTGGCTTTGCACTCCTCAGGACCAATCAGTGGGCATGGAGCCCCCTCGTGGAGCAGTGGTGTTGTCCGTTCATCCGTCTGAGGTGCCCCCCTCCCCTGAGGTGCCTGTTTTTTTTCCATCTGATGCCCCTGCAGTGTTCGCTCCGTTTCAAGTCAGGAATTTTGTGTGGGCTTCGCCCATGAATTTTGGGACACTGATCCACAGACAATGGTTTCATTAATATCCGGACTTGAGTAGTTGGTGTACAAATTTGTATATACTGATTTCTGATTTTGGCCTATCTGATATTTACTTGATTACACTCGTTACAATCATTTCCTTTTGTCCTTGCGTTCTTCCGGGGGTGACGGGGTGTATATGTAGGTTTGCTGCATGTATTTGTGTGTATGGTGTTGTGGGTGAATGTGGGGTGGGGCTGTTGCGTGCTGCTTGTGTGTATCACTCTCTTTTCCCTCCCCCGCCAGGGTTGTAATGAGGGCCATAGTGTGTCTTCCAGCCTGGCCTGGATATCACATTTCATTACTACATCAACATTATGGCCCTCATTCTGACCTTGGCGGGCGGCGGAGGCCGCCCGCCAAAGTCCCGCCGTCAGGTTACCGTTCCGCGGTCGAAAGACCGCGGCGGTAATTCTGACTTTCCCGCTGGGCTGGCGGGCGGTCTCGTTCAGACCGCCAGCCAGCCCAGCGGGAAAGAGGCTTCCACGATGAAGCCGGCTCGGAATCGAGCCGGCGGAGTGGAAGCTGTGCGACGGGTGCAGTTGCACCCGTCGCGTATTTCACTGTCTGCGCAGCAGACAGTGAAATACATGTAGGGGCCCTCTTACGGGGGCCCCTGCAATGCCCATGCCAGTGGCATGGGCACTGCAGGGGCCCCCAGGGGCCCCGCGACCCCCCCTACCGCCATCCGGATCTCGGCGGTCCGACCGCCGGGATCTGGATGGCGGTAGGGGGGGTCAGAATCCCCGCGGCGGTGCAGCAAGCTGCGCCGCCGCGGAGGATTCAATGGGGCCGCGATACACTGGCGGGACCCCGCCAGTGGTGCCGGTCCGACCGCGGCTTTACCGCCGCGGTCGGAATCCCCATTGAAGCACCGCCGGCTTGTCGGCGGTGCTCCCGCGGTCCTCCGCCCTGGCGGTCAAAGACCGCCAGGGTCAGAATGAGGGCCTATATTTTTTTTAAACCTACACAAATTCCCCCATGCACTTATTTCCCCATACTACAATTACCACAGAACTATGCACTTTTAACTATAAGAGTTGGAAGCCCAACCCCTCCTCACCCTTTAGGACAGCAGCCTCTGGAATCCCACCCGTCCACTTGAGCAGACAGGTGTTATTCTCACCTGGTTTGCGCGCAATGTTCTATTCAAGAGTCACGGGCGGTGGTTCCTTGAGCCGCGTCCAGGGACTTGAGGAGGTAGCAGGCTCCTGGCTACCGCTCGCCAAAACGTAGTTGAGTTTTTGTCAGAAATAAAGAAGTGACACAATTCTAAGAATAATTGAGTATATTTATAAGTAAATAATATGCGGCCTGGAACAAAGGACAGTTCTGTAACTGAAGCCACACTCAACTCAGCCCTTACAAACAATGATTTTTATACACTTGGTGGGCACTTAAGTTCCACCTCCTTCATACATTTACAATTAACAAAAAAACATAATTCTTTAAACGCAATCTGACTGCTTGTTACAAAAATACGGTTATAACAGAAATAATACAGATATATCTTCCTGCATAAACAGTGACCTTCGATCCTACCCTTGAACTCTATCAATATGTCCTCCCTACACCTCTACCACCCTTTGAGGTTTTACGGTCTGTCTCCCACTTACTGCCAACCTTGAAACACAAACATCTAGTGCTGTGTCTCCCTTTCAGCCTGTCATGATTGACCCCTTCTCCTAACTCTGGTATCAGAAAGTGGCTCAGACTCTCCTTTGTGTATGCGTCCTTCTAAATTATCTATGGTATGCAAAGTCGAACTGTGACTGCTTTTACCCTGCACCTGGCCTCTCTCCTCATGTTCCTTTCTGTCCCTGCATCCCTACATGACCATTGTATTCAAACCAAGGCCTGTACTTTTCATGTATCATATACACTTCTGCACATTTGTTTTCTATGTCGTGTGTTGACCAGAGTAGGCCTTCTGTCATTTTCTTGACTCCTATTACAGTATATAAGATTCCCATAAGGATTTAATTGCACATTCAGAAATCACTGACTCCACCCATGCAAACATCAGGGAGCAATTATAATTTCAATCTTTGTCTCTAGCTACTGTACATCTAAAGCATAAGCATAGCTGGGTTTGTAGCCCTCACTAAAGACATCTAAACGGCATGTGAAGTACCATCACATATGTTGTGGACACCATGATTAACTCCACATTGTGAGAGAGAAGAACCTTGCTGGAGTTGCCATGATTGAAGGGCATAGACAGGGTGATTTGGCAGGGTGTAAGGATACACTGAGGCATGTGACCTCTTAAATTAGGCTTAGGTGATACGTTATAGGGCAGCAACTTCTACTACTCTCAGAGGTCGAGACAAATCTTTTGACTCAGACAGGAGTAATAAGATCATCAAATCAAACAATAAGAACCAATAATAATAAGCAACAACAATATGCAATAAAGAGTCAGTAATCTACACACATATGTGGCCATGAATCACCATATCAATTTAGTAAAGTTTAAACATTTTTTGCCCTTATATTAACAATGCCAAAGTCACTTAAATAATATGCAAAACCAGTTCAATCAATCAATCAATCACATTTATTAAGCGTGCTACTCACCCATTAGGGTCTCAAGGCTCTGGGGGGGGGGTATTATTACTCAAAAAGCCAAGTTTTGAGGTGCTTTCTGAAAGTTAGGAGGTCCTGGGTCTTGCGTAGGATGGTGGGGAAGGAGTTCCAGGTCTTGGCATCGAGGTGGGCGAAGATCTACTGCCGGAGGTGGTGCGTTGGATGTGGCGGACTGTTGCGAGGACTAAGTTGGCGAAGCAGAGCTGTTGTGTTTGGTTGTGGAAGTTGATTCGTTTGTTGAGGTAGGCCGGTCCGGTGTCGTGGAGAGCTTTGTGAGCGTGGAATAGGAGTTTGAAGATGATCCTTTTGTTGATGGGCAGCCAGTGTAGGGATCTGAGGTGGGCGGAGATGTGTTTGTGGCAAGGGAGGTTGAGGATGAGACGTGCGGCTGCGTTCTGGATGCACTGGAGTTTTCCCTGAAGTTTGGCAGCAGTCCCTGCCTAGAGGGCGTTGCTGTAGTCCAGTCTGATGTTCATGAGGGCGTGGGTGACCGTTCTTCTTGTTTCTAGGGGAATCCATTTGAAAGTCTTGCGTAGCATGCGGAGGGTGTTGAAGCAGGAGGATGATATGGCATTGATTTGTTGAGTCATGGAGAGAGAGGAGTCCAGTATGATGCCGAGGTTGCGTGCGTGGGTGGTGGGTGTTGGGGGGTGGTCCTAGGATGGTGGGCCACCATGAGTCGTTCCATGCTGTCTTGTTGGGACCGAAGACGATGATCTCGTTTTTTTCTGAGTTTAATTTGAGGTGGCTTGCTGTCATCCAGTTGGCGATGGCGAGGAGTCCGGCGTGTAGGTTATTCTTGGTGGTAGATGGGTTCCTCGTGAAGGAGATGATGAGCTGGGTGTCGCCAGCATATGAAATGATGTTGAGGCCGTGGGGGCGGATGATGCTGGCGAGCGGAGCCATGTAGATATTGAAAAGGGTGGGGCTAAGGAAGGATCCACAGATGGTCTTGGTGGCAGTAGACCTGAAAGGAGGGAGGCAAACTCTTTGGGTTATTTCGGAGAGGAAGGAGGTGAGCCAGTCCAGGGCTTTGTGGTAAATTCCGGCATCGAAGAGGCGTGTGCAAAGGGTTTGGTGGCATACGGTGTCAAAAGCTGCAGAGAGATCTAGGAGGATGAGGGGGACAGTTTCGCCCTTGTCCAATCTGGTCCTGATGTCATCTGTGCAGGCGATGAGAGAGGTCTCGGTGCTGTGGTTTTTGCAGAATCCAGACTGGGAGACGTTGAGTATGTTGTTTTCCTCCAGGAAGTGAGACAGTTGTTTGTTAACTATCTTCTCTATGACGTTCGCGGGGAAGGGGAGTAGAGAGATAGGACAGTAGTTTGTGAGGTCTTCAAGAGCTGCTTTGGGTTTTTTGAGTAGAGTGTTGACTTCAGCAGTGATAGCAGTACAGAAACAACACAGGCTGTCCAAAACATCTGAAGAATCTTAGTCTGACAAGACCAATCACCATTAAACACTCCATAAGAATAATACAGAATAACAACATAATTATTTGAGAAATAGCAACAGATTTCATTAGTTAATTCAGTCATAATCAATTAATAAACATTCATTTCAATTCTTGGGCCAGACATCACTGCTGCTTCTTCTAATTCAAAAAGCATGTGTGGGGCTGGACTTTGGCAAATGCAAAAATTTTAAATAAGGCAAAAAATAAATTTGAAAAACATCTGAACTAGGGTGCGAGCAAAACCTCTGTTGGATTTCTAAGGAAAACCTGCAAAGATAACAAATGCACATTGGTTATACCTCTCCTAAAAGAAACAGCAGTTAGCAGAGTCGTTGTCAGCAGAGCACAGGAAAAGCAGGTCTTCAGTGATCCGCATCAGGAACATGTGAAAGGGCAACAGTTCAGTAGAGTTGGGCCTAAGGTATCTAAACTTTTAGAAGCATAAGTCATCTAAACATAACTGCAACTGGAAAACTTTAACTAAATTGAACACAACTTTAACTGTACCATAACTGAATGATATCATCTAGAATTTTGCCTACTTAAAGTCCCACAATTTACTAGCTAGACTCCTACTGGACAATAAAATGAGGTGTGACAGTGAGCAACCAATTGTATTACATTCTTTCTCCAATTTGTAACTTTCCTTACATTTCCTCAAGATAGGTCCATGTGACGCTCTTCTCCGGATGGCAGTTTCCACAAAATATTAGCATTGTAGAAAACAGCACAGAACATGACATTTTAACTAACATTATTGCCTAACAAAAACTAAGACCTATTGTTAAAAATTTCAATAGTTTATCACAAGGAAGTGCAGAATGAACAGAGTGGAAAAAACAGTAGGTGTCCACTGTGAGCTTTCAATGGGATAGCTAATACACAAAGCCTGCAAAAGATTTTCAGTGAAGTCAGCATAACATCTCAGCACTGTATTGAAAAATACTGAAGCTTAGTCCTTTTAACTAATGCTAATATGTAAAGAACTAGAACAATTTTAATATTCAAATCATATACATCTTATGATTAGTATCCTAATTAATATCATGGATTTCAAATCATATTTTGCACATTATTTAATCAGTTAATAACAATTTCATATCATTACTTTTATTCATAAATATTCTCTTTTGTCAGTCCAAATGGTTATGATTGATCAAAATATTTTTTCAAAGTTATTTATTATTTCACATAAACCTTGATATGGTGGACACCATGTCAACCACATTTCAAACATGCACTACATATGTAGTACATATCATCTATACAATTTGTTTACACATATTTTGCTAATAATGCTTACTCTTCAACAATCCCTCCTCTGACTGCAATATGTGCCATCACAAAAGAATACATAATTAATGAGACAATTCAAAGCTTAGTTTGTTTTAGTATGTCTACAGTTAGGTTTTTGCCATTCCGCAAAATTTCTCAAATCACGAAAGTATCTTCTTCTAATCTTTTCCATTTCTATTTCTTCCATCCTCTATTTATTTCTCATCCATTGTATTTTTCTGCATAAATACAGGTTGTAAAATCCAGTTGTACAAATGAAACACACAACCACCATTAGTAATGATTTCAGTATAATTCCCACAAAAACCCTGACCAAGATTTTCCAACCAATTTCCCATTTTAGTAAAACATTTACCTATATTTTCCCACACACTTAGTTGATTCAGATACTTTAAGTCAGAATTCAAATTCGTCAAATTTGTATTGCAGCTTCTTATTTCTATGTTGAGCCTTAAGCATCCAACAGACTCCGTCCTCTTTTGCTAAAAGGATGTCTAATGCAAGACATTTCTGAAGAACTATTGCACAGACCACAATTATTATTGTATCCATGAGGAACATTGCTCCATAAAAATCTGTTAACATTCTGTCCACAATGGTTGACAATTTTTGAATTTTCATGTAATTCAGAACAATTCCTACAGAAGGAATAATTGCCCCAAACATATCTCCAATCATTTCTGAAAGGCTTGCTCTTTTTGATCTTTGTCTTGAATTGTCATGAGTATCATTTATGTTGTTAATTTGGTACATTTTATGGAAAACCACTCACAAATAACAAGTCCTGTATCATCACCTAGGGAGACGATAATAGGCATTTTTATCACAAATATAATATACACCAGGAATCACAGGATCATGTCCATTTAGCACAAAGTTACATATGTCCCTAAATAGAAATACATGTCTACAGTCACTTCTTCCCACAAACCTAATATCAGTTCTGGATTGAGGCCATATATACAAAGCTTCTCTTTATGTTGATAATCTAAAGCAAGTTTCCTTGTGTGTTAGTTAAGCTATGTGCTTGGTCATACTTATAATGGTGTTTTATTAAGCCCTTTTCTGTTTTCTCTTTAATTGCTTTTCTTCTATCATCAACCTGATTCAGGACACTTTTCTCAAGGGGTGAAAGTATGCAGGTCAAATTATTCCTGTGAGCATAAGCCATACAAAAAGCCAGTGTAAGCTCAAAGAAACCCTCCACAATATCTAGGTTTCTAGCTTTACCAATACTAGTCAGTTGTTGATTAACTCGAACAAAAGAAAGTACCAGATTTTAATTTGAGTAAAAATACTGTATATATTCCTAATTTTAAAGCCTTGTTTATACAGTAAAAGACTACAACTGATCCCATAAGTTAATGGTAAGCTATGACATGTAATTCCTTCTTGTATCAAGGAAGGAATTTGTGTACACATGTAACATCCTCTCACATCCACAGTCTCAACATATTCATATAACAAGTGATAGTAAACATTAGAAGAATGCCACCCTGTGAGTTGTTTAAGTGTAAGTAACTCATCTTTCTAGAACTTGTCTAACTCAGAAAATGTAGACTTTATCAGAAATACTCATGCCTATAATCAACAACAAACTTAACAACACACATACAACTGCCAATCCAACACACATATACTTGCACCCATTGTTTCTATTGTGGGTGACACTTATGGCCTGTAAAGAATGAAAATTGGAAGGAGGTAAAATATACGCTAAACTATGCAGCCACTACATGAATCAAAAATCTTAAATTATTTTGCAATTATATACTGCACCTTTCAGGCTCTCCGGAAT
This sequence comes from Pleurodeles waltl, assembly GCF_031143425.1. Classification (NCBI taxonomy): domain Eukaryota; kingdom Metazoa; phylum Chordata; class Amphibia; order Caudata; family Salamandridae; genus Pleurodeles; species Pleurodeles waltl. Next base: position 961,528,520 of record NC_090439.1, read on the forward strand.
TCATAAAAAATCGGTTTAGTAGCTTTATCAAAATCAGTTTTGATTGTCTCTTTGGTAGCTCCCAGCCTGCTAGTCACTGACTATTATTTCCAGTTTATAATGTCTTTCTTGGTCAATTGACAATGTAATTTCAAAACTCAGTTCAAGTGCGATTTCAAGCTCCAAAATGCTGAACTGGATTCTCACGGTCAAAACAAAAGGACATAAACTCATCTTCCCATTCATCACCTGCAAGGTATGCCCATTCAGGACCTGAATATCTCCGACTTACAACTCTTTTTATTTTTTATTTTCAACTTGTACTTATTTCTCCTTCACTCAGAACTGTTCCTTCTACAGTTTCTGCTTCCTCATTTATGCTTAGCAACACATCAGAAACATTTTCAGTTGCAAGTGAGAATGGCCACTTATCTCCTTTCACAGTTTTTCTAGACAGTGATGATACAACTACACTTACGATTCTTCTTGGTCTTGCAGGAGTTTGACAAATTCTTTGACTTGTTTCACTTGCACCACTAGCTACTTCAGGAGGAGTCAAATCTGTATGATTTTGATTCAACTCAACTCCACTTTTAGATGCTTCAGGAAACAATATTTGTTTTATATCTTTTCCCAATCGTCTGCTTCTGGGAAAGTCCTCCGGCTCATACTCAACTCTCCTGTTACATCCACTTCCATTTCTGCTGATAGAGGAGTGTGAGGATTAGAATCTTCATCAGTTTGCACTGTCTTTACCTCTGCAGTCTCTTGCTGTGTTTCTGTCACTTGCTTCTTTTGAGATTGTACAGTTTCTGCTGATGCTCTCAGAAACACTGGATCTTCATCATCCAAAGTATATGGCACTTTACAAGTACAGCTTGCATGAATCCAGTTTGAAATTTTGGCATACTTCACAGCAGTCGTCGTCACCAGTATGACCTGGAACAGACCTTTCCATCTTGGCATCAAGCAAGTCTTCCACATGTGCTTCTTAATCACCACCCAATCACCAGCACATAGAATGTGATACTGATCTTGTAATGGTGGCATGGCTGTTGCCTCCACCTGGTGAGAGAAAGAGCGAACCCCATCAGCTCAACCCTTGAGGTATCAAGCACTGTTCTGCTTTCCTGCTCTTATCTCATAACCGAGCTTACAGAACCTCTCTGGAATGCACTTCTGAGTTTAAAGAAGACATTTATTGTTCACCACAAGGTTCCTGAGAGACGAAGTTAGTAGATTGGAAGCACACGTTCAAAAGTAGTCGTAGCAATGAAAGCAAAATATATCAAAGTACTACTCAGTTGCAATGTACACAGCAAATACATGTGATTATATTATAGCATAGGCTGTAGGGCCTATATCTCAGCTTCATCTTTCTGGGGCTTCAAGTTGATGACTTCTTTCAACTGCAAGAAAGATATTTTCTACCCAAACAGGAGACAGGCAACTGACGTCTAGTTCCTGTCTGAAGTCAAAGCAGATTCAATCTAACTAACTCTGCCGCTGTCCAGAGCGATCATTCAGAAAACGTGCCCCCTCCTCTCAGACCCGGGAAAACTACGCAAGCCTTTGGAGACTGGCCAGATCTCCAAGACTTCTCCTCTTCCCAAGGCTGAGCAGAAAGGAAAACACCAAATGTACTCTCTCTTATCAGCTATAGTCTGGTGTGAAGAACACAGCTTGGTCTATCTTGTGGAAAACCACAGCTTGGAAAAACACAGCTCATCTGCAATGTCTCAACTGCAATGTCTAACCCCACGTTAAAGCCAATAGGCAGCTAACCTAAATACCAAATGTAATGTCTAATGCCATATCAAAGCCAATAGGCAGCTAAACTGAATACAGAATGTAATAGCTAATGCCATGTCAAAGCCAATAGGCAGCTGACCTGAATACAGAATGTAATGGCTAACGCCATGTCAAAGCCTATAGGCAGCTAAACTGAATACAGAATGTAATGGCTAATGCCATGTCAAAGCCATTAGGCAGCTAAACTGAATGTAGAATGTAATGGCTAACTCCATGTTAAAGCCAATAGGCAGCTAAACTGAACAAAACATATAGGCCGCCAAGATCTGACCACCGTGCGGCCGCCAATGCGGCCGCACCCCCGCCGCGGTCATTAAGAGATCCCCGCTGGGCCGGCGGGCGGAAACCTGGTTTCCTCCTGCCGGCCCAGCGGGGATCTCGGCTGCAACATAGGAGCTGGCGGTGTTGCGGCCGTGCGACGGGTGCAGTTGCACCCCTCACGCTTTTCACTGTCTGCATAGCAGACAGTGAAAAGCTGCATGGGGCCCTGTCAGGGGGCCCCTGCACTACCCATGCCAGTGGCATGGGCAGAGCAGGGGCCCCCAGGGGCCCTGCGACTCCCCGTACCGCCAGACTTTTCCTGGCGGTTTAAACCGCCAGGAAAAGGCTGGTGGTAGGGGGACTCGTAATCCCCTGGGCAGCGCTGCTAGCAGCGCTGCCCTGGCGGCTTACAATGGCCCCGGTGGTGCGACCACGGCGCTTCCGCCGTGGTCGTAATGACCCTGGAAGCACCGCCAGCCTGTTGGCGGTGCTTCCGTCATTTCAGCCCTGGCGGTCCGGTACCGCCAGGGTTGAAATGACCCCCATAATGTGCTACTGGTGAACACTGAGCAACTAATATGTGCAGTGGTGAAACACAAAGTCATTGGTCAAACACAATTAATAGCATCATAAGCCCTAAGTTATCTGTCATGCTTATAAGCGTATTTGCAGGAATAGCTAGAAATCTCATGGCTCTCATGTGGCAAAATTTATTTCTTTCTGTCTGGTGTACTTCGCATAGTCATCAGAACCAAAGGTAAAGCATCAAGCCATTTCAGACCACTCTAAAAGTGTCCCATTCCAATGAGAACAAAATAAATTGTATTGATGCAAAACAGACAGCATTTCAGGAGCTAAAGAAAGCAATCACAAATGCTCCAGTGTTAGGTACGCCTGGAAAGCAATCACAAATGCTCCAGTGTAAGGTACACCTGACTACAGTAAAATATTGTACCTCTTCTGTCATTCTAATGAATTGACAATGGCAGCAATGCTGACTCAAAAGATATGCATTGGACACAAACCAATTGCCTTCTACAGTGGGCTGCCTTATCCTGTCATAAAAAGTCACTACCCATGTGACCAAGCACTGGCTACTGCATCATTTGTGGCATAGCAAAGCACCACCATAGTGAAGGAATCACCTATAACACTGTATGTGGAGCATGGGGTATTTGCTTTCTTATAAAGAGGCAAGAGCACCCTCACAACTCAGAGAGCATCTGGATATGAGGCAATACTCTCAGTACCAACATTGCAAGTGGTTTGCTGTCACACAGTTAATCCAGCAACATTCTTTGCACACCTAGTTACTGATGATGAAGAAGTACGTGACTGTTCTAATTACAAACCAGATGAAGGAAGTAAGGCGGGAGAAGACCCCATCCCAGGTAGCATGTTGCTCTTTGTTGATGAGTCCTCTTTCATAGATCAGGAAACTGGGATTAGACGTTCTGGAGCAGCAGTTTTAAGAGCTGAACAGCAGGGATCATCTGATACATTACAAATAATTAGATGCCACTACCGTCTTATTTTTCAGCACGGGCTGCATAATTAGTGGACATTATTGAATCATTACAGCAAGCTGAGGGACTAGAGGTCACCACCACTGTACATTCTAGCATTCACAGATGGAAAAAGAGGGAATTTCTTAAACCTTATGGGTCCTCCATGATGCACAAAGATTAATTGGCACAATTAAAAGTCTAACTATTCCATCAAAAGTAGCAGTGATAAAGTGTGTGCGCACACTAGTAAGCAAGGTTTTATCTCCAGGGGTGACGCTCTGGCAGATTGGGCAGCAAAAGAAACATCTAAAGCATCCTCAAATCATTATGAGTATGATGAACACCTATTGGAAATAATGACAAGCAGGCAACAGGATGCTACTGAATCACTACCCCATATACAGAGATAGCGCAATTACATTTACTCAAATTGCAGGAAGAAGCACTACCTCAAGAAAGGGAGTTGTGGGAACAGCGAGGGTTCTCACAGTCATCAACAGATTACATTTACAGGCAAGAGCACACAGGCAAGCCAGTAATGCCTCAAGCCCTTTTGTACACAGCTCTAGAGCAACTACATCTCCCAGCACACACCGCAGATGAATATATTCTTGCTAAACTACAGGGAGATTGGTTTATTCCACAACTATCTGAAATGATCACTATGTATATTGCAGAATGTGCAGTATGCCAATAGTATAGTCCTAAGCCTGCATTGAAATTCATCACCTCAACAAACCATGCCCAACAGGTCCATTTAAAAATTTACATTTTAAACTTCGTTGACATGATTGAGAGATGTAACAATTAGAAAAGGATATAATCATGACAGGGATCTGGGTTGATTAAATACGATATTTCCAGACCTCTAGCCATTTTTATTTTCACATACATATATACCAATCCCACATACTAGCACTCAGTTACCAGCATTCTTTACACTCAAAAGATCTCCGGCAAAAAGCCCCCACGAGGGGCGCGCCAGGCATTGCAGTGCCGGCCTGATGAGGAGCAAAAGCCCGATGATGAAGCATGTCACCATTTGGTGAGCGAGGGCTCTTGTTCTAATAAGAGCAGACTCATAGACTCTATTACTTACTGCATACATTTGTACTAGTCTATTGGCTGGAACTGTGTACTTTTGTTTTTTTGGTATTATGATGGGAGTACCGTACACAGGACCAACTTTTCTCTAAACACTCCCGACATATTAGCCCTTCTTTGTTTGTATTCGATAATTTAGTACAGCTTCTCTGCTGTAGGGCTTACCCAGATATTTCTGCTTTGGTGGAGTCTCACCAGTAGTAGTGATGGCTGACCTTCAGGGCCTGAGTTTTGATGAGGACTCTGTCCAAGCAATTTTACAAGCACCATCTATACTTGATGGTGACCACAGTGGTCCATCTGGTTGTTCAAAAGAAGATTGGGATAAATTATCCAGCCTGAAAAAAGAATTAATTAAAACAATCTTACATGGCACTATTATGACAGAATATCTCCGGGCCAATATTTCACCTAATGGTCTGATAGTCACCAATGTCCCTAGAATTTTTCTACAAGATCTGCAATTCTGAAAAGACTGGGCACAGGTATCATGGAAATGTAAATGTGATTGGTTGGTATTAATTATCAACACCTCTAAACGTCTGGCGGACTCCATCACAATACAGATTTCTTTGTTGGAGTCATCTATTAAGACTACTGTTCTATTGTCACAATTCAAATCTCGTTTAGCTGAAATCAACACAGAACTCAATGAGACTAAAGAACACTTGAATCACCAGAAGATTACTAAACTCCAAAAGTATATCAAAAAAGTTAGTAGAGAGGATTTATCCATACACAAAAGAAGATTACCAACAGGAGGGTGGCTCGGAAACTTCAGATGACACATACGATCAGTACCGGAAAACACGTACACCACAGTATAGTTCTAGCTCCGATCGTTGGAGCAGCAATGATGAACAACAATCGTACCGGAACCGCCAACCACTTTCACTTGGTCCAACTCCTCCGTTTCCATACGCTCAGTTCCCAATGTGGCAGCAACCCCCATACCCCTTCTTCCAACCACAAGCCCAGATCCCATATCATCCTTTTTAAGGAAGAGGCCGGGCCAGGGGCAGAGGAAGAGGCAGGAACGTACACTGGACCCAAGAGGAACCACAGATGTTGACCAGGAGCCGCAGTACAGGACCACCGAAGAAACCCTAGTTGTTAACTTATCAGACACTGGTGGTCATTACAACCCTGGTGGTCGGTGTTAAAGCGGCGGTAAAACCGCCAACAGGCCGGCGGGAAAAAAATGGAATTACCACTGTGGCGGAAACCGCCAACATAGACAGCCACTTTAACACTCTGACCGCCAAGGCGGTACAAACAAACACCGCAGAGGTAACCGCCAACAGACAGGCGGAAGACAATGTACCGCCCACATTATTACAAGCCACCAATCCACCACCTTTTCCAGGACGGATACACCGCGAACAAAAACACGGTGGAAACAGGACTTAGAAGGGAAAACGCTCACCTCTACACATCCCACGAGGAACCAGGACGCCATGGAACCGGAACTTCAGATACTTCCAGCCCTTATCCTCCTGCTCCTCTACCAGGAGCACGAATGCCAGCGGAGAAGAGTACTGCACTTACGACACATGGGAGGGGGGAGGGAAAAAACAGTGACACACACACGCAACACGCAACACTCTCACCCCCACCCTCACCCACAACAACACACACACTAATACATCATGATACATCACAGTTACACCACACCCCCGAAACCCCCCGGAAGAATGCAAGGACAAAAGGAAATGAGTCGAATGATTGTAATATATACGAAGACAGTAATAAAAAATATATACATATGTTAAGATATTCACACTATAAACAAATATATAACCAAGAATACAAGTCCAAGGTATTCCACTATCATAGTCCGTAGACCACTGGGCCCAAAAGGCATGGGCGAGGCCCACACTCAATACCCGAACAAGACGGAGAGAACACTGCAGGGGCATCAGATAGAAATAAAACAGGCACCTCAGGGGGAAGGGAAGGGGGCACCTCAGCCAGATAAGTGCACAGCGCCAGATCCAAGAGGGGGCTCCATGCCCACTGTTCAATCCTGGGGAGTGCAAAGCCACAGTCTCTCAAGTCTCTCCAGTGGGTGGTTTGCCCACTGCTTTATCCTGGGGAGTGCAAAGCCAGTCTCTCAAGTCTCTCCAGTGGGTGGTTTGCCCACTGCTTTATTATGGGGAGTGCAAAGCCACAGTTTCTCAAGTCTCTCCAGTGGGTGGTTTGCCCACTGCTGCATCCTGGGGAGTGCAAAGCCACAGTCTCTCAAGTCTCTCCAGTGGGTGGTTTGTCCACTGCTTTATCCTGGGTAGTGCAAAGCCACAGTCTCTCAAGTCTCTCCAGTGGGTGGTTTGCCCACTGCTTTATCCTGGGGAGTGCAAAGCCACAGTCTCTCAAGTCTCTCCAGTGGGTGGTTTGCCCACTGCTTTATCCTGGTGAGTGCAAAGCCACAGTCTCTCAAGTCTCTCAAGTGGGTGGTTTGCCCACTGCTTTATCTTGGTGAGTGCAAAGCCACAGTCTCTCAAGTCTCTCCAGTGGGTGATTTGCCCACTGCTTTATCCTGGGGAGTGCAAAGCCACAGTCTCTCAAGTGGATAACAGTCTCCACTGGTTTCTGGAGTGGGCTTTGTGCCCAGAGTGCTTCATCCTGCCAAGGACTGAGGTAGTGGATGTATCTCTCCACTGGTTCTGGAGGGGGCATGGTGCCCAGAGTGCTTCATCCTGCCAAGGACTGATGTAGTGGATGTATCTCTCCATTGGGTCTGGAGGTGGCATGGTGCCCAGAGGGCTTCCTCCTGCCAAGGACTGAGGTAGTGGATGTATCTCTCCACTGGTTCTATAGGGGGCATGGTGCCCAGAGTGCTTCATTCTGCCCGTGGCGGCCTCAGTGGCGTCGGAAGCTATGGCACTCATTGGCCTGCAGTGCTGCTGGCGGCGGTGTCCTGGGCAGTGGTGCTGCTGGCGGCGGTGTCCTGGGCAGCGGGGATGGTGGCGGCGGTGTCCTGGGCAGCGGTGCTGCTGGCGGTGGTGGCCTGGGCAGTGGTGCTGCTGGCGGCGGTGTCCTGGGCAGCGGTGCTGATGGCGGTCTTGTCCGCCGTGCAGATCTTCCCAAAATTGCTGGTTTTACTGTGCCCCTTCCCCACCTTGGATGGTGGCACAGCTGTCTCGACACCCCCAACTGTACCACTGGGAGCAGCTTTGGTGGCTGATTTCTTTCCCCTCTCCCGCCGGGCACTGGCCAACTTTTTATGCTTTACAGGTGGGGGACTGTCCGTGCTCTGGCTCCTTGCACACTGGCTGCCCTGCTGCCTGGCGCACTCCAGAAGCCGGTTACTACTGGCACCACTGGTCCCGCAGATGTTGTGGCTGAGGTGCTGGGTTGGGACCTGGAGAGTCGGACCCTAGGAGACTGACGGGGTGGGGGAGGTGAGGGAAAGAGGTCAAGGTTGGACAGGAAAAGGTTTTTAGGAACACCGGGACGGGTAGATGGAAGGGGTTTGGTAGTGGAGGAAGAGGTAGTGGTTGTAGGAGGTGTACGTTTGGTGACTTTGGGTGAAGGTGCATGTGCTGGAGGTTGTCGTGAGGTGGATGGCTGTTGGGTGGGTGTGTGGCTGCGTTTGTGTACTTTGGGAGGTGGCCTCACAGACACACTGGGAGAGGACACAGGGGACGTGTGAATGGTAGTGGGGGTGGTGAGTGCACGTGAGCGAGGTGTGGTGGTGGGTGTGCTGGTGATGGACGTAGTGGCTGAGGATGTAGTGCATGCAGGTGTGAGTGGAGACGAGACAGGGAGGGAGGAGGGAGACGAGGAGGAGGGAGACGAGGAGGAGGGCGACACAGTGGAGGCAGTGGATGTTGGTGTGTCTGCATGTGTGTGATGCTTGCGTGAGTGCCTGTGGGATGTGTGGTGCTTGTGTTTGCCTGAGCTTCCCTTGTGTGTTGATGTGTGTGCATGCTGGTCTGATGGTGTGCTTAGGATAGGCTGAGGTACAGGGGTTTGGGTCTGGGTGGAGGAAGTTGGAGGGGGAGGCTAGAGACAGGGACAATGGCTGCCATCAGTGCTGAGGCCAGAGTCTGAAAAGCTCGCTGATGGGCTGCCTTACCAGAGTGAATGCCCTCCAGGTATCCATTGGTTTGTTGCAACTGCCTCTCTACACCCTGGATGGCATTCAAAATGGTAGACTGCCAAACAGTGAGGGTCCTGAGGAGGTCAATGGCCTCCTCACTGAGGGCAGCAGGGGTGACAGGGGCAGGGGCTGAGGTGCCTGGGGCGAAGGAGATGCCCACCCTCCTGGGTGAGTGGGCACGGGGCAAACGCTGAGGGGCTGCTGGGAGGGCGGTGCTGGTAGGGGAGGTGGCGGCTGTACCTGTAGATGCGGTGGGCACAGAGGGGCCCACCACCGCAAGGGAGCTCCCATCAGAGGAGGAGTCCGTATCGCTGGTGTCAGCTCCTGTCCCCGCCGTAGAGCTCCCCTCGCCCTCCATCCCACTGGTAAATTTAGACTCCGTTGTGTCGCCCTCCAGGGCCATGTGGGATGCAGCTCCCTCCTGCTCCGGTGCCACTGCTCCTCCGCCTGATGATGCTAATGCACATAAAAAGGGGGGGGGGGGAAGACAGAAGAAAGAAATGTTGAGTGCATGCAATACCGCTACTGTTGGCGGACACTACAGACACAGAAGCCCCCTGCACTACACTGCGCACTTGGAGTTCCCTATTAAATCCCAGGGACATGGGTTACAAGGCTATGCCCGATTGCTGGACACATGGATGTCACAGGAGCCTGACTAGGTGTAGTTGGCACTGTACACAGGTGGGGTGCCACAGGGCCTGCCTTAAGAAGGGTCCTTGCCTACTAAACTCGCCCACCACCCCCACCCAGACACCTACAATGCACGCTGAATCAGCAGAATGAGAGTGTACTCACCCCCTTGTGTCTGCTGTGATGCCCTAAAGCGCCCATCCAAGTCCGGATACACCACCGCCAGGATCCTGAACATCAGGGGGGTCATGGTGCGACGGGAGGCCATCCCCAGCTGGGCCTCCGCCGTCTTCTTGCTCCAGCGGCGAATGTCCTCCCATCTTTTCCGGCAGTGGGTGCCCCATCTGTGGTAGACCCCCAGGGTCCGGACTTCCTTGGCGATGGCATGCCAAATGTCCTTCTTCTGGTGGGCGCTGACCTACTGGAATAGTACAGGGGAAAAAGGTAAGTTACAGTGATTGGCCCGCATCCCTACCCTTGCCATGACGCACATGCACTCACCGTTGTTTCATGCATTCCTCATTCTCACCCCCCCCCTATCTTTCATCCACACCACTCCACACAGGCATTGCCCATACAGCATGCTCACAGTGTACTTCCCTGTTTGTCTGGAGGACCGTAGAGTAGCGTGTACTGGGGGGGGACCCCATCCACGAGTTTCTCCAACTCCTCCGTGCTGAAGGCAGGGGCCCTTCCCCCAGACACACGAGCCATTGTCTCTTCCAGACTGAGATCACAGCAGCACTTGCAGTGTAGGTCCTCTCCTGTCGAAGATCAGGTATCAAGTGATTGAACAGAGAGAAAATGGTGGTCACGTCCGCGGCGGTGCGTACCGTCACCGCCGGCGTACATCGTCATTGGCTCCTGGGACCCATAGGGTCCAATGTTAACCAATGCAGGATTGCGCCGCGGTCTTTGACCGCCTATCGTGACGGTGTACAACGCCAGCGCAGTTACCTCATATCCCCTTGTCCCACATTACAGGTCAGGCAGCCGCCATTTCAGGGGGCCACATGGCATTCATTTTAAATGTGCCACACATATCTAGGCCTTGCTTAAATGCTCATACAGGCATATGTCGATTTGCTAATCTTTCTGAGAATGCTGTGTTTACGTACCTCAGAGTTGGTTGACTCTCTGCTCGCTGTTCTCCTCCATAGGTACCGTCCGCTGGGGCATGTGAGGAGATGGTGGCATCCTCCGGTGTACAGACCGCTTTTGGACCTGTCGACAATGGAGGTGCGACATGTGATCATCACCTACAGACTTGATCGTTCCACAATCTAGGAACTGTGTGCCCAGTTGGAGCCAGACCTGATGTCAGCTATCCGCCATCCCACAGGAATCCCCCCTCAAGTGCAGGTGCTGTCAGTACTCCATTTCCTAGCAAGTGGGTCATTTCCAACTACAGTGGCCATTGCATCAGGGATGTCCCAGCCTATGTTTTCCAACGTGTTGTCCAGAGTGTTGTCTGCCCTGCTGAAACACATGCGGAGCTACATCGTTTTCCCTCAGGTGGAGGATTTGCCTACAGTGAAAAGTGATTTCTATGCCCTGGGATATATCCCCAACATCATAGGTGCCATTGATGGGACACATGTGGCCTTGGTCCCCCCACGCAGGACTGAACAGGTGTACAGAAACAGGAAGAGTTACCGTTCGATGAATGTGCAGATGGTGTGTTTGGCAGACCAGTACATCTCCCATGTGAAGGCCAAATTCCCAGGCTCAGTGCATGACGCTTACATTTTGAGAAATAGCAGCATCCCTTATGTGATGGGGCAACTCCGGAGGCACCTTGTGTGGCTATTAGGTGAGGACATGGCCCCAATACAGTGTGAATAGGTGTCTGGGTCTAGGGTTGTCCCTAAGGGCTAGTGTGTGTCTAACAGTTGTCCCTCGACATTTGCAGGTGACTCTGGCTACCCCAACCTGTCATGGGTACTGACCCCAGTGAGGAATCCCAGGACAAGGGCAGAGGAATGCTACAATGAGGCCCATGGGCGAACTAGGAGGGTTATAGAGAGGACCTTCGGCCTCCTGAAGGCCAGGTTCCGGTGCTTCCATATGACAGGTGGTTCCCTATTCTACTCACCAAAGAAGGTGTGCCAGATCATCGTGGCCTACTGTATGCTTCACAACTTGGCTTTGTGACGGCAGGTGCCTTTTCTGAAGGAGGATGGTCCAGATGGAGGTGTTTTGGCAGCTGTGGAGCCTGTGGACAGTGAAGACGAGGAAGCTGAAGAAGAGGACACAGACAACAGGAACACAGTGATCCTGCAATACTTCCAGTGAGACACAGGTAAGAAGACAACACAGCCTGCTAAATCTGATTTAATTCTAATACCTCTCATCTGTCTATCATTTTCACCCAGTGTATGGTCACTGAGTTGTCACTTTCCCTTACGATTTCACAGATGTGGGTCCCACTGTGTGACATCTGCTTTGTTTCCGCATGGACTAGTGCTGTGTGACATAGGTATGTTGACATTACATTTGATATAGCATTTTGCCACTGTTATTGCAAATACACATTTTCGAAAGCACAGACTGACTCCAGATTGTTTTTTGATTTAAGGGTGTTTATTTAAGTGCTCAATAGTGGAGGGGGTTGTAAAATGGTCAGGGGTGATTGTGGAGGAATGTCCATAGCAGAGTCCAGTCTATTAGTCTCACAGGTGCATTGTCCAAAGGGGCATAGGAAGTGGAGCTGGGGCAGTTTAAGTATGGACAGGGTGACAAAGTGGGACAGAAGGATGACAATCAGGGTGGTCTCATTTCTTGGCAGAGGTCTTGGCATTGTTCTCTGTCTTTGTCATGGATCTCAGGGATCGTTTGCGGGGTGGCTCTCCATCTGCAGGGGGTGAGGTGCTGGTGTCGTGGTCCTGTGGCGGTGCCTCCTGACCAATAGCGCTGGCGGAGGTGGTGGGCAGTTCATCGTCCAGGCTAGTGTCAGGTGCCCCTTGTTGTGCCACAGTGTCCCTCCTGGTGTTGACGAGTTCCTTCTGCACCCCTACAATGGTGCCCAGGGTGGAATTGATGGATTTGAGTTCCTCCCTGAAGCCCAAATACTGTCCCTCCTGCAGCCGCTGGATCTCCTGAAACTTGGCCAGTACCGTTGCCATCGTCTCCAGGGAATGGTGGTAGGCTCCCATGATGTTGGAGAGTGCCTCGTGGAGAGTGGGTTACCTGGGCCTGTCCTCCCCCTGTCGCACAGCAGCCTCCCAGTTCCCCTGTGTTCCTGGGCCTCTGTCCCCTGAACCGTGTGCCCACTACCACTGCCCCAAGGTCCCTGGTGTTGTTGGGGTGGTGGGTTAGCCTGGGTTCTCTGTAGTGGTGGACATACTGCTGATTGACGTGTCCTGGGGACAGAGGGATGGGCCCGCTGGGTGGGTGCTGTGCTGGTGTTTCCAGAGGGGGCAAGCTCTGTAGTGGCCTGTGCCAGTGTGAGGGGAACCGACTGTCCTGAGGTCCCATATGGGCCAGGCTTGTCATCTAGAACCAGTTGGACAGAGCTGCTGTCATCACTGTGGGCCTCTTCTGTGGGTGGAGTGGACATATCTGGACCCTCCTGTCCGGTGACGTTGGGTAGGGATCCTGCAGGGGTGTAAAGGCATGATTATTGCATCTGTGTGTGCCATGATGTGCAATGGGTGGGTGACCGTGTACCCCAGTGCTTGCATTCCTGTGTAGGACCTTGTGTGATAATGGTTTAGGGGAGTGTATGGGTATGTGTAGTGGCCATGCATTGGTGATGGGTGTCCATGCTTTGGTGTTGCATGCAGGGCTTGGTGTTGGGATGGGTGGTTTGTGATATTGGGACATATGTGAGGAGTTGGAGTGATGGGGGTGCGGGTGACGGTGGGGGTATGTGATAGTATGCAGGTGGGTGGGGGATGTAATAGTTAAAATTTGACTTACCAGAGTCCATTCCTCCAGGTACTCCTGCAAGGCCCTCAGGATGCAGTATAGCCAAGACCTGCTCCTCCCATGTTGTTAGTTGTGGGGGAGGAGGTTGGGATCCGCCACCAGTCCTCTGTACCGCGATGTGGTGTCATGAGACCACGGAATGCACCTTCCCCCGTAGGTTGTTCCACCTCTTCCTGATGTCATCCTGTGTTCATGGGTGCTGTCCCACTGCGTTGACCCTGCCACGATTCTGTGCCATAGCTCCATCTTCCTAGCTATGGTGGTGTGCTGCACCTGTGAACCAAATAGCTGTGGTTCTACCCGGATGATTTCCTCCACCATGACCCTGAGCTCCTCCTCAGAGAACCTGGGGTGTCTTTGCGGTGCCAATGGGTGGTATGGGTGATGTGTGGGGTGGTGTGTGTTGTGATGTGTGGGGTGATATTTAGGGGGGTGTAGTGTTTTGTGTGTGGATGTTGTGTGAGTGATGGTGTTGAGTGCCTGTGGATGCTAGTTTGTAGATGATGGTGTCTCTCTCTGGCCCTCAGTCGCAATTGTTGTTGTAAGGGTTTGTGGGTGATGTGGGTGTGTGTTTTATATTGTATTGGGTGTGTGGGAGTGGTGTGTGTATGTGTATCAGGTGTGTGTAATTGGAATTGTCCAATGTGGTTGTGTTTTGTAAATGTGTGTGTATTTTGAGCGTAGCGGTATGTACCGCCAATGGAATACTGCGGTTGAAAGACCACTGCGTCGATTTGTGGGTCGTGATAGTGTGGGCGTATTCTTGTTGGTGTGACGGTGTAGGTTTTTTTATCGCCAGTTTATCACTGACCTTTGGTGTGGCGGACTTGTGTTGGTGTCTGGATTTTGGCGGATTCTGAGCTGTGGGTCATAATGACCGTGGAGGAATTCCGCGGCCACGGCGGTGTGTTAGCGGTCTTCTGCACGGCGGTAGGTGGCTTTTACCGCCAATGTTGTAATGACCCCCACTATTCTTTCACCAGATGAAATCTCTGTACTTAATCGGGGTCTGGGCTTTGCGCCCACTCCTAAAGAAGATCCTTTCCGCCTTAACTGTGAAATTACTGCATTGTTCCGTAAGATCGGCTTGCATTTCTTTTTTAAGAACCAAACTGCGCCACTTCCTCTAGGTGATACTAATTTGAGAAACCCTTCCACTTTCATGCCTCCATCTTCTTTAATACCAGTGGAAGTACTTACTTTCGAAAAAGCACTGCGACAAGAGATCGAGTCAATGAATCCAACCTTGCACTTTCAGAATGTGTCCAACAAAGAAAGAGAAGCTATCCGCACATTGTCCCATCATCCAGATATCACTATAAAACCTGCGGACAAAGGAGGTGCGATAGTGATCCAGAATACAACTTCATATAGACAGGAATGTCTGAGACTATTAAGCGACACTACATACTATGAACCTATATCCTCGGACCCTACTCCACGTTTACAGAAGACAATTCGAGGATTGATCACTGAAGCTGAAGATTCAGATTGGATATCCCATGCAGAGGCCAAATTTATGGACACTAAAGAACCTAGGGTTCCCCTATTTTTATTGCCTTCCTAAAATACATAAAGGGACCCCACCACCGGGACGTCCAATTGTATCAGGCATAGGATCTCTGCTAGAACCTCTGTCAAAATTCTGTGATTTCTATCTACAACCAATTGTTCAGGATACACCTACTTTTCTGAAGGATACTAAGGATACTTTGATCTTGTTAGATGATATCAATAAGAGTGGGACCACGGATATGTTAATATGCCTTGATGTGGAGGCATT
The DNA here is from genome assembly GCF_031143425.1 of Pleurodeles waltl. Classification (NCBI taxonomy): domain Eukaryota; kingdom Metazoa; phylum Chordata; class Amphibia; order Caudata; family Salamandridae; genus Pleurodeles; species Pleurodeles waltl. The sequence goes on from NC_090439.1 coordinate 961,543,632, forward strand.
GTACACCAACATACCGCAAGATGCCACTCTGGAAGCAGTCAAAGACATCCTGGGCAAAATGGACTGGCCCTACAAAACTCCAGTTTCATTTATTTTACAGTGTGCAAATCTAGCCCTAAAAGAAAATTTATTTCAGTTCGAAAGTCAACTATACCATCAAATGCAAGGGACCTCAATGGGCAGCACATTTGCTCCGAGTCTGGCCTGTCTATATATGTATACTTTTGAATCAAAATATATTCTATCATCCACTCAACCTTTCTCCTCTAATATCCGACTATGGCGTCGATACATAGACGACATACTAATAGTCTAGAAGGGTAACTGTGACCAAGTGAAAGCATTTATTGAGTGGGTTAACACCCTGGACAGCAATTTACGTTTTAGTGCTAATTTTTCCTCAGACGAAATTTCTTTTCTGGATTTACGTATCATCCTAACTTATAGATTGTTACACTCTTCCATTTTTCATAAACCCACAGATAGGAATAGTTTACTGCTATTTGACAGCCACCACCCCAAATCTCTCTGACAGAATTTACCTTTCGGTCAATTCCTGAGGTTAAGACGTAACTGCACAGAGGTTTCTGATTATAATAACCAGGCTGAAATTCTGAGCCACAAGCTAGTACACCTTAAATATCCACTACGGATTATCAGTCAGGCCAGAAAAAGAGCTCGAAATATCCCAAGAGATGTCCTTCTTAACACAAATTCACGTGAACGGCAATCAAGACTGACTTGTGTTACCACCTTCATCCCTTAGAATAACCAGGTTAGGAAGATTATTAGAAAACACTGGTCCATTCTGAACATTTCAGGTTAGGCTTTAGCGCAACCCCTTTTTGCATTCAAACGCACACAAAACATTTGAGACTTAGTAGTACACACTAGACCACTACCACAACGGAATTGTGACAACACACAATCTAGATCATGGCTAGGGGTTATAGGGTATTATCCTTGTGGTAACTGCAATGTATGTCCCTTCTCGATGCATACACAGGATGTGGACTTGGGTGAGAGGAAACCATGGCAATTAGCTACACATACTAACTGCCGCACAAAGAACTGCATCTACATGATCACCTGTCCATGCAATTTCCGATACATCGAGATGGCCACTAGAATGGTCAAAACTCGTATCAATGAGCATCAGAGCACTATACAATGTCAACGAGCCGCAACGAAATTGACTAAACATTTCATTGAATTCCAACATACACCTGATGACCTGAGATGGGTTGTATTGGAACGCATTACAAACACTAGAGACTGTACCAAGAGACTCTTTGAGAGAGAACAACGCTGGGTGTTTAGGTTAGGAACACATCGGACTGGACTAAATGGTGATATACGCAGGTTGGAATTTACTAATCGATAGTCACAGGGTTCGATCTTTTCACTACGGAGATATCACAATCAATATATAGTTTTTTTAACGGCAGCCTCCATTATGCTTGGATCTCCGAATATACAACCATTTCTGAGGTTCAACATCATTTTATGATTGTGTTACCACAACTGATTCTATTATGACTCCTTCTGTCATCAATGGCTGCATAGTGCACCCTCCTACATTGTTTATGCCGCCTTGATGGCAACTTTCATTTCAGTAAGATTGGGATATTTTCTATTTTCTATTATCTTTCTACAGACAGTCCTTTGGGATTACCATTTTGGGAGTACAGCTATTGGTTGCCACCCTTGTTTGACCACAGGTCCCCCATTTTTTTGTTACAGTATTTCCTATTCCTAACCCCATTACAAAATGGCCGCCACTCTTTTACTGTTAGGGAATTCCTTCAAGATGGCCGCCACTATTTCCTATTCCTAACCCCATTACAAAATGGCTGCCACTCTTTTACTGTTAGGGAATTCCTTCAAGATGGCTGCCGCTTTTCTCCAGTCCTCTTTCTAGCTTGATGCCCCACCACCATTTATAAACCCCTCTCTGACTATGTCTCACTTTTTCTGGGACGTGGAGTAGGGGTAGGTCACCATCCGGTGGGCACACGAGCGTGGTAAGTCCTATGTTACCTTTCTTTAAGGAGCACAAGAGTAACTATCTATATTGCAGACCACTTTCTTTGCCCCTTCTTGATCCTTGGTGGGAGCTGTCATTCAACATTGGACACTACTATGACCCTGTGTCCTTAATATTAATAGTATTGGTGTACATTATTGGACTGGCGATTGTCTACACTATACACATTTTTTGGACATGTTTGACTTGTGATTTAATATTATTTTGACAATTTGAATTGACTAACAATATTCCACATAGTTATGGTGATTACCTGTGTCCTCATACTTAGGACTTTGTTATTGGACATGTTTGAGCCATGATTTATGTTTGTCCTGAATAGTTTGAATGGATTTATAATCCTTGAGATATTTATACTTGTTATGTATGACATGTCATCTATATCTATACTTAGTTGACTATACAAGCCTGGACCACTGATGCTTATCGCTATCCCGATGGGGCCCATCCCTTAATACAAGGAGGGTAAGGATTCATCCTCTGAATTAAGAGGAGTCTGTTTGATTTATATTTCACCGTGTGATACACTGCACATTAGGGTTTCTCAGCGGAATGAGCTCACTGTGCACATGGTTATATTTGTATTTTGAGTCTGTTTTTTTGCTCTTTGTGGGTTTCTGTGGTACGAAGAAATCCCATATTGGGTTTTAACATGTGGATTGGGTACGTTTTTTGGTCCTGACGAATCGCACCAATCTTAACAGACATTTTTTGCTAGAAACATGTTGACCCCGATGATAGAAGTATAGTTAGTTCTGTACTCTAACTCTCCACATTCCCCCAATTCAGGGACTGACAGTTTTTTTGTTTCTGAGGGTGGACTAGACATTACTTCTAATCATTACCCACACTCTGTTTTTAATCATGACAGGGGTCTGGGTTGATTAAATACGATATTTCCAGACCTCTAGCCATTTTTATTTTCACATACTTATATACCAATCCCACATACTAGCACTCAGCTACCGGTATTCTTTACACTCAAAAGATCTCTGGCAAAGAGACCCCACAAGGGGCCCGTCAGGCATTGCAGTGCCGGCCTGACGAGAAGCAAAAGCCCGATGATGAAGGATGTCACCATTTGGTGAGTGATGGCTCGTGTTCTAATAAGAGCAGACTCATAGACTCTATTACTGACTGTATACATTTGTACTAGTCTATTGGCTGGAACTGTATACTTTTGTTTTTTTGGTATTATGATGGGAGTACCGTACACAGGACCAACTTTTCTCTAAACACTCCCGACATATTAGCTCTTCTTTGTTTGTACCCTCAAATATTACCCTTTGTCTATTACACGTTTTGCTTTGCAGAATACGAGGGCAGATGCAGCCCCTGCAGGCAAAACAGGGAACATTCCTAGTAAACACCACGCAAAATGAGAAAGAGTTAGCAGACATAATGAACATCCTAACAGAACGCAAAGAACTAGTAGTGAAGCTAGATGCAATGGCCAAGACAGGAATTATGAGGTACAAGGATGAAATGTGGAGAGCTAAAATATTGCAACACAGATTTTTAGGGGTATCCGACCGACACATTCCTGTAGGTACTACTCTGCCATACCTCAATCCCACAATTGTCAAGAGAGACCATATTTCAGTTGAAATAGATCGGTATATGTTCATGGTCACTGGCACCATGGTGCTACATTTGGATGCAGGGCCCTTTCCTTATGGAAAGGAAACTGGAGTAATAATATCACACAACAAACGTGTCAGGCAGTATGGGATGAGTACATATCTAGACTAACTTGGGTATAAATACCTACAACTCTTCAAGTATCTAGAAAACCCATTCTTTTTTCTTTATGTTTCAGCAGGAATGGAACCGTCCTGGTGGGGAGCAGTATCAATTGCATCACCACAAGGTATAGTGCTGACATGCAATGGTGCATCTCCAGTTTAATGGATTACTACTGGCATTGTGGAAAGTGGCTGTACAAGTGACTTCCTACATGTTGGGCAGGTCTCTGCTCTTTGGTCACCGTGCACACCTCCTCCCTGGTGGCTCCAGGAGTGGACGTTTCAAAGTTACATGTCCATCCCATGAGCCGTCCAACTACCTTGCTGCACCATCATCACAGAAAGAGAGCTGCAGACTATTGTGGCACTACAACCTGGAAACTCGTTCTGCAGGAGCACAGGTTGTTCAACAATGCCCAGTTGTTCTTTGAAAGCATCTTTCTGTTCGTCCAAGCAAAAGCGACTGCACGTTGGTTGCAACTAACTCACTGGGACCTTATGAATGCAATTAATGCCACTGAAGATGACTTTAATGCAGTCAAAGAAGAGTCATGAGCTATAAGAGTAATGCTCATCCAGCATGGGAAAGTGCTTTGCTTGATGCCGGCCATAGAGGGAGGAGTCTGTACAAAAATTGGGACTGCCTGCAGTACGTATACCCAGCCAACGATGCAGACAATGGAACATTAACAGAGGCCATACAAACTCTGAATACCTTGCAAAAGAAGATGGTGAATGAGGTTGGTGCCCCCAATGAGTGGTTCTCAGGGTGGTTCACTTGAATACTGTCCTGGATGTCGGGACTGTTTAAGGCCTTGTTGTCCATCCTTGTGCTGGTGCTCTTGATGTATTGTATGTCCAGTTAGTGATAGGAGGCTGCAACAGGGTTAGCCAGAAGTTGGGAGGGATGTTTACCACTTGATTGGTCACTATAATGCAGGATATTAAGTAGAACATATTCACACTGATGGATGCAACAAAAGAGAAGGTGAGGAAATAATTGAAATATCAACTAAAGGGGGAATGTTATAGTGAATGTAGAAAAGACAGAAGGCCCACTCTTGCTAATGCACGCATCAGCAGAACGAAGTATGTAATTGTACGTGGTCAAAGACAAACACGAGCCCAAGCAGTTTACAGTGTCAGAATAGAGAGCCAGAATAGAGTTTGGTCCTAGAGTGGAGGCAGACATGAGTTCTAGCAGATAGAGAAATATAATTAGTAAACACAGCAGAAATGGAAGGTCACAGCATGCACATCAGGCACGCAGTGCAATACAGGTCTCTGAGAAAAAATGTAGATAAAAGCAAACATGAAGGAACAAGATAAGCAAGTGGATACACATTGCATAAAAGCAGATGTGTAGGGAGGGAACTACTGGTATGCTTCAAAGCATGAGACCATGATTCAAAGTATATAAAAAATGTAACAATAACACATGCACTTCAATCACAGTCTGTAACATGCGGTTAGATGATTTTCCAGAAACTATTGTTTCTTGCTGAAATTATAAGAGATAATGATGTGCTTGAGCAAGCAATTGATTTAATATGCATACCAATGAATAACACATCATTGTGGTTTTGAGACTATAGAAGGCACTGTCTTTTATTTTGCAGTCTGAGTTTAGTTCCAGTTTTACAGAGCTGTTGTGACCTCCCACCCTTCTTTGATAGAAACCCAGGCTATATTGCCAACCGGATTTGTATTGCTTCTTTATTTCTTCTTCGACAACAGTACTGGACAGGACATGTAGAACCCTATGCATGTTCCACTTTTGAAATACCATGTACCCTGCCCTATTGTACTTATAAGTCACCCTACCTTAAGGATGACCTATAAATACTAAAAATAAAGGATTAGACCTGCTAAAAGTTTTATTTTGCCAAGTCAAACTGGTAGATTTAGATTGCCCCACAGGCTACAATGGCAGCCTGAGTCACGATTTACAGTGCTACTGTAGAGGGCTGTATGAGCGCTACTGTCTACTTGCCACATATAATTTACAGGTCCCTGGTACCCATAGTACCAAGTACTACGAACTTATAAGTAAAATAAATGTGCCAATGAGGTGTACACAATTTGACAATTTTGGGAATTGAGAGTACAAGCATTTTACTTCTGGAAATCAGAGGTGAAGTGTAGAGTCATAATGCCCATCAAAAAGAGGTTGAGCTACAGAAAGCAAAATAATTTGGGCTGGTCCTGCAAATAAGGGCAGCTCCATTCAAAGTACTGAAATCCCCGCTAGGGATGCAGGTATCCCTCTTAGAGGTGAGGGAGCCATTTGTTTCACTCCCTCTCAGAACAGTGGACTATCCCTGAGGGCGAAAATGAGTTAAATTTCTTCCTATTGGAGTCCCCATTGACTCCCTATCGAAGCCAGAGTAAAATTTAGAAAATTGCTATGTTCGAAAAGTGTGTAAAAATGATTGCCAGAGGAATGTATGTACAATCTATCCCTTCATTTTTTTGCGGTGCGTAAGATCTTCTGATAATGAGACAAATATGGAAATATGTCCATACAGAAGCATAATGCTGCTTTTGTTCATCATCTGGCCTGCGACACAGCCAAATCTTTGCACTATGTCTGACAGCTTAGAAACATTGAGTACAATGAAGCCATTTGCTAGAATTGACAGGAATACTCTATTGTCATGAATTAATACATTCAGTCACTCACCCAATCATTAATTACCAATGTTCCCTCTAATGTTTCCCTGCTTGTGCAGCAATGAAGGTCTCTGTGCACTGCGTCCAAGGCTACATACCACAACTTATTATGAAATATGCAAGCTACCAATATCTGTGGGTCAGATGGCAGAATGATGGAGATATTTCCTACCTCCAGTCCCTATCTTCCCTATTATCTTCATCTCTATTTTTCCTGTGTTGTTTACTTCCTCGATCTTCCAAAACATTCCTACTTCTTCGAACACCCGTAACATTTTAACCCTTCTCTTCAAGCACCCGCAGCCTTTTGCATTTTTTCTTATTCGTCCATTCATTCTTTATATCTCATTTAACACCAACTTTCTTTTCCAATCTCTCCTGCACCACTACGTCTGTCATTTAACTTTATTACTTTTTCACATCATCTCCATTATTGTTCCCATCCCTTTAAACATCTAACTAGCCTCATTCTCTGATTATTGTACACAATGTTCCACCTTCTCTCATCACTCTATCTTTTCTTTCAATTTTAAACATCTCCTATTACCCTGTTCCTCTTACTTAATTACAATCACCTTCTGTGCTTGCATTCTTTCCCTCCATTTTCATGAATCTGCTCCTCTGCCTTAAACATTGTTTCCTTTTCTGTTGTGTCTGCTGTCCTTCTCATCTTTAGGCATCTTCCACTTTCAATGACTCCTTTCTGACTTATGCACTGTCCCTTTCTCTCCTGTCAACTCTATACACATCATCCACAATCTTGCAGTTCTCATCAACAGATCCCCTTTCCTTCTTTCTCATCGCTCATGCCTGCTATGATGACTGATTCCAGCACTAGCTAGCCAACAAGTCAAGAGATAAAAGTTGTAGGACTCAAAGACACCATCCCTACTGCCAGGCCACTGACAAAAAGCTGGAAGCAGATCTCTGAGCCCTGCATGCTGTATGATAATGAAAAATGCCAATCGTTAACATAGCTCTGTACTTGAAAGAGAAGGTGATGCAGGTCAGAGATAGGTTGCACTGGCACTGGTCCATAATACAAAATTAGCAAAGGGTGCTAACACCTCAAGTGACACCCAGAAAGAACTACAGTTTTACCACTCACAGATTTTGAAGATGTAGCACATGATGTAGAAGGGAAACCAGCCCAACATCCTTGAGCGCAGAAAGATGTGTCACAAAGTGTTGCAGCATTGTTGTAATGTCACTACATCTCATAATACTGGTGCTTTTGCAATGGATGGTGGTTATGAGATATCTCAATTGTTTAAGGGGTTAGAGGCATCAATACTTTCTGTGCAGTGGCTACAAGTAAGACATATGAAAGTATAAATCACCAAATATTGTATATGAGTCACGCAACGTCTCACTTGCTTGATGGCCAAGAAAGTTTTATTAAAATAGCTGAGGATGGTGAAGATGGTCAGATTATCATGAACTGGAACTTAGTTAAACTCACAGAATCTCTGGACAGACTCCCAAGAACAATGCAACAACACCAGACAACACAAAGGAGTAGGAATCACCCACACATGTTGTAGTTTGATATATTGAGTAGATCAACTAATTGTCTGGCACAGACTACTACTATGCTCTTCAGGCTCCTGTAAATGGCACATGATTTAAAGCAGGTCACTTCTGCCTTGGAAAGTATGCAAACCAGTGCTATATCTGGGCTGCATATTTAGGGGTAGTGAGAGTGAAGAAGTATCAAGCTTATGTAGTCTCTCCATGCCTGATGTCTCCAACGTTAGGTGCACACAGCGACATACATCTAGTACTGATGTAGGTGGTACTCCAGGGAGAGGTACTGCTGAGAAAAGTAGTGCAAGAACAGCAAGAAGAAAGCACTAATGTGATTTTTTTATTTTTCATAGGCTGCTCACCTATGACTATTTTGTTTGTAAAACAGAAAACTCTATAGGACAAATTTGTGTCTGGGTTATTATTTTTGCTTTAGTAAAAAAAACTGCTATATGATGCTTTCCTTATGAGTAACATTTTTGGAGTTTAAAAATGTAATCTTATATTTATTTTCCTTTGTTCATTTTACTTACCTTAAAAATGATTGTTGGTAATATCTGTACCATGTGCTCCAACCCAGTGGCACCAGACCCATCATGATGGCGTTGTATTGTGGAATTCCTTCCTCAGGATCACACTCCGAATCAATTTCCACAATGTGAAGCTCCTCATCATAGCAAGATTATGTAACATTGCACTGGTAGCTATGATTTTGCAACATATATCCGGACAATACTGGAGGGCTCCACCACTGTTTTGCAGACACATGAAGCATCCTTGTACTATTTCAGAGGTCCACTTTATAACTTTATAACCAGCAGGGTTATATCCCCTCTCACTTCTTCTACTTGGGTTTAACTTTGGTGTTAAGATCTAGGGCCATAATGCATAGGAACTGTCTCCTAACAAGAAAAGGTAGCTTACGTCAGCATGGATTATTATGATAAAGTGGGTGTAAAATCAATCAAGCAGTCATTTGTAGAGTTTGTCACTGAAACCCCTGGGGGTATCTGGGCACTGGGGTGCGATGTCTCTGTCAAAGAGCCAGGTCTTGAGTCTCTTTCTGAAGTCTGCCAGTGAGTGTGAAGGGAGGGGGAGTTCATTCCAAATCTTGGCAGCAATGTAGGGAAAAGAGCAGCCGCTGCTGTAGCTGTTACGGATTCTATGTGTGTGTGTGAGGGACAGAGAGGAAGAGTACAGGTGTCTGGTAGGTTGGTGGAAGTGTAGACAGTGGTTGATGTAGACTGGGCCTTGATCCTGTAAGGGGTTTGTAGGCATGCATGAGGAGCTTTGTTGGACCTGGCCCTTTTACAAGGTCATTCCCCAGACTTTTTGCCTTTTTCCTCCTTTTTTTTTCTGACCTTTGTTGGCTGACGTTATAACTCTGATCCCTTTTTCACTGCTAATCAGTGCTAAAGTGTATGTGCTCTCCCTTTTAAATTGGTATGATCGGCTTGTCCTCAATTCGGCATATTTAATTTACCTATAACTCCCTTGTAAAGTGGTATCCCTATACCCAAGGCCTGTAAATTAAATGCTACTAGTGGGCCTGACGTGCTGCTTGTGTCACCCACTGAAGTAGCCTTTCAAACCTGCCTCAGGCCTGCTAGCGCAGGGCCTGTGTGCGCAGTTTTCTGCCACAGGGACCTGGCATCTAAATTTACTTGCCAGACCCAGAACTCCCCTTTTACTACATGTAAGTCACCCCTAAGGTACGCCCTAGCTAGCCCTCTGGGCAGGGTGCCATGTATGTAGAAGGCAGGACATGTTCCAGGTTGTGTGTCCTCTCCTGGTAGTGACAAACAGCCTAACTTGGTGTCTCACTGCTGTGAGTGCTGCCTTCTCATAGGATTGCATTAGAAATGCCCTGCCTTATGTGTAAGGGGTATTGTCTGATTTATGAGGCGTAGCGTAGGCATGTTTGGTATGGTTGTAAAGGGGATAAGAAATGCTGCTTACTGGTGTAGGTGTATTTTTTGTTACTATTACAAAAATGCCACTTCTAGAAAGTGAACATTTCTCTGTGCTTATGACTCAGGTGTTTTGCAGCTTAGACTCCAATCCACGTCTGGGCAGAGTGACTGTTGGGCTTTGTGCATACTTTTCAGACAGCCTGTACACAGGGAGGGTGGAGGTGTCACAGAGGTGCATCTACATATTGCATGGTCTTCCTGGGCTGAGAGAAGGGAGAGGCGGGGCACACCTGCATTTGGAAAGGATGTTCCCTGGCCTCGCACAATAGGATTGTTTACCCCCACTGATGTTTGGAGCCTGTGCTGGAGGAGAGAAGGGGCACACCCAGAACCAGTTGTAACTGGTTGAAATCCCCTCTCCTCCTCATTGTAAAAGACATTGTAAACTGAGTATAAGTACAGGGGAATTTCCCCCACAATTTAGACAGACATTCTTGGGACTTGAAGAGACTTACTTGAAACTGGACACAGAACGCTGCTGAATGGACTCACCAGGACCCACTTTGGACTGCTGCTGCTGCGGTGCTGATCTGTAGCAACACAAAAGGATGATGGACGGAGTGCTGACCAATGCAAACACTCACCCCCAGTCACAGATCTGGGTTTAATCCATCATTGTTTTGCTCACCATGCCACCCCAGTTTGGACCCAGCCATATGCAAATCAGTCTTGACCTTGTTCCTTATGGGAACAGTCCAGCCTGAACTGCCAAGCCAGGACCTCCCGGGACCGGAAACAAGCATCCTGGAACCAGTTTCAGGGTATTACCCTTCATCAGCCAGACTAGCTTGAATCCAGTGGCACAGTGAGCAAGGGACTCACGTCTAGGCATACCCTTCCCACTTAGGGCAACTTTAGCAACACAAAAGAATGATGGACGGAGTGCTGAACAATGCAAACACTCACCCCCAGTCACAGATCTGGGTTTAATCCATTGTTCTTTTGCTCACCATGCCACCCCAGTTTGGACCCAGTCATATGCAAATCAGTCTTGACCCTGTTCCTGATGGGAACAGTCCAGCCCGAACTACCAAACCAGGTCCTCCCTGAACCAGAAACAAGCATCCTGGGACCGGTTTCAGGGTCTCACCCTTCATCAGCCAGACTAGCTTGAATCCAGTGGCACAGTGAGCATGGGACCCATGTCTGAGCATACCCTTCCCACTTAGGGCAGCTTTAGCAAACACATGGGGAACAGGGTCAAGACTGATTTGCATATGGCTGGGTCCAAACTGGAATGGCATGGTGAGCAAAAAAACTGATGGATTAAACCCAGATCTGTGACTGGGGGTGAATGTTTGATTTGGTCTACATTCCGTCCATTAACTGTTCTTTTCGCATTTGTTGGCCCAAGTGGGAAGGGTATGCCCAGATGTTGGTCCTGTGCTCACTATGCCACCCGATTCAAGCTAGCCTGGCTGAAGAGAGGTGGTACCCCAAAACCGGTCCCAGGATGCTTGTTTCTGTTCCAGGGAGGACCTGGGCTGGTAGTTCGGGCTGGACTGTTCCAATGGGGAACAGGGTCAAGACTGATTTGCATATGGCTGGGTCCAAACTGGAATGACATGGTGAGCAAAAAAACTGATGTATTAAACCCAGATCTGTGACTGGGGAAATGTTTGATTTGGTCTACATACCGTCCATCAACTGTTCTTTTTGCATTTGTCACCCTAAGTGGGAAGGGTATGCCCAGACGTGAGTCCTGTGCTCACTATGCCACCAGATTCAAGCTAGCCTGGCTGAAGATGGGTGATACCCCAAAACCGGTCCTAGGATGCTTGTTTCTGGTCCAGGGAGGACCTGGCCTGGCAGTTCGGGCTGGATTGGTCCCATGGGGAACAGGGTCAAGACTGATTTGCATATGGCTGGGTCCAAACTGGAATAGCATAGTGAGCAAAAAAACTGATGGATTAAACCCAGATCTGTGACTGGGTGAATGTTTGATTTGGTCTACATTGTGTCTCAACTTTTCTTTTTGCAGCTGTGCTGATCTGTGACCTGCCTAGTCACTAGGAGGAACTGCCACCATCTGCATCTCTGGTGCTGGCCTGTTGTTGGGCCTGCCAGGCCTGTGCTCCCTCCCTCTCTTGTCTCCAGGGGCAGGGTGCTGTGGCCCCTGACCCCTGTAACTAATCCAAACCTGAGGAGGGCTTCACTATTCTGTCCTGGTGGCTTAGCGCTGAGTACAGCACTTTCTACGTGGCCCTCTTAGTGCCACGCGAGCGCTCTCCTGGTGGCTCCCTCAATTTGTGCTTGGAAGCACATCACTGGGGGAATCACCGCTGCAGCTTGGGTCTTGCAAAATCACTGCCACGACCCAGGATACGATACGTGCCTCCAGCGCTTTTAAGAAGCTCTTCATTTGCTGCCCGATTTCACCGTCGCAGCCCGAGTGTGTTTGCTGTTGTTTGAGAGCATCGTGCTCTCCCCAGTGCCCCCAGAGCACCAAAAGAAGGAAAAAAGGAGCGAGCATGCTCCAACTGTGCCCCCGGAGCGAAGCTCTCTTTCAGATGCAGTCCCGGAGCACCAGCAGGCACCTTCCTTGGTGGCTGCTCACCGCAGTGGCCTGGGAAAGGGCAGAAGAGTGCCTCGCGCACTGTGTTGGGTGCAGCCGTGGAAGAACAGGAGGGAAGCCTCATCGGAGGCCCCTGCTCCACTCTTCATTTGAGGCAGCCGCACCAAGGACGAGGGCCTCTGCCTACAACGACCCAGGGCACGGGCGGAAAGGGAGTTCCTTTCCCCCAGCCACTGCCTCAGGGGCGTGAACGCCCCAGTAATTTACCTTTGGCATTGTGGTGGCCCCCTGGGTGGAAGGGCCAGTGGAGGGGCCCATTAGATACTCCGGAGAGGGTGCCGACTGCCCCTCTCCCCAGGGGCCAAATGTGACCCCTGTTTAGCGCACAGGAGCGCCAGGGGCCCCACCATCCTCTTCCAGGCACAAGGAGTGCCTTTTTCTCAGGAAACAGGTACTTCTGGGGACATGTTAGGGTGATATGCTCCATACTTATCTTGCTAAAGCTAAATAGATTTGCTACATGTTCCTTTTATGGGCATGACCTGCTGATATATGTTTTTCCTGACTTGCCATAGATTCCCTAATGTTCCTTTTATGGATATTTATGAGGTGTTCATGACGAGTACATATATTTCTTTATTGTAATTCCTGACTACTGTTTATGTTGCAGAATCCTGAGCACTTACGTGTTCCATTGTGACAACTGCTTATTCTTGCAGTGTATCCTTCTGACAACTGCTAAGGTAGCAGGGAGTTAATGACGTTTATTCGTTGGTCTAATTATGTTTTGTGCAATATAGTTTATTTTTACATAGCTCAGTGTTGTGTTTACTTTGTGGTGTACATCTTGCGTCACATGTGTTGTGTGTGTTGTGCAAACACTTTACACATTGCCTTCGGGTAAGGCCTGACTGCTCGTGCCAAGCTACCAAGGGGGTGAGCAGGGGATATCTTGGACGTGTAACTCCCTTGCCTTGACTAGATTGGGTGGGTTCTGCCTGGCTCAGGTGCATACCTTAGCCAACCAGAAAGCCCATTTCTAACAAGCTTGATATTACATCTCCTCTGAATGGGGAGCAAGTGGAGGTTTCTGAGGTGGGGTGATGTGGATGTGCCTGGGAAGGTCTAGGATGAGTCTGGCAGCAGTGTTCTGTCTTATCTGTAGTCTTTTTAAATGTTGGGAGGACATTACGGCATATAGAGCGTTGCCGTAGGTGAGGCAGCTAGTGACGAAGGCCTGGGTGACAGTTTTCCAGGTGTTGGCTGGGATCCATTTGAAGATTCTGTGGAGAATTCCAGAGGGTGTGGAAGCAGGAGGAGGCAACTGCATTGATCTGCCACTTCATGGTCAGCTCACTATCAAGGATGAAGCCATGGTTTGTAGGCATGGATGTTCGGCTGGCCACCACCTATGGTCCCAAATGGTGATGTTCTTCCCGAAGATCATGACTTCCGTCTTGTCGGAGTTGAGCTTCAGGCAGTTGGTTTTCATCAAACCGGCTACGCTGATCATGGCATTGCGGAAGTTGGTTCTGGTGGTGGAGGGGTCTTCAATAAGTGAGAGGATCAATTGAGTATCGTCTGTGTAGGAGAAGATGTTGAGCCTGTGGTATCTAATGATGTCGGCCAGGGCGGTCATGTAGGTTTTGAACACGGTGGGGCTGAGGGATGAACCTTGGTGTATGCTGCAAATGATGCTCTTGGGTGCGGAGGTGAAAGAGGGTAGTCGGGCACTCTGAGTGTGTCCTGTCAGGAAGGAGGCAATCCATTTGAAGGCTGTGTTATGTTTTCCAATGCTGTGAAGTCTGTTGATGAGGGTGTGGTGGGAGATGGTGTTGAACATGACTGATAGGTCAATGAGGATCAGGGCAGAAATTTCACTGTAGTCGAGGAGTACTCTGATGTCATTAGTAGTGGCGATGAGTGCAGTCTTGGTGCTGTGGTTGGAACAGAAAGCTGATTGGGAGATGACCAGTAGGTTGTTTTCTTCTAGGTAGCTGGTGAGCTTCTGATTAATGGCCTTCTCGAGTACATTGGCCAGGTAGGGGAAATAGAGAGAAGGGTCGGTAATTCTTGAATTTGTTGGGGTCGGCGGAGGGTTTTCTCAGGAGAGGTTTGATTTCCGTATGTTTCAATTTGTCCGTAAAAAGTGCAATGCTGATGGAAGTGTTGAGGATGCTGGTGAGTTCCGTGCTGATGGGGTTGGTTTTGAGGTTGAACAGGTGACAGGGCCATGGGTTGATTGATGCCTGTAGTAAATGGATGACATGATAGCTGAGGTGGATTGAGGGGTGAGCAGTACCCACATGAAGAACATACTGTTGGTGTGCGCTGGGGGGACAAGCGAGCTGAGGTTGGGGATCATGGGTTGGGGTCGAAGCTGTTGTAGATGTTAACAATCTTGCTGTTGAAGTAGTCTGAGAGGGTGTTGCAGAGTTCTTGGGAGGGGTGGATGTTGTTCTCTGTGGCTGTTGGGTTGGAGTATTCTTGGCTATCTTGTAAAGTTCTTTTGTGTGGTTGGAAGCTGAATCTGTGCATGTCATGATGGTCGCTCTCTTGGCCTCTTTGAGTTGTCAGTGCTAGTTGCTGAGGGCTGCTTTGTGGGTTGTTCTGTTGGAGTGTTTCCTGGTGGATCGCCATTGTTTCTTGAGTTTGCAGCAGGTGCGTTTGGTGTCTCTGAGCTCCATAGTGTACCAGCTGGCATTTGTAGTGCTTCTGTTGGTTCTGGAGGAGAAGTTCAGGATGGCCTGGCCGAGGTCGGGGGAGGCCTTGGGTTTGGATGAGTGGAGGGTCTGCATCCCCTGTGGTTCAGTTACTCTGCTCCAATTGTGGTAGTCGCTATGTGGTTCCTAGTGGTGGTGTGTTGGGCATCAGTGATGGTGAAGTGGACAATGCTGTGGTCGGACAAGGAGAGTTCTGTGATCAGGCTGAATCTGACTCTGTCGCTGGAGCTGAAGAGGGGGTAGAGAGTGTGTTCGGCCCTGTGTGTGGGTACATCGACTATTTGGGTGAGGCCTATGTTGCTCAAGTTCTCAAGGAGGGTGGTGGGGTTGGCGTAGTTGAGGTAATCGATGTGGAAATTGAGGTTGCCGATTAGAATGTAGCGGTAGGAGTTGAAGGCTAGTGGTATGTTGATGGCTAGTGGTAAGTTCATGTTGGGTATGGCATGGCAGAAGGCTGGTCGGGGTCCTTGGTGTTTGTTTACAAGGGTGCAACTTAGGGTAGTTTTGGCATCAGTTTGTAGTTAAAAATGGAGGTGTTCCAGAAGGGGTGAGGTGTACTTAAACATGATGGCGATGCCCCTGCAGTCTTTGTTGGTGCAGCCTTGGTGTATTAGCTTGTAGCCATCAGGTGTTGTGGTGGTGATGTCAGGGCTCAACAATTTATATAGGCTTACCAAGTGGAAAACCTTTTAAAAAAATCACCTTGAGACAGTCTATTATATAACCCACTATGGCAAAACATTAATGAATCAAGTGTGCTGCCTAAAAAGCAGGCGACAAGGTGTGTTATTCTACAAGAGGCATCACACTCAACCCGTATTTTGAGCGAGTGACTATTTTTGCATTTTCTAAAAATGAATTAATTTGTAGATGGAGAACAGATGTCAATATGTGTACCATCAACACATTCTATAACCTTTAGAAAATTTGCCAGACAATAAAATATCATTTTGGTATATAGTAATTCCTCCTGAGATGCAGGAAAATAAATGTAATCATTTTGGATCTCACAATATCAAGAAACCTATGGAATAAAATGCGACAGCGCTTTGGGACACTTCCTTTGCCACTGCTATGACTCCCTGGTAACTTCAATAAGCAAAAAAGTTTAGACAACACAGTAAATGCACATGCAGTAGAATATCATTGCTTCCGTTTGTAGGGGTCAATAGCCATGGATGTCAATCAGCTAGTATAGCCAAAATGACCTGACTACTAACCATGTAGCAATATCTCCTCCTCAGTTTCATCAAAAAGGTTTATCCTAACCCTAAAAATCTTCTCTTTTCTCCTTCTTTGTATACCAGCCAAAAACATCATCCTGCTGGCCAGAACATATAAAGCCACCATTGAGAAAAGGCCTGATGCATTTTGGTCCACTTTATATGGGTCAAACCTGAGCAACACTTTATTTAACTTGGTGGTAATTGCATTTCCTAAAACTGCATTTTGCGACTGGTCGTAATTAGAAACTGTTCCATGCATACTATTTGCAATTTGAAAAGTTCTATTTGTGAATCCTTATTCAGAATTGCAAAAATAGCGATTATCAAATGGAAGAAATCACAGATTAGAGCTACCATAATGCCCTTTGTGAGAATGCAAATAGCTTTTGGATAACTGGTCCTTGATTCTACATGTAGGATTTCCGCAGAGTGGGGCAAAAATTATAAAAATGTATAACTGGCACACAACTGGAGATGCAAGGAGAAAACTGGCTGTGAGTGACAAAGATAGAAAACAGAAAAACAAAGACAAGCCCATGTTTCTATTTGTTCCAAACCCTGACTAACCTACTGCAATAAGGGACATATTTATGAAAAGTGGAGCTGCACCAAGTGCAGCACCACTTTTCTAGCACCCCGTAAAGCCACCATGTGTGCACTGTATTTAATATATGGCGCACCATGGTGGTAGTTAGGGAGCTAGCATCAGAATTTTTGACACTAGGTCAGCACTTTGCAGGATCAGTATAAAAAATGTTGACGCTAATCCTGCAAAACACCCAGAGGCCCATTGTAACCAATGGGAGCCTCATTTTAATGCCTGCTCTGAGCAGGCATTTAAAGTGGTGAAAAAAATGATGCAACAAAATCTCTTAGATTTCTTCGCTCCATTTTTCGGCCTTCCTTATGGGGGAAAGCCTCCTTTGCATACATTATGCCTGGTGCAGGCATAATGTAGTGTAAAGGTTTACAAAGTGGCACAGTGCATGCATTGCACCACTTTGTAAATATTGCACAGTCTTTTTGGCCACCTAACGCCACATTAGTGTAAAAAGATATTGCTAGTGTGTCTTTAGGATGGCGCTAACCTTCTTAAATCTAGGCCTAGGTGTTTACTCCTCTAGAATGCAGCTGGAAGCCGTGGAATAGTCACAACAATACAGTTCAGAGCTTAGTTAGTGTGTGTTTCTACTCATTGAAACCACATTGTACAAAATCTTAAATTCGGCAAAAACACACTGGCACTCATTGACACAAGTTCACACCAAACTATGAATATAGCCTTGCCACACAGCACTTTCAGTACTCAAGCTAAAGGTCTGTTCTTAGGCAGGGTACGAGGAATTTTCCTTGGTTTGTTGCTGTCTCCTCTCTGATAGATGGCCTGGACTTCTCTCAGAGCCACCAGTGCTAAATTTGGAAACAAAGGCGTGCCAGTGCCCAAAACTCTACTCAGAAGCCATCACTTTCTGACGGTTTTTCTGTTTTTCTCTTCTTCCCTCTTTTCCATATGTGTGGTTTTCCCTCTCTTACATTCGTAAACTTCTGATGCAGACAAATAAGGTCCAGTCAACAGAAATAAGTGTAGGTCGCTCACACTGCAATCACTGGGTCAAGTTCAGCACTAAGTGCCGCACACTGCCCTCCAAAAGAGAAAGATGACTTTCCCCACCAGCCCGTTCTTGCTAAAGACCTCCAGTAATAGACTGGGCATTGGAAGAGCAGGCATGCAAGCGTTGAGCTCATAGGGAACATAAGGGCATATTTACAAGAATGTGGCGCATTATAGATGATGCACCACTTTTCTTGTGCCGCCCTACCAACTCCTAACAACACCACGCATGTGCCGTATTCACAATACGGCGCACCATGGGGGTCGTTAGCACAATAAGGTCAAAATCTTTGCACAGGGAGGCTCATAGAATATAATGGGTGCGTCATTTTAACACCTGCTCTGAGCAGTAAAAGAGTAAAAGACATTGGTGGAGCAGGCAGCTTTGTGATGTCTACAGCTGTACATTTCAGTGCTAGCTGTCCCTCACCTACAGGTTTCACATGAATATTCGCTTTAAAATGAAGTCAGTTACCATAAAATGTTTGAGACCGCTGAAGACGTCCCAAACCCTTCAAAATTTCTTATGGGGACCCCATAGTGCTGCATAATTACTCTGATGCTGTTCGGTCTCTGCGTGGAGCTATTGAGAAGTCCAATATGCCAATTTCACCCAGATATATGTAAAAAACAGTTCCATCCAAGACATCCTCACTTTCAAAGGTCTGTATCAAAACACCTCATGATCTAATGGCTTCACATTTTCTCACAGCTAACCTTGAGAAAACCAAATTTGTTCTTTTCCAGAGACACCAACAATAGTAATTCTTTATGAAATGACTGAACAAGCCCAATTTTGAAAGATTCACCCCTCCTATCTCACAAAGTAAGGTCCCTCGACGTGAGGTGTATCATTAACTAGTAATTTCTTTCACATTCATTACTCCCTAAAGTCTGCTAAAGTTATAATACTCTCACTAAAAACATTAAAGTGTTTCTTACACTTATTGAATTTCACACAGAAGTCCCGGAACTAGGCCCAGATGTATGAAGTGATTTTGCTTTCTTAACGGACCGAATCGCTATCTCAGGCCGTAATGAAATGCAAAATCGACATTTGTTATGTACGAATGCAGAAAACCCAGTTGCAAAATGCGATTCCTGCACTGTAGGAATCACATTTAAGAAATCACAAAAATGGGGAATCGCTATTACCAATTCCGTATTTGCAAATCGCTACCGCATTTACCAAGAAATCGCAATTTGTGACAAAACAAAAAAAGGCCTCTCAAGAAATGCAATTACCACCAACCTGACCCAGGTAGTAACCATGTGCAAACTATAAAAAAGCCCTAAAATGCATCTGGCTCATTCACAATGGCAGCATAATACATCCTAGCAAGGTGGACGAGGATCCAGGCTCTGAGGGACAGGAGGAGGAGGGGACAGAAGAGGATGTTTGGGGTGAGGGTCTCCCTCTTTAACCTGACAGAGGAGGAGATAATAGACAGATACAGACTGTCTATCCGGGCCATATTTGACCTGATAGCTGATATACAGCCCCAATTACAGTCCCCTACAATGCACAGCAACCCCATACCACCCTATGTTCAGGTATTATGTTGCCTACATCTCCTTGTGTCAGGGAGCAACCAGTCAGTCATAGCAGTGGCAGGGGTGTCACAAAATGCATTATCAAGGTCCCTACATAAATTCCTGGATGTAATGGTTGGTAAGCTGCGCCAATACATCTATTTCACAAATACCCATCAAACATCGCAGCAGACAAAACTCAATTTCAATAGGATGACACAGTTCCCAAATGTAATTGGTTGCATGGATGGCACACAAATGCCATATGCCCCCCCTTCAGCATCAGAATATATTTACGGAAATAGGAAGAGCACTCACTCCTTGAATGTTCAGGTTGTGTGTAATGCTTCGTCTGTCATCACAGTCGTTGTGGGCAGGTACCCAGGTAGCACACACATCTCATTTATGTTCTGCCAAAGAGGAATTTACAACAAACTGGCACAAGGGGAATTTGGAGATGGATTCCTCTGTGGTAAGTTTACCCCATACTCATTGCACACACTAGCCAGGAATGTGTGTGTCAACTGACCTGATGTTTCCCCACTCATGCTCCATAGGAGACAGTACATATCCCTTACGCCCATGGATATTCACACCTTACCTGACCGCCCGGACACCAAGTGAGAGATGGTACAACAAGGCACACAGAGCAACATGCTCAGCTATTGAGAGGACATTTGGCATACTCAAATCCTGCTTCAGGATCATTCATAAGACTTGAGTTGCACTTCTCTACAGGCCACATACACGCTGTAAGGATATATCGGCCTGTGCCATTTTGCACAACTTAGCAATGCAGAGGGGACTACACAATGTTGTTATTGAACCTGAATCTGATGAAGACTTTGATGATGAGCAACAGCCACAACAGGGACAACAGGATGGCAGTCATTCAGCTGAGGGATGGGCTAGATGCACAGAAATCATCAACAACTATTTCTGAGGTAAGGCATGACATTATGGTATCAATGAGACAACTCACACATGGCTTAGTGCACGGTGCACAATCTTGTGCCCACCTTTTATTGAGGGGTAACATACGCAAATCAAAACTTAACATGTTTAAACAAATATGTTGCATTTGTGCCAAGCGTAGTGGAACTGGGATGTGTCATATCATTTCTCCCAGCCCTTGCTGTGCTCCTCTTGCCAGGTACAATGCACCCTGGTCCTGCAGCTGTACCAGATTCCGACTCTAGCTGGGGATCATGCCTAGTGGTACAGGTCTCCTGAGGAGTCACACCACTCATACTGGAGCCATCCTTGCTCCCAGGTGGGGGTGGGTTTTGCAGCAGCATAGGTTGTGTGTCTGTATGCTTTCTAATGCTGAAGTCACCTGCACCAGGCCCCTGGCAACATCCTGGCAGCAGTGTGACATATCCATTTGGATATGGATGGTACAACTTGCCAGGTTTTAGGTGCCATTGGCCAGCCGGTTTATTGCCCTGGCATGTGAGTCAAAGTGGCCCATAAACTGTCTATGCCGCATGCGCTGCAGCCTGTGTTCCCGCTCCATCACACTCTGCCAGCACTCCTGCCCCTTCTCCACTCCTGCTAATGTTCTTATTTTGCATGTGCTGTGTCCTGATGATCGCCCTCTCCAAGCCACCATAGATGCCTGGTGTTGCGGTAGCTGCAGGAGTAGACACAGTGGGCATGCTGATGAGCCTGGGGTGAGCTATGGTGTGTCCCCTGTGGAGGAGTGCTCATCATCACTCTCATGGAAGCTGGGCAGTGCTGTGGTCCTGCACCTCACAATTGTTGGGGTGGAGGTGAATGCAGTGCGTGATGTTGCAGTTGTTGCCTCCAGCTGGACATCAATACCTGCTGCTGGTTCTGTGGTATCTGGGCTGAGATCTGTTGAACACACATGCACACATTAATAATGAATAAATGTTACTACTTTGGGCACAACAAGCTTGTGATGTTGTTACATGTGTGTATGTGCTTTAGGAGATGTGTCTGCTTTCTAAATGTAGCCTTTGGCACACAGTACAGCATGGGGAATGAGTGCACTGCAACTCCCATGATGCACTGGATGAGTGGGTGAGGCACCTGACTGGAGTAGTCCACACTGTGTGTTATGTGCTGTGGTTTACCTAACAGTATAGCCTACAGGAAACAAATATATGTCACTTACCCTAGAGGGTGCCTGCTGGGAGGGAGATGTCAATGTCTCCTACTTCATTGACACTGGCAGGTTCCAAAGTCCTCTCAATGAGGCGCTCCATGACAGTCAGGGGGAGTTGAGTAGATGGTCCTCCTCCTGTCCCACGCCCCTCAGCCATCCTGCTGTCCAGCTTCTCCTTTGCCCTGGGGCACAGGTCATACCGCCTTTTGCGCAGCTCTGGAATAGTCCTCTGGGTGACCCCCAAGTAATTCACCTTTTGCTGAATCTCCATCCAAATTTTGTTTTTTTGGGCCTCTGGTACGGAAAAGGAGGACTTGCCAAAGAGCCAGTTGAATTTGGACATACATTTCTCTGTGAGGACCTCCAGCTTTCCCTCAGAAAATTGTATTTTTCGCTTTCTGCTGCCTCCATTTTCCCTTCTCTCCTCTGCAGCCAGGCTGTGGTGTTCACCTCCTTCCCTGTGTCTGCATCAGTGTGTCTGGTCCACTCCCTGATTCCTGAACCTGAGTCAGGCCCCACGGTGTGGTCACGCCCTTTTAATCACTCCCACCTGGGCTTTCAGTTGCATTTGGGCCTGGATTTCTAAAAATGTAGAGGCATATTTCTACTTGTTTTGTGCCGAATTTGCATCACTTTTTTAATGCAAATTCGGTGCAAAACTTATTCCATATTTATACTTTGGCGATAGACCTGTTAAAGTAATTCTTTGGACGTGGAAACCTACTTTGCGTCAATGAGATGCAAAGTAGGCGTTCCCATGTAACAAATGACTCAATGGAGTTAGTGCCATATTTATCCCCCTGTGCTAAAATCACACACTGGAGGGAAGAGGGGTCAAATAATGGTGCAAAGCCAGCTTTGCACCATTATTTAATGCCTGGGTCAGGGCAGGCGTTAATGGACCTGTGTGCCTATTTCCATGGTGGAACACAATGGAATAAGCCAACAGGTGCCCTCCCCAGGCCACAGCAACCCTCCCACCCACACCAGAGGGACAGCGGAGGATGGGGGACCCCATCCCAGGTATGTATAGGTAAGTAGAAGTAACTATATATATATATTTTTTTAAGTGCCATTGGAGGCCCTGAAATGGGCCCGCCTGCATGGCACTGGGTGCAATGGCCAAGCCCAGGAGACCCTGGTCCCCTGTGCTGGCCTTTGGGGTGGTGGGCATGACTCCTGTCTTTTCTAAGACAGGAGTCATGTGGTATGGATCGTTTTGCATCACAAAATGACGTTAGGCTGGTCAGAGTCATTCTCTTTTACTCTAACCTGCCTAAAGTCATTTTTGGGTGCAAAACCCCCTTCTTCCATACCGCCAGCCCCCACACGGCTAACGTAATTTTTTTAATGCTAGCCCACCCTTTGCAGCGGCTTGCACGATTCCATAAATATGGTGCCCGGCTGGTGCTCAGAAATGGTGCAAACAGAGGCTAAACTTTTTGGTGCAAAACTGCATTAGTGCAGTTTTGCACCACAAAGTATAAATCAGGGCCATGATTTCTTAATAAGGCATTGCAATTTTGCAATTTCTTATTTACAGATGTCTTGTTTGTGATTTCGTCCCTGTAGAAATCGCAAATAGGGAATCACTCAATACGTACATCAGAAACCGCAACTCACAAATAGCAATTTCTATCTAATCGCTTTTTGAGAATCACAATTCTTTACATTTTGTACATACGGCCCCTAGTGTGGTATTCAGTATTGACTATGGCTACTACTCCCTTATGGGACTTCGCAAGCCCACACCACCTTCTCTTTCTGCCATCCTTTATTCAACAGACAAAATTGAATTGTATCAGGCAGTAGAAAATGTTATCACAAAGAGCTACAATGACTCCTCACAAAGCCAAAATGAAGTTTCAACTGCCACACATCACGTTCAAAGCCATCCACCCTACCCAGCACAATCGTTTCAGACCCACTGTACAAATCTAAGGAGGGAACTAATATCTAAATAGGAGTGGCTCCTTCGCAATGACAAAGGAGCATGTCCCCTCTTGCTAAGAGCCAGCAGCTTGAAAAATAAAACAATATTATACTATTGTTTTATTTTTCAGCTGCTGGCTCAGCCAGCAAGTGCAGGGAGGGGCGGGGCTGGTCCATGGGAGTGGGGAGGAAAGGGACTGGAGTCAGTGTGCAATAAGTGTGAATGTCAGTTTGGCCGGCCGTCTCAGGCTCCGATGCAGTGCCTGAGCGGCTGAACAAGCCGATCAGTCCAGGCACAGCATGAGAGCAGTGCCAGGGTTGCATGAGGAGCATGTGTTGGTGTCCCAGGGACTGCTGGAAAAACGCAGCAGGCAGCACCTGAAAGGTACATTTTTTTTTGTTTTTTTAAATCATCCTCCCCAGCCAGCCCCTCCCCTTGAGATTTGCAGTGACCACCGCTGTATCTAAGTAAATATAGCTTCAGACTGACATGACAAAATTGAGAACTCACACTGCCACCTTCCAATCCTTCTCAGGAGCTGTGCTGTGTATCTGGAACAGAATACCAAGCAAGGCATATCTGCTTGTTCTCCTCATCACTTTCTCTCCTCTTCACTGTCTCCTCCTGACTGATCGTTCATTCTCTTTTCCCCTTTTTTTATCGTCTCCTATCAACTCTCACCCTTTCTC
This sequence comes from Pleurodeles waltl, assembly GCF_031143425.1. Taxonomy (NCBI): domain Eukaryota; kingdom Metazoa; phylum Chordata; class Amphibia; order Caudata; family Salamandridae; genus Pleurodeles; species Pleurodeles waltl. The sequence continues at coordinate 961,567,959 of NC_090439.1, forward strand.
TCCTGCATGGTCTCTCTCTCTCTCATTTTGCTCAGCTATTTCTTCAGTGGTGGATATTCTCCCACAGTCTGCTGTTGATGATTCAATATACGTTCAATGCATGTTGTTAACTATGTTACCGTTGGATTTCTAAGTAACTGATAGTAGTATGTTTAGGTATTTTATGGATTAAATATTTTTATTGTAAACAACATGTTACAACATCAGTAAGACAAACTCCAAACTAAGTTTGCAGAATCATGCTGGCCCCACCATGGGTGATAAGGGTCCATGGCCCACAATGTACGGGAATTGACATGGGAAAATGCCAACCTCATTCAATTGATCTGCAACCACAATTAGACTCAAAATTGAGTTAGGGTGTGAAGGATTCTGAAAAGAATCCATGCACATGTTCAAAAGTCTCTAGTACAAAGTTTGAGCATGTAAGAAGCCACCATCAGCAAAGGTGAGCTGTAAGAAGCCACCATTGTCAACACCAGAACAGTACGCGCTCTATTGGCGTAAAAAAATGCAAAAAAAATCACTTTCAAAATAACATGATTCATGCATTGTGCTGATATGTTGTATTTTACCCTTTTGCATTGCAGAGTTCAATCCTAAACACTTATTCTTAATATGTTTACAAATACTGTTTCTTTGCAAGGTATTGCTACAGGTTTTCAGAGTGGGTTAGGGTGTGGCCTCTTTCCAGGGCCTTCCAGAGACTTTCCCTGCAACATGCCTGGGCGTGGTTCTGGGCTGGGCCAAGACTCTATATAAGGAGAGTCAGCCCAACTCCCAGTGCTCACTATTCAGAGATTCCAGTGCAGAAGAGCAGCTATTCCCAGAACTTCAGTTCCAGTGGCCTTTTTGATCTCCCAGTTCTGCTTTGAAATCTTCATTGGTGCATCTTGTTCCTGGGTGGTAAGACGGTAGTTGGGTTTATTCCCAATACCGTTTATTTTATCTAGAATTATCTCATTCTAAGATCTGATCGTTTATTTATGTTAACAACTTGTTTTAAGTTCATAGTCATAAAAAGTGCACTTGAGTATTTTTGTTAAAGTGTGTACATGAATGTTTATGAATCGGCAAGAAGCGCGATTCGTTTATAGTTTTGAAACTCATGTTACATTGCACGCCAGCGTTTATTGACATACGCGTTGAGGTTTACAAATCAGCAGGAGGCGCGATTCGTTTGAAAAGCTTTGAAATCTTGAGTTGCATTGCACGCTGGCATTTATTGACACATACATGATTGATCACGAATCGGCAAGAGGCGCGGTTTGTTTATGAAGCTTTAAAAGCTTGTGGTACATTGTGTGTTTCTATTTATTGACATTTAAAAGAAGGTTTTGAAGTGGCACGATGTATAATTCAATGTAAAATAATTTCAAAACCTGTCGCTATTTATTGTGCAACCATTTCTTGACTTTGCATGGTGGCATTCGAGTCAGCAGGACATGCAATTTTTTACTAGAGTTTATTTATGTTGTGAACTGCATATTACCATTCCAGGATAATTGCTTGGTACAATTCGAGTTGACGAGTATGGGAAATATTTCTTGAACTATTGAACCCATTGAAAAATATTTCTTCTATAGTGTTTTAAGAGTGTAATCTGTGTTGAAAACATTTCAAGGAAAATATATATAGGATCAGAAGTTCTAGATGCAATATTATATGCTCCTATTATGCATATTCTTGTTATTCTAATTCATGCTTAAATAAGAAAAGTTTTATTTCAAATTAATCTTGATTCCATTACAGGTATCTGATCATCACAAAATCTGTTCATTTTTAAAACTGCAATTCAAGATTGCTCATATTTTCAGAAAGACTATGGGCCTGATTCTAACTTTGGAGGACGGTGTTAAACCGTCCCAAAAGTGGCGGATATACCACCTACCTTATTACGAGTTCCATAGGATATAATGGACTCGTAATACGGTAGGTGGTATATCCGCCACTTTTGGGACGGTTTAACACCGTCCTCCAAAGTTAGAATCAGGCCCTTTGTTTATTAATATTTACTTCAGGTTATATTGTGTGTTCTAACCTTTTTTCCCATTAAAGGTCTCCTTCCCAGCAGTACCCTTCCTAATCCCCTCTTCCCCTCTTGAACTCTCACAGTCTCTGTGAATTGTCTATCAGAGTCTTGGAGTTGTTCATTAGAGGACGTGTTGGGAACGTGCGCAAACCCCGAGGATCTGGTGACTCTGACAGCCATCAGCGAAGGTGAGCTATAGAAACTTTTCTATTGAGCCATTTTTTCCCAAGCCACCTCACCTTTAGCTCTTCTTTTAGAGTCCAGGAAATGCCTGGAAGCACTGGGACTCAAAAATAGAAAGGTTTTACTCTCTCCTTTTTTTTACCCTTGCTTGGAACACAGAGGGGCATATTTATGAGCTTCTAGCACCACTGGAGAGTCACTTTATGTCACGGTCCAGTGGCACGGACCTCAGCTCCACATTTACAAGGAGGTGTAATGCCACTTTTTGTGGCTTTACTCCTCCTTGTAAATAGGGGCTCCTACAACACAGTTTTTTGCTTCAGAGGGGCATGCAATGGGTATTGCTGTGGGTGTGCCACAGCAACACCCATTGCATTTTGATGCTACCACAGATACACAAGATTTTGTAAACCTCAGGCAGCACCAAAATCTAACGCCATCCCATTCCGCAGCACTCATAGAAAGAGCAAAATGCCAGAAATTATTGTTTATGTGCGGGAAGATGTCCCTTCCTGCACATAAACATTCATTTGAAAATTATGCTTTGCCACTTCTGTGTGTTCTGCATTCTACAGCACACACAGAAGTGCCAAAGCAACATTAGTGATTGTTTACGTGCAGGAAGGGACACCTTCCCACGCATAAACAATCACACCCCTTAACGCAGACATCTTTGCACGATGGTGCAAGGATGCCTACGTTGGCACTGGCAACTAAATTTAGCGCCAGCACAGGGGATAACACAGGGGTGCGCCATATTCACTTGAATACGGTTAATCCCTGCGTTGTGAAAATGGCGGAGCGCGGCGCTGCCAATTTTGGCACAGGGTCACGCTCCATAATTTTCTCATAAATATGGGCCAGAGATTCATCACTACACATATACACTGCTCATATAATGATAGGACAATAAATAAAACAAGGATTGAATTGACCCACACATGAATGTCCAAACAGAGGTGGTAAGGAAAACTGCACATCATTGAAAAGTAATGGAGGGGAAAAAATTCAATAGAGAGAGAACACCGCTAATGAGTGACAACCACCCTCAGAACGAACAGAATAAATAGAAATGGACAGTCAAGGAACTTGCATGCCAGATGTATACCAAATTGTCATAGACCCAAAAAGCTGGCGACTGAAAGACCTTTGCATACACAAACATGTACCCTTTCACTTGCTGATGATCTTGCCTCCACATGAATTGTGTGGTTCAGGTCTGGGAATATGTATATTTTGGAGTCCCTGCATCATCGAGTTCTACTTTACAGTGCTGTTTTGATACCCTTTCTCTTTTTGTGTACTGTTCCAATCAACCAAAATATGCCAGTAGCTGGGTTCAGACCTGGAGAACCAGTAGTAGGCAGCTAAAGGGCTCATATCACTTTTAATCCCATAGTACAGTTAAGAATCATATCATTAAGGAGTTGCTGCTCTTCCTATGACAAATGCCCCTATGTGGTTGAGGTTGCCAGGCTATCAGACTCAGAATTCCCAACTTTGATGCTCTTGCACTATTTGAAGTTGCTCTCAGGAATAGAGATAGTGACAATTGCACAATTTTTTAATGTGCTTGTTCCTCTGGAATCTCTGCTCTCCTTCCTTCAGTTATTCCTCCGGTTCCTCCGTACAGTTACTGGTGCCCCACAGCTTGTTCTTTATGGGTTATGCAGTGAATGATTGATTAGAGAGTCCTCTCCATGGAAGACACTTTTCCCTCTAAGCACCTTGTAGCACTACACATATTATGATGCGTGGACATAATTAGTTTGTGCTTTTTATGCAGGATTACTGGAGTGGATGTGCGGCTGATTCAGTTTATTCCCTATTCTTCACAGCATTGATGAGCAGAGGGTAGGATTCTACCTACCAGGCTCCTAAATGGCATTGTTGTGACTCTGGTCCTCCCCACTTATGATGCCACTGCTGCTCCAAAGGACTGAGAAAGGCTCTTGGGGGGTGGTTCACCCAGAGCACATAGCCCCTACCAAGCACTTTCATGGAAAAGTAAAGTTTATTTGTCAATTAAAACCACAATCATTACAAAAGCCTGCAAATAAAAGACACAATAATAAGCAATGAATCATGCAAGGAATAATCGATACAATGTGCAAAATTGTCCTAAAGTGCAGATGTCTACATACGTAATATGCAAGGGTGACACCAACCCATAAATGTACAAACACATGTAACAAATGCTAGTACACCATTCTAAAAAAGGTTGAAAACAGCAATCCTGATCCGAGTAACAACATATACTATATGCATTTCAAGAGCTTCTATCAGAGGTCTTCTGCACCCCACATCCTAGGATCTTCCACCTGGATAAGTAGTTAAAACAGCACAAAAAGGATTGTCAGGGATATGCTGTTAATATAACCCATTGTAGGCATCCTAAGGAGAGAATACACATAGGGGGTCATTCCGAACCTGGCGGTACAAAACCGCCAGGGTCGCGGATGACGGAAGCACCGCCAACAGGCTGGCGGTGCTTCCTGGGCCATTCTGACCGCGGCGGTAAAGCCGCGGTCAGAAAACCGGGTCCGGCGGTCTCCTGCCGGATTTCCCCCGGTTGCCCAAATCCGCCATGGCGGCGCTGCTTGCAGCGCCGCCATGGGGATTCTGACCCCCTTCCCGCCACCCTGTTTCTGGCGGTTTTTACTCCCAGGAACAGGATGGCGGGAACAGGTGTCCTGGGGCCCCTGGGGGCCCCTGCACTGCCCATGGCAATGGCATGGGCAGTGCAGGGGCCCCTAACAGGGCCCCAGCCTGCTTTTCACTGTCTGCCTAGCAGACAGTGAAAAGCGCGACGGGTGCTACTGCACCCGTCGCACACCTGCAACACCGCCGGCTCCATTCGGAGCCGGCTTCAGTGTTGCAGGCCCATTCCCCGCTGGGCCGGCTGGCGCTACCTTAGGTAGCGCCCGCCGGCCCAGCGGGAAAGTTGGAATGGGCCCAGCGGTCTTTTGACCGCGGGGCGGCCAAATGGCGGTTCCCTCCAGGCGGGCGGCAACCGCCGCCCGCCGGGGTCAGAATGACCCCCATAGTGTGCAACTGTATGGATCTTTGCTGTAATATGGTCGTCGGCCAGCAGATTAAACTAATTAGTCACTATTCCGTCTAACCTTTTAATAGTGACAAACTATTATACTTGATTGATCTCAACTTGTGCAAGGTGCAAAATCTACACAAAGTGCTGATGTGCTCTTACCTAATATATTAGGCTGGCAGAGGCTTACATATTATACTAGAATGCGCAGGGCATTCAACTGTTATTAGTGTTACCTCCTACAAGCAAATATAAAAACCAGGCATAGTAATTCAAATGGCGGAATAGAGTGCCATCCAAGTTGTAAGATCCCTAGCATCCCGCCATAAATAGTCACGGCCTGTATGGTAGAGAAAATTACACAAATCAGCTTCACTGTAGCACACAAGGCTATCAAAGCTAATAGAAGCTCAAGTGGACGCTAAACAGTCAACCCATGCCCGCATGACTCAGAGAATTACGCAAGAAGACAAATCTACCCAGCTATAACATACGTGGCTGTAAAAGACTTTTATGATGCACAAGTGGACACAAAACAGTCAGCTGATGCAGATATTTCATTATATAAATGGTTAAGAAGGACAGTGCAAATACTCAAGCTGGTGGGATAGGGTGCCAGCCACAATATAATGGGGGCCATTACAACATTGGCGGTAAAACCCGCTTCCTGCCGTGCATAAGACCGCCAACACATCGCCGCAGCCGTGGAATTCCGCCACATCTATTACGACACACATTTCGGAATCCGCCAAAATTCAGACACCCACACAAGTCCACTACACGAAAGGTCAGTGAGAAACTGGTGAAAACAAAACCTCCACCGTCACGCCAACAGAAATATGGCCACACTATCATGACACACGAATCCACGCGGCGGTCTTTCAATCGCGGTATTCCATTGGCGGTACACACCGCTGCGCTCAAAATACACACACTCTTACAAAACACTACCACATTGGACAATTCGAAATACACACACCTGATACACATACACACACCACTCCCATACACCCATTACAATATAAAACACACACCCACATCACCCACAAACCCCCACGACCAAAAATTCAGAAAGAAGGCCAGAGAGAGACACCACCAGCAAGAACAACAGCATCCACAGGCACACAACACGATCACCCACAGAACTTCCACGCACCTCACACAACACACCACTACATGTCAGCACACTTATCACCACACACTCCACCCCACACATCACCTACACCACCCCATGGCACGGCAAAGACACCCCAGGTTCTCGGAGGAGGAGCTCAGGGTCATGGTGGAGGAAATCGTCCGGGTAGAGCCACAGCTATTCGGAGCCCAGGTGCAGCACACCTCAATTGCAAGGAAGATGGAGCTATGGCAAAGAATAGTGGACAGGGTCAACGCAGTGGGACAGCACCCAAGAAATAGGGTTGACATCAGGAAGAGGTGGAACGACCTACGGGGGAAGGTGCGTTCCGTGGTCTCAAGACACCACCTGGCGGTTCAGCGGACTGGCGGCAGACCCCCACCTCCTCCCCCACAACTAACAACATGGGAGGAGCAGGTCTTGGCGATTCTGCATCCTGAGGGCCTCACAGGAGTAGATGGAGGAATGGACTCTGGTAAGACAAATCTTAATTATTACATCCCCCACCCTACCTGCATGCTATCACATACCCCCACCCTCACCCTCACCCCCAGCACCCCAACTCCTCACATATGTCCCAACATCACAAACCACCCATCCCAACACCAATCCCTGCATGCAACAACAAAGCATGGACACCCATCACTAAAGCATGCCCACTGCACATACCCATACAACCCCCTAAACCATCATCACACAAGATCCCACAGAGGAATGCAAGCACTGGGGTACACGGTCACCCACCCATTGCACACCATGACACACACAGATGTAATAACCATCCTTGTATACCCCTGCAGGACCCCTACCCAACGTCACCGGACAGGAGGGTCCACACATGCCCACACCACCAACAGAAGAGGCCCACAGTGATGACAGCAGCTCTGTCCCACTGGATCTAGATGACCAGCCCGGCCCATCGGGGACCTCTGGACAGTCGGTTCCCCTCACCCAGTCACAGGCCACCACAGACCTTCCCCCCTCTGGAAACACCAGCCCAGCACCCACCCAGAAGGCCCATACCTCCGTCCCCAGGACACGTCAATCAGCTGTGTGTTCACCACTACAGGGAACCCAGGATAACCCACCACCCCAACAACAACAGGGACCTGGGGGCAGTGGTAGTGGGCACACGGTTCAGGGGACAGAGGCCCAGGAACACAGGGGAACTGGGAGGGCTGCTGTGTGACAGGTGGAGGTCAGGCCCAGGGAACCCACTCTCCACGAGGCCCTCTCTTCCATCATGGGAGCCTACCACCACTCCCAGGAGACGATGGCAACGGTACTGGCCAAGTTTTAGGAGACCCAGCGCCTGCAGGAGGAACAGTATAAGGAACTCAGAACCATCAGCTCCACCCTGGGCACCATCGTAGGGGTGCTGAAGGAAGTATTCAACACCAGGAAGGACACTGTGGCACTACAAGGGGCCCCTGACACTAGCATGGATGATGAACTGCCCACCACCTCCACCGGCGCTAGTGGACAGGACGCCCTGCCACAGGATCACCAGACCAGCACCCCTGCAGAGGGAGAACCACCCCGCAAACGGTCCCTGAGATCCAGGACAAAGACAGAGCACAATGCCAAGACCCCCGCCAAGAAATGAGACCACCCTGATTGTCATCCTACTGTCCCACTTTGTCACCCTGACCATACTTAAACTGCCCCAGCTCCACTTCCTATGCCCTTTTGAGCAATGTACCTGTGAGACTAATAGACTGGACTCTGCCATGGACATTCCTCCGCCATCACCCCTCACCATTTCACCACACCCTCCAATATTGAGCACTAAAATAAATACACTTAAAGCACAAAACAATCTGGAGTCTGTCTGTGATTTCGAAATAGTGTATTATCAATTGCAGTGACAAAATGCTCTTTCAATTATAATGTCAACATACCTATGTCACACAGCTCTAGTCCATGAGGAATCTAAGCAGATGTCACACAGTGGGACCCACATCTGTGAAATAGTAAGGGAAAGTGACAACTCAGTGACCATACACTGGGTGAAAACGACAGACAGTAGAGAGGTAGTAGTGTTAAAGTACATGTAGTAGGCAGGTCTGTACTCTTACCTGTGTCTCACTGGAAATATTGCTGGATCACTGAGTCCCTGTTGTTCATGTCTTCTTCCTCTGCTTTCTCGTCTTCACTGTCCACAGGCTCCACAGCTGCAACAACACCGCCATCTGGATCATCCTCCTGCAGAAAAGGCGCCTGTCGTCGCAAAGCCAAGTTGTGAAGCATACAGCAGGCCACGATGATCTGGCACACCTTCTTTGGTGAGTAGAATAGGGACCCACCTGTCATATGGAGGCAACCTAACCTGGCCTTCAGGAGGCTGAAGGTCCACTCGATCACCCTACTAGTTCGCCCATGGGCATCACTGTAGCGTTCCTCTGCCCTTGTCCTAGGATTCCTCACTGGGGTCAGTAGCCATGACAGGTTGGGGTAACCAGAGTCACCTGCAAATGGTGAGGGACAACTGTTAGACACGCACTAACCTGGAGGGATATCCCCAGACCCAGACAACCATTCCCACTGACTTGCCTCCAGGTGCTCACCTAATAGCCACACACGGTGCCTCTGGAGTTGACCCATCACATAAGGGATGCTGCTATTACGCAGGATGTAGGCGTCATGCACTGAGCCAGGGAACTTGGCATTCACATGGGAGATGTACTGGTCTGTCAAACATACCATCTGTACATTCATAGAATGATAACTCTTCCGGTTTCTGTACACCTGTTCACTCCTGTGGGGGGGGACCAAAGCCACATGGGTCTCATCAATGGCACCTACGATGTTGGGGATGTGTCCCAGGTCATAGAAATCCCCTCTCACTGTAGGCAAATCCTCCACCTGAGAGAAAACGATGTAGCTCCGCATGTGTTTCAGAATGGCAGACAACACTCTGGACAATACGTTGGAAAACATAGGCTGGGACATCCCTGATGCTATGGCCACTGTTGTTTGAAAAGACCCACTTGCAAGGAAATGGAGCACTGACAGCACCTGCACTTGAGGGGGGATTCCTGTGGGATGGCGGTACACAGTTCCTGGATTGTGGCACGGTCAAGCCTGTATGTGATAATCACATGTCGCTCCTTCATTGTCGACAGGTCCACCAATGGTCGGTACACCCAAGGATGCCGCCATCTCCTCACATGTCCCAACAGACGGTGCCTATGAAGGACAACAGCGAGCACAGAGTCAAACAACTCAGAGGTACGTACCCACAGTTTACCCAGAACACCAATCATACACAAAAAGTGGCCTGTATGTGTGTTGAGTCTAGGCCTAGGTTTGTGTGACGTAGTTGGAAATGAAGCCATGTGGGCCCCTGAAATGGCGGCTGTCTGACCTGTAAAGTGGGACAATGGAATGTGAGGTAACTGCGCTGGTGTTGTACACCGTGGCGGTAGGCGGTCGAAGACCGCGGCGCAATGCTGCATTGGTTAACATTGGACCCTATGGGTCCCAGGAGCCAATGACGATGTACGCCGGCAGTGACGGTACGCACCGCCGTGGACGTGACCGCCATTTTCTATCTCTTCAATCACTCGATACCTGATTTTCGAAAGGAGAGGACCTACACTGCAAGTGCTGCTGTGACCTCGGTCTGGAAGAGATAATGGCTCGAGTGTCTGGGGAAAGGGCCCCTGTCTTCACATCGGAGGAGTTGAAGAAGCTCGTGGATGGGGTCCTCCCCCAGAACACGCTACTCTACGGTCCTCCAGACAAACAGGTAAGTACACAGGGAGCATGTTGTATGGGCTATGCCTGTGTGGAGAGGGCTGGATGTAAGAAGGAAGGGGGGAGAGTGCTGCGTGCATGAAAGATGGTGAATGCATGTGCCGCATGGCAAGGGTAGGGATGGGGGCCAATCACTTTGACGGTGCAGCTGGTAATAACTTCTCTTTTTCCCCTGTACATTTCATGTAGGTCAGCGACCACCAGAAATAAGAGATTTGGCCAAGGACATCCGTACCCTGGGGGTCTACCACAGACGGAGCACCCACTGCCGGAAAAGATGGGAGGACATTCGCCGCTGGAGCAAGAAGACGGAGGAAGCTCAGCTGGGGATGGCCTCCTAACGTGGGAGGGGTGCCCGTCGCACCATGACCCCCCTGATATTCAGGATCCTGGCTGTGGCATACCCGGAGTTGGATGGGCGCTTGAGGGCATCACAGCAGCCACAAGGGGGTGAGTACACTCTCATTCTGGTGACTTTGCGCGCAGTGGAGGTGTCTGGGTGGGGGAGGAGGACTGTGGGTTTCCCTAGGCCAGGGTGAGTTCCGTAGGCAAGGCCCCTCTGTAAGGCAGGCCATGTGGCACCCCACCCCACCTCTGTAAAGTGCCAAGTACACCTACTCATGCCCCTGTGTCATCTATGTGTGCAGATGTCGTCCATAGCCTTGGAGGCCATTTCCCAGGAATTGAACAGTGGACCCCAAGAGCGCGGCGTAGTGCAGGGGGCTTCTGTGTCTGTCGTGTCTGCCAACGGTAGCGGTAATGCATGCACTCAACATGTCTTTCTTCTGTCTTCCCCCCCTTTTTGTGGTCTCCCTGTTCTTGTGTGCATTAGCCTCATCAGGCGGAGGAGCAGTGGCACCGGAGCACGAGGGAGCTGCATCCTACATGGCCCTGGAGGGCGAGACTACGGACTCAGAGTTCTCCAGTGGGACGGAGGGCGAGGGGAGCACCTTCACCCAAATAAAGAAACGTACACCTCCTACAACCACCACCTCTTCCTCCACTCCCAAACCCCCTCCAGCTACACGTCCCAGTGTGTCCAAGAACCTTTTCTTGTCCAACCTTGACCTCTTTCCCACACCTCCCCCACCCTGTCCGTCTCATAGGTCCCGAACTAGCACCTCAGCCACAACATCCCGGGACCAGTGGTGCCTGTAGTCACCGGAATCTGGAGTGCACTGGCCACCAGGGCAGCCAGTGTGGCACGGAGCCACAGCACAGACAGTCCCCCACCTGTGAAGCATCAGAAGTTGGCCAGTGCCCGGCGGGACAGGGTGAAGACTCCAGCCACCAAAGCCGCTCCCAGTGGTCCCGGTGGGAGTGTGGAGTCAGCTGTGACACCTTCCAAGGTGGGGAAGGGCCACAAGAAACCCGTCAAGTCTGGGAAGAGCAGCAAGGCGGAGAAGACCCCCATCATCCCCGATGCCCAGGAGCCCACTTCCAGCACAAGCCCAGCTGCCCAGGACAGGACCACCAGCACCAGCCCAGCTGCCCAGGATGCCACTGCCAGCACCAGCCCACCTACCCAGGAGGCCACTGCCAGCACCAGCCCACCTGCCCAGGAGGGCACCGCCAGCACCAGCCCAGCTGCCCAGAAGGCCACCGCCAGCACCAGCCCACCTGCCCAGGAGGCCACCACCAGCCCAGCTGCCCAGAAAGCCACCGCCTGCACCAGCCCACCGGCCCAGGAGTCCACCGCCAGCACCAGCCCACCTGCCCAGGAGGCCACCGCCAGCAGCAGCCCACCTGCCCAGTAGGACACCGCCAGCACTAGCCCCGCTGGGCCTTGAAGGATCGCCAGCAAAAGCCCCGCTGGGCCATGAAGGACCGCCAGCAAAAGCCCCGCTGGGCCATGAAGGATCGCCAGCAAAAGCCCCGCTGGGCCATGAAGGACCGCCAGCAAAAGCCCCGCTGGGCCTTGAAGGATCGCCAGCAAAAGCCCCGCTTGGCCATGAAGGACCGCCAGAAAAAGCCCCGTTGGGCAATGAAGGACCGCCAGCAAAAGCCCCGCTGGGCCATCAAGGACCGCCAGGAGCTGAGACCCTGCAATGGAGACCGCCATCTCAAGCACCGCTGCACAGGGCACCGCCATCTCAAGCACCGCTGAACAGGGCACCGCCATCTCAAGCACCGCTGAACAGGGCACCGCCATCTCAAGCACCGCTGCATACGGCACCGCCGTCTCAAGCACCGCTGAACAGGGCACCGCCATCTCAAGCACCGCTGAACAGGGCACCGCCGTCTCAAGCACCGCTGAACAGGGCACCGCCATCTCAAGCACCGCTGAACAGGGCACCGCCGTCTCAAGCACCGCTGGCCCATGAGCGGCAAGGGCACTGACGCAACTCAGTACGTCACGGGGTGAATGATGCACTCTGGGCACCAAGCCCCCTCCAGAACCAGTGGAGAAAAGCATCCACTACCCCAATCCTTGGCAGGATGAAGCACTCTGGGCACCAAGCCCCGTACAGAACCAGTGGAGAAAAGCATCCACTACACCAATCCTTGGCAGGATGAAGCACTCTGGGCACCAAGCCCCCTCCAGACCCAGTGGAGACTGTCATCCACTTGTGAGACTGTGGCTTTGCACTCCCCAGGATATGACAGTGGGCAAACCACCCACTGTAGAGACTTGCGAGACTGTGGCTTTGCACTCCCCAGGATTGAACAGTGGGCAAACCACCCACTATAGAGACTTGAGAGACTGTGGCTTTGCACTCCCCAGGATATGGTAGTGGGCAAACCACCCACTGTAGAGACTTGAGAGACTGTGGCTTTGCACTCCCCAGGATGAAGCAGTGGGCAAACCACCCACTGCAGAGACTTGAGAGACTGTGGCTTTGCACTCCCCAGGATATGGCAGTGGGCAACCCACCCACTGTAGAGACTTGAGAGACTGTGGCTTTGCACTCCCCAGGATTGAACAGTGGGCATGTGGCCCCCTCGTGGATTTGGCGTTGTGCACTCAAGCGGCTGAGGTGCCCCCCTTTCCCTCCCCCTGAGGTGCCTGTTTAGTTTCTGTCTGATGCCCCTGCAGTGTTCTCTCCGTCATGGTCGGGGATCTTGTGTGGGCCTCGCCCATACCGTGTGGTCCCAGTGTTCCACGGACTTTCTTAAAGCACTACCTGGACTACTATGCTTGGTATATATTATGTACATAGTGTATATATATATATTTCTGCCTACTTGCTTTTAATATATTACAATGTTTACACTCATTTTCTATTGTCTTTGCATTCTTCCGGGGAGCTTGGGGTGTGTAACTGTGATGTATTGTTATGCATTAGTGTGTGTGTGTTGTAGTGGGTGAGGGTGGGGGAGTTGCGTGTGTGTGTCCCTGTTTTTTCCCTCCCCCCTCCCCTGTGTCGTAGGTGCAGTACTCACCGTGGTCTTTGCCGCCGGCGTTCGTGCTCCTTGTAGAGGAGCAGGAAGACTATTGCAGGGAGAATTTGGAGTTCGGGTCCATGGCGTCCTCGTTCCTCGTGGGGTGTGTAGAGGTGAGCGTTTTCCCTTTGGGATTCCTGTTTCCGCCGTGTTTTTATCCGCGGTGAATCCGCCCCGGAAAAGGTGGTGGATTGGCCTGTCATAATAGTGTGGGCGGTACATTGTCTCCCGCCTGTCTGTTGGCGGTGACCACCGCGCTGTTTGTTTGTACCACCGTGGCGGTCGGAGTGTTAAAGTGGCTGTCTTTGTTGGCGGTTTCCGCCACGGTCGTAATTGCACATTTTTTACTGCCGGCCTGTTGGCGGTCTTACCACCGCTTTAACACCGACCGCCAGGGTTGTAATGACAACCAATGTCACTAGCAGCCCATTATATCTAAAAATATGTTTTAGAGATTTTAAGCTCTTATATGAAGCCTTTCTTCCCATCTGATTCGATCTACTCCTATATTTGGGGTGCTGCTTTAATCAGGGCATTAAAAATATTCACTGAGTAAATCGAATATTAAGCATTGTATTTCTTGGATCCAGTGATTCAATAATAGCTGATGTACAAGACCTGACCCCGTGTATTAAATTATTTTCTCAGCAGGTTCTTCGCTGTTAGCCAACAACTGGGCAGAAGCAACTTATGTGCTGCAATGTATCATCCACTTGGTGGCATAGGCAACATTTCCAATTTTGCAGTTTAATTGATTAATTTACTGCCCTTCTAAAAACATGACTGGGTATATTAAGGTTTCATAAGTCACCCAGCTTGAGCTTTTCGATACTTTTGTCCAGGTACTTTTTATATTCGCCGTTCTCTCTAAGAAGATTAATTTCAGACCAGACTAAAGTTGCCAGTGTACCCTCGACGGCTAACCATAGTTTGTGACAACATTTAACAAATACTGCAAGGCTGGGCAGTTTCTGCTTTATCAGTGAACAGTCCAGCCTGACTTGGGCAGGTGATGCAAATGACGGTAGTCGAAAGGCTTGCTTATAGGATTTTACCATAATTCTATCAAAGAGGCTGGCCTCTGCACCTATCATTCTTTCAATTCAATATGTAAGTGTAGGTAACAATTTAGCCTCATTACTGGGGCCAAAGGCTAGAGGTTGTGCCCCTAAATAGATTTAGCTAGCATAGTAAAGGCATGGTTAAGAGCCTGAGCTTTACTCTTTATCACTTCTATCTGAGGAGCGAATGTAGCCCTTGCGTCTATCTTAACTCCAAGGTACACATATTTGAGGGTTTCATCAATTTCACCATTCAGGTACCATTTGCGTTTGTTTAGGATGTGGGGATTAAATGGGATAACTTTTGTCTTCTTATGGTTTACTTCTAGCCCATCAACTTTGCATATGAGCCAATGCAATTTTGGAGCCTCTGTAGGCCTCCTCTTGTGCTACCGAGCAGTAACAAAACATCTGCGTACAACATATTTGACAGTGGCTGACTGCCAAGACTTGGGGCATGTGACTCCATGGCATCCAATTCTGTTGAGAGATCTGCAATGTACAGGTTGAAGAGAAGGGGTGCCAAAAAGCAGTCTGTTTTAATCCGGGAGACTTTTTCACTTCTCTTGACAAGTGGGTTCCAGCCCAAATTTTGATCTTGACCCACGTATCCGAGTATAGCAGGATGATAGCCTTCAAAATGTTTAATGGAATTCCCCACTGCTGGGGCTTTGCCCCTAGTCTGGTATGTGGTACGCAGTCAAACGCTGCCTTAAAGTCAATAAAACACAAAGGTGGGTACTTGTGGCTTTTGCTCTACTAAGTGTCAACCCCATTGCCAAAAGGATGGTTAGTGTACCTTGGCTCTGTAAATCCGATTTGATTGAATAAGAGCCTGTTGGTGTCTGAAACCCATGCTCTCAGGCTATTTAGTATTAATGTGGAAAAATATTTGAGGTCAGCATCCATAAGCGTGGTTAGGAAATAGATGCTTGGTGAAGATACAGCCCCTCCCTTAAAGATGGGCCTACCAGGCATGTGATAACCTGCTGTGCATCTGTGCCCCTTTTCCAGACTCAAAGAGAGTGTGGTCTTCTTGTAAGACCAGGGGGAAGAGAAACACCTTCAACCATTGCAGGCTTCATACCTCTCCAATGATTACAAGGATGCCCCACTGGAGTGCAGCTCCTGCTGTGTCTAGGGGAGCCCCTTTTCTGTGCCCTACACACTCTCCACTGCCAGGCAGAAGCCTGAGTACAGAGTTGTGCCAGAGCAACTGCCATCTTGGATCCCAGCATGCCCTTCCCCGATGTTTAGGCATTTTAGAGCAAGCACATTTAAACTGCAAAAAAGCAGGAACACTTACCTGCTCTGAACAACTTCACCCTATATCAAAATGGTCTTCAAAAAATATATGATACACACATCAATACTGTCCATGAGCTGTTCAAATAGATATGTAAAAATGTGTGTGTGCTTGTGTCAGTGTTGCAGCTCAGTAAAGGTTGTACCTTTTTCGTGAAAGGCAGGTTGGCCAGAAAGTGGGGAATCTATTAGAGCTGCAATCTTCCATCAGTCAGAAGGATGGTAAAGAAAAGAAAGAGGAACATATATAGGGAGAAGAAGATTTTTGTACCACTGTATTGACTAGCACCCAGTTTTGCAGGACCCTTCAGCTAGTCCTGGGAACAATCCCAAAGCCTCATGCCAACCTGTGTACTAATGTGCTTCGCCTGACTGCCAATATTCCTATTGACCCCAGAAAAACTTCTGCCAGAACCCTGGACCCTTAGGATAATGGCTCATTTGTCTCATTTGAGGAGGTCTTTGTTGAGGGCAGCAGGTCCACCTAATGTCAGTCCCGAAGGACCAAAGACACACCCTAAAAATACTCCAAGCACAATTCCCCATCAGACACTTGTACAATAAATGGACTTGAATAGGAGGTGATATTAGTCAAGGCAATGGACGAACTTGAGAACAGAGGTTCTTCCTGCAAGAAGAGCAAGTAAAGTACACAGCCATAAATGTCTCACTCTGTTAGGTCTTGTGGTAGACAATATCAAGAAACTATAAGTTCTCAAGTTCCTGGCAAGGGCTGTGTGCTTTGGGCAAACCAGCAACCAGGAGCTTTTCCGCTTCCTTTTGGGCAGCTGTAACACCACAAGTGAGGTGGACCAGAGACACAAGAAGGCTTTGTAACCTGCTATCTTCACCGGTATTGAACAGAATTGGCCACAGCACACAGGAAGTATAGTCCAGAAGTATGGCAGGGAAAAGTGTCCCTGGTTGTCTGATGCTGAGGTACACAGTTGAAAGAAGTCTCAAGTCTTGTATGTAGATGGTGTCTTTATTTAGTAGATACTAGAAATCATAGTGCCATCAGCGAGATACAGCCAACACGTGTTTCGTCACACCAGTGACTTTATCAAGGCTGCAAAGTAATATTCAAAACAAGAATTTAGGCATATAGAAGTTTATGGACTTGGGTGCAGGCTCGTAGGAGAGTGTGTGGGAAAGACTCCAAAAACTGGATACCAGTGACCTATGTGTCAAATGTAAGTTCAGTGGGTTTTTAAAAGGTGAGTAGGTGAGGGTTTTTAAAAAAAATGTTTTTGGCAAACAAAACTCGTAGTAGGGACACAAAGTGCAAAGTATATGAAAGAAAGTGAATAGTGACCAAGTGCTATGCAATCGAGAGCCAAAGTGTACGAGCTATAGTGAGAGAGTTTGTGGTGGATAAAAACTACTTGGTACTGGAATAAGTGAAAAAAGACTATAATAAAGGTGTGACAGGTTTGAGAAAATCAATAGACAAATCAGGAAGGACAGAGACAGAAAAAGGCTCGTACCTGGGCCGTCCGGCCAGAATGGTACGTAGCGCAGGTAAGTGATGAAGGAGCCTTGAGATCAGTTGAAGAGGCTTTGAAACGTCAGTGGTAACTGAGAAAAGAGATAACAGTAGTAAAGTAGCCAATAGTAGAGTGAAGAAAAGAAGTGGAGCAAACTGTACATACTTTCTCGAAGTAGAACTATCTATACTATGGCTGAGTAAGAAATTGGACAAGTATGAAAAAGGCAGGTACACAGGCCCTGATACGCCTGTGCTCGGAACCTAGCAGGTAACGGATAAAGGGAAAAAGAAAACTGAGCCGATTAATCGTGAATGAGGGAAATGAGGACATAAGAGCATGGGTTAAAGCTAAGTACGAAATCAAAGGGGCGGGAGGGGGGGCTCGAAGGAATGTGAAAATGGTAACGTAAATGAAGACCATTAAAATGAAGCCAATGTATGGCAGACAGGTCGCTACAGTGTGGACAGTAGTGACCAGTAGTTCGGAAATAAATATTGGCCAGTAAAGTAGAGCTAGATCACAATAGCTGATTGGTAACAAAAATTGGAGAAGGCTGCACGCCGTACACAGAGCTGAGGAAAACCCCTTAACGGTAAAGAGTATATTAGGATATGTTCAAAAATAATGATTAATGGAACGCAAAGCGAGCGTATAAAGATGGAGTCAGAATGGTAGTGTAATTGAAGACCATTACAGTGAATTCACTATAAGGTGGCACGGTCGCTACAGTGTGGACAGTAGAGACCAGTGATTCAGAAATAAAATTTGGCAAGAAAAGAAACGCGTGATCATAACAGCCGATTGGTAACCAGAATTGAACAAAGGCTGAACGCGGTACACAAAGCTGAGGAAAACCCCTTATTGGTAAAAATTATATTTGGATATATTAAAAATAGTGATTAATGGAACGCAAAGCGAGCGCATATATGAGTTGATGTGGAGCGTCTACGATGAAAAAAGCCCGTGTGTAAATGGCTGCGCTTCACGTCGGGGATAATGAATTAATCAGAAAGGCGGCATGGCAAGAAGTGTGATAGAGTGTTACGGAAAGTTGAAAGAGTGGTGATAAAGTGCTTAAGAAAACGCTCGGTCACAAGCGAAATGTATATATATAAACATGGCAAAGGCGGGTATTGAGCCATGGTCAATGTAAATGCTTAAAGATAGACAAACATGGATAATATGCTATGGTGACTGTAAAAGCATGTAAACTAACATAAAGGTGGTAAAAATTAGAACGCCAACGAAAACGGAAGGTAAAGAGCAGAGGTAGAATATGACGAGGGCCTACCTGAAAAGGCATAAGGATGCGTGGCACCGAGTTGTTTGTACGAGTAATAGTCTGGTGAAGGTCTGTGCTCTCAGCTTAAGAAGAGCAATTAGGAGTGGTGCCGAGATTGAAGAAGGACAATGAAGTGGGTAGTGGAGCAGTGTGGCGGCCATCTTGGGTGTGGGGGAGGAAAGTAAGGGTCTCTGAAAGTGGATGCTGGCAAGAGAGGTCGTTGTATCAATGGGGCAGTAACCAAAAAGTAAGGCGAAAGTGAAAGAAAAAATGCCTAGGTATGATATGTTAGGTGGGTGGAGAGAAACGTGGGAAAGTAAACCAAGAGAGGAAAAGAAATGTAGAAATAGACCGCCGTTGTATACAAGACAGTTCGGATTGAAAGATGAAAAAGAGAGAACAAACCCCATTTCGGTGCAACTTAGAAAGCACTCTTAGGTTAAGGTAACAAGTTGTGTAGTGTGAATAAACAAATCGGTAGAATAAACACAAGTGATGGCAGGCGAGGGAAGTGACATGGGTGAGATGTGAAGCAGGTAACATCAGTGTCATAATAGCAAAAGGTGATTGTATAAGTTTTAAATAGGGAAAGTGATAATAAACATAGTAAGTAAGTGACGATCAGGTACAGATATAATGAATTGTCAAGTACAACGAATAAACAGTAGGGAAATCTGTAAAGACCGAGGCCACGAGGCATATTAATCTGGTACAAACAGTGATTACATATAGGCAAGGAATAGATGCTAGAATACATGATCAATAGGTGATGCACACGATCAAGAATGACATTGTTAACACATGATAATAATACACAGAGAACCGTAAGAGTTGAACAGTATTAATCATAAGGTGGCCCAATATATGTTGAGCAGACAGAGAGGTGGTGGAAGCTAAAACTCATGTAAGAAAGTAATGTAATTCACGGTCTGTGTTCAGGCCTAGCTCAACTGAGCGGAGTTTTAAGATCCACTTAGCCTTGCATCTGCGTAGATCCCTTGTTCTGTCTCCCCATCTTGGTGAGTTGGAGACATGTGTAATACCGTGGAATCTGATGTTTAACAAATCTTTTTCACCGTGCAGGGTGTTGAAGTGTACAGCAAGGGGATAGTTGGTGTTGCCATTCCTGATGGCTCTAACATGTTCCTGTATGCGTTCCTTGAGAGGGCGTATGGAGCTACCAATGTAGATTAGGCCACATACACAAATCAAGCAGTACACAATGCATTTAGTGTTGCAATTCATGAAGGTTTTGATGTGGTACGTGGTCCCGGTATTGTAGGAGAACGATGTAGTTTTGTTAAGGGCCAATCGGCAGGATATGCAGCAGCCACATTTGTAGAAACCATTGGGTTTCTCTGGAATCCACCCCAGTAGGCGAGTTGGAGGGGAGGGGCAGAGAAAGCTGGGACACAACATATTCCTGAGTGTACGACCTCTGGTGTGTACCATAGTGGGTGACAAGCCCACTGAGTTCTTAAGACATGTATCCAACATTAACAGGTGCCAATGTTTCTTGAGAATGCGCAGTACTGTCTTGCTCGCAGGACTGTATTGGGTGATGAAAGAAACCGGGCGTCTGTTGGGAGACCCCTTGCTACCAGGTTCTTTGTGGCTTTTAAGTAGTAAAGTGTGTTGGTTTGTGTTAGAGATGCGCCTACTGGCTGTCGAGATGAGTTTGTCGTTGTACCCTCTGGCTTTGAAACGTTCAGTCAGGTTCTTAAGTTCCTGCTTAAAAACATCCGTGTCAGTACAGTTGAGTCTAATTCTGACCATTTCACCGTAAGGAATGGCCCTGATCTGTGTGAGGGGATGGGGGCTCTGTGCATGTAGAATGGAATTACAAGCCGTGGGTTTCCTGTAGAGTCTAGACATGATCTTGTTATTGGTGATGTATAGCAGTAAGTCCAAGAACTCGATTTGAGTCGAGTCCACTTTATGAGTGAACACTAGGTTGAAATCGTTAGTGTTAAGGTGTTCTATAAGTTGGTTAAGGTCAGGGATGTTGCCAGTCCAGATAGCAAGAATATCATCAATGTATCTCCCCCAGAAGAGGATATGTTCGGTGATGTGTATAGGACAGTTGGACCATAGATGTTTCTTCTCAAATTGGCCCATGTACAGATTAGCGTATGATGGGGAAAATTTAGCTCCCATGGCTACACCTTGACACTGTCGAAACCATCTACCATTGTGTAAAAAAACATTGTTCTCAAGCACTAATCGAGTAAAATCAAGAAGCATCAGTGTGTGTTCAAACAATGTGGCGTCACGGGCACTTAACGTCAGTTGGAGCATTTCCAGACCCTTCTCCAAGGGAATGGAGGTGTAGAGAGAGCTAACGTCAAGACAGACAAACATACATTCCTTCGTCCATTCAATGTCTTCCAGTTGACACATCAAGTCCCTAGTGTCCTGTATGTACGAGGGTAAGTTATGTACCAAGGGCTGTAGAAAAGAATCGATGTATTCCGAAATATGTTCAGTAGGGGATCCAATCCCCGAGATGATGGGTCTCCCGGGTGGAAAGCCACCTGGTTTGTGGACTTTGGGTAGAATGTAGATGCATGGAGCCCTAGGCGTCTCAGTGAACAGAAATCTGTACTTTAAGTCAGTAAGGAGACAGAGATTCTTCCAAGACGTTAGTTTCTTGGCGATGTGACTGGTAATGTCAGGAAGAGGGTTAGACTGTAACGCAGAATAGGCCTGTGTGTCATTGAGTTGTCTATTGATTTCTGCAATGTAGTCGGTTCTATTCAAAATGACAACGTTACCCCCTTTGTCCGCCTCCCTGATGACTATGTCTGGGCAGGTAGAAAGTTTGTGTAGCGCTCGGAGTTCATTGGGATTAAGATTTTTGTAAGGTCTGTGGGTCTTGTCCTCTAAGTTGTGTAATTCCGTACTAACAGCTTTGTAAAAGACATCGATGTGATTGTCTGGTGACAAGGTGGGTATAAATGTGGAGCTGGGTTTGAGCCCACTGTTGACGTCTAAGTTCGGTGTAATGTCAAGTTGAGTTAGTAATTCGTCAAAGATAGGCGGCGAAGATAGAGTGTTGTCAAGGGAGAGAATTGTTTGTATGTCCTGTAGGTCTTTAATGGATTGGTTGCATGTAGGTGGTGAAGTATCTTCACCGGTACATCAATTTCTCTTGGTTTGAGTATCTAATCCAGCACTTTGTTTTTATGTCTACAGCAGTAATAGCAGAACTTTTTAGGTTTTATTTTCTTAAGTGCCTGTTGAAATTTGTCCTGATGATGGCCTGCTCAATTAAACCTTAATGGCAAAAACTTCAATTTTCTTCTCTTTGACAATATTGACTGCATCATTTGTTGAAATTGCATTGAATTGGAAGTTTTGTGTTGCTCATATTTAATTATCATATGAAATATGATCAAATGCAGCCTACTTTCTGTGCTTGATTTATAGTTTTTTTTTACAAAGTTTATTGCACCTTATCTTCACTAATTTTCAGAGCGCCAACACGCTAATATTAATATATTCAGCTGTCTACTTTTGTTTCAGTTCTTTATTGTAATTATGTGGGTTTGCCTGTTTAAAAAAGTATTCATTGCTTCCCCCAAGTGAACCATTTTCTTGATGCACTCTAACTGACCTGTTTTTTAAGGTTATTGGGTTTACCCTATTGATTGTTGTACACTTTCAATATAGCACTTAATTTTGTCTGCTAATCCTATTTTTAAATGCCGGCTAATTAGGTAGATACAGGATGTGAAGTACATAGGACTGCAATCACTGCCTTACAGTAACTGTAACTGTTGTAGACATGTTTTATTGGCCATGCTAACTGTGTCAAAAGGAAATACCCTCTATGATGCTTGGAGACTCTTTTTCTCATCTTGGCTGTCAAGACAAGAAAGTGCTCCGTCAAAAGGTTTGCATGTTAGATAACGCTGGAAGTTCCCTTTTTCCTTTCTCATGATGCTGGTCTCTGCAACCTGTGTGGTCCCTTTGTTTCCATCAAAACTATGTGATTCTCATTGAAAGCCTGTTTGTAAAATACAACATATTTGTGTTTTACTTTTGCTTTGCAGTGCTCATTTCACACAGAAGTTGGAGGGGACCTCCTTGTTGTTGGCTTCTGTGATTCATAGATATATATTTTTCTTTTACTAATATTAATTTTAGGACTTGAACTGTCTTAGGCACAGAACTTCTTTGAATGACTGGGTGCGCAGGTGCTCAGATGTGCTATCCCGTGACCAAAGACTGGACTCCACATGGCAATCCCTCGGAGTCAGAGGTGAGATGAAGGTTTCTCTGTGGGGACTTGATTGAAGGATGTCCTGAGTTCGATCTGCCGGACAGTGCTAGGACACTTCAAAATTTCTAAAATACAGAGTTTGATTGCGTTATGGACTGTATAGAGATAAGAATGGCACAGAGAGGGTCCCAGAAGGGCAAAGAGTGCCTAGAACCCATAGCAAACGGCACTGTTCTAGCCACCCCAGAACTTCTGCAAGCTCCAATAGGCTGTGAACAGTGGTCAGGGTACAGGTGAGATATAACATTCATACCTCCCTCCAAAAGAAGAGATATCTTTCTATCCCACCCTTGCATTGGATGAGCTGTGGCATGAGGCTGGCAGGTACCTAATTGTGTACCTGGTCATAAATAAGGATGTAGAGGGTATAAGTGGGGTCCACGAAAATCTAAAGTAAAGAAAGTCCCAGTAAAGGGGACACCTGTTCAGAACCATTAAATTACGTTCCCTTTTAGACCCTTGTTAGACCCTTCTTCTCCTCGCATTCTAGTTCAGCCAATCTATATATTGTACCCAATTTTAAACTGTACTATCACTATTTCGATAGCAACCGTCTCTTCTACTTGGAAACAGCTGAAGAAACTCAGTGCTGATCCCATTTAGATGAGTAACTCTCATGCCACATCTTTACTTCCCTATACTATTGAAGTCCTGAAGAAAGTATTCAACAAACAACTCCTCAGAAACCAACATTTTTTTAGACTACTTCCAATCAGGATTCTGTGGCCTGCTTAACACAGAAACAGCTATTCTAGTGGCCACTGATAGCCTTAAATCAGATATCAGACTGACTTTATCACTCTATTATTACCAGACCTGCCACATATGTTAAATACAGTGTAACATGTAATCCTTCTTTCCAGGCTGTTTGATTTTGGACTCAACAAACAGCTCTGCTCATTTCTCATTCTGCTCTATATGCCAACTTTTCACTCCAATTTCCTCTTCCCTTAACATGGAGGGGAACACAGGGTTTGTCCCTAAACTCCATCTTGTTTAATGTGTCTGAACCCCACTCAGGTACTCTTGTGTTCAGTTTCGGTTTCGAAAATGTATTATGTGGTGACAACTCTTATTAGAAATTGGGTCTCTAGTTAGCAGAAGTATGCACTCTGTCCAAGAAGGAACACAATTCTAGTCAGGATAAATCAGATACACACCCTAGATTAACCTGTGCTCACCTTCTGGTAGCTTGGCACAGAGCAGGCTTGACTTAAGAAGCAAAGTGTAAAGTATTTGTGCAACACTGAAATTACAGTAACCCAGTGAAATCACCAGAAAAGACAAAAATGGAGAATATATTTAGGAGTAAAACAAGACTAAACGACAAACATCCAAAAAGTAGATCTTCAGATTAAATTTTAAAAAAATAAACTGAAATATAGCACTTGGAATTCAAAGGTGCTTAAACGTTACTTGAGGATTTGCTAGACTAGGGTAAATCCAAAGTCAGACTGGCCTCCACGGAGGGCAGGCTGGCTACAGGACCCATGCAGGGCCCACTGAAAAGAACCTTGGATGGAGTGTCACGTAGATGTCGAGGAGGCGATGCAAAGGCAATGAGTAGGTTCCAATCCATGTAGCCAGAGGATGCATCATCTTCGAGATACGTAGTCGTCGTTATGATGTCCTCGAGGTGCACAATTGAACCCTTTGCGTGAAGGCGAAGCGTCATCAAGCTGCACAGCCAGCGATGTGAAGGCCATGTGCCAGGGCTGTTGGTGATGTGTCAATCTGGAGCAGCGCGGTCGCTAATGCAAAGTCCTCATCTTCAGCGTCAGCAGAGATGTGTCAGCATCAAGGAGGGAGGCAGTGGTTCTGATTGAAACAACGCCAGTGATGCTCGATTTTTGTAGAAAAACAGCTGGAAAGCCCACTTCAAAGTCCAGTACTGGATTGCCACCTGTTGGCAGGACAGGAATCACACTTGGTGGAGGCCAACACCTGAAATAAGGTTGAAGGAAGTCTTTGATGCCCCTCAGACTTCAAAACAGGTGGCAAGTCAACATGCCATGGAGTCACTTAGGTTCTTGAAGTGATATAGAGAGGCTGGCCCAGTCCTTCTCACTCCCAGACAAGAGGCAGCAGGCCAGCACAACAAAGCAGTTCAGCAGTCCCTCCTGGCAGCACAGAAGTCCTCCTTCCTGACAGAACATTCTCAGATCCAGAAGTGTACTGATTTGGTGGGGTTTGGGGTTTAGTACTTATACCCAGTTGTGCCTTTGAAGTGGGGGAGACTTAAAAGAGAGACCTTTGAAGAGCACACTTCCTTCCCTGGCTCCAACCACTCTACAGGGGGCTATGCAGCTCTTTGTGTGGGTACAGGCACAGCCCTATTCAGGTGCAAGTGTGAGCTCTTCCCTCCGATCTAGCTCATGAAGGCTTCTCAGCCTGGTGATGGGCCAACAGAATGTGAATGTCACACCCCAGCTTCCTTTGCGTGTGACAGTCTAGAGGGAATGCAAAAACCCAGCTATCACTCACCTCAGACGTGTATTCAGAGACATGCAGAGGTGTGGAATGGTTAAGGCAAGAAAATGCTAATTAAAAATAAAGTGGCATTTTCAGACTCACAATTTAAAATCCAACTTCACTATAGGTTGTGATTTTAAATTGGAAGTCCAGAGACCCCAAACTCCAACTTTCTATCTTTTTCCATTACACTGAAAAACTGTATCAATGTAATCCCAATGTTAACCTATGGGGGAGATAGGCCTTGGAGTAGTGAAAAATGTTTTTAACAATTTTCCACTAACAGGACAAGTTAAACTTAAAAGTATATGTCCATTCTTTTAAATACACTACATCCTACCCTTGGGGCTACCTAGGACCTACCTTAGGGGTGACTTTTATGTAATAAAAAGGAGGACTTGAGCTGGCAAGTAGGTGAACTTGTCAGGTTAACTTGGCAGTTTAAAACTACTCACACAAGCTCTGCAGAGGCAGGTCTGAAACATGTTTAAAGCAGTGGTTCCCAACCTGTGGTCCGGGGACCCCTGGGGGTCCGCAAAGCCACCTCAGGGGGTCCACGACTGCTTAGAAAATTAAATAATATTAACAGATTAGGTCCCCAGCTTTCAGAAATGACTCAGTGGGGGGGTCCCTGGATTCCCATAATGATTCAGTGGGGGTCCCTGGGTTCCAGTAATGACAAAGTGGGGGTCCAGAGAAGTCCAAAGGTTGGGAACCACTGGTTTAAAGGGTTACTGCAGTGGGTGGCATAATCAATGCTGCATGCCAGCTAGTATATTTAAATTACAGGCCCTGGACACATATAGTGCACTTCACTATGAACTTACAAATAAATGAAATATGCCTATTGTGAATAAGCCAATGTTACCATGTTTAGAGTACAGAGCACCTGCACTTTAGGAATGGTTATGTGTGGTAAAGTGCACAGAATCCTAAAGCCAGCAAAAATGAAGTCAGCAAAACAGAAAGTCAGAAGGCAATAGGTCATGGGAAACCACACCAAGGTTGCCAGGTCCAACAACACTCATATGATCATTACATAAGCTAACGATCCTCAAACACATCAAAGTGAGATTACTAAGGGTGTCAGTACGACCGTGGTGGATGGCGGTAATTTTTGGAAAGGTACTGCTGACAGGCTGGCGGTACCTTTTCCCGAATTATGACATGTACCACTCCATCCGCTAGGGTGGTAACAGACTCCGGGCTGGAGATTTCGGTCTCCAGCCAGGCGGCCGTCACAATCCCACCCTTAGGAGTATGACCCTGCCTACCGCCAGGGTTTTCGTGGCAAATCTACTCCACCAAAAACCATGGTGGTAGGCACTTTCAGAGCCAGGGAATTCCTTCCCAGGCACTGATAGAGGTCTCCCCCGCCCCAGAGTCCTTCCTCTCCTGACCCCCCGACATCCACACACCCACACACGCACACATACACACTCATAAACACATGCATACCCACATCCACCCACGCACGCACACATACATACCCACACCCCGCAACACACACTAACATACATTGTAGCACACACGCATTCACAACACACAACATACACTCCCATTCATTCATTCATAGACACATTCCACGTGACTCACACACGCATGCACGCATACAAAAACAGACAAACACCCCCATACACAACACCCCCACACATGCACACAACACCCCCCATCCCACACTCCTAATGGAGAACCCGAAATACCTGCTTGCAGGGGGTCCTCCAGCAGGAGACGGGACACGGCATTTCTGCCAGCAGCAGCGTCCTCTAGGAAAACACCGCCAGGCCGTATCATGGCACATGATATGGTCTGCAGTGTTTTTTCTGGCGTGGCGCTGCTGCTGGCAGCAGCGCCACCTTACTGCCGCCCACTGCCATGACGGTCAATGGAATACCGCCAGCCTTCTGGCGGTGTTCCGTCTACAGTCATAATGCGGTTGGCAGCTGTTAGCCACAGCGACAGTATGTTGGCGGCCATAGCCGTGGTGGTAGGCGGCATTTACCAATGTGATTATGATCCCCTAAGTATATATCTGCATTGGTAAAGTAAGTATGCGGCTTCATTCAGATAAAAATAGAATTAAGGCCCTCATTAAGACATTGGTGGTAATGACCGCCTATCGCCGCAGCGACAGCCGCCAAAACACCGTCACCATGGCTACCTTCTGTCTGTTATATTATGACCGTAGCTGGAATTCCGCCAGAAGGCTGGCGGAATTCCAGTTACGGTCATGGTGGCGGACGGCCTTAAGGTGGCACTGCTGCCAGCAGCAGCGCCACGCCAGTAGACCGCCGCAGACCGTATCATGACACATGATACGGCCTGGCAGTGTTCTGCTGGTGGATGCTGCAGCTGGCAGCAGCGCTGCGTCCCGTCACCTGCCGGATTACCCCTTGCAAGCAGGTAAGTTGGGTGATCCGACAGGGGATGAGGGTGGGGGGTGTGGTGTGTGGGTGTGTGTGTAAATGTGATTGTATGCGTGCATCTGGGTGTGTGGTGTGCGGAATGCATGTGTGCATGAATGGGTGTGAGTGTGCGTGTATGTTGTGTGGTGTGAATGCTTGTGTGCTAGAATGTATGTCAGTGTGTGTTGATGTGTGTGTGAATGAATGTATGCATGCATGGGTGGATGTGGGTATGAGTGTGTGTATGCGTGTGTATGTTGGTGCATGAATGTGCATCTATGTTGGGGGTTCAGGAGGGGTAGGGTGGAGAAGGAGTCTGGGGAGGGTGAGGAGACAGGGAAGACCCCTATCAGGGTCAGGGAAGGAATTCCCTGGCACTGATAGTGCCTACCACCATGGTTTTCATGGCGGTAGGATTGCCACGAAAACCATGGTGGTAGGCGGGGTCATTATCCCGTGGGTGGGACAGTGACAGCCACCTGGCTGAAGTCAGTGTCATATTTTGGGGAAAGGTACCACCAGTCTGTTGGCAGTACCTTTCTCCAAAATACCGCCATCCGCCAGGGTCATAATGACCCCCTATGTGTACTATGGGTGAGGATCAATTGCATTGTCTGGAATACTTTATTTTGAATGCTTAAAGAAGAATGAGAGAAGGGTTCTAAGTATAAATTGAGGGCAGAACAATGTCCAGCCATTCTAAACTGGTATTTCATGTAGACAGGAATCTCAGCTACAGCGATTGAAAGACACCCATAAGAAATGGAGGTATCAAATTATCCACTTTAAACATAGGGAAGGGGCTTGCACCTCCACTACTCCATCTCCTCCTTGCATGTTTGTTCAATTGCTAGTAAGAACTTAGATATGGCATAAGAAAAAGGAGGATTTGCTAATGGCTCTGAATATCCTCATCAGGAGATGCTGGGGTGCACCACAGGAAGTGCTCCGGGATGGAACAGCGCATGCCGATACAATCACAGTCTCTTAGCTACTGCTGGTGTTATCTCACTTGGTATTCAACCATTCTAAAACCATGCTCTAGAGTGGTCAGACTCATAGCCCATTATCACCTATCATAGTTTGAGGAAGTACTCTAGCGTTCTCCTGGCCAGGGAACACTATCCCTTGACTAATCGATCAAATTATTATTTTGTTTGTCGATTTGTTCCATTCAAGGAGAAATACTTAGTAATCATACATCCCATGATGATCATAAATCCCATTTCATTTTGGACATTGCCCTTCATCAGGGAATATACATTCGAAAAAATACAAAACATAAACCGAATGAACAACGCTGCTGCATGAATACAGGATCAGTGTAACTTTACCAGATCTAAATATGATGCTAAATGTAGCCACATGTCCACAGTAATAACTATAAATTTTACATTAATTAATGTGTCACCTGTATGGCTTGCATTCAAGTAAAAATCGATATGCTACCCAACAAAATGCATAACAAAAAGCAGTTTGATTGTGCTCTAATTATGACCCTGGGTTCTTCACTAATGAGCCATTCAACAGACTGACGTCATAGTACATGTAAGGGTGTAGCATTTATACTGTTTGGAAAAGAGGCGCAGTTATGCATGTAGGGGTCTACTCATGACTATGCTATGGAAAGACTGCAGAGCCTGATGCCAATCCAAACAGCATTCTGCAATAATGATACTCCCCCAAAGGTGTGACAAATGAAGATAAGGGACAAGATTCTGTATGCAGGTTGACCTGGTGATATGAAGCGGACATATCCAACACACTAAACACTTTGCTACCCCTCGGCTCTAATATGTTTCCTTCTAACAATTTATTATGTTCTTGTTAAAGTGACTCACTCATTAAGAATGGTATAGATCTCACTTTGTGCACAGTGAGTGTAAAATTTTTCTTCAAACGTATTTGATATGTAAACTTCTTCAACACACCTAACCTGTCAGTAAACACGCTAAGACATTTTTGTTTTAACCTTTTACCCCATTCAGTATCTATATCTTGTTTTTCTGCACTATTCTCATTTTTTGTTTCAACAATCATGACTGGTGCCTTGGCATTGGGATGAAGCCCAATTTTCACAAACAAAATTGTGATGCCACGCTAAAAGATTTGGGCCCTCATTACAACATTGGTGGTAAAAGCCGCTTACCGCCGTGCAGAAGACTGCCAACACACCGCCGCGGCCGCGGAAATCTGCCACAGCTCTTATGACCCACAGCACGGAATCCGCCAAAATTCAGGCACACACACAAGTCCACCACACTAAAGGTCAGTTATAAACTGGCAAAAACAAATCCTCCACCGTCACGCCAACAGAAATACGCTCACACTATCACAACACACGAATCCATGCGGCGGTCTTTCAACCGCGGTATTCCATTGGTGGTACACACCGCTGCGCTCAAAATACACACACATATACAAAACACAGCCACATTGGACAATTCAAAATACACACACCTGATACCCATACACACACCACTCCCACACACCCAATACAATATAAAACACAAACCCACATCACCCACAAACCCCTACGACAAAAATACCGAAAGAAGGCCAGAGAGAGACACTACAAACTACTACCAAGCATCCACAGGCACACCAGACCATCACCCACATAACTTCCACGCACCTCACACAACACACCACCTCACACTTATCACCACACACACCACCCCACACATCACCCACACAACCCCATGGCATGGCAAAGACACCCCAGGTTCTCGGAGGAGGAGCTCAGCGTCATGGTGGAGGAAATCGTCCGGGTAGAGCCACAGCTATTCGGAGCACAGGTGCAGCACACCTCCATAGCTAGGAAGATGGAGCTATGGCGAAGAATTGTGGACAGGGTCAACGCAGTGGGACAGCACCCAAGAAATCGGGATGACATCAGGAAGAGGTGGAACGACCTACGGGGGAAGGTGCGTTCTGTGGTCTCAAGACACCACCTGGCGGTTCAGCGGACTGGCTGCGGACCTCCACCCCCTCCCCCACAACTAACAACATGGGAGGAGCAGGTCTTGGCGATTCTGCATCCTGAGGGCCTCGCAGGAGTAGATGGAGGAATGGACTCTGGTAAGTCAAATCTTAACTATTACATCCCCCACCCTACCTGCATGCCATCACATACCCCCACCCTCACCCTCACCCCCATCACTCCAACTCCTCACAAATGTCCCAATTTCAAAAACCACCCATCCTAACACCAAGCCCTGCATGCAACACCAAAGCATGGACACCCATCATCAAAGCATGCCCACTGCACATACCCACCCCCCCCCCCAAACCATCATCACACAAGGTCCCACACAGGAATGCAAGCACTGGGGTACACGCTCACACACCCATTGCACACCATGGCACACATAGATGTAATAAACATCCTTTTATACCCCTGCAGGACCCCTACCCAACGTCACCGGACAGGAGGGTCCACACATGTCCACACCACCAACAGAAGAGGCCCACAGTGATGACAGCTGCTCTGTCCAACTGGATCTAGATGACCAGCCCGGCCCATCGGGGACCTCACGACAGTCGGTTCCTATCACACAGTCACAGGCCACTACAGAGCTTCCACCCTCTGGAAACACCAGCACAGCACCCACCCAGCAGGCCCATACCTCTGTCCCCAGGACACGTCAAGCAGCAGTGTGTCCACCACTTCAGGGAACCCAGGCTAACCCACCACCCCAACAACAGGGACCTGGGGGCAGTGGTAGTGGGCACACGGTCCAGGGGACGGAGGCTCAGGAACACAGGGGAACTGGGAGGGCTGCTGTGCGACAGGGGGAGGACAGGCCAAGTGAACCCACTCTCCACAAGGCCCTCTCCTCCATTATGGGAGCCTACCACCACTCCCAGGAGACGATGGCAACGGTACTGGCCAAGTTTCAGGAGACCCAGCGCCTGCAGGAGGAACAGTATTTGGGCTTCAGGGAGGAACTCAGAACCATCAATTCCACCCTGGGCACCATCGTAGGAAGTACTCACCACCAGGAGGGACACTGTGGCACAACAAGGGGCCTCTGACACTAGCATGGACGATGAACTGCCCACCACCTCCACCGGCGCTAGTGGACAGGACGCCCTGCCACAGGACCCCCACACCAGCACCCCACCCACTGCAGAGGGAGAACCACCCCGCGAACGGTCCCTGAGATCCAGGACAAAGACAGAGAACAATGCCAAGACCCCCGCCAAGAAATGAGACCACCCTGAATGTCATCATTCTGTCCCACTTTGTCACCCTGTCCATCCTCAAACTGCCCCAGCTCCACTTCCTATGCCCATTTGGGGAATGCACCTGTGAGACTAATATACTGGACTCTGCCATGGACATTCCTCCACCATCACCCCTCACCATTTTACAACCCACTCCAATATTTAGCACTTAAATAAACACCCTTGAAGCACAAAACAAACTGGAGTCAGTCTGTGATTTCGAAATAGTGTATTAGCAATTACAGTGACAAAATGCTCTTACAATTGTAATATCAACATACCTATGTCACACAGCTTTAGTCCATGAGGAAACAAAGCAGATGTCACACAGTGGGACCCACATCTGTGAAATCGTAAGGGAAAGTGACAACTCTGTGACCATACACTGGGTGAAAACGACAGACAGTAGAGAGGTAGTAGTGTTAAAGTACATGTAGTAGGCAGGTCTGTACCCTTACCTGTGTCTCACTGGAATTTTTGCAGGATCACCGAGTTCCTGTTGTCCATGTCCTCTTCTTCTGCTTCCTCGTCTTCACTGTCCACAGGCTCCACAGCTGCAACAATACCACCATCTGGACCATCCTCCTGCAGAAAAGGCACCTGTCGTCGCAAAGCTAGGTTGTGAAGCACACAGCAGGCCACGATGATCTGGCACACCTTCTTTGGTGAGTAGAATAGGGATCCACCTGTCATATGGAGGCACCTGAACCTGGCCTTCAGGAGGCCGAAGGTCCGTTCGATAATCCTCCGAGTTCGCCCATGGGCCTCATTGTAGCGTTCCTCTGCCCTTGTCCTGGGATTCCTCACTGGGGTCAGTAGCCATGACAGGTTGGGGTAACCAGAGTCACCTGCAAATGGCGAGGGACAACTGTTAGACACACACTAACCTGTAGGGATATCCCCAGACCCAGACAACCATTCCCACTGTCTTGCTTCCAGGTGCTCACCTAATAGCCAAACACGGTGCCTCTGGAGTTGACCTTTCACATAAGGGATGCTGCTATTCCGCAGGATGTAGGCGTCATGCACTGAGCCAGGGAACTTGGCATTCACATGGGAGATGTACTGGTCTGCCAAACATACCATATGTACATTCATCGAATGATAACTCTTCCGGTTTCTGTACACCTGTTCACTCCTGCGGGGGGACCAAAGCCACATGTGTCCCATCAATGGCACCTATGATGTTGGGGATATGTCCCAGGGCATAGAAATCACCTTTCACTGTAGGCAAATCCTCAACCTGAGGGAAAACGATGTAGCTCTGCATGTGTTTCAGTAGGGCAGACAACACTCTGGACAACACGTTGGAAAACAGAGGCTGGGACATCCCTGATGCAATGGCCACTGTTGTTTGAAATGATCCACTTGCAAGAAAATGGAGCACTGACAGCACCTGCACTTGAGGTGGGATTCCTGTGGAATGGCAGATAGCTGACATCAGGTCTGGCTCCAGCTAGGTACACAGTTCCTGGATAGTGGCACAGTCAAACCTGTATGTAATGATCACATGTCTTTCCTCCATTGTCGACAGGTCCACCAGCGGTCTGTACACCGGAGGATGCTGCCATCTCCTCACATGTCCCAGCGGACGGTGCCTATGAAGGACAACAGCGAGCACAGGGTCAACCAATTCAGAGGTAAGTACCCACAGTTTACACAGAACACTAATCCTAATCCGAAAAGTGGCCTGTATGTGTGTTGAATCTAGGCCTAGGTATGTGTGAATGAAGCCATGTGGACCCCTGAAAAGGCGGCTACCTGACCTCTAAAGTGGGACAATGGGATGTGAGGTACTTCGCTGGCATTGTACACCGTCGCGTTAGGCGGTCGAAGACCGCGGCGCAATGCTGCATTGGTTAACATTGGACCCTATGGGTCCCAGGAGCCAATGACGATGTACGCCGGCGGTGACGGTACGCACCGCCGCGGACGTGACCGCCATTTTCTATCTGTTCAATCACTCGATACCTGATCTTCGACAGGAGAGGACCTACACTGCAAGTGCTGCTGTGACCTCGGTCTGGAAGAGACAATGGCTCGAGTGTCTGGGGAAAGGGCCCCTGCCTTCACATCGGAGGAGTTGGAGAAACTCGTGGACGGGGTCCTCCCCCAGTACACGCTACTCTATGGTCCTCCAGACAAACAGGTAAGTACACTGGGAGCATGCTGTATGGCCTATGCCTGTGTGGAGTGGGGTGGATGTAAGAGGGGGTGAGATTGCGGCATGCATGAAACGACGGTGAGTGCATGTTCCACATGGCAAGGGTAGGGATGGGGCCCAATGACTGTGACGGTGCACTTGGTAATCAGTTTCTCTTCCCCCTGTACAATTCATGTAGGTCAGCGCCCACCAGAAAAAATATATTTGGCGTGCCATCGCCAAGGACGTCCGGACCCTGGGGGTCTACCACAGATGGAGCACCCACTGCCGGAAAAGATGGGAGGACATTCGCCGCTGGAGCAAGAAGACGGCGGAGGCTCAGCTGGTGATGGCCTCCCAAAGTGGGAGGGGTGCCCGTCGCACCATGACCCCCCTGATGTTCAGGATCCTGGCGGTGGCGTACCCGGAGTTGGATGGGAACTTGAGGGCATCACAGCAGCCACAAGCGGGTGAGCACACTCTCATCCTGCAGATTATGTGCGCAGTGGAGGGGTCTGGGTGGGGGAGGTGGGCTGTGGGTTTCCCTAGGCCAGGGCGAGTTTAGTAGGCAAGGTCCCTCTGTAAGGCAGGCCATGTGGCACCCCACCCCACCTCTGTAGAGTGCCAAGTACACCTAGTCATGCCCCTGTCTCATCCATGTGTGCAGATGTCGTGTATAGCCTAGTAGGCCATTTCCCAGGGATTGAACAGTGGAGCCCAAGAGCGCGGCATAGTGCAGGAGGCTTCTGTGTCTGTCGTGTCCGCCAACGGTAGCAGTAATGCATGCACTCAACACGTCTTTCTTCTGCCGTCCCCCCCCCTTTTTGTGGTCTCCCTGTTCTTGTGTGGATTAGCATCATCAGGCGGATGAGCAGTGGCACGGAGCACGAGGGAGCTGCATCCCACATGGCCATGGAGTGCCACACTACGGACTCGGAGTTCACCAGTGGGACGGAGGGTTAGGGGAGCTCCACGGCGGGGACAGGAGCTGACACCAGTGACACGGACTCGTCCTCTGATGGGAGCTCCCTTGTGGTGGCGGCAACATCTGTGCCCCCCCATCTATAGGTACAGCCACCACCCCCCTACCAGCACCGCCCTCCCAGCAGCCCCTCAGCCTTTGCACCGTGCCCGCTCACCCGGGAGGGTGGGCATCACCTTCGCCCCAGGCACCTCAGGCCCTCCCCAGTCACCCCTGCTGCCCTCAGTGAGGAGGCCATTGACCTCCTCAGTTCCCTCACTGTTGGGCAGTCTACCATTTTGAATGCCATCCAGGGTGTAGAAAGGCAGTTGCAACAAACAAATGCATTCCTGGAGGGCATTCATTCTGGTCAGGTGGCCCTTCAGAGAGCTTTTCAGACTCTAGCCTCAGCACTGATGGCAGCCATTGTCCCTGTCTCTAGCCTGCCCCTCCAACTTCCTCCACCCAGACCCAATCACCAGTACCCCAGCCTATCCCAAGCACACCTTCAGACCAGCATGCACACACGTCAACACACAAGGGAAGCTCTGGCAAACATAAGCACCACACATCCCACAGGCACTCACGCAAGCATCACACACATGCAGACACACCAACATCCACTGCCTCCACTGTGTCCCCCTCCTCCTCTTCTCCCTCCTCCCTCCCAGTCTCGTGTACACTCACACCTGCATGCACTACATCTACAGCCACTACTGCCATCACCAGCACACCCACCACCACACCCCGCTCACGTGCAGTCACCACCCCCACTACCATTCACACGTCCCCTGTGTCCTCTTCCAGTGTGTCTGTGACGCCACCTCCCAAGATACACAAACGCAAGCACACACCCACCCAACAGCCATCCACCTCACGACAGCCTCCAGGGCATGTACCTTCACCCAAAGTCACCAAACGAACACCTCCCACAACCACAACCTCTTCCTCCACTCCCAAACCCCCTCCAGCTACCCACCCCAGTGTCTCCCAAAAACTTTTTATGTCCAACCTTGAACTCTTTCCCACACCTCCCCCACCACGTCCGTCTGCAAAGCAGACAGTGAACATTGCGAGGGTGCTGGCAAGGGGGTCAGTGCAGGGATCCCCTGTACCTGTTCTCTGCCAGTCTTTTCTTGGCAGTGAACGAAGTTGTAATCCTCAGGGCAGCACTGCTTGCAGCACTGCCCTGATGATTAGGACCGCCAAGACCGCCAGACCGCCAGATCTCAGGGATGACTAATCCTGGCGGTGCTGGCAGTCTGACTGCGGCGGTCAAAATATGGTGCCTGGACCACCGCATTGGTGGCGGTCCGACTGCCACTGCAAACCTGGCAGTAGGTACGTAATAAGGCCCTCATTTGGACCTCGCCGGTCTTTTTCCAAGACCGCCGAGGTTCCGCCGGGCTGAAGACCGCCAGTGCAGGCGGTCTCCCGCACAGCGTATCATGACTACTGCCTGCTCTCACCCCTTTTTCGGACAGAGAGCCGCCAGCAGCCATACTGGCGGTCGGCGGTGAAGTGGAGGCTGCTCCACCGCCACGTCATCAGAACACCGCCCAACGAATAACAACCCAGGATTCGGTGCTGGCGGCGGAGCAGCCCCCATGGATCTTGTCCCTCCCGGAGGATCACCGGACCAGGTAAGGTGATCGTCTGCTAGGGAAGGGGGTGGGGGGTGTTGTGTGTTGTGTGCGTGCATGGAGATGTGCGTGTGAGTGTGTAGAGGGGTTGTTTGAGTGTGTGTGTGCATGCAGTGAGTGTATTGTGTGTATGGAAAATGTGACGAATGTCTGTGTGCATGTCTGTGTGTATGTCTGTGTGCATGTATGTGTGCATGTATGTGTGCGTGTATGTGTATGAGTGGTGTGAGCGTGCCTGTAGGAGGGTGTGGGGGGTGTGTGTGTATATCTGGGGGGCTGTGGGTGGAGGGGGTCATACCACCTTTGCAGGGGGGTCGTGGGTATTGAGGGAGGGCTCTGAGGAGGGAGAGGGAGGAAGGGTAGACCCCAATCAGTGCCAAGGAACGTATTCCCTGGCACTGATAGTGCCTACCCCCATGGATTTCGTGGTGGTACAAAACCCCACGAAATCCATGGTGGTATGCGGGGTCCTGATACTGCAGGTGGTATAGTGACGGACGCTGGGCTGGAGACTGAAGTCTCCAGCCCAGCGGTCATTCCCACCCTGGCGGTTGGAGTGTAGAAGTGGTGGTTTGCCATGGCGGTTACCGCCATGGCCGTAATTCAATTTTTTTTTCCGCCGGCCTGTTGGCGGTATTAACGCCACTTTTACTCCGACCGCCAGGGTTGTAATGAGGGCCTAAGTGTCTAGAGGAAAAGCGTAAGCTGCCCAAACTACCAAAAGGGTTGCTCTGTCTCCTAATTCAAAAGTACTTTCTATGTATCTCATGTTATTGAGCCCCTCATTCTTTCTTGAGAACTTGCCAAATTGACAAATGTGCTCCTGATGGGAAAAATAATCTATGGTTCAAATAGGCCTGTAAAAAATAATCAAATGGAGTTTGGGCCAACCAAGGCATACATCTTCCATATCCTACCCGACTGAACAACTGTGTTGCCTATCTAGGCAAAGAAGGCATGGACTCTGGCTTTCTCCCCTCCTTCCTCTCCATAACCCCACAGTATTGCCTTTTTTGTGTCACTTGTCAAACACACAACATAGGGAAGGGTGCCTAAACCTCCTTCACTGCATGTGCACCACCTTGGGGGACTTTCATCCACCTTCAGTTGATTTCATCCAAAAGCCTTTATGTTGCTCTTATATTTATGTTCTGTTTATAGTTTGCATGTTCTCTGGATGGATTGAAGACTACCCATCTGGCTGGACTGATGACATCAGAGTAGCCAAAATCAGGCTAAAATAATTAATTCCTAGGTTTGGGATACTTCTGCAGGTAGGGAGAGACAAGGACACAAACTCTATGTTATCTGTGGTCCAAGTATTATGCATGACATTAGGAATCAACACTGCTTCCACTGTGCTTATCATTTTGAGTTCTCCAGGCGGGTGGAACTGTTCATTGGTACTTTAAAGAACAAGATAGGTAAGATTTGTAATGAAACTGAGCTTAGTGACTTGGAGCTTTACCTTTAGCCCTTTGGTCAATTTGAACAACTTCTAACCAAAAAGCAAAGCTAAGTTCATGTTAAAATGTTATGGGTCTTTCCATGTCGCTTCTGTTGTCCTCATCAATGTCTCCAGCTTTTCTTGACTTACACTTGAATGACGGTGTGACTCTGCAGTATTGAAAACAGATTATTCATTGTATCAACAGGCTTCCATTCCCAGGTACAAGTTGTACGTCCACCCTGCCCAACCAAAGCTTCCTATTGTTTGCAATCTGGTGGATGTACCCATGCAAAATTAATCAGTACAAACAGGCACTCCAACCCTGTTGGTGAGGTCTATCCCAGATACTGCTCACCACCAACACCGCTTCACACAACCATGCCTAACTGCCTGTCTGCATCCATGCTTTGCTCTGCAAAAGGACCACCAAATCAAAAGACTCCAGACTTTTTACAAGCCATCCCTGCATCTGCTCCTGCCAGTTGAGAAGTTTTTTGTCTACTGCACAAGCTGTGATCCCTCAAATGATCCTTGACCTCTTCCTACAATGCTTGGATGATATCTTGTCGCAGCTATTCTTGCCCAACCCTGTTTAAGGGATGTCTTCCTTCTACCTCATCCATGGACCTTCTAGCAGGTTTTCTCCTCTGCAATCCTATTTGTCTCTCTCATCCTGTTGCTACGTCTGCAGCAGATAGTTAGTGATGCAGAAATCACTGACCATTCCTGAGCCCGCTGCCCACCTCCAGGACAAACACTCACTTTCTCATGGTAATAATTTCCTATATTTCCTGGAGCAATATAAGTTGAACCTCTACCTTTCTTTGACTGGATTTTGCCCTCTTGCCCACTGATTCTAAAAGAGAACTGACCCTGGTTCCTGTCCATTTAAATGAAGACGAACAATGCTAGAAAAATACCTGCATGGGTCCCTCCCCCGTAAATATGATAATGTAACTGTACAAATTCCTCTATCAACTCTGAATTTTTGCTTTTAATGAACAGCAAATTTCAACCCCTGCTGTTCAAGTTAATAGCAATGCTTTTGGGCTGGGTTGCAAAACTAGAAATGGCAGCTCCTTTGTGAGCCATAATGTTTGTAACTTTTTCTATCATGCCTGGCTTGATTCTGAGCTATACTTGAGTTCTTCAAACTCTCATGAGGGGTGCTCTACACATGTTATCAAACCTGTGACTTATATGGATTGTCTTTCATCTGTAGTAACAGGTCCTATGCCTGGTTAGGGAAGAACTGATCTGGAACCAGCTATACTGCTCATATTGCACCGACCATGATATATACAATAGTACAACTCTGCACCTTTTATAACAGACTGCCTTTTAGAAATAGGTTCTCTGGTTGGCAGTCAGTTTGCACTCTGTCCAAGCAGGGACCCTCTCTCTAGTCAGGGTAAGGAAGATGCACAGCTCAGATAACCCCTGCTCACCCCTTTGGTAGCTTGGCACAAGCAGTCAGGCTTAACTCAGAGGCAATGTGTAAAGTATTTGTACAACCACACACAGTAACACTGTGAAAGCAGCACAAAAGGACACCACACCAGTTTAGAAAAATATACAATACTTATCTAACTCAAACAGGACCAAAACAACATAAATCTAATATACACAAGCAAAGATATTACTTTTTAAAGTAAAAAGAGTCTTAATCCATAGAAATCAATGGATGCATTGTTTTAGCACAAAGTACCTGGTATGTGTCAAAAATAAAGCTGCACTGGCGAGCGTACATCGGAAAAGCAAGTGATGTATTGATACCTGACTCCTAAGTGAGGCCATGCATCGATTCTTGCTCAGCCGGCTAGTGATGCGCCGGTTTCCGGACAAGCAACCTCAGCTCCCTCTGGTGATGTTGAAGATTGTGACACCCAGGCACAATGCATGGAAAATCCAGATGCATGGCAGCATTGAATCCACACTGGGCCTGCAATGCGCTGATTTTATCAGCGCTGCGTCAATTTTTTAGCGCACTGCAGGCGCTGCATTGTTTTTTCCGCCGCTAGGCTCCAGTGCATGTATTTTCACCTTGGGTTCACCAGTTTCTCCTTTCAAAGACCCAGGGACTGGATGTGGTGCCACTTGGCAGGATAGGGGTCT
The DNA here is from genome assembly GCF_031143425.1 of Pleurodeles waltl. NCBI lineage: Eukaryota > Metazoa > Chordata > Amphibia > Caudata > Salamandridae > Pleurodeles > Pleurodeles waltl. Next base: position 961,608,343 of record NC_090439.1, read on the forward strand.
CAGCAAGAGAGCCCAGGTGCTGGCAGATGAAGTCCCTGAGACTTCAGAACAGGGGGCAAGCTCAGTCCAAGCCTTTGGTGAAACTTCACAAGCAGGATTTTAGAAAGTAAAGTCCAGTCCTTTCCTTCTTAAGGCAGAAGCAGCAGGCCAGTACAGCAAAGCAACAGGCAGAGTGACAGGTCCTTCTCAAGCATCAAGCTCTTCTCCTTGACAGACGTTCCTCTTAATCCAGAAGTAATCTGAAGTTGTGGTGCCAGCAGTCCAATATTTATACTCATGTGTGCCTTTGAAGTAGGAAACCTTCAAAAGAAAGTATTTGTAGTGCACAAGACTGTGCCTCTTTCTTGCCCTGCTTCAGACACACTCTAGGGGTTGGAGACTGTGTTGTGAGAGAGCAGGTACAGCCCCTTCAAGTGCAGGTGTCAGCTCCTCCCTCCCACTCTAGCCTAGGAAGTCTCATCAGGATATGCTGGACACACCTCACCTCCCTTTGTGTCCCTGTCTGGAGTGGATTCACAAACAGCCCAACTGTCAGTCTGACACAGAAGTGTATTCAGCAGCCAAGCAGAGACACAGAATGGTTAAGCAAGACAATGCCCACTTTCTAAAAGTGGCATTTTCAAACCTACAATCTAAAAACCAACTTCACTAAAAGATGTATTTTTAAATTTTGAGTTCAGAGACCCCATCCTCCACATCTCTATCTGCTCCCAATGGGAAATTACACTTAGAAAGTATTTCTAGGCACTCCCCATGTTAACCTATGGGAAAGATAGGCCTTGCAATAGTAAAAAACAAATTGGTAATATTTCACTATCAGGACATGTAAAACACACTGGTATATGTCCTACACTCCAAATACACTGCACCCTGCCCATGGGGCTACCTAGAGTCTACCTTACGGCTAACCAACATATAGTAAAAGGGGAGGTTTGGACCTGGCAAGTGGGTGCATTTGCCAGGTCGAACTGGCAGTAAACATGGCACACACAGACACTGCAATGGCAGGTCTGAGGCAGGTTTACAGGGCTACTCATGTGGGAGGTACAATCAGTACTGCAGGCCTCATTGTAGCATTTGATTTACAGGCCCTGGGCACCTCTTGTGCACTGTTCTAGGGACTTATTGGTAAATCAAATGGATACATCAATCACTAATACAATTTAGACAGACAGCATATGCACTTTAGCACTGGTTAGCAGTGGTAAAGTGCCCAGAGTCCTATTGTCAACAAAAACAGATAAAATAAATAGGAGGAACGAGGCAAAAGGTATGGGGGATGACCTCACAAAAAGTGCCAGGTCCAGCACTGCCCACAGAGATTTCAGAGATTACCCGTTTCTTTGCTATCTTGTTTCCTAGATGTGGAATATTACTGTCTATCTACAAAATCCGGCAACAAGCCAAAGTATTGAATGCAGTGGCAGACACAACTCCAATTGCCCTTGAGTTGCTTTCTGACCAACCGGAAGCACACAAATTGTAATTTTACAAATTGGGATAAATCTAGATTTTGCCATGGCCACCAAAGGCATGGTTTGTGTAATCATCAGCTCAGAATCTTGCAATTTTTTACCTTACAACTCTTGAAGCATATATGAGCAGATTGATCAAATATATGAAAACGTTATGAGCGAACACACAATACATTACTGGATGAGTTTTGAAGTGTGGAGAATTTGGTTGAACTTGAGCAATATGTTTGGAGTCTGGTGGAAGGAATATTATTAAAATTCTGTTGGTTACCCTTTGTCATCCTTATTCTGCTTTATATTATTGTCAGAGATTGAACTGACTTCATATATTCATTACTTGAATTGAGGGTACCGCTCCATCTTGCCAAGTAAAAAAATCATGATAATCAGGATATTTACTGGAGGTCTAAATATGGGGCTTCAGAATGTTTTGAGTCTGTTATGAACTTGGAAGCAGATTGTTGACTGATCACTGATTGTCCTAATATGTACTAATAAATAGTGCAAGAGAGAAGGGTTCTCAGTGTCAACTATTGCCTTAATGTAAATGTACCTGCTGCAGCCATGTTTTATTGCTCATGCTAACTGGGCATAAAGGAAATGCCTGCCTAGGATGTCTAGACACTCGCTTTCATCTCTTGGCTTTGAGAAGAGGAAGTGTTGATTAGCTTGCTCAGCCAAAAAGTTTCCATTCCTGTTCCAACTGAATACCATCTTTCTTGTGGTATCAGTTTCTAGCACCTAAATGCTTTCTTTGTTTTATTTAAGAATATCACTCCTTTTAGAAGCATGACTGTGAAATGATGTGGCCAATCAGGAATAGCAAACTTACAGCTTTTTGAATGCATTCATTTCATTGCTCCTGAATGCAAGATTACGTGTGTGCAGCAACCAAATTTGGTACTCGAGGTTGTCTGTGAAGAAGAGTGCAGGAAAGTGTTATATCTATTACTGACACTATCTTTCTCTCTTCCTAGTGCTGGTGCACAATCAGGCTGCTTAGCACCACCCACACTCCTTTGCACCATTGTAAGGTGAATGTGTCATGCCTAGCTTAGGTTTTGTACTGGAAGTGTTCCCTTCTTGTTCAAAATACTATGTTTATACTAACTTTTAAACTTTTCCCACTGCAGATGAGTGCTGTAAATTGTAGCACATATGCAAAGAGGGAAAGGTTAGTCAAAATAAAAGCATTTCTCCTTTTCATGCCTGCTTATAAGGCTATTTTGGTCCAAACCCTGTCTACGTTTGTTAGTAGTGGTTTTTGCAGCAAGAGACATGGGATGGTTGCATGGTAATGCCCAAGCCCCACCCATGGAATGCCTGCTTGATACTGAGTAATACAACACAGCTCTTTGCACTGCTTTGCGTTACTTTGAGGCAACTTTTGCAAGTTTTGCACTGGAAATGTTATTTAAAAAAACATTTTCAGGCAGGTGATGCAAACCCTGTGCAAAATGTTCGTAAATCTATCAGTATGTTAAATGAGGTCCGTAGTATGAAAACTGGCTATGTGTCTAGTTGAAGGCTGTCATCAATTGCCAGTACTGTACAGCCAATAAAAAACAATCAGTCAATCAGTAGATTTGTGGAGCACTACTTGTAAGCCTTTAAGGTATTCAGGTGTTGGCAGGGTCTAGTCGATTAGCTGACAAGCCACATCTTCGGTGACATTTGGAACTCTGGAAGAGATGGGGAGGTCAGGAGGTGAAAGGGTAGCTCATTCTTTGCCTTTGCTGCGTTGTAGGTAAAGAAGTGACCTCCTCATCTGGTATGTCAAATGTAGGGGGTGAGGGTTAGAAGAAGGGATGCAGAGAAGTGGTGTCTTCTGGGCTTATGGAAGTTCAAGGAGTTATTCAAGTAGGCAGGTCTGCAGTTGTGTAGGGTCTTGTAGGCATGGGTCAGGAGCTTGAACTGGCATCTTTTCTGCACAAGGAGCCAGTCGGGTTCCCAGAACTTAGGGGGTGATGTGGGTTCACCTGGGCATATCCAGGTCAAGTCTGGCTGCAGCTTTCTCTATGGCTTGTAGTCGGAGGAGGAGGTGAGCTGTGGTCCTTTTGTAGAGAGTGTTGTCATAGTTCAGTCTGCTTGAGTTGAGGGTCTGGGTGAATGAGGGCCTAGATCTTTGGGGTAGTCATTTGAATATTTTACAAAGCATGTGGAGGATGAAGAAGCAGGAGCAAAAGACAGAGTTGACCTGAGTCATCATGGTTAGCTTGTTCTCCAGAATGATGCCTAGGTTCCTAGCATGGTCAGTAGAGTAGGGTAAAGTTCTGAGGGCCACCGAAATGCATCCTATGGGAAGCTTTTGTTACTGAAATGCAGTTGTGGAAGACGGTGTTGGTGGTGTCTTCAAAGAAGGAGAAGATGAGTTGTGTGTGATGGGCATAGGATATGATGGTGAGTCCATGGGTTTTGGCGATGCTGGCCAGTGGTGTCATAAGTGTTGAAGAGAGTGGGGCTGAGCGAGGATCCTTGGGGTATTCCACCGATGACTTCAGTAGGTTCAGAGGTGAAGGGGGGAAGATGGACTTTTTTCAGACTTTGTGATGAGTGTGTCGTGGGAGACAGTATCAAAGGCTGTTGAGAAGTCTAGGAGGATTGGAGGATCGGAGCCACATTCTCACCTCAGTCAATTAGGGCTTGGATGCAGTTGATAGCTGCGATGAGGGCTGTCTCTGTGCTGTGGTTGCTGCAGAATACAGATTGGGAGCTCTAAAGTAAGAGGTTCCATTCCAGGTGTGAGGAGAGTTGTTGGTTGATGGCTTTTTCAAATACTTTGGCAGGGAATGAAAGCAGGCAGATTGGTTAGTAGTTGTTGAGTTTGCTTGGATCTGACAATGGTTTCTAGGGGGTTTACTTCTGCATGTTTCCAGTCCTCGGGGAAGTTGACAGGGCAATTTGGTTTTAAACAGGCTGGTAAGAATGTGGCTGGTGATAGCTTTGCATAAGTTGAAGATGTGATGAGTGTGTGGGTCGGTTGGATTTGGGTTAACCGAGTTCATGATGGAGACGTTGTCCTGTGGGGGAAGCTGCCTCCATTTGGTTAGTTGGATGTCTGTGGTGGTAGCAGGGTTGTTGTGTTACTTGAAGAGTTTGGTGGCCTTGGGCTGGTGTTGAAAGTTTCTATAGTTGTTGGCGATCTTGTTGTGGAAGACGTTTTCAAGGTTGTCGCACAGTTTTTGTGAGGGAGTAATGTTGTTTGCTGCAGCTGAGGGGTTGGACAATTATTTTACCATGTTGAAGAATTCTTTGCTGTTATTATAGGTGGAGGCTAAGTGTTGTTGGTACACTAGCACTTCCAAGACCTCAATTACAGTAAGGTGCTGTTGCTTGCAACATTCAGACTTATTTGGTTATATTTAACACGCCCTTGAATATCAAGTTTGCAATAAACAAGGCGTGTTAAATGTCTCATTTATTGTAACCAATGCTAGTTGATTATGCATGTTGTATCCCACCTGCTAAATTCATGCCAACTGTAACTGCCAAAACCTGTGCTCTTCACAATGTGATCTGTATTGAACATGTGCCACAATCAGAAGGATAATTGCACATTTCCTTAACAAGCAATCACCTGCCAAAAGGCACATGTGCACATTTGATTATTTAAGGATGCATGTCAGTCTGACGCCTTGCTTGGCTTCGTACCTATTGCTCTGCTCACCTGTTTCCAGTCAAGTCAAGTTCCTTGGCCTCCAGCCTGCCTGCAGTCGAGTTCCAGTGTTCTGGAGATGTCAGCCTCCTGCGGAGTTCCGGCTCTCTTCTTCCGTCTTCTGTCGATCCCATATTTCCTGTAAATGAGAAAAAATAAGAAAGGTGAAAAAACCCAGTTCAGGTTCTTCTGAAGTTTTCAAGCAAGTAACTTAATTTCAAGGTAAAGAAAGATTACTCGCATAATGCGTGCTGCACTAAAATCCATGAAACAAAACAGAGCTCTGTCTTTTAAATAATTTAAGACAATAAGAACTACTGTGAATTATGGTTTGGGTGGGAAACCAAGATACCGCTAAACAGACATTAAGGAAAGACGTGTTTCCTGTAACAAGCTCTTTCCTGAGAATTAGAAGATCTGAAAAAGAGCAAGTTTATCAAAACTATCACTGACAAGAGATAACGCCAGAACACAAAGAAGCCCTGTCTCTCAAGTTGATTGTTTTTTTAGTTTGGACATTGTTTCAGAGACTCTGGGAAAGTATTGTAAAAAGAGAAAGAGACTCGTTCAGTCTTGGAAATGTATGTAAAGAAAGCACAATGTCTCAACAATAACTGACATTATGCAATGTATAATGCTGCAATAGTTTATGCAAGTCCAATCTATTAACAAAGTAATTATTTTGCAGCCCAGAATCCTAAAAACCGAGAACCCAGTATTTTGAGAAATCAGTAGTCCTGACGCCCAACACGACATGCAGTCCAGGGTCCAGCAGTCTGATTCTGCTGTCCTCAAAGCAGAAGCCAGTATTTTCTCTATTTCTCTTCCCAAACCCCTTTCCCCATGAGGACTTTTGAGAGGGCAATGTACTCTTCATTGTGGTCATGTTAGTCCTCACCAGGATTGGGGAACTGTCATCGCCCCTTAGGAACCCATGGATTTCAGGTGAGTGGCTTGCACAGAACACTAAGGCATCTTTCTTTGATTTTCTCAACTTTCTGTGGTAGAGGTTGAGTGTGTCCTTGCTTCTGTGCCATCTCCTTTCCAGTAGTTTTCAGGGTCATTTAGAGGCTCTGAGGTCTTCAGAGTACCAGCTAGCCTGCTTTGTGGATCTTCTGTGGGTGTTGTTGCCAATAGGAGCAAGTCTGCTGGTGCAGTTGGTGATCCAATTGTTTCTGATGTTCTGATCAAGATTGTTGGGCAAGGTGGGGTGGTGGTGTTGAGGGCATTGATCCATGTGTCCTTTGAGACTTTGCTCTAGCTGTGGTAGGGGGCATTGGACAGACTGGGGGTGGAGGTCTGTGAGCTGGGGATGTTGAAGTGTACAACAGATGTTGTCAGTCCAGGTGCGTTCCATGGTGTGGCTGTACCTGATGCAGTCGCTGGAGTTGAAGATGGGTTCTAGAGTGTGGCTTGCAGTGTGCGTGATGTTGTGGATGAGTTGTGTGAGTCTGATGCTTTTCATATTGGTGAGAAGATTGATAGTGTTGATGTTACTGTGGTCGTTGAGATGGAATTTGAGGTCACTGAGGAAAATTTAGTTGTTGGAGTCTATGGCGAGGGGGGTGTTAAAGTCGGTGATGAAATTGAAAAAGGTTGGGCGGGGGTAGGCGAGAGTGCCCCCGATGGTGGTGGTTTTGCTGTTTGTTTCGAGTTAAAAATTGATGTGTTCCATAGCTGGGGTTATGTGATCATTTGAGGTGGTGAAATGGATGGATTTCTTGTGTCTGATAGTGATCCCTCTTCCAGACTTGTTGATGGTGTTGCAGTGGGTTATCTTGTATCCTTCAGGTATTGCAGTGGTGATGTCAGGCACAGAAGTGGGGATGAGCTAGGTCTCAGTGAGGAAGAGAACATCAGGTGTGAGGGTGGAAATGAGGTCCCAAATCACTGTGATGTGTGTGCACAGTGAGCATGTGTTGAGAAGGGTGCTTGTGAGTTGGTGTTTTTGGTCAGGTGGTATCTGTGGTGTGTTTGGGGTGGAGCTGGTCAGTGGGCTGGTGTGTGTGCTGTGGTAGATGAAAGGTCCTACCACAGAGCATGGCTCAGCATGTTGGCAGTGTTTGTTGCAGCGTCTGGTGTCAAGAGTGTAGAGCTCAGTGATGGTATATCTTTGGGGAGGCTTGAGGGCCAAGGGTCATGGTACTGATGGATGCAGACAGGCTTACCTTTGGCACATCTGCGGCACACCTGCAGTGCATCTGCTGAACACGTCCGCTGCCTGGGTGGCCACTATTAAGTAAGTCCTTGGATGAGCAGGGCTTCTCCTGGTGGGAAAGAACAGTGAGCGAGAAACACCGGACGGAAAAACCCGGCAGCAGCAGTGTAACTGGATTAGTCTTCAACAAACAGAAAGTGGCGGCCATAGGCAAATGTCAGGCTAGAGATTTCATATTTTGAGCATTTAAGTTGTATCACAATTTGGTGCCAGAATGCTGAGTTTTATATTTTTTGTGTATTTTATGTGTTTTGTATGTCTTATTTTTGCATGAAGTTTCTATGTGTTAAAATGCAAACTTATGCAAAATTCATGCAGCACAGCAACCACACTTGCTGTGCTATTTAGTCTGAGAAGGCAAATGCAAGAATGCGCCACAGTTACTAAATTATGACACTGTCCTACTCTCTTTCTCACGCTGACGAAAAATCAGGCCGTTTAGCACCACCACACACCTTTGCACTTTCTGCGTCATGTCTGGCGTATGTTTTAGACTGGAAGAGCACCGTTTCAGGACAAAATGCTATGCTTTGACAAACCTTAAAATTTCTCACTTTGAATGTGTGCTGCAAAGTGCAGCACACAAGAAATAGCGAAAAGTTTGGAGAAATAAAAGTAACCTCAGTGAATCAATATTTTTTGGCACAAAACACTACTATTCTTAGAAGATAGGATTTTGCATTAAAAATCATGGGTGATTGTATGTGAAAGCCCATGTCCCACCAATGGAAAGCACTCCTATAACTCAAAGACATCCGAAGCTGATTTTCATTACTTTCTGGTAACTTTCTGGTAATGTCCAAATGAACGTTTGTGCCAGTTTGTGTCACTTTTGTAACGCAAACTCCGCACAAAAAGTTAGTACATTTTCACCTAGGAGTTAGGTTCATTAAATGGCTGGTAGGATAGTGTTTAGTGAAGCCTATTTGTAAACAAGGCATTTCAACATTTAAGGAAAACTTTCAGTGTTAGTTCGAGTAGCAGACCAGGAGCGGCCATGGGGTGTCGCTTCTGGAAACAACATTTCACAGTCTGTAATTACTCTTCTAAGAGTGGAAAGGTGAAGCTTGACTGCTTTCAGGCCTGGAAAGCTTACATTTTCTAAAATGATTGATTGCTCTGGTGTAACACCCTTCAGCTCCCAGTTATGTCATGTTCTCCTGTCCACTTCTACTAAAGCTTCAAATGCACGGTAGGGCTGCGGACAGAGAATCGTGTGTGGGATTGTGATTTTACATAGCAGAGTCCAAATGAGGTGAATGCAAAGCAGTGAAGAGAGTATGCTCCTATATATCTGTCATTTGGACATCAGGGATAGTGCGGTGGATGCTTCTGTCGTCACTTGTTTTTATAAAGCCTTATGTTGAAGTCAAATAAGAGGAAATGAAGAGCCCTTTTGGAAATTCTGTTTGGCCATACGCAACTGGTATCTTTTGGCTCAATGTGCAACATATGGGCTTTTAAATACTGAATTACACATTTCAAGTATCTACAGCAAGGGAAATGCTGATTGTTTAGTAAAATATTAAGGGAGGCCGATGGCGGCTATTGGCCAGTTCTAAGAAGGCAGGGACACATTTTTTCAGAATTATTTTAAACAACCCATCTGCCAGCAAATGAGTCCAGAAGAAAAACACAGTTATAGCTGGTCAGCTGAAGCTTCCACCAGTGTGTAATCAAGAATGTCAGTTTCAAATTTGTATTTTCAGTTTTGAACATTTCCTTCACTAAACTACTGAAATTAGAACAAGCACAGAGAAATAAAGTCGGATTTTTTTTTAAAGTGGCACCACAAAATATTTTGGCCCTCATTACGACCCTGGTGGTTGGCAGAGAAGTGGCGGTCTTACCGCCAACAGGCTGGCGGTAAAAAAATTGGAATCATGACCATGGTGGTTCCCGCCATGGTCGTCCTCCACTTCTCCGAACCGACCGCCAGGGCGGAGACGACCGCTGGGCTGGAGACTTGGGTCTCCAGCCCAGCGGCCATCACAAGGCCGCCGGCGGTATAGAATGGCCCGGCTGACCGCCATGGATTTCATGGGGTTGGGCACCGCCATGAAATCCATGGCGGTACGCGCTATCAGTGCCAGGGAATCCCTTCCCTGGCACTGATAGGGGTGTCCCCCACCCCCCAACCCCCACCCCGAGTCCTACAGAACACCGCCACGCCAAATCACGGAGCGTTGAGGGGGCGGTGGAGCAACCTCCCCTTCCCCGCCGACCGCCAGTATGGCTGCTGGCGGCTCTCCATCCGGAAAAGGACGGGGGGCTGCCAGCAGTCATAATTCGCCGAGCGGAAAACCGCCACCACTTGCGGTCCTCAGCACGGCAGTCCCTCAGCGGTCTTGTGAAAAGACCGCTGAGGTTGAAATGACCCCCTTTGTTTGAATGAGGTAACATTATATTATTTGACCCTTAGATCTGATAAATGGCAGCCACAATTTAAAATGTAAATTCTGCACAAATATTTGTCGAGGTTAACTCTACTGTGTAACAAGGAACCACAACGATGTGAGCCATAGGGGGTCATTACGACCCTGGTGGACGGCGGTAATTTGGGGAAAGGTACTGCCAACAGGCTGGCAATACCTTTTCTCAAATTATGACATTGGCGGTTTACCTCAAGCTAAACCGCCAATGTACCACTCTGTCCACCAGGGTGGTAACACCCGCCGGGCTGGAGACCTTGGTCTCCAGCCCGGCGGCCGTCACAATCCCACCCTCGGGATTATGGCCCTGCCGACCGCCATGGTTTTCGTGGCAATCTTACTGCCATGAAAACCATGGCAGTAGGCACTATCAGTGCCAGGGAATTCCTTCCCTGGCACTGATAGGGGTCTTCCCTGGCCCCTCCCCAGAGTCCTCCCCCAACCTCCCCCTCCTGACCCCCTCCCGACATCCACACACCCACATGCGCCCACATACACACTCATACACACACACATACCCACATCCACCCACGCACGCACACATACATACCCACACCCTGCAACACACACTAACATACACTGTAGCACACATGCATTCACAGCACACAACATACACGTACACTCACATTCATTCAGTCAGACCCGCATGCATGCATACAAAAACAGACATACCCCCACACACTCAAACACCCCCACACACACACACAACACCCCCACCCCCTCTCCTGTCGGAGAACCCGACTTACCTGCTTGCAGTGGGTCCTCCGGCAGGAGACGGGACGCGGAGCTGCTGCCAGCAGCAGCGTCCACCAGCAAAACTCTGCCAGGCCGTATCATGGCTCATGATACAGTAGGTGGTGTATTTCTGGTGTGACGCTGCTGCTGACAGCAGCGCCACCTTACTGCCGTCCGCCGCCGTGACCGTCGACGGAATACCGCCAACCTTCCGGCGGTATTCCATCTACGGTCATAATGCGGTTGGCGGCTGGTAGCCATGGCGATGGTATGTTGGCGGCCGTCGCCTGGAGGTAGGATGGCATTTACCACCAATGTCATAATAAGGCCCATAATGTCGTATTGAGGACGGTGGTTAAGGTCAAATGTACATACATTTAAAACGTACGTAAAGCTATAAATCGAGTTGCTTTGTTCTGAAGTATGAACTATTTATTTGGATACAAAGTTTACTTATTCTTTGATTTTTATAGACAAGTAAGTTCTCCAAGGCACTGTTTTATCCATTTCTGCGCCTCATTACTGTCATTTATTAATGAAAAATTTTAATTTTGCACCACTTTTGCCTCAAAAAATGACGGTATTGCGGCACAAAAAAGTATAAATCAGGGCCTAAGTGCATAAGGCACTTTATCATGGCTGTCTTTCTTTACTACATTCATCAGGTAAAATGACTCGTTCTGTTACTAAAATCTTGAATATTGGTAGGAATCTTAATTTATCTTACCTTAAAAAAACGGAGCAAAGAGGACGTGGGTTTGAGTATGCTTAAGGTGGAGGCCGGTAAGTGAAGTTCCCATGAAACCCGCTACCTGCTTGTTTTATTCCATGGCAAGGAGCAGTGTCTTCAACCTGAATCGGTAGCAGTCTGAAGAGTGAACCTGAGGGTACATTTTAATGATGTGTTGGACACCGAGGTCTCTCTCCTGGAGGCTATGGAGCCAACGGTGGTCTGAACCATGAGCATGCTCCCTTGCCCAGGAGGGCCATGATACGTCAGATTCCTGAGTAGACTGAGAGTGTTGCTAAAAAATAGCAGCAACGGACTGGAGATGTGCCCTGTCAGCTGGTGAGTATCATAGGAGATGGAGTGACTCCACTGCTCAGAGATTTTGAAGTGACGACGCCCCAATACACCTTATGAGCGATGCTGGAAGGTGCATTTCCTCTGCCACAGGACATGCAAACCTTCCTGCGACACCATGTTAGAAGAGAGTCCTGCTGATCACACTGTTCGGCCATGGTCACTCAACCATCTCCTTATTACAACACTTTCTATCTAGGCCACACCAGCACCACTGGACATTTTGTATTCCTGAGTTCATACATTCTGCATGCCCATGCTGTAGGACATCTTTGTACATCTTGACTCTTTGGTCTCTTTGCAATTCTATTATCATCTTTCAACCTCCTGACACGCTTGGAATGTGTGCTAGCAATAGTGACCTAAACCAGGATTTTGCATAGTGACTGTTTTCCTGGACTATGAGAGTCTCTGTGGTTCACTGGGTTTCAGTGCCTAGCTTTTATCACCCCCATCTATGATTGTTTATTCACACTGACTCCTGCATTTCACCCTTCTAACTGGAGTGCTTCACCTGCTGAGTCTGGTATGTCCCTTTCTGTTCACCCTCCATTAGATGTCACCTCTAAACTGTCAAACTCAACAAAGGAAGATGCGGTTCTGAAAGGCATTCTCTGGAGAGGCAAAGAGGAGTCAGCAGCAAAGAAATTCATTACCATTGTGGACTGGGGCTAGATATGTATACCTGAATTATTTTTCCCTCAAGATGTCTGTGACAATCGTACAAGAGACATTGGCAGATGCCAGTGCGGAAATAACATCCATGCTTACCAACATTCCTTCTTTTCAAAACCAAATAGATTCTGATGAGGCTCACCATGGCAGGGGATGAGATGGACTAGGCTGCAGTGATGCAGGACTGGGGCCAGGCAGTGCTTAATTTGTGATTGTTGTTTCCGGTGCTGAGCACTGGCACTTATTTCTTAGGGCTGGGGCTTATTCTTCTGCATCAAGCATGTGCTGCGAGCAAAAGACACATATGGGAAAGACAGAGGAAGGGAAAAATGAAAAAGTGTCATAAAGGGAGAAAGTAGAAAGCTGCAAGAGTGAGCTGAATGGGGAGGGCGTGGCTTGATATGGATTGAAGAGGCCCGAGATAGCTTCAGGATTAGGCCTCCTTAGTATTCAGTGTTCACACATTTAATTGCAACAGCTGCGTGTTTAAGAGGAGGGTTTTAGGCACCGGCACCTTTTTATTTACAAATTAAGCACTGGGGCCATGGGTTGTGCTGCCTTTGTATGAAAACAGTTGCCTCAAAAGACAGAAGTTGCTGTGACAGTATGAGCATTTCGGGACTCCTAGAGGACAGTGAACTAAATGACATGCTGTCGTTTATTGCCCCCTTCTTACTGAACCAGAAGACATGACCTTTACATCATCTCCAGGATTTCACAGGGTCCACAGGTTCCACTCTGAAACATAACCCAGATTAGGGCCTCCACAGAATAGCCTGGCATGTTTTGTTTGACACTAGCAAGCCGGGCAAATGTGGCTGATGAGAAGATCCCAGGCTTTTCCCAGGAGACAAGCATGAAGAGGAAGAAGTTCCTAGCTCCTCACCCACAGACCCACAAAATGATTATTCACTATGGGTTGTTGGAACCAGCCACTATGCATATCAAAGCTGATAGGAAGAATAGAACATGTATGAGCCTGATAATCTGGAGAGGTATTTAGAGGACCTTGATGTCAGAAGCATGTACACATCTCATACTGCAGGTGATTAATCATCTGCTGTCTTCTCATCACCTGTCATGTAGTCAGGGTAAGAAACCATCACCCTCATCCCAGTTGATGATACAGATAGGTTGAAATCAGTAAAGAGGTGACAGACTAGTAAATCATGACCACCAGAAATGACAATATCAAAGGGTAGGAACAGAAATACTTTTAGTACACTGCACACATTTTGAGGTCATTGTGTTTCAAAAGACCCTACCAATCCTAATCCTGAAGACCTAGATACATATCAATGGCTTTTATGTATTTTTAAAAGTCTTCTTCAGGCATCAGTGATGATCACTTTTATGGTGAGTGAGGTGGAGGGGCTTGATCATAAACCCTGCCTGTTTAGGCATACTGTTGTGTCCCCTTAGGCCTTACCATGCTCAAAAGCTGCCTTACTTATTGTGGATCTTAAGCTGTTAGCATACTTGACAACTCTTTTTTATTAATTGTTTCATGGCCCTTGCACTCCCCATCTATTGTAACTCTCCATACTCTGCACCCTTCCTGGTGGCATTGGTGTCTGAGATCTCTCCATCAAATTGTGTCCAAATGCACACTCCTATCTCTAGTCCCAATAATACTGCATTAAATACCCTACAGGCATTCTATATTCTCCCCGTGCTCACACCCATCTGCTCAGTGCTATCTAATACTGGTGATACCTTGCATGGACATGAGGAAGTGAAAGCACTTCGCAATCCGTCTCTCATAGACCTCTTACCTTCCTCTTTCTGAATATCAATGGGCTGTCCCACTACATCAGGTGGAAAAACTGCTTCATTCTCCACCACTAAACCTCCTGACAGTGTACTCCAAAAGGCCCGCCCCTCCCCATCTGAAGCTGCAAAACTGAGGAAGGTCTGAGTCATTTGTGCTTGTGCTGGGTCAACATCTTGACCTGCACCATTGAGCACCCTCAACTACTGGCAGGGGGAATTTACCATTTTGTTGTGAAATATTCAACTTATCTCAATCCAGAAATTCTCAATAGATACCAAGGACTGTTATATCTTTGTGAAAGTGTCTCTTCAGGCATCAGTGATGGTTGTGAACTCTGTAAATGCCCCCATTGGGTGCAAACAATATTTTGTTTACCAGACTGTACAGGATCTTCGTTGAATTTGACTATAGTGAAAGATATACAGGGCAGCAGGAAAATGATGAAGAATTTGTCTTGTGTAGCTCCTGTGCAACAGAATTGAGTAATACCAAGGTCCATGATGTTTTGAGGGACCTCATATTTCACCACCTACCTGGCAATGCATGGAGGCTTCCACATCTGCTTAATAGTGATTAAACCTTTGTATAGTGTGTGTATTACCTGCATACAGATGGATTTTTTTCTTGCCTCAGCCTCCATACTACCCAGTGATGTGCAAAGTACTATCATGAAGGAGGCAATTCTTACCATGTGCTGATACAGCTGCAACTCTGTTTGGGGTTGGTGACACCACCGTCTCATCGCTGGCGTATGAATATATATAAGTAAACGTTACCTATAGAAAAAAGAAAAAGCAATTGAACTGTTCAGACTTGGCCACTAACTAAGTTCTATGTGCTAACTTTCTGGGTGGCCAGTAAATCATATGTAAGAATTCATATGAGGAGGGACTCAGTCCAGAGGAAAAAAGCTCTAGATGATCATGAGTTATTTGAATTTGCCACTGTAACAGGTCGCCAACCCCTCATTCCATCAACACTGAGCTATAGCTAGGTTTGTGCTAAATATGCTAATTACATTTCAAGCTGATTATACTCAATAAAGGCTAAGGGGGAAGCAGTATAAACAGGGTGAGGCAGTGGGTAGACTGTGGGTGATTCAGCTTCGACAGAGGGAAGCAACATCTACTGTTACTGCGATTCGTAATACCCAGGGAGGCTAATCTACACATCATGGACATTCTCACAGAATTCATTGAATTTTTTAGAGATCTTAGTAAATCTGCTCATGGAACCACTTTCCATTAAGAGGAAGACGTTTTGGCTGGGGCCTCCTTACTGAAGTTGATTGCAGACCAACGTATGTTCCTTGACAAAATAGTGTAATCTATTGATGTCATGAGAATGAGAAAAGGCCTAGATGATGACAGGAAGAGGATTGCAACATAAATAAGGCTAGAATATCACAGGTGTTGTGTTAAGCATCAGATAAGGCAGAAATGAGGGCAACATGTGCCCCAAATGTAATCAAGCAATAATCTCATTGATTCCAAAATCTATCAAGGACACATTGGTCTTGTGAGGGATGATGAAAAAGTAGCCCTATCTCTAGATGTCCGGAAAGCTTTTGATCACATGGAATGGGGCTACCTTTTCAGGACAATAGATTGGGCAGGGTTGGGTAGAAGGAATTAATTAACAAATTGCCTACAACAGTTTCCTTTCTGACATGTTTACATGTTATATGTTCATGCAACATGATATTAAGAGCTATGTGCAGTAGATTTAGATAATAGCTTTTTATCAGTCTGGGCTAGATTCTCTGTAATTGTCACGCCGCACCGCGCGGTGCAAGCCGAGCGTTCGGCACAAGCCGGGCATTCGGCTCGGGTCGCGCATCGCGTTCCTAAGACGCGGCGCGCCCCGAGCCTTTCCTGCACCCAGCGAGGCCCCAGAACTTACATGGGGCCTCGCTCTGCTCTCTCTCTCCGTTTTGTTGGGGTCTCCTGACCCCTCTTACCTGTTTTTGCTCCTTCCTCTTTCTTCTTTCTTCTTTCTTTTTCTTGGGTCTGTTTATTGCACTTTCCTTTATGTCTTTTCCCCCTTCCCAGGTTACCTTTTTCTTCCGGGCATTCCTCATTCCCTATTCTCTATGGTTTCTACTCCATTCTGTTCTATCTACTTTTCCCTATCTAAGATGGTGTCCTTTTTATTCCTGTGGGTCACTTCCTGTTCTTTGGTATTTAAGGGAGGTGTTTTCTTCTTTTCTTTGCGCTGCAACACTCTCTGTTCAGATGGTGTCTTTGCTCCTGATTTCCTAGCCTTTTGGTTCTGGAATTCGCCAATTCTGTGTTATTTGACTTCAGTTCTTTTTGATTCCTGTTCTTCTGTTCTTGTTTTCAGGAATCTTCTGTTGGAGGTTTTTTCCCCTTTTTTGGAAGGTTTTTTTTCCCTCTGGCGCTATTTTCTGAAGGTCACGGTCTGTTCTTGGTGTTTCCATTGCCTACAGCACCGTGGCTACCAGAAAGAGTCGCCCCTTTTCGGGCCAAAGCCGAACAATCAAGATCCACGCCACTAGATCTGCAGATTCCAGGCGCAAGCAGCACGTGAGTCGTGACAGATTGCAGCGCCAAACCATCCCGACGTCTTCAAACACCATGGATGACACAGTGGTGGCTGCTGCAGATCCGGATCAATCTCTCCTGACGACGATTCAGCAACAAGCTCAAGAATTACAACAACTACGCGGTGAGAATGCTGCGTTATGACAGGCTTTGGCTTTCCGTAGAGGTGATGTTCCGACGCTCTCCGCCTCTACCCATCGTTTTTCTGGTGAACCAACCAAACTGCGTGAGTTCCTTGATTCATTAACAGTGTACTTCGCCTTCCGACCCACCCAATTCTCCCATGACAGAACAAAAGTGGGTTATCTCATCAGTGCCTTATCCGGTCCTGCCTTGGCCTGGGCAACCCCGATGGTATTATCCAACGATCCGGTATTGTCGGACTATCCCGCCTTCGTGAATCGCTTCAAGCAAATGTTTAGTCGTCCGGGATTGGAGGCCTCAGCGGAGGAAGCCTTATGCGACATTCATCAAGGCTCACAAGATGTCCTTCAATACATAACACGCTTACATCAGCTAGCGGCAGAGACCACCTGGGTGGAACGTACTTTGGTGACTTTGTTTCGTAGAGGACTCAAAGAAGAAATAAAAGATGAACTAGTACATTCCACCAGAGTGGAAGATCTTCGTGGTCTGATGGATCAAGCCCTTTCCATCGAGTATCGCCTTCAGGAACGGAGATCGGAGAAGAGAAGGAGTAGAGAGTCTTTCCAACCAAGCACTTCACTAGTTTATCCGCATCGTTCTGAGGAACCTCGCCCCCCTGCTAGAGACATCGAAGGAGAACCCATGCAGGTGGATACTACCCGAGGCCCTCTCTCCGCTAGCGAGCGGGAAGACAGACGAAAGAAAGGGTTGTGTCTGTACTGCGGTTCTGCCGGCCACATGCTTGTACCTGTCCAGTACGTCCATCAAGGCCATCGGGAAACGCCACTTCCCGTCCTCTGTAAGAAGGGAGGGGACGGGATTATCAGCTATACCTTCCATCAGTTCCTTTAATGACAATACCACATCCTTGTTTATAGTACCAGTCATGTTACAATTTCCTGACGGCCGTCAAGAAAAGACTATGGCACTACTAGATTGTGGAGCTAGTGGTATTTACATGGATAAGAAGTGGGCCACTACTCAACAAGTTCCTACACAACCTAAGGAAATTCCCGAACAAGTACACACAGTGGACGGATCCTTGATATCCTCGGGTCCAGTTGATACAACTACCCTGATGCTGAGTTTACAGATCGGTAACCATCAAGAACACATCTCCTTTGATCTCATAACATCCCCCAACCATACCATCATTCTTGGAATTCCGTGGTTCATCAGACATAATCTATATGTGAACTGGGCAACCCGGACGGTCTCCTTGTCTTCACAGTTTTGTCACGAGCACTGTTTTGCTTCTGACAAGTATTGGTCACCTAAGAGATCAATAATCACGGAAGGTACTACCGGTTCGACCATTAATACAGTCCAAGGAGTCCCTGAACACTATTTGGAGTTTCAAGATGTATTCCAAAAACCCTCCAGACCTGTGTTACCTCCACATCGAGATTACGATTGTGCTATTCCCTTGGAACCTGGCACTATCGTTCCTTTTGGAAGGATGTATTCCCTCACGGAACCTGAAAAGGAAGTACTAAAGGAGTATTTGGAAGAAAATATACAAAGTGGTCTTATTGTTCCATCGTCTTCTCCGACCGGGGCTCCTCTCTTTTTCGTACCCAAGAAGACAAAGGATCTTCGCCCTTGCCTGGATATTCGAGGCCTGAATAAGATAACTATTAAAGATCGTTATCCTTTGCCTCTCATCAGGGATATTCTAGAGGCAGTCAGAGGAGCTCAACGGTTTACCAAACTAGATCTACGGGGAGCCTACCACCTTTTACGCATTAAAGAAGGAGACGAGTGGAAAACAGCCTTTAGGACTCCATTTGGTCACTTTGAATACAAGGTAATGCCTTTTGGTCTCACTAATGCCCCCGCAATCTTCCAGAGGTTTATGGACTCAGTGTTTTCTGATCTTCTGAACCAGACAGTTGTAATCTACCTAGATGATATTTTTATTTATTCTAGAAATCCCGAACTCCATTCTTCCCATGTGAAACAAGTCCTTCAAAGACTCCGGGCACATCAACTATTTTGCAAACCAGAAAAGTGTGAGTTTGACAAGACGGAAGTCAAATATCTGGGTTATCATTTAAGTCCCACCGGCGTAGCTATGGATCAAGAAAAGGTACAAGCTATTCTAGATTGGCCTTCTCCAACTTCTATTAAAGAAACACAATGTTTTCTAGGATTAGCGAACTTCTATCGGCAATTCATCTTAGACTTTGCAAAACAAACTAGCCATATAACTCACACTTTAAAGAAGGAAATTTTAACTAAAGGGTTTGTCTGGACTAAAGCGGCCGAAACAGCCTTTCAAGATTTAAAGAAGGCATTCACTCAAGCTCCCATCTTAAGACATCCAGATACCAACAAACAATTTATTGTCGTTACCGATGCTTCTGAAAAAGCCATTGGAGCCGTCCTACTTCAACAACAAGAGGGCGATGGTCTTGAACATCCTGTTTTCTATTTGTCTCATATACTCTCTATTGCAGAACAACATTACTCAGTACTGGAAAGAGAATTATTGGCTCTGAAAACAGCTTGCATGGAATGGAGACAGTTTCTGATGGGTTCCAAGGAGCCTTTTGAAGTGAGAACAGACCACCGTAACTTACAATGTTTACGAAATTTCGTATGCCAGAATAGTCGTCAAGCTCGTTGGGCCTTCTTCTTCAGCCAGTATGATTTCTACATTACTTATATTCCTGGCTCCCAAAACATTCTGGCTGATGCTCTGTCTCGTCGTTATCCAGATTGTACTCCTGCCCCATCTCAACATCTACTGGAACCTAATAAGATCATTGGGGTAGCTCAGTCTTTTCTGGAGGAGGTACAACTGGAATACTCCAATCTATCTGATCACGAAGTAGAGAAATTAAGGCCTCTATTACATAAGAGACATTATACTATTATTATCAAGACCTGTTATTCCTCCCTACTAACAGAGTTAGAGAAAAAGCATTACAAATGTGTCATGATTCACCGGTTGCTGGTCATAGAGGCATCAAGGCCACACAAGAACTTCTTTCACGATTTTTCTGGTGGCCTACCTGGAAACTGGATATTGAAACATACGTTCAGGCTTGTCCCACATGCGCTCAAGTCAAGATTCCCCGAACCAGACCTGCAGGATTACTCCAGCCTTTGCCTGTTCCGCCAACTCCATGGCACACCATCTCTACTGATTTTATGTGTTCGCTACCACCTTCAGCAGGAAACCGGGTAATCATGGTCACTGTGGATTCCTTTACTAAAATGGCTCACTTCACTGCCCTGAAAAAGCTACCTACATCCCAAGAACTAAGCCAGATATTCATCGACCATATCTTCCGTCTTCATGGACTTCCACATACCATTGTATCTGATAGAGGACCTCAGTACATTTCCCGGTTTTGGAGATATTTTTGTAAAACACTTAATATCAATAGAGCCCTGTCATCGGGCTTCCATCCTCAGACCAATGGACAGACCGAGCGTCTGAATCAAGGATTAGAGCAATACCTTCGTTGTTTTTGCAATTCTACCCAAAGCAACTGGAACACTTATCTCCCTATTGCTGAATTCTCCTACAATAATTCTGTCCATAGTGCCTCCAAGACCACTTTTTGTTCTTATGGCTTTCATCCTACCTCTTTCCCTACTTCTTCTCGGTCTCCCTCTCCCCTGCCCGCTATTACTTATTTTTCCAAACGCCTTCTACAAATCCATAGACTAATTCGATCCAATCTATTACACACTAAAAGATATATGAAGAAAGTAGCAGACAAGAAACGTAGGACCACTCCGGACTACCATCCACAAGATAAAGTTTGGCTTTCTTCTAAACTCTTACCCTCACGTCTTTCTCAGAACAAGTTCACACCTCGCTACTACGGGCCTTTCCGTATTCTCCAGTTGATTAATCCTGTCACTGTCCGTCTTCACTTGCCTCACACGTGGAAGATTCATCCAGTCTTTCATGTCTCCCAGCTCAAACCTTATGTGCCGGATCCTTATTCTCGTCAGTTTTCCTGTCCTCCTCCTGTCTTAGTGGATGATGTTCCTGAATATGAGGTTCAGGAAATTTGTGACTCTCGTCTTTTTCACAAACGTCTGCAGTATCTGATTCATTGGAAGGGTTATCCTCTCAGTGAATGTTCTTGGGAAGATGCATCTTCTGTTCATGCACCTCTTCTGATTCAGCGCTTTCACCGTTTATCTCCTCTCAAACCAGGGCCTTCTGGAGGCGCCGCGCATTGCGTTCCTAAGACGCGGCGCGCCCCGAGCCTTTCCTGCACCCTGCGAGGCCCTAGAACTTACATGGGGCCTCGCTCTGCTCTCTCTCTCCATTTTGTTGGGGTCTCCTGACCCCTCTTACCTGTTTTTGCTCCTTCCTCTTTCTTCTTTCTTCTTTCTTTTTCTTGGGTCTGTTTATTGCACTTTCCTTTATGTCTTTTCCCCCTTCCCAGGTTACCTTTTTCTTCCCAGCATTCCTCATTCCCTATTCTCTATGGTTTCTACTCCATTCTGTTCTATCTACTTTTCCCTATCTAAGATGGTGTCCTTTTTCTTCCTGTGGGTCACTTCCTGTTCTTTGGTATTTAAGGGAGGTGTTTTCTTCTTTTCTTTGCGCTGCAACACTCTCTGTTCAGATGGTATCTTCGCTCCTGATTTCCTAGCCTTTTGGTTCTGGAATTCACCAATTCTGTGTTATTTGGCTTCAGTTCTTTTTGATTCCTGTTCTTCTGTTCTTGTTTTCAGGAATCTTCTGTTGGAGGTTTTTTCCCCTTTTTTGGAAGGGGTTCTTTCCCTCTGGCGCTATTTTCTGAAGGTCACGGTCTGTTCTTGGTGTTTCCATTGCCTATAGCACCGTGGCTACCAGAAAGAGTCGCCCCTTTTTGGGCCAAAGCCGAACACTCAAGATCCACGCCACTAGATCTGCAGATTCCAGGCGCAAGCAGCCCGTGAGTCGTGACAGTAATGGCCCATGTGGTGCCCTCCATCATCAGCTATGAAATGGTCTTACCTGCCTGTCCAGACTAATGCCAGTCAAGCACCAGCATGTTTCAGTTCTAGAGAAGTGTGGGTTTGCAATATACTCAACTTTTGAAATAGATTGTGAGAACCTGCCTCACACTCCACCACCAGTCAGTAAGCGTCCCAATGTTTCCCGTCATTCAGAGTATATTTCTAAATGAATTGCTTGAAGAGAAAATCCAGGTGCTGCACTTTATCGCCCACTGGCTCTGGTTGGCCATTACACAGATGACCGTGTTGTGTAGCAGGTGTATTACTTATGTGTAATATATAACCTACAGCTTACCATGGGTATAGCTTACCTAACCAGGTTTTGCTTCCCATAGTTCTTATAATAAAGCCTTAATATTTGTTTATACGTAACAGTAACTGGAAGTGCTATTTCTCACAGTTAACAATAGTTAAAGTATTCTCTATTATTATTTATTCTAGTAGATGTCAGGGGCACCCATGATCAGTCTGTTTTGTCTGTTGTTGCATCAAACAGCTGCATTCTCATTTCGTTATTTCACTTTCATGCTCAGGATCAGGATAACCTTTTATCTAAAATCCTATAAAGAGGCAGTGCTCTCCCTAGGCCAGCTATACCTAAAGAAGGGCTGGACACGGGGGTACTTGCTTTCTTCTTATGTTCGTATTTTGCCAGCTGCCTGCAACAATAAAGGGTCTTGCAAGTGTATGCACTGTAACTTGTTCATCCCAGGTATATGTGTGTAATACCTTTCTGCTTGCATATGGATAGGGTCTCCTCTTCTAGAATAATGGAGTAAGGAAGTCAAAAATATCTTTAGGCTCATTCTCTGCAGAAATATAAAGAAAGAACATACACCTCTGATAGAATTCCTGTCTCTTTGCTGATATTATTAGCCAGAATATATAGCTTCTAGCAAGCCTTGAGCATTCCGCTTTTAAAGCAGGTTCTTTGGATGGGTTGCACACCAAAATATTTCAATACACAAACATTTTGTACAAAAAATTGGGGAACTAAAATGTTACGTTTACATATTTTGCATGTAAACTATAAAAATAACTTTGACCACAATTGATCATGAAACAGGTAAGTATATTGATTTTACAAATTTAAGATACATAGCATTATAGTTATTCAAATGTTAATATGAAAATTGCACATAGTCGCACAATTGAATGCAAATAAATATAACATTTAAAAATAATAAAGTAAAACAAAATTTTTAAAAAAGGAACAGCTACTTTAAAAAATAAAATAATATTTGAACAATTAATAATAATAATAAATTACATTAAATAATAATCATAACAATATAATTAAAATCTAACAAAGACATATATAACAAAAACATACAGCAGCATGTATAGAAACTATAATGACAAATAAATAAAAAAGCAGAAAAAAACACAAACTATTTCATTGTATAAATGAAAGCAATAGTAAAATAAAAATAAAAAATTATATATATATATATATATATATATATATATATATATATATATATATATATATATATATATTTCTTTTCCTAACTCAGCAATAGTAGGGAGTATTGCATTTTAGAGTGATTAGTTTTACAAATTCAAATCCAATATAAGCAACAGTATGGAAATTCATAGACTGTGAAGGGGTCCCACTTACTAACAGTAGGGGAAATGTTGTACTTTGAGGAGGAAGAGGGGTAGATTTATTATTACCACTACAAGTTAAACAACAGTAGGGAAAATGTTGGACTTTGGAGGGGGCATATTTACTCTTTCCATTCCAACGTAAGCAAAAGTAGGAAAACATTGTAATTTGGAGAGGTTAAATTTACTCCAGTATAATAGCTTACACTGTATCAGGAACAGTTGCACTCTTGCGGTACAGAGCCATGTTCATGCTTTTTCTGTTTGCAGTCTGCAACTAACACATATAACTCAGACTTTTTCGGAGTTAATGCATGGCGAGCAGACAGCATGGCTCAAAAACAGAGTAGGGCAATGAACTAATTGACTCAACAATATGGTAACTTTTCCACGGATATAGACCTGAATGTTCTATATCCTTTGTGCAGCCTTCAACCATATTATTTTTGAAACACAACTAGATCTATTGACAAAACTCATTAGACTGCATACAGCCATTACATGTTTCATCCAGTAACACAGGTCGATTTCAAGGCAAACTGGTGGCCCTATGTTACCAGAGTTAAAATTAGACATAAGGGTCACCCATGGTGTACAGATAATATAAATAGCAACATTCCGGGGCTGACATATTTTCTGTTATTGTGACACCCACAGTATATAGTGGGCACCCATGAGAAATTAGTGGCCCTGGAAAAATGAAGGTTACTTTTGGCTTGTGGAGGCACCCATTGCACATTTTGAAACAAATTGGGTCAACTCCTGTGGAACCACAGGTTTCATTGGCTTGGCACACAATGAAATGTCTTATATATTTAACAAGTGTTATTTCATAGACTATGGCTTTTTTAATGATTTATGTGAAAAATTTACTTTAAAATGTAATATTTGATCATTTTGTTTCAAAATGTACTTGTGGGGAGAAACCCTTAACTCTGATACCATTCACAAGAGTTCGGGTTCATTCACTTTGCTCAGTACAAGTTAGGGCAAGTATTTTATAACACTCCACCAGTTTGAAAGATGATGGCAGCACCCTATTATAGTAGTATTCAGACATTTGTGTTGTATTAATGATAGAGTCATAATGTTGTTATGCTCTGCTTCAGACTGAGAGGGGACACAGTATAAGGAATGTAAAGAATGCAGCACTCTTAGTACGAGTAAGGAATTTATTTAGGCACCTCCCAAGTTTCATACATGAAAGAATAACGTGAGATTTCATTTTAAATGCAGCAACACACGTGTAATTATATATATATATATATATAGAGAGAGAGAGAGAGAGAGAGAGAGAGACTATGGCCCTCATTATGACATTGGCGGTAAATCCCACTTACCGGCATGCCTACTTCCGCCAACGTAACGCTGCCGCCGCGGATAACCACCAACCATATTATGACACACACATACCACTCCATCACTATACAGCCACACACACAAGTCCGCCAGCCCAAATCTCAGTGATAAACTGGCTGTATCAAAATGCACACTATTACGCCAACAGAACAACGCCCATCACATTATGACCCACGAATCACCGTGGCAGACATTCAATGGCGGTAAACCATTGGTGGTACATACCACTGCGCTCAAAATACACACACACATACAAAACAACACCACATTGGTCAATTCAAACTACACACACCTGTCACCCATACACACACCACACCCACACCACTATAAAACACACACCCACATTACCCACAACCCTTTAGGACTAGAAATAATTGCCAGCAGAGAGAGATACAGCAAGAGCACCCACATAACCAGAGCCACATACCACCATCACCTATACATCACCCATGCACCTTACATCACACACCCTCACCCACACCACTCACACTACACCCATAGTACCACAACGACACCCCAGGTTCTCAGAGGAGGAGCTAAGGGTCAAGGTGGAGAAAGTCATCTGGGTAGAGCTACAGCTATTTGGATCACAGGTGTAGCAGATATCCATTGCTAGGAAGATGGAGCTATGGTGAAGAATCGTGGACAGGGTCAACGCCATGGGACAGCACGCCAGAACAAGGGATGACATCAGGAAGAGGTGGAATGACCTAGGGGGGAAGGTACATTCCATTACAGCTAGACACCAGCTCGCAGTACAGAGGACTGGGGGTGGACCCCCACCTCCTCCCCCACAACTAACAACATAGGAGGAGCAAGTCTTGGCAATCATGCATCCTGAAGGCCTGGCAGGAGTAGGAGGAGCACTGGACTCTGGTAAGTCAACTCTCTATTACTAACACCCCCCCACCTGCATGCCATCACATACCCCCACCCTCACCCTCACTCCCATTACTCCACCACCTCCCACATACCCGACCATCACAGCCCACCCATCCCAATACCAAGCCCTGCATGCAACACAAATGCATGGATACCCCTCACAGACCTGTATGGATACCTATCACCACTTCATGCACACTGGAGAGAATCACCTAGCCCGCCAAATAACAACTCACACAAGGCAAATCTGCCAGGGCAACACACCCATGCACAATATGTCAAACGCAGAAACAAAAACACTGCAATTACATCCCCACATGTATCTGAGCAAATTTCACTGGCGAAGAGGTGCCAGCAACATCCAGTCCCCCCACAGAAGAGGCCCACAGTGATGATAGCAGCTCTGGTCGCCTGGATCTGGATGAACAACCTGGCCCATCAGGGATCTCCGGACAGTCGGTTACCCAGGCACAGTCTCACACCACCACAGCACCCACCCAGCGGGCCCATACCTCTGTCCCCAGGACACGTCAATCAGCAGTGTGTCCACCACTACAGGGACCCCAGGGCACCCCACAAACACTGGATGATCAGTCACCTGGGGTCAGTGGCAGTGGGCACACGGTTCAGGGGACAGTGGCACAGGACAACAGGGAAGCTGGGAGGATTGCTGTGCGCCGGGGGAGGACAGGCCCATTGAACCGACTCTCCAGGAGGCACTCACCACGATCCTGGGAGCATACCAACATTCCCAGAATACGATGGGACAGATACTGGACAAGTTGCAGGAGAAAATGTGGCTGCAGGAGGGACAGTACCTGGGGATCAGGGAGGACTTGAAGGACATCAACACCACCCTGGTCTCCATTGCAGGGGTGCTGGCAGACATGGCCAACACTATCAGGGAGGCAGTGGCACACCACTGGGCCCCTGACACTAGCCAAATCACCGAACAGCCCTCCACCTCTGCTAGTGGACAGAAGTCCCAGCCACAGGAACAACAGGCCACCAGCACGCCTCCCCCTGCAGAAGGAGAAACACCCCACAAACGTTATCTGCGATCCAGGCAGAACCCAGAGACTACTGCCAAGACCCCAGCCAGGAAATAAGACTTTCCTGATTGTCACCCTTGCGTCCCACTCAGTCACTCTGTCAACCTTGAACTGCCATTGCTCCCCTTCCTATGCCCCCTTGGACAATGCACCTGTGATACAAATAGTCTGAACTCTATCCTGGACTTTCCTCTATCATCACCCCAGCCCATTGCACTCCCTCCTCTACTTCTTAGCACTTAAATAAACACCCTTTGAAAAAATACAAGTATGGAGTATGTCAAATGATTTAAGTTTGAATTCGTTTAACAAGGTTTAAACGTTGCAATTCAACTGTACAGTAATGTATACATAGAAAAGACCTTTAGTTGGCTGCAGTGAACACACCAGGAGCAATAGTGGGGCACCAACATCTGCAAAAAATGTTGCCAAAGGGTACAGTGGGTGGCTATAGAAGTGGGAAATCACAGCCTGCCAGTGACAATGTCAAACACAAAACTGTCAATTAAATGTGAAGTTACATTGTCTTACCTGTGTGTCACTGGAAGTATTGATGAATAATTGCACTTCTTTTGTCCTCATTCTCATCCTCTGCCTTCTCATCTTCACTGTCCACAGGGTCCACTGCTGCCAGACAGCCATCTCCAGCCTCCTCCTCCTGCATAAAAGGCTCCTGGCAACATAAAGCATGCCAAAATGATCTGGCAGACCTTCTGGGGTGAGTAACACAGAGATCCACCTGTTAGATGGAGGCAACGAAACCTGGCCTTCAGGAGGCCAAAGTCCTCTCTATAATTCTTCTTGTTCACCCATGTGCCTCATTGTAACATTCCTCTGCCCTTGTCCTGTGATTCCTCACAGGAGTCAGTAGCCATGAGAGGTTGGGGTGACCAGAGTCACCTGCAAATATCAAGCGGCAACTGTTAGCCACACACTAACCCTTAGGGCCCAACCATACCATACAACAACATCTAATGGGTGGGAACCAGGGCTCACCTATTAGCCACACCCTTTGCCTCTGGAGCTGAGCCATCACATTTGGGATGCTGCTATTCCTCAGGATAAAGGCATCATGCACAGGCCAGGATACTTTGCATTGACGTGGGAGATGTACTGGTCCGCCAGGCACACCATTTGCACATTCATGGAGTGAAAGCTCTTTTGATTTCTGAGCACCTGTTCATTTCGCCGGGGGGGGGGGGACAAATGCAATAGGTGTTCCATCAGTAGCCCCAATAATGTTGGGGATATGTCCCATTGCATAGAAATCAGTTTCACTGTGGCCAAATCCTTCACCTGAGGGGAAACGATATAGCTGCACTTGTGTTTTATCAGGGCAGACAACACTCTGGTCAGCACAATTGAGAACATTGCCTGGGACATTCCTGCTGCCAAGCCCACTGTCACTTGGAAGGAGCCAGATGCCAGGAAATGGAGCACTGATAGCACTTGTACAAGAGGGGGGATGCCGGTGGGGTGATGGATAGCAGAGATTAGGTCAGGCTCCAATTGGGCACACAGCTCCGTGATTGTGGCCCTCTCAAGTCTATAGGTGAGGATAATGCGCCTGTCCTCTATTTTTGCCAAGTCCACCAGGGGTCTGTATGGGGGGTGTCTCCATCTCCTATTCATCCACAGCGGTTGCACACTACGTGGTAAAATAGTGAGCAGCTGGTCTTTATCTCAACATTCCAACCACTACAGTTCAATGCATGTTGTGATTGTAACAGTATTTTATTGGAGATGTCCAAATGGAGCATTTGTGTACTGTGACGCAGTTAGGATCCATGGCCTGCACCCCCCTGAAATGGCGTTCGCCTGTCCTGTATGGAGGGACAGGTAGAAATGACGTAATTCCGCTGACATTGTGTGCCGTTGCAGGAGGCGGTCAAGAACCGCTGTGCAACTCCTCATTGGTTAACAATGGGCCCTATGGGGTACAGTGGCCAATGGTGATGTACGCCGGTGGTGACAGTATGCACCGCCGCAGACGTCACCGCCATTTTCTTTCTAATTCCTCACTTGCTACCTGACCTTCAACAGGAGAGGACCGACACTTCATGTGCTGCTGTGACCTGTGTCTGGAAATGACCATGGCTCGTATGACTGGGGAAAGGGCCTCTGCCTTCTCCTCAGCGGAGTTGGAGCGACTGGTGGATGGGGTCCTATTCCAGTACCGACTGCTGTATGGGCCTCCAGACCAACAGGTAAGTACACCATGAGTATGATGCATGGGACGTGAATGCATAGAATGCTGTGTGTGAAGGCCTCATGTAGGGGGTGGGTGGTGGATGGGCCCTGGGCAGCGTGCAGCATGTATTTGGGCCATGTCTGTGCTAATGGGGATGGGAAGGGGCATGGTGGGCCATGAGTGTAACAGGCAGGACAGTCGGACTAATACCATTCACTGTTTCTATTTCCCTGCAGGTCAGCGCCCATCAAAAGAAGGTTATATGGCGTGCCATCTCCAAGGATGTGCCAACCCCGGAGGTCTACAGCAGGCTAAGCACCCACTGTCGGAAATGGTGGGAGGACCTGAGACGCTGGGCACGGAAGACTGCGGAGGCCCAGCTGGGGATGGCCTCCCAACGAGGAAGGGGTGCCAGTCGAACCCTGACCCCCCCTGATGGCCTTCATACTGGCGGTGGCCTATCCGGAGCTAGATGGGCACTTGGGGGCATCACAGCAGCCACAAGGGGGTGAGTACAGTGCCCTAATATACAACCTGCGCCTGGTAGGGTGGTATCCAGGTGGGGGGTGGGCCCTGTGGGTGCCCCTAGCCCAGGCCTGGCATTGCAGGGTAGGTCCCATGTTGGGCAGGGTTCTGATGTGAAAGTACTCCAACCAAGCTAGTAGGCATCCACTACTGGGCAGGGGTCTGTGGGTCTCAGGTATGCTGCAATTGGCGTTAGGTGTCCCAATCCATGGGCTGGTGACTAGCATTGTGACTGCTAGTGCATTGCCTAGTGCGTGGGGCTGTTCCCTGTGTGCGAGTGTGTTGTGTACGCTAACTGTGGTGTTGTTGGTGCCATTGACCAAATGTATCCTTTGTCTCTTCCCCCTACTTTTTGTTTTGTCACCCTGTCCTTATGTGCATTAGTATCAACTGGCGGAGGAGCAGAGGCACCGGCGATGGAGGGAGCTGCATCCCACAGGACCCAGGAGGCCGAATCCACCGACTGTGAGGGCAACAGTGGGACAGAGGGCAAGGGGAGCACCACGGCAGAGACAGGAGGGGACAGTTCGGACATGGATACCTCCTCCGATAGGAGCTCCCTGGTGGTGGTGGACACTTCTGTGACCACCCCAGGTACACCAACTACCACCCCCCTGTACCAGCACCGCCCTCCCAGCAGCCCCTCAGCGAGTTTCCCGTGCCCGCTCACCCAGGAGGGTGGGCATCTCCCTTGTCCCAGGCACCTCAGGCCCTGCCCCAGTTAGCCCTGCTGCCCTCAGTGAGGAGGCTATTGACCTCCTGCGATCCATCTCTGTAGGGCAGTCAACCATTGTGAATGCCATCCAGGGGCTGGCAGCCCAAATGCAACAGACAAATGCATTCCTGGAGGACATTCACACTGGCTTGGTGGCCCAACATAGATCAATCCACGCTCTGGCCTCCTCTCTGATGGCAGCCATTGTCCCTGTTTCCAGCCTCCCCCTTCAACTTCCTCTTCCCAATCCCATTCCCCTCAACCCCAACCTATCCCAAGCACAAAGTCAGACGAGCATGCACCCAGGACAACACACAAGAGTGTACATGGCAAACACAAGCATCACACTTCATCCCACAGGCACTCACACAAACACCATCCAGAAGCAGACATACCAACATCCACTGCCTCCGCTGTGGCCCCCTCCTCCTCCTCGTCCACCTCCCTCCCAGTTGCGTCTCCTCTCACACCTTCATGCACTACATCCTCATCCACTACCACCATCACCAGCACACCTAACAGTACACGCCCCTCACTGGCAATCACCACCCCCCATCCATGCACATGTCCCCTGTGTCCTCTCCCACTGTGGCTGTGCCCCCTCCTCCCAAATTACACAAACGCAAGCACTCAGACACCCAACAGCCATCCACCTCACAACAGCATCCAGCCCATGCACCTGCACCCAAACACAGCAGATAGACACCTTCTACGACCACTCCCTCTTCCTCCACGCCCAAACCACCTCCCTCTTCCCACCCCAATGTCCCTAAGAAGCTTTTCCTCTCCTCCTTGACCTCTTTCCCACCCCCCCCTTCTCTCACATCAGGCCAGGGCATTAAAACCCAGGCAAGCACCTCAGCCACCCAGTCCACGGGCACAGTAGTGTCCCCAACTACTCCAGGTGGGAAAGGATCCCAGCCACCAGCCAGCCAGACGGACAGGGTGCCAGCCCCAAGTGTATCAAGGAAGGTCAAGGAGTCAGTCCCAGCTGCAGGATGGAAGGGCAAGGAGGCAGCCCCAGCTGCAGGACGGAAGGGCAAGGAGGCAGCCCCAGCTGCAGGAAGGAGGGGCAAGGGGCCTGCAACAGCAGGCAGTAGAGACAAGGGGTCTGATGCAGGGACTCAGTTGAGCCCCCACCACCAATCATGGTTGTGCAGCTGTCCGAGGCTGCTGGGGATGGTCTAGAGCCTCTCCCCACCACTGCCAGCACCACCACCAGCACCTCCACCAGCACCGCTACCAGCAGTAGCAGCCCCAGTGGGCAGCCGTCCGAGCCTGCAGGAGATGGTCTGGAGCCTCCCCCCACCACTGCCAGCACCGCCACCAGCACCATCACCAGCAGCAGCAGCCCCAGTTGGCAGCTGTCCGAGGCTGCAGGGGATGGGCTGGAGCCTCCCCCCCACCACTGCCAGCACCACCAGCAGCAGCCCGAATGGGCATACGTCCGAGGCTGCAGGGGATGGCTGGAGCCTCCTACCACCACTGCCAGCTCCACCAGCAGCACCACCACTGCCACCACTGAGTATCCGGCACAGCTGGCAGACAGTGTGTAGTCCTGCGTCCATGGGCTGTTGTGCAGCATGGACCCTGCAAATCCTGTAGGTCTGACACCCAGGTGAGAGACTGTGACCTTGCACTCCCCAAGATCTGCATCACAAGGCACAATGCCCCCTCCAGAACCAGTAGAGAAGCCATCCACTCACTCCATCCTCCCCAGGATGAAGCTCACTGGGCACAAAGCCCCCTCCAGAACCAGCGAAGAAGCCATCCACTCACCCCATCCTCCACAGGATGAAGCTCACTGGGCACAATGCCCCCTCCAGAACCAGTGGAAGAAGCCATCCACTTGAGAGACTGTGGCCTTGCACTCCCCAGGATCAAGCACAGGGCATGCTGCCCCCTCCAGAGTCAGTGGAAGTAGCCATCCACTTGAGAGACTGTGGCCTTGCACTCCTGAGGATCAGGCACAAGGCATGTTGCCCCCTCCAGAGCCAGTAGGCAAGTAACCCACTTGAGTGACTGTGACCTTGCACTCCCCAAGACCAAGCACAGGTCATGTTGCCCCCTCCAGAGTCAGTGGGCAAGTCACCCACTTGAGAGACTGTTGCCTTGCACTCCCCAGGACAGAGTAATGGGCATGCTGCCCCCTCCAGGACCAGTGGCGTTGTACCATCTCCTGGCTGAGGTGCCCCCCCCCATTCCCCATCCCCCTGAGGTGCCTGGCTATTTTCGACCTGATGACCCTGCTGTGTTTTCTCCGTGTGGTTGCAGGAGTGAGGTGGGGCCTTGGACTATGTGATGTGGCCCTGTAGCCCACGGACATTGATGACTGGGCAGTGTCCCTACATTTGTAAATATGTATATACTTGTTGATTTGGATGCACGTATTTATACTATTTTATCTTATTACACTCACTTTAATCAATCCATTGTGTCCTTGCATTATTCCTGAGGGGTACGGGTGAATATGTAATGTTATTGCATCTGGTTATGTGTATGGTGTTGGGGGTGGGGGTGTTGCATGTTGCATATGTGTGTCACTCTCTTTTTCCTCCCCCCTTCCCGTGTGTGCTAGGTGGCAGTACTCACCGTGGTCATCTTCGCCGGCGTTGGCGTTCGTAGTGGGGAAGAACGTAGAAGAGCATGGGAAAGACATGAAACTTGGGCTCCATGACGGCGTCATTCATCCTTGAGTCTCCAGAGGTGAGTCGTTTCCCTTCTGTGCTGTGGTTTCTGCCAGGCTTTTGATGTCTTTGGTACTGCCCCGGAAAAGGTGGCAGATTGGTGTGTTTATAATACAGTGGGCGGAACATTGTCTTCTGCCTGGCTGTAGGCGGTTACCTCTGTGGTGCCTGTTGATTTCGCCCTGGCTGTCGGTGTGTTAACGTGTCTGTCTGTCTGAGCACTTTCCGCCGTGGTCATAATTTCATATTTATTACCGCCGGCCTGTTGACAGTATTACCGCCACTATATCACCGACCGCCAGGGTTGTAATGAGGGCCTATGTATTCATGCATGCACAATGCAAAGCTAAAAATAAGAATTGTAAATGCATCACCATGAGTCTTAACACCAACTTCAGCCTTTTTGACTGCCAACTTCAGGTCGTGGAACCCTGGACAACCAAAAAAACAGGAGACTACCTACAACAGTATTATTTTCTGAGTAAGGCGTCCCTTCTCAGATGAGTTCATTCTCCCCAGCTGTCAAGCTCCCCACCCTTTATACTTTAAACAAACTTAAGAGGAAGGTTCTAGAAACCTCCCTTCCCTTTGAGTAAGTTGTAAAATTCACGAGTTGGTTATGTCAGGTCAGTGTTGAGAAAACATGCATCAAACTGGCCAAATCTCACTGTGTTTTTCCAAGACTAAGCTGTACCCTGCTTTATCAAAACATTTTCAGCATGGTACCTGCTTATCTTTAGCGCTCCCCCATGTTTTTGTTCCTTTCCCTGGTGAGAAGAGCGAAAACAGGTTAAGAAGCTCTGCACTGAAAAATACCTGTGCCACCAATGTGACGGTGTTTGAAGCTAAGCTAAGCACAAAATGCAGTCAGTGGTCAAGATGAGGCTGGTGGTTAAATACAGATAGCTTTACAAATGTAACTTCACAGATGTCCATTATTGTGACATTATCTGGGTTAAGGTTAAGTGACATCTCTATATATATTACCCTGTTGCGCTTGCCTCTGGGTAATTATAGCTAGGATTGTGTTTCCCTAGGGAATGCCTTGTTTGTGTTGCTCATAACTATAGTGCCTTTTGAACAACCTCCATGATGCCTTCCAAAAGAAGTGCTACTTTTTGACTAGTGTGCACATGGAAAGTTTTGGGGAGCTCCATCAAATGGGGGTAGAAAAAAAGGGGAGCCCCAAACTGATGTTTCCCATTCATTTTTTCATAAGAACTTTAGACACACCTACAGCCCAAACCCCTGATTGAATTTACACCATAGTTGACAGAATGCTAGATCTTGGTCCAGACAGAGTGCTTTTTGGGATTTGATGAAAATCTCTTCAGTAGTTTTGTGTAATTAATGCTCAAAACATTGTACATATTGTCAACATCAGGACAGTGCGCATTCTACTGGCGACAAAAATGCAAAAACCCAGCCTTTATGCAAGAGCATAATTCATGCATTGTATTTATATGCAGTATGTTAACCTTTTGCATTGCAGACTTTGACCTTGAAAAACACTATTAATAATGTTTGCAATAACTGTTCATTTGCAATGTATTGCTGCCGGCTTACTGAGTGTGTTAGGGTGTGGTCCCTTTCTAGGACCTTCTAGAAGCTTTCCCTGCAGCATGACTGGGTGTGGTTTGTGGCTGGGCCAGACTCTATATGAGGGAGCCAGCCCAGCTCCACGTGTTCACTATTCAGAGGTCCCGGTGCAGAGCAGCAGCAACTTCCGGAGCACCTGTTCCGGAGGCCTACCTTGATGTTCAAGGCCTGCCCCGCATTATATTGGTGATTCTTGAGCAGGGTGAGAAGGCGGAGGTCGGGCTGGGCCCCCGACCCCCTTCTCAAAGACTCTTGAGTTTTTGGGCCTACTCGTGTAACTTTCAGAGTACGCGACTCATTGCTCTCATATGAAACTTGATGTTCAGATCGGCGGCGGCACGCGCCATCATTCCATGGCATTTACATATTCTTGTTCGAATCGGCAGGGTGTGTGATTCATTTCCCCGCATATGAAACTTGATGTTCAGATCGGTGGCGGCACGCACAATCATTTCATGGCATTTGCATATTCTTGTTGGAATCGGCAGTGTGCGCGATTCATTTCCCGCGTATGAAACTTGATGTTCAGATCGGCGGCGGCACGCGCGATCATTTCATGCATTTGCATATTCTTGTTTGAATCGACAGTGTGCGCGATTCATTTCCAGCATGTGAAACTTGATGTTCAGTTCGGCGGCGGCACGCGCGATCATTTCATGGCATTTGCATATTCTTGCTAGAATCAGCAGTGTGCGCGATTCATTTCCCGCATGTAAACCTTGGTGTTCAGATCGGCAAAAGCTTGCGCAATCATTTCATGGCATTTGCATATTCTTGTTAGAATCTGCAGTGTGCGCGATTAATTTCCCGCATGTAAACCTTGGTGTTCAGATCGGCAAAAGCTTGCGCGATCATTTCATGGCATTGCATATTCTTGTTAGAATCGGCAGTGTGCGCGATTCATTTCCCGCATGTAAACCTTGGTGTTTAGATCAGCAAAAGCTTGCGCGATCATTTATTCGCATTTGCATATCCTTGTTAGAATTGACAGTGTGTGCATTTCATTTCCAACATATAAAACTTGATGTTAAGATCGGCAACAGTGTGCGTGATCATTTCATGGTAATTAAAACTTTGAGGTGAAGTGTTTGTTGAAGTGGACACATTTATCCTGGGCTTCTGGATTTTTTGCGAAGACGCTAAACTCAAAATGTGACATTCTTTGTGCGAATTAAGTTCTGAGTACAATTCCTATTGTTTTCCTGGGAATGTTTCAGATTGCCTTTGTCCTCATGTTTGAAATGCAATGTTTGTTCTGAAACATTATTCTAGAAGGTTCTTGTATCCCTAGACAGTTTGTGACATTTCATGAAAAGTCCATAAGAAACATAGTATTAACTCATTATTTTTTTTTTCCAGGTACCCAGAGTTCTTGAGGTCTAGTGATAGTAATTTCTTAGGTTATCCTTGATTACAGTATGAGAACGCTTAGAACCATAGTCTAGTGAAAGTAACTGTGATTATATCTTGATATTGTGTTGTTTAACCTTTTGCTTCCTACAGGTCTCCTTCCCAGCTGTTCCCTACCTAATCCCCTTTCCCCCCACTTGGACTCTCTCAGGCTTTGTGATATTTCTATCAGAGTTTTGGAGCTGTCTAGTGGTGGACATGTTGGGAGGGTGCACAGGCCCCGAGGATCTGGTCTCCCTGACACATATCAAGCTGTGGAGGACCCGAGAGCCCGACAGATCTCTTGGTGAGATCGGATTGGCTTCCACTACATGAACAGCAATGCGGTGGCAGTCATCTGAGAACTCAGGACTCAGTCCTGAGTCCTAATAACTGTAAAAGTAAGACATAGTGGGGCATAGTAGGGAAACCCTGACCCCTCAGACACCATGGTGGGTGCCAGAGGGACTCTGCCTGGGGACAAAAATGTTTTTTTTGTTTAATTTTGCTTCAAATTTGGATAGGATCAGCAAATATCCTATGCAGTAAAAAAATAATACTCCCGGGGTGGGCCCGGGGGTGGTGCATATGTAAGTTAGGGAGAGGTGGTGAGTGTGTTCACCTCGCCAAGCTTCTAAGAGGCCTCCGGGACCCCATCTCCTGAGACTGATATGTTAATGAAGGGAGGCGGACTGTATGCCCCCCCTGAGTCTAAAAGTGGGCCAGATCCCCCAGGCCGCATTTAAGTTAAAAGGGAGGATGACACATGGCCACCCCTTGTCAAGTTTCTTAAGGCCCATGGGACACCATCCATCAGGGCTGGATCACAGACTATGCTTCTGTGGGCCCACCCCAAAGACACAGTACTTTCCCTGCCTATACCAGCTTGGGCAGGGGCACATATGTTTGGTCACGCCATGCAGGAGCGTTTTTAAATCTCCCTCCAGGTATGATCAAGCATGCATTCCCTGCCTGCAGAAGCATATGCAGAGAAGGCATATCTGCTCTCACCCATCAGGAGATAATAAAATGCCCTTACTGTGTGGGAGCAGACTTCTGTGTCCCTGCCACAACTGCTCCTACCCCGCAGGTGCAGGCATAAGCATCTGCTCCCTGCGGGTTGGAGCCATGCTGCTCCAGCACCATGTGGGGAGCCGGCAGGGGTCATGAGGGCCTTAAGGCAACCCCCTAGCCCCAATTAGTGGTTTGTGGTTGTCCAATGTGGGCACCAGGGCACCCACCTCAGGCCCTGGGGGATGGGGTCCCTGAGGCCCACAGATAAAGGGGGAGGTGGACCCAGAAAGGTGAGCCCATCTACCACCTCCCCTTCATTTATAAAATAGGCCCTGAAGGATGGAGTCCCCGGGACCCAAGGAAGCTCAGGGGTGCCCGTCCCTCTTTTTATTGATGATAGACCTTGGGGGATTGGGTCTATGGGACCCAAAGAAGCATGGAGAGGGGAGCTGCGTGCCTCCTTTCCTTTACAAATAACATAGACCAGGAGATGGTATATGGGGTCTCAAGCTCCTATTCAGGCTCGATGAGGGGTCGCTATGTGGTCTCCGTCCCCCTTTTTATGGCATTCAGACCCAGTGGATGGGGACCCGAGGGCCCAATATGGCTTGGAGAGGATGGCATCCAGCATGGCAAGGTGCGAGTTATAGTTGCTCTAAAGCATGAGTTATAGTTGTCACCGCTAATTATAACTGGTGCATTTTAGTTTTTTTTGCACATGTATAACGTTATGTAGTCACTGAATATTTATACATATATATATATATATATTTTTTTATATATATATATATTAACTACTGGTGATAGCCAGTAGGTAGTTATAATTAGGACCAACTTTTCTCATAGACACTGCATTTTTTGTTTTGCAAGTAACTTGGGAGCCATTTGACAAATCTTCAAGAAATTATCAAAAACTAGTACACCAACCAGCTCAGCTGCTGTCTTGAAGGTTTGGTGGTGATTCGTCAAGCGAGGGTAGAGAAACAGGTGGGGTACCAAAGCACTTTTTCTCCATTCTGTGTCAATGGGAATTTAGCATTCTTTAGACATGGCTACAGCCCAAACCTCTGAACAGAATTACAGCAAAGTTGGCAGAAAGCTTAGATTTTGGTATGCAGATTGTGCTTTTTGTTCAGTAGTTTTAGAATTATTTAGGGTTAAAAAATATAGATATCTAGAGAAGCAGATCCTTCGCGGATCCATTCACAGAAGATCCACAGATCCTGGGGAAAAGTAAGGTCCTGATTGGCTGGCGGCAACCTGATAGAAAAGTTATGGCCACCATTTTGTTTCTCGCATTGGCTGGGGGTTGGGAAAAAAACAGTGCATAAAAAGATAAGGGGTCAGGAAGGTCAGGATACAGGTATCCTTACCCAATAGGATATATCGAGGGAGTCCCTTATTAAGTGTGCCCAATTTTTTTGAGGGGCCGATCTCCGGATACACCACAGGACTCTGCGCGTCCCCATAGTAAACTTGCGAAGGATCCGCAGATTTAAAAAAATACACTCAATAAAATTTAAAAACCTGCTGCTCATGGCCAAAGGGTTTGAGTGCATGCAGGGGAGTTAGTCACAGGGCCTGGCCCGCAGGCACTGAGTGTATAACATGTGGTAGTTTGATATTAGTTTTTGTTGAAAGAACCATACAAATTCACTGAACAAAAACAAAGGTTACAGGGACACCTATAATTATACTTATGTGAAGAAACTATAACATTTGCCGGAACTGTAACTTTAGGCAACGAGTTATAGTTTCTTAACATTAGTAAACCTATAAGTATAACTATAACTGCAGAATTTCTATGGTTTTGTATGGGTAAAATGTCAACTTAACTATACCATCCCTGTAACCTTTGTTTTTTTCTGTGAATAAATGTTATGTGTGTTACGTTATGTTAAGGGTGTTTATAAAGCACTGGTTACTCCAAAAGAAGTGTCCCCATGCTAGAAGTTCCCCGCCAAGACAACAAGACCTGTCTGCTCTATTCTTCCTTGGCCTGAAACAGGCAAGTCTTTAGCTTCTTCTGAAAAATAGCTTCCTGTTTGTCCTGTCTGAGGCCAAGAGGCATGGAATCCCACAGGTTTGAGGGCCAAAAATCGAAATGAACATCCCCCAGCTCGTGCCCTCTTTATTCTGGGCACTGCCATTAGGGCCCCATCGGCCGATCTGAGATTTCTGTTGGGACTGTACTCCTGCAGCACTGGAAATATGTATTGTAGACTTATTCCCTTCTGAATTTTGTTACAAAGACAGAGGGCTTTACATGCCACTCTCTTCCTCAAATGGTAGCCAATGGAGCTTCAGCCAAGCCTGGGCCAGAGAGGAGAACGTAGGGATATTCAAGAGTAAACGGGGGCAGTGTTCTGTATCCTTTGGAGTTTTGCAGCCTTCCCTTGGTGGCACTTAAATAGAGAATATGACAGTAGTCCAGTCTAGATTGAATTAGAGTTTGAACTGCTGTTTTCTTAGCCTCTTCAGGGAGAAAATCTATGATCCTTGATCTTCCTGATTATTTTTAGGATTCTGGAACAAGAACCAGTCAATACAGAAATTTGTTTGTCAAACATAAGGGTCGATTCGAACAGTATCCCCTGATTTTTCACGGCTGGCTTAGGAGCAGGGACTGAGCCTAAAATATCAGGCCACCCAGCCACAGACCAGATGGAAAGCTGTTTCCCTACCACCAGAACCTCATTTTTCTCTGCATTAAGCTTCAGACAACTACTGTCCATCCACCCAGCCAATTCTGTGAAGCAAGATCTCAACTGAGCAGCAGAGAAACCCTGATCTTGTGTAAGGGTAATAATCAGCTCAGTATTGTTGGCGTAGGACATGATCTTAAAGCCACAGCGCTATCTCACCTCTGCTAGAGGACGCATTTAAAGATTGAACAGCGGGAAGGTCTTAGAGGTGTACGGTTTTTGCACAACTTGGAAAGTGCGATTCTGAAGGATGGAGGCTAACCATCTCAGCGCTAAGCCCCCTATCCCACAGGACCACAGTCTTTCCAATAATAGGCTGTGTAAGACCGTATTGAATGCTGTGCTTAAAACCAACATGATCAGTGCTGCATTGCTTCCCTCATCAGCAATGCATCTTAGGTACTATGACACTACCAATAGAGCAGATTCTGTGCTATAATGTGAGCAGAAATCTGATTGAGTCTTACTTAGGAGGTCACTTGTTTCAACAAACTGAATTGATTACTGGTTGACTAATTTTTTGCTATCTTTGTGGAGAAGGGGAGAAGGGAGAGTGGCCTAAAGTTTTCAGGTTTGGGCTGGTCAAGTGTGTGTTTTTTCAGAAGTGGAACCACCATGGCATGTTTCCATTTCGAGGGGAGCCTGCCTGTAAAAAGAAACAGATTCACTAAATCACAGAGGACTCGGGCAATGACTTTCAATGCCCATTGCCAAAATCCTTGGCGGGACAGTGTCCTGGTGTCCCAGATTTAACCTTAAGCAAGATTCCTCACAGCTCTGACACTGATATTGTTTAAAAGTTAGAGAGGCACGTCTCAGTCTCGGGGGAAGACATACCAAGATTCCTGACAGTCCGCTTCTCTAAATTCCTATGGGAACGTGCCATAAATCTTCGCCACTTTATCCATGAAGAATTTTGCAATTCGATTACAGTTCTCCATAGACGGAGCTATGTTGGCAGAGACACGCTCCGTAGAGGATAGAGATTCCACTATAGAGAAGATCTCACATGATCAATTATGCGCATGAGGTATTTTCTGGGCATAAAACTGGCTTCGAGAAACTCTGATCTGCTTGCGGTAATTTTTCAGAGCATTGAAATATCAGTCCCTATCTGCCGCAGCATAATTTCTGCCCCATATGTGCTTGAGTCACTTGGGGGACTTTCTTAGGGCTTGTAGATCGTCATTAACCTATTCGGCAGATGGTTTAGAGTGAGTTGTCAAGAGCGTGGTCAAAGGAACAAGATCGTCCAGGCTCCTACTAATTCAATCCTCAAGTTGTGCCTGTGTATGTATATAGATATATATATACATATATGTATACCTTTAAGGTACATAGCGGTGGAGGTAAGAATGTTGAATCGAAAACTCCCCTATATGCACTTAACTTTTGATATTTTGGCTACAATATTAAAGTATTATGATATTTCGTACTACGAACACTGCACACATCTAAATGTAACGTAATTAAGATTAAACATAACTTTCCAAAATAGCAGTGTTAATGTCATACTTTATAATTATGCTGTCATGTTGCCATCGCTTTCTGTTAAGATATTATTATGGAACAGGTTGATAAGTAAGATTAATATAGCTATAAATGGACAGAATGTCTCGTTATACATTTATAATAATTCCAGAAAGCAAAGCATCGAGCTTACACTGTTGATGCTGACATTGAGCAACATAACCTTATTAATGGGCTCTCTAAAGCAGGCATTTTATGGAAATGTTGCAGATGCCTGGCCTCCGAGCTTGCAAGTGAAGCTGTTTGGCGTTCTGGGATTTGTACCCTTGAAAGGGAGAGAGAAAAAGAAGCAGGAACAATGAGCCATGAAGACACTTCTCTGTTTTCAATTTAAGTCAGTGTTGCATGGCTGATGTACATTACGTTTATTTTGATGGGAAAACGCTCCAGAAGAGAACTGAAAAGTTTGAAGTTCCATGGTGACTTACAAATGTATGAGTCCACCTTGTGCATATTCACACAATACAAGTGATGCTGTTATATAAAAATTTTTAAGAGCACACCTACACATTTGAGAATGTCGCCTCCCTTTTCCAAACTTAGCATAGATTGTTTAAATACATTCATCTTAAACTCTTTCTTGGAATGGATGGTTTTATAAATTGTCGGATGCGGCCCAAGGTCACTTTGGATCACAAAG
Source organism: Pleurodeles waltl (assembly GCF_031143425.1). Classification (NCBI taxonomy): domain Eukaryota; kingdom Metazoa; phylum Chordata; class Amphibia; order Caudata; family Salamandridae; genus Pleurodeles; species Pleurodeles waltl. The sequence goes on from NC_090439.1 coordinate 961,649,972, forward strand.
ATACTGCTAAGCAAACAACTAGGCTTGTACGAACTTGGAAGTCCATTGGCTTAAAACGTTGTATAGCTTATATATTTTGGTGCGTAGAATTTCGGAAGCGCAAATCTTGCAGTTTTGAAAAAGAAACAGACATTTATAGCAGACCTCCAGAACATTAGCATACTATGCGCCCATTACTGCGCAGTGGTCACTTTTTTCTTCTAATGTCAGTACTCCCCTAGTTGGGAAAGCAATGGCATTGATTCATTCATTCATTCATCCATTCACACTACCATGATGTGCAGTGGATGGAATGCCACGTCTTGGAGCTATTGCCTGCTCAAAGACTGTCAGCATTTATTGATGAGGCCTCATAAGGCTATTCAGCCACAGTTTAGTGCCACGAGATGCTCCACACGGGTGAGTGGACACCATATAGCAGGAACTCTACACCTTTAAGAAGCCAGGCAAGCTAAACTTAATTTTGGGCAATCTCATGCAAAGTTGGTAAACTATCGGACAAAGTTTCATGACTAATTCCAATATAAGGAACAAAGTTTAAACGTCACCTCAAATCTGAGAGTGTGAGGAGAGCCATCATTGATGTCCATTCAAAAAGTGAGATGTATAACGTATTGCTAAGTTTCAATTAGTCACTACAGCAGTCTAAATGTGGGCTGCCCATAAACCTACATGAAGCTACATGACTCACGATCACCAGTGTTGGACTAAACTTTAGGCCAGAATGTCACTACCAGGTGAACCAGCTTCAAAGCACCAGTAAGTAGGCAATTTGTTGGCCCCTTGCCAAGTGACAGGACCATAACAAATCAGCCCACGCACTGACTCCTTTATGCTAGCCCACCAGGCAGTGTCTGATTGACCGAATGGCCAGTCCAACACTGACAACCTCTGCACTCTATGTGAAACTTATATTGCTTTTGTGTAAACAAATGTTTTAACACTAACATGGTATTATGTTCATGTCATTGATGGCATATGAATCTCCACTTGCATGCTGTTTCCTACAAATCCGATTTGCTAGGAGTTTGTTTAAAAGTGTCTATGTTCAGACTGAAGGCAACCTTAGAGCGGAAAAGTCCACATTTTAGAACCATGATACGTGAAACTACCATTTACTTTGGCAATTTGCTTTGCAACATAACACTATGGATTAATTCTTTATTGGCATGCCACATGGGATTACAAGTATTGACGATGCCTCATAAGATTTGGGCTTTCCTTGAATAAAAGGCAAACTTTCATCTAGTCTTCGAACCATGTGAAGCAAGTGCTGCTCTTGGCTAATTTCTCATATTTAAAGTGCAGTCATCATATCTGCCAAAGTGTTTTTTGTTTTCCAGGACAAAGTCAGGCTGTTGAAACATTCACTCTGTCTGTTTTCTGACTGCTTATGCCTCAATCTTTCATTTTGTGGTCTCTGTTTGCTGACCATGTATATTTACTTTATATACCTCCTCGTTGTGACCTCTTTTTTGTCAAAGTGTAATTCTTATGTAGAGTTTGGAAACATTTCAATTTGCTTTGTGACCGTTCTTGTGTTTTCTTGAAGGCTGCTTAGATGTGTTCAGTTTATTTGGCTAGTAGTCCCACACTTATAGTGTGCAGAGATACTTTGCAGCTACTAGAGAATTTGTTGTCACATTTTAATGGATTTTAGGTCTCTGAATTGAAAAAAATGTTCTTTTGTTAAATCTGGTCTTTGAGACAACTGTAGCAGTATTGCCAGACTATTGTTCTGTTACAAAATATCCATCACTTACATACTTAGAGGTCATTTAACAGTTTGGCTTACAGGGTACTCTGTGCTGTTTACCAAAATGACAGTCTACCTCCCTATTTACGGATCAGAAGACCACCAACTTCTGTCAACTGAGCCCCTTTGGCTCCAACAAAAAAATCCTCTAATGACCCAATGGAGTAGCGGGTAGTCGGGAGAAAGGCATTAAATGGCCCACCCTAATAAGGGTGGACAAAGGACGGTCCTTGTTTTCTGTCTCTCATTGCCAGGTAAAAGCTGGACAGAAACAGAAACCCAGGGAAAAACTCACTGGTGTGAGTGTCATCATCTTTTTGTTTTTCAATAACGAACTCCCACATTTTTGGAAAAGCAAGGCCTAGATTTATAAGGAAATGGCAGAGCAAATTCAGCAGCGCCGCTCTCTGTCATTTTAAAAATGCAAGGATGTGCTGTTTTTAAATATAATACGTCACACCCCTATGTTGCCCTCTGCGCCGGCACTAAATTTGCTACCCAGCACCAACGCAACCACTCGTGTACCATGGTGCAAGGATGGCTGCGATGTGGGGAGATTGTTTCTTCAATATTCAATGGCCTTCTGCTCTTTCTAAGTGTACTGCACAATGCAGCACACATAGAAAGAGCAAAAAACGAGGAGAAATGAAAGCATTTCTCCCTGTTTCACCATGCTAATGCCACCCAGGGGTGGTGTTAGATTTTGGCGCTACTTCAAGTTTATGAAAACTCGTATATCTGGGGCAGCGTCAAAAAGGCACGCTGTAGGAGGCTGGCCTGGCTTGTAGTGGGTACCAGAGGTACTTACACCTTGTGCCAGGTCCAGTTATCCCTTATTAGTGTAGAAGAGGTGTTTCTAGCAGCTTAGGCTGATAGAAGGTAGCTATGGCAAAGCAGCTTAGGCTGAACTAGGAGACATGTAAAGCTCCTATTATACCACTGGTGTCATATGCACAATATCATAAGAAAACACAATACATAGATAAACTAAAAATAAAGGTACTTTATTTTTATGACAATATGCCAAAAGTATCTCAGTGAGTACCCTCATATGAGGATAAGTTATCTACACAAGATATATGTACACAAACCAAAATTATGCAGGTAATAGCAAAAGGAAGTAATGCAAGCAATGCAAAGTTACAGTAGATTGCAATAGGAACACATATAGGGGCAATACAAACCATATACTCCAAAAGTGGAATGCGAACCACGAATGGACCCCAAACCTATGTGAGCTTGTAGAGGGTCGCTGGGACTGTAAGAAAACAGTGAGGGTTAGAAAATTAGCCCACCCCAAGACCCTGGAAGGTAGGTGTAAAGTGCACCTACAACCCCCAGAGAGCACAGAAGTCGTGATAGGGGGATTCTGCAGGAAGAACAAACACCAGCAATGCAACAACAGTGTATTTCCGGACCTGAGTACTTGTAAGACAAGGGGACCAAGTCCAAGAGTCGCTACAGTGTCGATAGTGGGCAGGAGCCAAGGAAATGCCAACTGAGGGTGCAAGGAAGCTGCCACCGGTTGGAAGAAGCTTGGTGTTCTGCAAGAACGAAGAGGACTAGGAACTTCCCCTTTGGAAGATGGATGTCCCACGTCGTGAAGAAGCTTGCAGAGGTGTTCCCACGCAGAAAGACCACAAACAAGGGTTTTTGGATGCTGCTGTGGCCCAGGAGGGACCAGGATGTTGCCACTTGGATGAGGAGACAGAGGGGGCGCCCAGCAAGTCAGTGAGCCCTCACAGAAGCAGGCAGCACCCGCAGAAGTACCTGAACAGGCACTTAGAAGAAAAGTGAACTGGAGTCCACCCGAAGTCACAAAAGGGAGTCCCACGACGCCAGAGGACAACTCAGAAGGTTGTGCACTGCAGGTTAGAGTGTCGAAGACCCAGGCTTGGCTGTGCATGAAGGAAATCTCGGAAGAGTGCACAGGAGCCGGAGCAGCTGCAAATCACGCAGTGCCCAGCAATGCAGTCTAGCGTGGGGAGGCAAGGACTTACCTCCACCAAACTTTGACTGAAGAGTCACTGGACTGTGGGAGTCACTTGGACAGAGTTGCTGAGTTCCAGGGACCACGCTCGTCATGCTGAGAGGGGACCCAGAGGACCGGTGATGCAGTCTTTTGTTGCCTGCGGTTGCAGGGAGAAGATTCCGTCGACCCACGGGAGATTTCTTCAGAGCTCCTGGTGCAGAGAGGAGGCAGGCTACCCCCAGAGCATGCACCACCTGGAAACAGTTGAGAAAGCCGTCAGGATTAAGCGATACAAGGTTGCTAGGAGTCGTCTTGCTACTTTGTTGCGGTTTTGCGGTTTTGCAGGCGTCCTGAGCAGTCAGGGGTCGATCCTTTGGCAGAAGGTGAAGAGGGAGATGCAGAGGAACTCTGGTGAGCTCTTGCATTCGTTATCTGGTGAGATCCCCAAAGCAGAGACCCTAAATAGCCAGAAAAGGAGGTTTGGCTACCTAGGAAGGAGGATTGGCTACCAAGAGAGGTAAGAGCCTATCAGAAGGAGCCTCTGACGTCACCTGCTGGCACTGGCCACTCAGAGCAGTCCAGTGTGCCACAAACACCTCTGTTTCCAAGATGGCAGAGGTCTGGGACACACTGGAGGAGCTCTGGGCACCTCCCCTGGGAGGTGCAGGTCAGGGGAGTGGTCACTCCCCTTTCCTTTGTCCAGTTTCACGCCAGAGCATTGGGGGGACAATTCCATGATCTTAGACATGTTACATGGCCATGTTCGGAGTTACCATTGTGACGCTGTACATAGGTGGTGACCTACGTACAGTGCATGCGTGTAATGGTGTCCCCGCACTCACAAAGTCCGGGGAATTTGCCCTGAATGATGTGGGGGCACCTTGGCTAGTGCCAGGGTGCCCACACACTAAGTAACTTTGCATCCAACCTTCACCAGGTGAAGGTTAGACATATAGGTGACTTATAAGTTATTTAAGTGCAGTGGTAAATGGCTGTGAAATAACGTGGACGTTATTTCACTCAGGCTGCACTGGCAGGCCTGTGTAAGAATTGTCAGAGCTCCCTATGGGTGGCAAAAGAAATGCTGCAGCCCATAGGGATCTCCTGGAACCCCAATACACTGGGTACTTCAGTACCATATACTAGGGAATCACATGGGTGTACCAGTATGCCAATGTGAATTGGTAAATTTAGTCACTAGCCTGTTAGTGACAAATTTGGAAAGCAGAGAGAGCATAACCACTGAGGTTCTGGTTAGCAGAGCCTCAGTGAGACAGTTAGGCATCACACAGGGAACACATACAGGGCACATACTTGTGAGCACTGGGGCCCTGCCTGGCAGGGTCCCAGTGACACATAGACTAAAACAACATATATACAGTGAAATATGGGGGTAACATGCCAGCCAAGATGGTACTTTCCTACACACGCCCACAGCAACACAAACACCGATTGCACGCTCCTTCCATGCAAAGTGCTGCATGTGAAGGGGCCATATTTACAAGGTGGCGTTAAGCCACAAAAAGTGACTTAACGCCACCTTGTAAATATAGCGCAGTGCATAGTGCCACCTGAGTGTCGCTAAATGTGATGCTCCGGTGACGAAAGGGCCTTGTAAATCTGGCACCAAATGTTTTAGCCACAAAATCAATGGCAAACGTCCACCAACCATTTTTTACCACAATAGGAACTGGTACAGAGATGACAGCCTGGCCAGGGGTGATCTAAATTTTTGGTGGACAGCAGTCCATCAAGGTAGTGAGTGTTATGTCCTCTGCCACCTTTACGGACAGAGTTACATCCACCACACTCTACATCTGTGTCTTAGAGTGACTGTATTAGCAGTGTTTATCTTTGTTCAGTTAAGTTGTCGTGCATATTTAGCTGACAGCCGCCACAGCGTACAGCACAGATCGGTGGGCCAGCCCACTTCAGACACTGGCTGCGTTCACTGTGAGTAGCAGCATGCTGCTTGTGCACAATTGGCATATTCGTCATAAAAGTAATCACCTTCAATCACTTCTTTTAAAAAAAAAAAAAAAGCTTTTATAAAATGTATTAATTAATTTTTTTACACTAAGTCCACGAACTTCAAAGTAGTGTACCTGAAACATATGAAACATAGATGGTTGAAATGAAAAATGAACAGAGGCCACTCAGCAAACCCACAGAAGCTGAAAAGCAGCCGCCCTATTGTACTACTTTTTTTGTCTCCTGAGTTAACAAAGATCCATGAGAATTACTATTGCAATGTGCACTTAAAGCTATAATTTATATGTGCTGATCTTAACGAATAAGTTTAAAACATACTTAAAATGTAAATGCATCCGTGATGTATTTCTGTACTGTATGGGTTTTCAAGATATTGTCCGCTGAACAGGCGCTGCCCTGACACTGGGAAGAGCGTAACAGCGCGTCCGTGACTTTCCTCGGCGCTGCACTTCCGAGATGTCTTCAGGTTCGTAGACTCGGCGCCGTGAAGGCAGTGTCGCTGGCTGCCCAAAAACCTACGAGCACCTCCTCGGCACTGAGTGAAAGGCGCGCGAGCTCTAGGCAAAAGCCTGCGAACGCTTACATCCCAAACAACATTTATGTAGTGGACTGTGGAGCTCAGAGAGTGCTTCGTATGCTATCACTTTTTTCCTTCATATCCTGTCCATTTCTGCTGCAGCATCTTCAGCATGAGAGCCATTTAACCCGTCACCCGTCCTCATTCACAACTGATTGTTCAAGAAGGGGGTGACCCGGGCATCTACGAACGAGGTGACCTATGCGCACTTCACTTGCACTTTCCACCTTCGGCCTGCAGCTCATCGTACCTTCGCCCTAGTGATTGCGCTGCTTCCATGCCTATCATTTGACCTGATCTAGCGCTTTGAACACGGCGCGCTCGCTCAGTACTTCACTGTCATGCAGGGCACTGATAAGTAGATTTGTGTGTAATATGCACGTTTAGTTAGTAGCGCTGCTCGTTTCCCCACATATTATGGTGTTACCTGATCCCTGGTTTAAGCCCGGGGCATTCTTTTTCGGGTAGGTGACTGCGCTTCATAAATATATATTTAATTCATTCATCCAATCACCAGTAAAACGAGCATACTGTGGTGTTCTTTGCTAATTACTTGAACTGGTAAAATGAAATGGCTAAGAGAAGTAGAATTTGCCTTGTTGCTGAGAATCTGTGAACTGGAAGCTAGAAAATGTCAGGACTTAGTTTTTTTTGCCCTTGCTTCCAACCGTGCGGACCAGTCATATAATCTGGCCACACACACGATTTATTTGAATGGAGAGATGAGATTGGAGTGCAGGTCTCTTCCTCCTTCTGCCGAAGATTGATCTCCGGGAGGACAACCACTCCCATTAAAGCACCCAATCAGAGTGGCGATATTACGAGTCACTGGGGGTCATTACAACCCTGGCGGAAGGCAGAGAACCGGCGGTAAGACCGCCAACAAGCTGGCGGTCTTACTTTGTGGAATTATGACCATGGCGGTTCCCGCCATGGTCATCCGCCAGTTCTGTGTTCCGCCCGCCGGCCTGGAGACCTGAGTCTCCAGCCTGGCGGCCGTCACTATACCGCCGGCGGTATTTGGACCCGGCTTACCGCCGTGGATTTCCAGCGGTTTGAACCGCCATGAAATCCATGGCGGTAAGCACTATCAGTGCCAGGGAATTCCTTCCCTGGCACTGAGAGGGGTCTCTCCCACCCCGACTCCCTCCCCTACCCCCCACCACCCCTGCCACCCCCCAAAGGTAGCAGGGCCCCCCTCGCCACCCCGACCCCAAACATCACTTCACCCATACCCACACGACACGCACACAGGCACCACCTACATACTTACATGCACACACGCCGACATACATGCCTACATCCACACACACAGTCATACACGCACACCCACATTCAAACATACACGCACACATCCATACAGACATACCCCCAGAAATACACGCACTCATTCCCATACACATAACACCCCCTCTACATACACACACGCACACCCCCATGCACCCACACAACACACGCGCACACCCCCATGCACCCACACAACACACAACACCCCCCACCCCCCTCCCCTCACGGACAATCGACTTACCTGGTCCGACGATCCTCTGGGAGGGGACGGGAGCCATGGGCGCAGCTCCGCCGACACCACACCGCCAACAGAACACCGCCACGGCGAATCACAGGACGTGATTCGCTGGGCAGTGTTCTGTTGGCGTGGCGGTGGAGGTGGAGCAACCTCCACTTCCCCGCCTCCCGCCTCCCGCCAGTATGGCTGTTGGCGGCTCTCCGTCCGTAAAATGACAGAGAGCTGCCAATGGTCATAATAGGCCGAGCGGCAAACCGCCACCAATGGCGGTCTTCCGCACGGCGGTCCCTCAGCGTTCTTTAAAAAAGACCGCCGAGGTCAAAATGACCCCCACTGTTTCCTTGCAGCACACAACAAACTGGCTTGGCTCTTTCACTTAATAATGTGAATGTTACTATCACCAACGCAGTGGTACACGTGACCACCAGATGTATGAAACAGTGACTCTGTCCTGCAGAGTTTCGAGCCTGAAAAACCCATAGTTGCACAGATAATTTTTTAAGAGGATGCATTAACCAACTGAGCTACCTCATCACTACGTGCTTACTACACTGGTATAAAGTTACAGTTTCCCCAAAACAAAATAAATGTCCCCGCTACACAAGCTGGTGCTTTGACCTTGATGAAGGAGTGTTAACACCAAACAAAGTGCCAAAGCTTGACCAATGGCTTCTGCAAGGGGCAACTACGTTTCTTTTCCGTTACAGTAGTGTGTTATGGGTTATTCATTTTTAAAAGGGGAGAAAGACCCCAAAAACAAAGTATTCAAGCCTAGCTGTAGTTCTTAGACCCCCGTCCACAAAAAATGGATGGAGGTGCGATGGAGAACAGGACTCTGAAAAGTTTATTAAGAACTGTTGAAGCAGCCCACCCTCCTCACATACCGAAGCCACTGCCACACCGCCACCATCACTAAGATTCTATGGCAGAACTGAAGGTGAGGTTTATGCTTTCTCTTTCTTTACTGAAAGAACACAGCAGCCAATAAACGATTAAATATAACAAAAACTACATGAACCAACATTCCCAGTAGTCCATATCCTGACCAATGTCAGGTCTACTGTCCATATAAGTGTCTCTGCCTCTTTAGTCCTTCCTCTTTCTTTGCTGCTTGCAACCAAAAGATAAGTAACAAACAGTTTTATATTAACAACAAGTTTATGCATATTTTATTGGCATTTTCTTTGTGACGACCGTGGAGCGGGAGCAGGGGTTGAACGGCCATCTGCAGGAGGTTTCCTATCTCCTTTTATAATTTTGTTGTGCACTCCGTACTCGCTCACCTGTTCATTTTGCCTGTTTTTTGGGCCGGTTGCGGCGAATGGGAGAGCGCACTGTAGCACTGGCGAGGCATCAGGACGCTCCTGCGGGACGTCCTCCTGACTTGCGGTGTTTTTACAGCTTCTCGGTGAAGCCGAGCGAGCGCTGGTTTGAGAGGCTAGTCCCCTCTCGATTTCTACACCACGCACATGGACGAAGCGAGGTCCAAAGTTTTCCTTGCTTTGGAGCTCCTCTGCCTGCAGCACGTGTAGAGTTGTCTGATCATTACCCCTGAGAACAGCCAACGAGGGGGAAACCACGATTAAAAGGCTTTGCCTGAGGGAATTTGGTGCAGGTGCTCCTTCCACTTTAACTTCGGATCATTTTTGAGAGTTTTCTCTCATTTTTGTCAGGAGTTTCTCCATATTAAAATCTGAAAGGGCTGATTCCCCCTGTTGAACTCCTTCATTACCTCTTCTATCTAGTTATATGACATTTTACACAGAAGAGGACAAATTCTTCCAGGAAGAGACCAAAGAGCCATATGAAAATCAAATGGAGATAAGACTAGTACGTGCTCTGGGTCATCATGTGCAGGACTCTGTAAATCAATCTGTAATAAAAGCTTTGAAACCTTTTGTAGGAAAGTCCTTTTTTTTGCCTGGTCACCCCCACTCTTTCTGGATAGGTACTGGTGGTTACTGACTCTTGGCTGTGCCCTGGGTACTGCTTACCAGTCCCAGGGCCAGTGCTCTGTGTAAAATGGATATGCAAATTAGGCTAATTATAATTGGCTAAGTTAACCTACCTATAAGTCCCTAGTATATGGTAGGGCATGTAGGTTTAGGGACCACAGCATAGGTGGTGCACACCTAGGTGCATTGCTGAGGTGCCCAGTGTCATTTTAAAAGCAAGCCTGCCTTGCTGGCTGCTTTTAAATTAAAGTTATATGCAAATTCGACTTTGGAATTAAAGGTACTTCCAAAGTTTTAAACTACCTTATTTTTACATATAAGTCACCCCTAAGGTGTGCCCTATGTGCCCCTAGCGCTGGGTGCCATGTAACTATAAGCAGGGACTTTATAAAAATAGATTTATAAGCCCTGGTGAGGTAAAAACAGCCAAATTCGTTTTTCCCTCATTGAAGTAAATGGCCTTCATAGGCTAGAATGGGCAGACTTTATTTTAAATTTTAAAGTCTCCTTAAATGTTACATACCAAGAATTTGGTATCAAATTGATTGTTATAATAAATCCCACAACTTCCAGTTGTTGGATTTAATATAACTAGTGCAGGTAAAAAGTTTAGACTTTACCTAAAAAGTTGCCAATTTCAGCTCTGCATTGTTTTTGCTGCTGTGCTCTGATTGGCCAGCCTGCAGCAGCTTCTGCCAGGCCACTTTAATGAGGTGTGAAGTGGCCTGGCTTTACACAAAGGAATGTGCTTGGGGGAGAGAATCTCCCCTCAGCAGATGGGGAAGCAGGAAGGGGGAGGGCTGCCAAACTGGTCTTCAAAGGCAGAGAAGGACATCTGGAGCACCCAGCAACACCCCCACATCCTGCAACCCCAGACAGCTAGGTGCCCCCTTGATTAGATTAGGAGAGGGCAGGAGAGGGGTGTGTTTATGATTTTTAGCCACACCAGTGGGTGGGCTCAGCCAGATCTCTCCTCCAAAAATCAGATTCATCCATTTTGGATTTTTAGAGACTATTGCCTTCTGGGATGGATTTTTGCCACACTTCCCAGGAAGTGGTCATCACAGGGGGACGACCCTGTCCCTGATTGGAGGACTAGGGCCCCCCTGCTTTTCACCCAGGAGCAAGGATAAAACTGGCAGACCTGCACCCACGCCTGAGATCCCCACCAAATTTCAAGAAGAAAGAACTACAAGGAGAAGAAGGACTGCCCTGCTGGACCCCTGGCCTGCACCTGGACCCTGCACTCAGAAAGACTGCACCAGCTGCACACTTGGGCTTCACCACAAGAAGGACTTTGCCTGGCTTCCACTGGTTCAAGGAGGGACTCCCTGTTTGCTACAGGTGAAAAATTGCTAACCAGAGTCCCCTGCACCAACTCCTGAAAAAGTGACCAGCTGACCACTGCCCAGTGGCCAAAAAGGAGTTTGCGCCAGGTGCACTCTGGGAGTTGAAGTCCGCACTTCCCAAGGACCATCACAGAACTTCTGGACCCTTGGGGTGAGCTGTGGACCCCAAAAGAACCTTAAAAGAACATCTGGGTGAAGCCCCAGAAGTTTGGAAAAGATTGGAGAAATTTTAGAAAAAAGCTCCATAAAGTGACCGACTCGACGCAGAAATTCTAGCCGGCTTGCCTCAACCGCGACCCGGCCTGACTTCGTGGTTCGTCCCGGTCAAGAAAAACATCCGAAAAAAAGACTAAGTCCGAACGTAAAAAGTTGACCGGGACCTTCCAGCCATCGTATCCGAGAAGGGCTCCACGGACGTCGGATCAAGATCCAGGTTTACCCCGGTCGAAGGATTTTCATCTCGAAAAAACGACTAAGTCCGAAGGTAGAAATCACCACCGAGGAAACCGACTTCGCGTATCCGGACAAGGGCTCCAGGAGGTCGGATCCAACTGGCAGGTTCGTCCCGGTGAAGAAAAACTTCAAAATAAAGACTAAGTCAGAAGGTAACTTTTTAACCGAGGCTTCCCGCGACCTGTATCCGAGCAGGGCTCCATCGCGGTCGGCCTGAAAGTTTGACTTTGTCCCGGTCCTGGTGCAACCAGATGACCCGATTGGCGCTTTTTGTTTCTATGCGCTAGAAAATAATAATACTTCAAAAATTCATATCTCCGGTTCCCCTGAACCGATTTTAATCGTTTTTGTGTCATTTTAAAGATAAAAATATAAGCTATTTTTATAAATTGGTTTTGGATTTTTAAACTGTTTCCTGTGTTTTATTTAATTACTGTTGTGTGATATTTGAATGCTTTACACTTTGTCTCCTAAGTTAAGCCTTGACGCTCGATGCTAAGCTACCAAGGGTAGAGCTGGGATTAATTTACTGAGACCTAACTGTACTTTTGTGGAGGTTTGTGGCTTGTTGCTAGGTGTAGGTACCTACCTGCCCTATCAATAACCCATTTTCCAACATAATTGGAAGCAGCGACGGGATCCTGTACTTGTGTTCAATATCACGTTACAGTTTTAGATAAAACAAATTAAAAATCCTTTAAATTGTCCTAGTGCAAAAATTGTTTTTAATTTTTAATTTTAATTTTTTTTTTAAATTAATTTGGATTAATTTCAATTATTGAATTTTTGTAATTTTTCTAAATTCTTGTTTCCAATTTTTGCAAAAAGCTTTTGTTGACACAAAACTAGGGAACCATGGAGCTTGATCTGGCTAGCCTACCCACACTGACAGTAGTCCAGCTTAGGGGGTTGTGTACTGAGAGGGGGTTGCCTGCAACCCCTAATCTCAGGAAGGAAATCCTGATTAAATCCCTGACAGCATGGGCTGAGGCCCAAGAGGTAGAGACAGAGGAAGCTCCAGAGGAGGAACCAAAAGAAGATGATGCTAACTCTAACCATTCAGGGGAGGAAAGGCATCAGACCCCAAGTGAGGAAGAGGAGGAACGGTTCTCACTGGACACAGTCACTAGGGGCAGACCCAAAGCTAGTGATAGGAAGAGGGTCCTTTCAGGAGGAGAGAACCCATCCATCAGGGAGAGAGAGCTGGAAGCCCAGCTAGCCTACATAGCTTTGGAGGCAGAGAAGCTTGCCCTAGAAAAAAAGAAGTGGGCAAGCAAAGAAAAAAAAGATGGAAGCAGCGAGAAAGAAACTGAGGTGTCCCTGGGTGGGGGTTTTGCCCCCAGATTACCCAAAGGGGTGGTTCCTGCCTATGTAGAGGGGGATGACATCGATAAGTGGCTGGGGGCCTTTGAGAGGGCCCTCCAGATGAGGAAAGTCAAGCCTCAGTACTGGGTTTCACTCCTTTGGGAGTTAGTTCCCAACTCTGGGAGGGATAGGCTCCTAACCATGAGTGGGGAGGATGCAGACTCATACCCCAGTATGAAGAGATGCTTGACTAAAAAGTTTGGTCTAACCCCAGAGCAGTATAGGCTTAAGTTTAGGGACACCCAAAAGACAAGCACCCAGTCCTGGGTGGACTTTGTGGACATTTCAGTGAAAGCACTGGAGGGCTGGATACAGGGCAACAGGGTAAGTACCTTTGAGGGGCTGTACAATTTGATTATGAGGGAGCACCTTCTAACTAATTGTGTCCAAGAGAGGCTCCGCCAGTATCTAGTAGACTCTAGGTTGACCAACCCCAGAGAGCTGGGGGAGGCAGCAGATGACTGGTTAAGAACTAGGGTTAACCAGAGACCCCCAGGGGGTGATCAGAAAAAGGGAGGACATGGTTCTTCTCAGGGGAAGAACCAGGGGAAAGATGACAAAAAACCCAAAGAGTCCTCACAAGAGTCCCCAAAAACTTCTCAGGGAGGGGGAGCCCCGAGCCAATTCACTTCTAAAGGGAAAGGGTATCAGGGAAAGAATTTTGATCCTGCTAAAGCAGGAAGGTTTCAGGAGCTTGCTAAGGCCGGCAAGTGTTTTGACTGTTATCAGCCGGGACATAAAAGAGGAGATGCTATCTGCACCAAGAAGCCCCCCACTGGTGGGCAATCCCAGGGGATTGCTAGTGTAGGGTTGGGGGTGGAAGTTGGCCCAGGGGTGGAATCAGGGTACACTGAAGTCACCTTAGTATCCGTGGGTGGGGTGGACATTGCAACTATGGCCACCTTACCTCCCATCATGCAGAGGTATAGGCAGAGGCCTAAAGTCAATGGGACTGAAGTGGAAGCTCTGAGAGATACAGGAGCCAGTGTGACAATGGTCACAGAAAAGCTGGTTTCTCCAGAGCAGGTCTTACCTGGTGTCTTCCACCAGGTGACTTATGCAGATAGCAGAACCAAACTCCATCCCATGGCTATGGTGAGTCTGGAATGGGGAGGTGTGACTGGCCCTAAAAAAGTAGCTGTAGCTCCTGCCCTCCCAGTAGAGTGTCTACTGGGAAATGATCTTGAAGCATCTGAATGGTCAGAAGTGGAGAGAAGGGTCCATGCAAAGATGCTGGATCTCCCTGAATGGGTGTGTGCTGTGACCAGGTCACAGGCAGCACAACAGGGAAATGCTGGACACTTGGACCCTGGAACAATGGGCCAAGCCTCCAAGAAGAAGAGAAAGGGCACTGGGTCTGGCTTACCAGCCCCAACAAGTACAGAGGGTCAGGAAGAATCCAACCCTGAGGGGGAGGATCTGAACTCTGAGGGAGGGACACCTTCCCTGCAAACTCTGCCTGACTTGGCAGAACTGCAAGGGGCAGGTGGGCCCACCAGAGAAGATTTGTGCCAGGGACAAAGAGAGTGTCCCACTCTTGAGGGCCTGAGGCAGACTGCTGCCAGGCAAGAACAAGGGGATACCAGTGGTACCCACAAGGTTTACTGGGAGGATGGAGTTCTCTACACTGAGGCTAGGACCCTCAAAGAAGGGGCTACTAGGAGAGTAGTGGTCCCCCAAAAGTATAGAGAATTCCTCCTTACCTTAAGCCATGATATCCCCTTAGCTGGTCATTTGGGACAGACCAAGACCTGGAACAGGCTGGTCAACCATTTTTTTTGGCCAGAAATGTCAGAAAAAGTCAGGGAGTTTTGCAGCTCCTGTGTCACCTGTCAAGCCAGTGGCAAGACAGGGGGCAAGCCAAAGGCTCCCTTAATTCCACTGCCAGTGGTTGGGACTCCCTTTGAGAGGGTGGGGATTGACATTGTTGGTCCCCTAGACCCACCAACTGCTTCAGGTAACAGGTACATTGTGGTGGTAGTGGACCATGCCACCAGGTACCCTGAGGCAATACCCCTCCGGACAATCACTGCACCCACAGTGGCTAGGGCCCTACTTGGTGTGTTCACCAGAGTGGGATTCCCAAAGGAGGTGGTCTCAGATAGGGGAACAAACTTTATGTCAGCCTATCTGAAAGCCATGTGGGAGGAGTGTGGTGTTACTTATAAGTTCAGCACACCCTACCATCCACAGACCAATGGTCTAGTGGAAAGATTCAATAAGACCCTGAAGGGCATGATCATGGGTTTGTCTGACAAACTCAGGAGGAGATGGGATGTCCTCCTCCCATGCCTGCTGTTTGCCTACAGGAAGGTGCCACAGAAGGGGGTTGGATTCAGCCCCTTTGAGTTACTGTTTGGGCACCCTGTAAGAGGCCCATTGTGCTTGGTGAGAGAGTCTTGGGAAAAGCCTCTCAAGGAAGCCAAGGAGAATGTGCTGGATTATGTACTAGGCCTGCGGTCTCGCATGGCTGAGTATATGAAGAAGGCAAGCAGGAACCTGGAGGCCAGTCAGGAGCTCATGAAGCTCTGGCATGATCAAAAGGCTACCATGCCTGAGTATCATCCAGGACAGCTGGTGTGGGTTTTGGAGCCCATGGCTCCTAGGGCACTACAGGCCAAATGGACTGGGCCCTATCCAATCCTAGAGAAAAAAAGGTGAGGTCACCTACTTGGTGGATCTTGGCACCCTCAGGAATCCTCACAGGATCCTGCATGTTAATAGGATGAAACCCCACCAGGACAGGGCAGACATGACCATGCTGATGGTCACTGATGAAGGGAAGGAGGAGGAGGGTGAACCTCTGCCAGACCTCCTGTCCTCAAAGGAAAAAGATGGGTCAGTGGAGGGAGTGGTACTCTCTCCCAAACTGACAGATCAGCAACAACAAGACTGTAAGCAAGTCTTGGGACAGTTTGCTAGTCTGTTCTCCCTGACCCCTGGACTCACCAATTGGTGTGTCCATGATGTTGACACTGGTGACAGCTTGCCTGTCAAGAACAAGCTGTACAGGCTGTCTGACCAGGTCAAGGCCAACATCAAAGCTGAAGTGGCTAAGATGTTGGATCTGAAGGTAATTGAGCACTCTGATAGTCCTTGGTCCAGTCCAGTGGTACTGGTGCCCAAAGCTAGTCCCCAAGGTGGGAAGAAAGAATTAAGATTCTGTGTGGACTACAGAGGTCTAAATGCAGTCACTAGGACTGATGCTCACCCCATACCTAGAGCTGATGAGCTCATTGACAGGTTGGGGGCTGCCAAATTCCTGAGCACATTTGATCTGACCTCAGGATATTGGCAGATTGCCTTAAGTCCAAGAGCCAAGGAGAGGTCAGCATTTTCCACACCAGAGGGCCACTTTCAGTTCAAGGTGATGCCCTTTGGGATGAAAAATGCTCCTGCCACCTTCCAACGGTTGGTGAATAGAGTCCTATCTGGGTTGGAATCTTTTAGTGCAGCTTATCTAGATGATATAGCTGTATTTAGTTCCACCTGGAGGGACCACCTGGTCCACCTGAAGGAAGTGCTTCAGGCCCTGCTTCAAGCAGGCCTGACTATCAAGGCAAGCAAGTGCCAGATAGGGCAAAGTTCTGTTGTGTACCTGGGCCACCTTGTTGGTGGAGGCCATGTACAACCTCTCCAGCCCAAGATCCAGACTATCCTGGATTGGGAGGCTCCAAAAACCCAGACTCAGGTCAGGGCCTTTCTTGGCCTGACTGGGTATTACAGGAGGTTTGTTCAGAATTTTGAGACCATAGTGGCCCCTCTGACTGAGCTTACCTCCAAGAAACAACCCAAGAAGGTCATTTGGACCCCAGAGTGTCAGAAAGCTTTTGACACCCTAAAACAGGCTATGTGTTCAGCACCAGTGTTACTGGCCCCTGACTATAGCAAGGAATTTGTAGTGCAAACAGATGCTTCAGAGGAAGGGATTGGGGCAGTGTTAGCACAAGTTAATGAAGAGGGCCATGATCACCCAGTTGCCTTCATCAGCAGGCGACTACTCCCCAGAGAGAAAAAATGGAGTGCCATTGAGAGGGAGGCCTTTGCTGTGGTTTGGTCCCTGAAGAAGTTGAGGCCTTACTTGTTTGGCACTCACTTCCGTGTACAAACTGACCACAGACCTCTCAGATGGTTGATGCAGATGAGGGGGGAGAACCCAAAACTGTTAAGGTGGTCCATTTCCCTACAGGGGATGGACTTCACAGTGGAGCACAGACCTGGGACTGCTCATGCCAATGCAGATGGCCTTTCCAGGTTTTTCCACTTAGCTGATGAGGACTACCAGGGTGTAGGTTAGTACCCATCACCTTTCATCTGGGGGGGGGCAGTGTAGGAAAGTCCTTTTTTTTGCCTGGTCACCCCCACTCTTTCTGGATAGGTACTGGTGGTTACTGACTCTTGGCTGTGCCCTGGGTACTGCTTACCAGTCCCAGGGCCAGTGCTCTGTGTAAAATGGATATGCAAATTAGGCTAATTATAATTGGCTAAGTTAACCTACCTATAAGTCCCTAGTATATGGTAGGGCATGTAGGTTTAGGGACCACAGCATAGGTGGTGCACACCTAGGTGCATTGCTGAGGTGCCCAGTGTCATTTTAAAAGCAAGCCTGCCTTGCTGGCTGCTTTTAAATTAAAGTTATATGCAAATTCGACTTTGGAATTAAAGGTACTTCCAAAGTTTTAAACTACCTTATTTTTACATATAAGTCACCCCTAAGGTGTGCCCTATGTGCCCCTAGGGCTGGGTGCCATGTAACTATAAGCAGGGACTTTATAAAAATAGATTTATAAGCCCTGGTGAGGTAAAAACAGCCAAATTCGTTTTTCCCTCATTGAAGTAAATGGCCTTCATAGGCTAGAATGGGCAGACTTTATTTTAAATTTTAAAGTCTCCTTAAATGTTACATACCAAGAATTTGGTATCAAATTGATTGTTATAATAAATCCCACAACTTCCAGTTGTTGGATTTAATATAACTAGTGCAGGTAAAAAGTTTAGACTTTACCTAAAAAGTTGCCAATTTCAGCTCTGCATTGTTTTTGCTGCTGTGCTCTGATTGGCCAGCCTGCAGCAGCTTCTGCCAGGCCACTTTAATGAGGTGTGAAGTGGCCTGGCTTTACACAAAGGAATGTGCTTGGGGGAGAGAATCTCCCCTCAGCAGATGGGGAAGCAGGAAGGGGGAGGGCTGCCAAACTGGTCTTCAAAGGCAGAGAAGGACATCTGGAGCACCCAGCAACACCCCCACATCCTGCAACCCCAGACAGCTAGGTGCCCCCTTGATTAGATTAGGAGAGGGCAGGAGAGGGGTGTGTTTATGATTTTTAGCCACACCAGTGGGTGGGCTCAGCCAGATCTCTCCTCCAAAAATCAGATTCATCCATTTTGGATTTTTAGAGACTATTGCCTTCTGGGATGGATTTTTGCCACACTTCCCAGGAAGTGGTCATCACAGGGGGACGACCCTGTCCCTGATTGGAGGACCAGGGCCCCCCTGCTTTTCACCCAGGAGCAAGGATAAAACTGGCAGACCTGCACCCACGCCTGAGATCCCCACCAAATTTCAAGAAGAAAGAACTACAAGGAGAAGAAGGACTGCCCTGCTGGACCCCTGGCCTGCACCTGGACCCTGCACTCAGAAAGACTGCACCAGCTGCACACTTGGGCTTCACCACAAGAAGGACTTTGCCTGGCTTCCACTGGTTCAAGGAGGGACTCCCTGTTTGCTACAGGTGAAAAATTGCTAACCAGAGTCCCCTGCACCAACTCCTGAAAAAGTGACCAGCTGACCACTGCCCAGTGGCCAAAAAGGAGTTTGCGCCAGGTGCACTCTGGGAGTTGAAGTCCGCACTTCCCAAGGACCATCACAGAACTTCTGGACCCTTGGGGTGAGCTGTGGACCCCAAAAGAACCTTAAAAGAACATCTGGGTGAAGCCCCAGAAGTTTGGAAAAGATTGGAGAAATTTTAGAAAAAAGCTCCATAAAGTGACCGACTCGACGCGGAAATTCTAGCCGGCTTGCCTCAACCGCGACCCGGCCTGACTTCGTGGTTCGTCCCGGTCAAGAAAAACATCCGAAAAAAAGACTAAGTCCGAACGTAAAAAGTTGACCGGGACCTTCCAGCCATCGTATCCGAGAAGGGCTCCACGGACGTCGGATCAAGATCCAGGTTTACCCCGGTCGAAGGATTTTCATCTCGAAAAAACGACTAAGTCCGAAGGTAGAAATCACCACCGAGGAAACCGACTTCGCGTATCCGGACAAGGGCTCCAGGAGGTCGGATCCAACTGGCAGGTTCGTCCCGGTGAAGAAAAACTTCAAAATAAAGACTAAGTCAGAAGGTAACTTTTTAACCGAGGCTTCCCGCGACCTGTATCCGAGCAGGGCTCCATCGCGGTCGGCCTGAAAGTTTGACTTTGTCCCGGTCCTGGTGCAACCAGATGACCCGATTGGCGCTTTTTGTTTCTATGCGCTAGAAAATAATAATACTTCAAAAATTCATATCTCCGGTTCCCCTGAACCGATTTTAATCGTTTTTGTGTCATTTTAAAGATAAAAATATAAGCTATTTTTATAAATTGGTTTTGGATTTTTAAACTGTTTCCTGTGTTTTATTTAATTACTGTTGTGTGATATTTGAATGCTTTACACTTTGTCTCCTAAGTTAAGCCTTGACGCTCGATGCTAAGCTACCAAGGGTAGAGCTGGGATTAATTTACTGAGACCTAACTGTACTTTTGTGGAGGTTTGTGGCTTGTTGCTAGGTGTAGGTACCTACCTGCCCTATCAATAACCCATTTTCCAACACCTTTTACACAGCCCCTAGTGAGATTTGGGCAAAGAGAGCTGATGGGGAGAGTACCCTCCGAGACAAGGGTGACAGACACTCAAGCCCCAGATATGGGTCTTGCCCAGAGGGCTTCAAGAGGACCTAGGTCCTCTGTGGAAATTTTAGAGTAGATGGCTACTTCAGTTCTAAGGGACCACAAATATGAGCAGGATCTCATTGAGGACCTAGGAAGGTTGCCCACACAGGAGTTGGCACAGCCTGAGGGATCACAATCCCCTGATTCCCATTCTTCAGATTCCAAACGGGCCAAAGATGAACCCAAAGTGCTGGGTAAGTGGAAACGCAAACCCCATCATACTACTGAGGAGACGATAGTGCAAAATAATCTATTTTTGAACTAGAGAGTATCATTCACACTCGGTCCACTAAATAGGTGCCTTCTATGGAGGTTGTGCACTATGTCTAAGAGAGGTTGCGCAAAAGTTTCGACAAGGATGTACATAACACTCTGTGCTCAGAGTGTCCCTGCCCTTCTCTCACAGGCAAGGTGGAAGACACCCCTGAATTGAACCCTAGTATGGCCACTTTTCTAATAAAGTTTGTGAAAGACCCGAAGAAAGGCCTGGATAGAGCCTGGAGAGTCTGTCAGGATAAACATTTAGATATTTCTGGGCCTATTATGAAAATTCTGGAGCTGGCTGTTCAGGCCATACAGGAAAATATGCCATTAGAAACTGAAGCAGTCCTGGAATGGGTGCAAAGAGCAATTTGCCTCCTCAGGAATGCCAATTGTGCTATGTCCACAGAGCGACGCAAATCATTTTTAATGAGAATTGATTCCAAAGGGGTAGAATTGGCCTCTTTGGAGCCCGGGTCCCTTGCCAACGGTATTTTGTTTGGGGACAAATTTGTTAAGGACCTAAGTAAATACGTCTCCACCTTCTCCACCCTGGACAAAGCCCAGTCCTCAATGAGGAAAATGTTCAGCAGTGGCCTTTTTCTCAGGGCCGGACGCTTTTGGGGCCGAGCGGCAGGCCGAGGTTTCTATCAGGCCTCCTCTACATACTTGCAGAGAAGCCGAGGCTCATATCAAGCCTCTTCAGGATTGTTCTCCTGTTGTGGGAGAGGTCGAGGCCGTTCCCACCGAGGAGGAGGTAAAGGCAACTTCAACAACCCAGACATGGCAGCAACAGGTGAGAAGAATTCCCTTTTCAGAAGTTTTTCAGGGGGGCAGGATAAAAGCACTTACTGGTTTGGGAACGAATAACTCAATCTCCTCGAGTCACACAAATGGTAGTGGGTTACAAGCTAGAGTTCTATTCCCCTCCCAGGCAGATAACTTTTTCTTTTCCTTTACATTTTTCCCAATCAAAGAGCAATTTCATAGATGATGAAATCGCTTCTCTTCTACCGAAACGGGCAATAGTAAGAACAAATCTTCACCCAACAGGGTTTGTCAGCACAATCTTCCTCGTGCGAAAGAAAGGAGGAAGTTACCACCTGGTTCTCAGTTTGAAAGATTTCAGTTCTTACATAGTTTATCGCCATTTCAAGATGGAAGAAATTCATATTTTAAGAGATCTGTTGCAAGAAGGGGATTGGCTAGTCTGTTTAGATCTCAAAGATGCCTATTTAACGGTGCCAGTTTTCACTCCTCATCACAGATTCCTGCTGTGTTGTTGGTGAAACCAGCTGTTCGAGTTTGCCATCCTTCCTTTCGGTCTGCCCTCAGCCCCATGGTGTTTCACCAAACTTCTGCGGCCCGTTGTACAATTTCTTCGGGAACAAGGGGTTCGCCTCATCATTTATCTAGATAACATTCTGATCATGGCCCAAACCAAAGAACTGGTTCTGGTACACCTAGATTGGACCACTCAGATTTTGCAGGATCTGGGTTTCCTGATTAATTCAGAAAAATACATCATAGTACCCTCACAATGTATAGACTTTTAAGGCATCCAAGTGGACTCTATTAAAGCGCAATTAAAAATTCCTCTTGTGAAACGAATGATCAAGAGAAAGTTATGGAGAACCCTTGCCTCTCCAAATATATAACTGAGGACCCTACCAGGATTATTAGGACTTCTGGCCTCCTCTTTCCAAGCCATATTTCTAGGTCCTCTGCATTACCGGGCCCGTCAACGTCTAAAGATTCTTCACCTTCACAAAGGGATGATTTCCCTGACGGACGAAGCCAAGGCAAGGATATTTTGGTGGTTGGAGCACATGGATGCTTGGAATGGCAAAGCGATCTTTGCCTCTTCTCCGGAGATAATCAAAGAGTCGGATGCCAGTCAATGAGGGTGGGGAGCTCGATGTGGAACAGTGGAGAAGGGAGGCAGGTGGTCTCCAGAGGCCCTCTACCTGCACATCAATTGTTTGGAGCTTCTAGCAGGAGCGTTTGCAATTTGCTCCCTATCTCCCCATAAGGCCAGTTGCTGCATACTATCACGTATGGACAATAGTTCAGTGGTGAGATGCATCAATCAATTGGGCGGGACCAGGACCTGTGTGTTGGCTGAGATTGCCAAGGATATTTGGCATTTCTATCTACAACATCAGACACTGGTGATGGTGGATCACATTCTGGGATGCTCCAATGTCTTAGTGGATTAAATCTCTCGTCTTTTGAGGGACGGCAGTGACTGGAAACTTCATCAGTCAGTTTTCCTAGCTCTGACAAGTCACTG
The DNA here is from genome assembly GCF_031143425.1 of Pleurodeles waltl. Taxonomy (NCBI): domain Eukaryota; kingdom Metazoa; phylum Chordata; class Amphibia; order Caudata; family Salamandridae; genus Pleurodeles; species Pleurodeles waltl. The sequence continues at coordinate 961,672,394 of NC_090439.1, forward strand.
GAACGAGTTTGTGATAGACCACTTTGCGTCTTGGCTCAACTCTCAGTTACCTTGCTTTTACAGTTGGAGGCCGGATCCGCTAGCCCTGGGGATGAACGCTTTCCACCAGGTCTGGGCAGACAGTCTCTTGTATGTGTTTCCCCCATTCTCCATGATTCATAGGGTACCCTCTCAGGTTCGGAGACAGGGGGCGGAGATCATCTTTGTAAATCCTCTTTGGAGGGCTCAGTCGTGGTTCCCAGTGGTGATGCCCCTATCTTGTGCCTCTCTGACCTTTCTGTCATTGTTCTCTTCATTACTCCTGGATCCAGGACTCCCCCTCATCCTCTGATACTACAGGGACTATTGTCCCTCATGGCGTGGAGACTTTCAGGGGACGTTAGCAAATGCTGGATGTTTTGAGAGAAGTTGTCTTCTTCTTATCCCAATCTTGGGCACCTTCCACCCATAAGAGATATGAGGCTTCCTGGAAGCAAGGGTGGGTTGGTGCGGTGAACGGAGTACTGATTCCCTGGGTGCCCACATAAGCATGATTATCAATTTGGCAACACAAGGCTTAGCTTATAGGACTATCAATCATTTTAGATCTGCTCTTTCAGCAGGACATCCTCATACTGAAGGTAAACCGATGGGCGAACATCCAGGGCATTAGGGTGGTAAAACTCCCTCAACCTAAACATACAGTTTTATGGGATGCAGACATTGTGGTTAGGTTTCTGCAAAATTGGCCATGTAATGAAGACTTATCACACAAACAACTATCTTCCAAACTCACATTATTATTATGTCTTATTTCATGTAGAAGAGTATCGGATGTGAGAGCCCCTGATTTAACAGGTAGAGTATTTACTCCTACGGGAGTTCCTTTCACCATTTCCAGGTGCACAAAGACTGCCTCTAGATGTGTATCCTGTCGGGCTTTTCCACATCATCCTAAACTATGTGTTGTAAAATGTTTAAAAGCTTATGAAGATTGCATTTGAAAATTTTGCAAGAATGCTCGAGGGCAACTACTCATTTCATTACAGAAACCGTTTTCTCCAGTCTCATCAGCCACCTTGGCTAGATGGATCAGATGGTTATTAACAGAAGCAGGAGTAGACGACTCCTCTTTTGGAGCACATTCTGTAAGAGGGGCTATGGCCTCTAAGTCATTTGGGAATGGTTCTCGTTTGGAGGACATTATGAATGCTGCAGATAGGCCTTGTGATAGTACATTTAAAGTTTTTTATCATAAACCTATTGTGGATGTAGCTTCTGTTGTGGTGGATCAACTTTGAACTAGCATAAGCCAAAGCCTCCGGTCCTGCCATAGAATAAAAAATGTTATAGCTATCGTGTAAAGAATTTTAAATTCTACTAAGGACATGAAGGCGAGGATTATCCCACCCAGATGCTATTCATCTGGTTATAAGTGATGTTATTGTATGTGATGCATATCTGTTATCTTGTATCTAATCTGCTCTTCCCTCCCATTTTAAACATTCAATGCAAGATATTAGCGGTGTTTTTTTTTATGAATATGTTCCTATAACAAGGGTGCATGTCTATCCGGAGATACCGTGAGCAGAGGATGCGGACTGTAAACAGTATGGTTTCAAGGCGCTGTTCCTGATTGGAGTTGAAGATTCGGTTCATATACAGGTTGCCTTATTCTGTTATGGCAAAGAAAGAGGAAGGACTTAAGAGGCAGAGACATTTATATGGACAGTAGTCCTGGGACTGGTCAGGATATGGACTACTGGGAATGTTGGGTAATGTCGTTTTTGTCATATATAAATGTTTATTGGCTGCTTTGTTCTTTCAGTAAAGACAAAGAAAGCATAATCCTCGCCTCTGTGTCCTTAAGAGAATTGAAAATTGTTGATGTAATAGCTAGAAAAGTTTTTATTCTGCCCCTGGCTACCCACGGCAGGAAGTTACACAAAGCCAAGACTTTCTACCATCCATGTCACCCACTGATGCTATCAGGTGATAGAGCCACAAGGTACAAAGCGCTAAGTGTTGTAAAAAATCAGTCTGTTCTTTAAAAATGTATAAAAAAACATACAATCCTCCCGCCTGGAAACCACGCTCTTTGCATTTAAAAGATTTTAGAAAAAAAATGATCTGCCATTAGGTGTGCTTCGTTCAGCAGTTCTGTGGTAGTAGACTTCATTGTCTGAAGATTTCCTTTCTAAACATAGTGCTCTATGAAATTAAGAAGGAACCTGTCCTTATTCTGTTATTCTTGTGAAACTTTTAAATGGCTTTTTACAGGATTTTGCTTAGATAATTATATTTACAAAATAAGACTCAGCACAGATATAAATCAAATTATAGAAGGAGGAGTTTCCTTGATTGTCTTTAAATCCTTATATCACATCCTATGAAGATAACATTCCATCCACCACGTCTTTCTTCCTTTTAATTGAGTTTTTATTAATTCAATTTGTAATTATCATATGTGACTTCATATGCAATGAAAAGATCATAGCCTGATTGCTCTAGATATCTCCATAGTTGGATTGCCATCTGATTTCTCATAGCAAGTGTAATCAGGGAGTTGCCTTTCAATTTCTTTCAAGTAATCTTCTCTATTCATAAGTACAATGTTGCCACCCTTATCAGCCTCACGTATAACTTAATTAAGATAATTTCTCAAATTAGTTAAAATTCCTTTTTCTTTAAGTGTTAAGTTGAAAGTATGCCTGCAATTACCATTTTTAAAATGAGAATCCTCAATTTTATACAGATCTGTGGTCACCCTACGATGAAATTCATCAATAATATTATCCTGAGTACTAGGGGGCATGAATTTAGATGGAAGTTTAAAACGACTCTGTGTACTTAATTTTTCCTGGATATTAAGATCACTCACCACCTGAAAAAGATCTATAGGTTCTCCCTCATTATCTAGAGTGGCAATCGTATGTATATCCCTTAAATCTGCAATTGTCAAGTTAGAGACTTCTGGAGAACTTAATGAATGTCTGTTAACCAATTCATCAGTAGTATCAATTGACAAGTCTATCTCTTGCCAGTGTTTTTACCTGGCTGAATGTGTCTGTCTGCATGTCTTTCTGTTTATCTCTCTTTCCATCTATTCATCTATTTGTCTTTCTTTTCACCTGTCTGCCTATAAGTTTTTTTTTTCTCAGCATATCAATCAATTTGACCATCTGTATATTTGTCTACCCATCTGTCTCTTGAAGCATCTTTCTCTATGTGCCTCTCCTTTTGTTTGTCCCTTGATCTTCCCATCTGTTCTTGTGCTTAATATTCTGACGGTTCACCATCCTTCCACTCACCTGATGAATGTATGATGGAACAATGCACGTGCATATCACACACGCCTTTACAACCTGGTCTCTGCAACGACCACGTCTTTACTACGCATGCATTTACCACGCATGTCTTTGCAACAAATTTAGTTGTAAAAGCATGTTTGGTAAAGGAACATGCATGGCAAATTCTCCCCCATTTCCCCACTACACTTCACACCATACTACACCAGCCAAAGCCCTTAAAACTGCAACTTCCACCCCCTTCCCTGAGCCCTAACCTCCCTTACCCTGGTTTGTCCTAAAACCTACCCTGCCCTGCCCTAAAAACAACCCCCACCCCGCCATAAACCCTAAAACCTACCCTGTCCTAAAAACTACCCCACCTTGTCCTAAAAACTACCCGGACCTCCCTCCACACCCTAAACCCTAAAAGCTACCCTGCCCTGTCCTAAAACTTACCCCACTCTGTCCTAAAAACTACCCCAATCCCCCGCCCTAAACACTAAAACCTACCCTGCCCTGTCCTAAAAACGACCCGACCCTGCCCTAAACCCAAAAAAAGCTACCCTGCTCTGTCCTAAAAAACTACCCCACCCTGTCCTAAAAACTACCCTGACCCCTGTCCTAAACCCTAAAACCTACCCTGCCCTGTCCTAAAAACTACCCCTTCCTATCCTTAAAACTACCCCGACCCTCCATCCTAAACCCTAAAATGTACCCTTCCCTGTCCTAAAACCTACCCCGCCCTGTCCTAAAATCTACCAAACCCCCACCCTAAACCCTAAAATTTACCCTGCCCTGTCCTAAAACCTACCCTGCCCTGTCCTAAAACCTAACCCTCCCTATCCTATAAACTACCTGACTCCCGCCCCATCCTAAACTCTAAACCCTACCCTGTCCGAAAAACTACCCCACCCTGGCCTGAAAACTACCCCAACACCACACCCTGCCCTAAACCCTAAAACCTACCCTGCCCTGTTCTAAAAATTACCCCGACCCGCCCCACCCTGAATCCTAAAAGCTACCCTGCACTGTCCTAAAACCTACCCTGCCCTGTCCTAAATACTACCCTGACCCATGCCCTAAAACCTAAAACCTACCATGCCCTGTCCCAAAAACTACCCCGCCCTGAACCCTAACATCTACCCTGCCCTAAAACCTACCCTGCCATGTCCTAAAAACTACACCAACCCCGCCCCGCCTTAAACCCTAAAACCTACCCTGTCCTAAAAACTACCCCAACCCCCAAACCCCCACCCTGAACACTAAAACCTTCCCCACCCTGTCCTTAAAACTACCCCAACACCCCACCCCCAAACTCGGCCCCACTAACCTCTCTCTCCTCTGGTCGCTGCTCCTTTCTGTTTCGGCCAGACTACTCTCTCTTCCGTTACCCTGCATATGTATAGTAAAGGCATGCATAGTAAACGCATACGTGTGGTAATGGCAGCGTGGTCAATGCATAGTGTTACATTGACCTCGTTGTTAATGATGTTTCCCTCAACTGACCATTTATAGATCCGTCCAACTCTCTATCTTGCCATTCACTGACGCACACTCTCGCTTCATCTGTCTCTGCATATCTCTCTATCATTCTGTCTCAATTTCCTATTTTAATTCTGATTCACATGCATCTTGATTTGAATAGCCGAATCTTACTCCAAAATGATCCAGAGGCTTTCAGGAAGAGTTACTAATTACTCGATATCAGTTCCTAAACACTAACAAGTGAAAGTTGATTTGATCGTGGTAAAAAAGTAGCAGCAATTACAAATTCTGTAATAGGCAGTTGGACTGAAAGTACCTCTTCCTTGGCGAGTGAGAGAAATTGTGAGTATGTATTGGAAAATTAGTCACTGCACAAATGAGTCAGTGGATGGATGAATGTCTGCTGACGTCCATGCACTAAATCTCTCATCATTCACACACTTAGGAGAATATTTACAAGCCCCTTGCGCCACCTTAGTGCTGCCATAGCGTCACTTTTTTGATGTTAAGGCAGTGCTAAGGTGGCTTTTCTGACATGCCATAGTTACAAAGTGGCACAATGCTTGTGTCGTTAGGTGCTGGTGGGGGCACAAGAAAAGAGGCAAATCATTTATGATGTACCACTTTCTTGTAAATATGCCCCTTGGGGTCATTCTTGCGTTTATGCATCCACTGACTAACTAATTACCCAATTTAGAGGTTGGCAGACAAGGTAACCTATTGCACATGCAATGGCATAACCTCCCCCCCAAATGCTTTGTCTGCCCCTCATTTAAAGATGAGAGGACCTTAAGTATTCTGTCGATTGAGTCCCCCTTGGCCTCAGTGATGGAACACTTCCTCCAATGGCCCAAAGGAGTTTGGGCTGTCAGAGAAAGGACATTACACACAAGAAAAAGCTGGCAGTGAGTGACAGGGAAAAAATAACTCCAGAACCTTTGAAGAAAACTCTAAGGGTATGGGAGTCATTAGTTGTTTTGTTTTTCAGTAGCAAACTCAAGCTTTGGGGGTTTATTTCTGAAAAACAAAACAAATAAAAACATTGGTGGATGGTCACCTACACTGATGGCACTGTCTACCAACTTTTTGCTCATTGAACTGAACCACTGTGCCAGCAGTTCCTTTCAATGAACACAGATGATAGCTGGGATGGAGGGTCATCTCTAAATTTGTTGGATAGTAGTCCATCAGGGCAGTGGAGGTAATGTAAACCACAATCCTATTGGACTGTATTTCTTCAAAACCTTAAATTCGGCCCTAATTCTTCTATTGAAAAACACACAAAAAAAGATTGTAAATAGTCTAACCACTGACAACCCCACAGCGTGGCATTTCAACCCTTAGTTTTTCACCAGACATATGGATCCCATGCTCACTGTGACAGTGGAACCAAACTGCACTTAACCGAAGAGGCCAAAATAGTATGAATCAACCCTTGTGCTCCATTTCAGAGAGGACCTGCTGGACAGTTCAGGGTGGACTGTTCCTATTGGAGCAGGGCCAAGGCTGGTTTACATATGACTAGTTCTAACATTGAGGTGGCATACCAATAGCCCCAGCAGCCCCTGTGGTGGGGAGAGGGCCAAGATGCAGGGAGCCCTCTCAACACAGTACACTGGGTTGAGGAGGGTCTTCATGTTCTTTGCAGGGGGCCCCCACAAGTTTTGTTACATCACTGGATAAAAACAAGATATGTTAGAATGCTACTGCAAGCAATTGAAAGTGGTTTGACTATTTTCAAGCATTTCTCCTATCACCTATTTGTGTCTTTGATTTAGTAGCTGTTCGCTCATTTACAATATAACAAACACAAATTCAACAATAAACGAAGACACGCTTTGGGTATTAGGCCAAACATATTGGTTGTGGCAACGCCTATTTTTCTGCAGGTGGATCCAAATGTTGTGGTGCATGTCTTTCTGTCACGTAGTAGGCAACAGGCATCGTTGGAAACTTTTCTGTGAACCTTCAATATTTGTTTATGGTATTTCAGGCACATGCTTTCTGCCACCTATTCTAGCAGGGAAGGCGCTAGAGATATGCAGAGTAGTGATCTCAGGCATAATCTGTTGATTGCAGCCAGCTCCTTTGGAGAGTTAGTTACAACTAAAACCAACAGCAAACCTCTCACTTCTTCGGAGGCCAAAATCCTCTCGACTATTTTTCTTCAATGAAAGATTTGACCTAAATGCTATTTTTAAAAATAGCTTTTGATAAACGCTGTGAAGCAAAAATCAAAGTGACATACAGATGGGCTGTCACTTTATGGCTTTTGACCAAGGCTGGTTTAAACTGCCCACATTATGCTCAGTAAGTGACATTCCTAACGGTGGCCCAATGAAGCGGCATTGATTGTAGCCTCAGAGGTTGTGTCTTGTGCTGCTCTGGAGGTAGGAGGAAGGAGCACATGTTGCTTCTTCCATCGTTAAGAAAATGTTTCATATTCAACTGTATCTGAAATGACAGGGGCAGACACATTACCAGGTTTATTGGTTAAAATAACAACAATTACAAGCAGCTACAATTTGGCAAATACAGAACAGAAAACCTGTATTTTTTCCAATCTGCCACCTCTATCATTCCTACCTTTTCCTCTGCAAATAATGTTCAAATTAATATTTCTAAGATACTATTAACATCATAATAAAGACATACTCACAATAATACTGAAATGAGGTCCACAAGATTAAAAATATTCAAATGTATCATTCCAGATATTTTGTCTAATAAACACTTGTCATGATTATGTCTTCTGATCCATTTGCAAAATGTGTAAGTCTCATTTGTTTAAGTGTACTAGTTATTGGAACTTATACATTTTAAGCATCTTTCAGAACAATGACTATCGATAACAATAAAAGCATTTGAAACATTTATTCTGTAGATCTGAGATTTTCTATTTTCAGTTGATACAAGCATGTCAATGTTATGTACCTTCTCTTTTTTCAATAAAAATTCCAATTACAGAAGAGAGAAACAGGAAATGTTGCGACATCTAATGTGCCGTCAAAGGCAGGGCCTCCAGTGCACTAGCAGCGTAGCAGCTGGCCCACCAAGCAATAAGGTAGTTCTGATCTACATCCAATAGAATGTTATGGGATTTAGATTTCAGCAGATGGTATATCCATCATCATTGTGATGGAGTAACCCATCAGGCAAGTTCTAAATCAGGCCCATAGTGTTTCCTTCAGTGTGTGCAGGTAATCTTTCCAGGAAAGTGGCTCAGCCAATTCTGGGAGAGCACTTTTAGAAACATTGTGATGGCAGCTGAGCCATCATGTTGTGGCCTCGAAGCAGTGTTTTATAACTAAATCCAAAATTAATGTCCCTGACATGCTGGGTTACATTGCTTCCTGCCTATTTAGGACATGTCTGTTTTTTCATATTTGCTACTTACATGTTTGCATGGTGATCTTGAACAACAAAAATCAGCATCTCAAGGTCAATCTTAAGTGGACGGCATGCATTTTAACCAGGGGTTCCTCTGTGTATTGACCCCCAACACAGCCTGTTGAGACTCTCCAATCAGAAACAGAGCACTCTGACTCTGATACAGGCGCAGGCTATGTAAATATCCAGTGTAAAGAGTGACATTTAGGAATCTCTTAATGTATTTTAATTTTTTCATTGTTATTCTGTTGCCAAAAAACAGATGTGTCTTTGTTCAGTGTTCCACAACAATCAAACGCTGATAAGAGAGTCACAGTCCCATCTGTGTGTTTATGGCATATTGGTTGAATCTGCATGCCATTGCCTAAAATAAGGGACAGATGTATAAAGCTCCAGAATACTGAATCAAAAGTTGCAATAAATTCCAGTTAGCAAATTGAGAATCTGTACTCATTATGTATCATACTTCCACATCAAATTCTGTATGATTCACCAGCTGCGACTGCTGCAATCTCAAGGGAAGGGATGGGGAGAGGGATGGGAATTTGTTTTATGTAATGATAAAAAAGCGTACCTTTTTCCCTTCATCACCATCGCCTCCTCCTGCCGCGTGTCTCCCCTGGTCTTCTTGTAGTGTCACAGCATTGACTGGGACACCAGCACAGGCTCCCCAGCAATGCTGGCACTGCTTACATGGTAAGCATAGCATGTAAGCAGCGTCAGGATTGGTCTGGGTGGCTCGGAGTGCCGCTCAGACACAAGCCTGGGGTCTGTGCTGTTTCTCCAACCTGGCTGTGTACACAGCTGGGTTGGAGAAACCTAAGAGCGTGTGTTTGGCTGGGGCAGACAGCTGGTCAAACACACATGCACACTTAGGGGGTCATTCTGACTCTGGCGGTCACCGACCGCCAGGGCCAACGACCGCGGAAGCACCGCCAACAGGCTGGCGGTGCTTCCTGGGCCATTCTGACCGCGGCGGTAAAGCAGCGGTCAGAAAAGGGGAACCGGCGGTTTCCCGCCGGTTTTCCCCTGGCCCAGGGAATCCTCCATGGCGGCGCTGCTTGCAGCGCTGCCATGGGGATTCCGACCCCCTTCCCGCCACCCTGTTCCTGGCGGTTGTTACCGCCAGGAACAGGATGGTGGGAACGGGTGTCGTGGGGCCCCTGGGGGCCCCTGCACTGCCCATGCCACTGGCATGGGCAGTGCAGGGGCCCCCTAACAGGGCCCCATAATGATTTTCAGTGTCTGCTTTGCAGACACTGAAAATCGCGACGGGTGCCACTGCACCCGTCGCACACCAGCAACTCCGCCGGCTCCATTCGGAGCCAGCTTCATCGTTGCTGGGTCTTTCCCGCTGGGCCGGCGGGCGGCCTTTTGGAGGTCGTCCGCCGGCCCAGCGGGAAAGCCAGAATGGCCGCCGCGGTCTTTTGACCGCGGTGCGGTCATTCGTCAGTTCCCGCCAGGCGGGCGGCTACCGCCGCCCGCCGCGGTTGGAATGACCGCCTTAGTGCCCTCTCCCCTCCTCCCCCCTCCTGCCTCCCACAACCCAGCTCCCCCCCACCCTGAACACACTGCTGGGTGAGCCTGCAGATGAAAAATAAAACAATAATTAAATATCGTTTTATCTTTCATTTCCTGGGTTAGCCGGGGTGCGACGCTCATTCACCATTGCAAATGAGCCACCCCTGTGATTCAGATAAGCAATTTACTGATTCACAAATACCAAATTGATAAACTGTGCTAGCGAACAACTCACTTAATAAAGAACCCCACAGAGTCATAGTGCAGAGGAACACTAGAATGCAAGCACCATAACATTCTAGTTTAAAGGTACAAGTAATATTACTATAAATGACCTAAGTACACAGAAACAACACATCTTTTTCCCTTTACAGAAATAACACTCTTTATATGAATGAAACGTAATATACAATGCTAAACAGAGACATAAAGTTACGCATTTACGTATCTTGGTGGTACCCTACGCCAGACATCCTGTGATCACCAATCCTCTGTGCACCATCCATATCACTATCACCACTAAACTCTATCTCACCAGAACCTTGTTTTTTCCCAAAACATAATCATCATCCATCATCATAAAGCTTCTGCAGCTGTCCACGATGTCTGTCTTGGCAATGGTACCTCTCTCATACATTGCTACTCTCCTCATGTTCCATTGCTACCCACACTCTAAATAAACAAACCATGTACATCTCTCATGCTAAGTGAACCTCAAAACTGTTAGACCACCTTTAATATGTCCTGGTTTGCAATCACTCCTATCATTATCTCTGCTTGTCAAAACTCTCATCAATGAGGTTGACATTAGCCTTCCATCCCTTCATCATTCCGAACAGAATTTTTTGTGACAATGTTCTCTATGATGCGATATGCCCATACCAGGTCGCTCACCATAACCCTAATATCACTCCTCCTCTCAACTGTCTTTTGAATCATCCCTTTCACCATGTGGTTAGCCCTCTCGACAATGCCATCGGCTTGTGGGTTGTACAGTGAGGTCTGGGAGTATAGGATGCAACAAAAATGTAAATACTTTGTCATTTCCTCTGATGTTAGTTGTGTTCTATTGTCTGTGATTAATTTCACTGGGTAACCTTCGTCTCTGAATACTTCCTCTAACACTCTGACGGTATATTTTGTTGTAATTCCTTCCATACATTTCACCACAAGCCATTTGGAATGCACATCTACCATCACAATGGCAAACCTCAACTCAGACACAACCCCCATGGGTCCAATGAAATCTAGGCTTACAGTGTGCCATGGCATTCCTGGATCCACTATCTCCCATAACTGATTGCTCACCTACTCTCTACCTTTTCTCTTCATCTTTAAAATCCATACATCACACCACCTATTCAGTAACATTGTGATCCATGGCTGGCCACCAGAAATTCTCACGTATTCCTTCCTTGTCAGTGTTTGCCCCAAATAGCCCTTATGTGTCATCTTGAAAGTTCAAATCTTAAACTCTCTGGGGGTATGAACGCATTCCCTCTTCAAATTAGTTTACTGTCACACACTGACAACTCATCTACTATTTTAACAAATGTTCTTACAGCTACTGGCACAGCACTCTCTTGCCAACAACCTTTCAAAATCATGTCCGCCACCTGCTGCAACACTCCATCGTTTCTCATGTTCTTGAACCACTTTTCCTACCCAATAGCTCCTTAACTCTGCTCAACCAGACCATAAATACTTGCAACTGCACCTTCCCTTTCAAATGCCTCTACTTTTGCCTTGTCCACATCTTGCCATGGGAAGGCAACCTGGACAAACCACCCGCCTGGGCATTCTTCCACCTCGGTAGGCACTTCAATTTTTATTGGCATTCTAATAGTTGAGCTGCTAACTGAGCTAACCTTGCAAGACCCCTTTCTAGCCCCACCAGGGGACAGAAATTTTAACAAAAGCTTATGGTCAGTATGCAGAATTGTGGAAAAACCCAACAGGTACATTCTAAAATATTCTGCTGCTTATACAGCAGCCAAAGCCTCTCTATTTAAAACCCAATAATTCTGTTGAGGGCCGAAGGTAAAGAATCCAACACAAACGTGTAGATTAAATCTTCTTCATTTATGTTGACAGCAGAAATGTAAGAGCCTATTGACCAGCTTGCTTCTCAGTCTGCAGTCGACTTTTAACTGCTTCACAAGGCAACTACCTCAAAAGGCAGGAATTCAGAACTTAGAACCATGCTTGGAAGATGCCCCTCAAAACAGTACATGGAAAATCAGAAGAACATGGAACAAAGGAACTGTACACTTTAATCTACTGTGTAGTAACGGACTGACATAATGCCACATCTCCCCCTCAATAATAAACAAAAAAAATAAAACTAATAACATTTAACTTTAATTATATTAGATGTCAACGTCATGTAAGTAACCAGGTTTTTAGAGTGCCTACCACTTCTAGTTGTATAGTTCAAACAAGAAGTATATTCACTATTATTACTGTAATTAGAGTCAGTAACATTAGTATCTTGTACATAGCAAGGGCTTCTTTCTGGTAAAATAAAATAATGAGCTGTTACTGTTCTTGACTGAGAAGAATTCACCAAACCTTTTCCTTCCAGCATAAAATTCACAGGAGGTAATAACAAGTTCCCAGAAGATTGTGTTTTATTTGTTAACACTGTACTTCGAAGACCATTTAGCAAAATCAAATTCTGTTTAGCCCACCAACGTCCATCTTACAGTTTACAGATGAGCGTGCTATTTTGGACACTCTAAATGGACCAACAAATTGAAACTCAACTTTAGACTTCCTAGGCATCATGTATTTTTTTTAAAACACCTAATAGATATCTCCCTACATTAGTTTCTCTGTATGAATCTCTATGTATTAATGGACCATCCCATTCAATCTTCCCTTTCTACTCCCCTTTCTCTTACCTCCCAACCACGTACCCTTTAACCCCCCTCTCAAACTGTGCAGTGTTTTATTCAATAGTCTACAGCCACGTGTCTAGCCTTATATCTTATCCATTTAATGCTATGCATGCATGTTCTGCCTTGCCCCAGGTCCCAAAGCTCTTCATCGCACACCACCCATTTAGGGGGGACAAGACGGCGAGATGGTCGCTGGTGTTATCAATCGTCTGAGTTCATCCACTAAGATCGACCACCCTCTGGCCCTCTCTGAAGGACAACCTGCTTCTGCACCTCCCGTGTCAGTACTGCCCCTTCATAGTCAGCCCATTTTAAGAGTTCTTTTCACTGTGTGAGTGCCCAAGTGCCCCAGGAAGTTTTCCAATTGTGGGCTATTTCCCGTTTGGCTAGTATAAAGCCTAAGTCTAGAAAGTTGCTGGTAACCTTAGTCTTGGCAGTATGTGGGAAGTCACTCAACAGCAGTAAGCGGGGTCTCTAGGGACATTCCTTTAATCTAATCTGGAAAGTGAGTCTATTACTTCTTGCCAATATCGAGAAAGCAGAGGACAACTCCAGAACATATGCAGAAATCCAGCCCCCTTTTCCTCATATCTGGGACATTTGCTCTCCGACATCAGGAACATCCTATTCAGCCTATGGGGGGTTAGATATGCCCTATGAGAGATGTAGAAATGTATTAACTTAAACCTGGCATTGCAAGAGATTTTGGGTACACGCTCCATTTACATTTCCCAACATTCATCTGTAAATAATCTATCAACATCTGTTTCCCATTTCTTATGTAGACAAGTCAGGGGTGGTAGAAGGCTACAATGTATCTTACGATATAGACAAGTGACTGCTTTCCGTGTGCCCGCCGCTGTCGCTACATATGTGCAGCCCATATGCGAGGGAGGCCCCGCCCTACCCATTCCCCAATGTTGCCGTATTGCAGTCATTATGGCCCCGTGTACTAAGAAATAGTGCAGCCTGAGGTCAAATTCCGTCTGCAATTCATTATAGTGGAGCAATGTCCCATCTCTGTACAGGTCTCCAGTTTGGCACACGCCTGCTCCTTTCAATTGTTGCAGCACCATTCTATGAGTGCTGTGGACAAGAGTGGTTAAGTAATCAATTGGGAGTTCTGCTGAGTAAGGGCGTTTAGTCCCTGTCTTTTAGAGGCACCCACACCAGCAGTATGCCACCGCCTCCTGCTCCCTCATCTCCCATGGTCCTGAGTTGTTCAACCATAGAAGAGGTCGAACAAGTTTGGACCATGGTGGAGTTCCAAGACGTCTCTCACTTGGAGGGCACTGCTGGCTCCTCCTGTGTAAAATATTGCAGCTGCGCCGCCATGTAGCAGTCTTCAAAATTAGGCGCCGCCAGTCCTCCAGCGGATGCGGGGCATTGCAAGGTAGACAAAGCCACCCTTTTGCGCCCTGTGCCCCATATGAATGACAGGGTCAAGTTGTCCAATTCTTTAAAAAGAACAGGTGGCATTTTAATAGGTAAAGTGGTAAAGTAATAGAGAAGTCATAGTAATGTCACCATCTTCAACAGCGCCACTCTTCCCATCACAGATAATGGCAGTGTTCCCCAGAAGTCCATAGCCCGTTTTAGGGAGCCCATAACTCTCCCAATGTTACCTTTAAACATCTGAGTGATCATGATATACTCTCACTCCCAAGTATGTAATCTGGCGCGGTTCCCAGTGGATATTCTCCTGGTCCGCTGAAGGGGGCATGTCTTGGCATACCGGGAGTAGGCTAGTCTTCTCCCAATTGACTCAAAGGCCTGACATCTCTCCAAATGAGAGCAGCAATAGTTGTGCCCCTGCCAAGTCCCTCTCCCTGTCCTGTAGGAACAACAGAATGTCATTCGCATATAATGCAATATGCTGCCATTCTGCTAATGTCTTAGAGGCCCCTATAATCGGTCCCCAGGCGAGCTCGGAGCGCCATGGGTTCCATTGCCAGGGCGAATAATAGCGGTGACAATGGGCATCCTTGACGTATGTCTCATTCTATTCCAAAACTCTGCGAAATAAATGCACCAGTTTTAACTCGGGTTTGCGCCGCTGCATATAGAAGATTGACCCACCTTAAGAATCTATTACCAAGACCAAAACTTATGAGTACCACTTCTAGGAAATTCCATTCTAGGCCATCAAATGCTTTTTTAATGTCAAAAGACAGAATTGCAGCCTGCCGTACCATGGTAGGGGCTTTCTCTAGTATCAATAACAGCCGACGGATATTTTGGACTGTGTTACGATTCGGGATAAAGCCCACTTGGTCCCTGCGGCACATGGGTTAGAAGAACGGCTGCTAGTACTCTACTGAGAATTTTGTAATCCGTGTTGAGGATTGACAGTAGGCAGTAGGCCTCCATGTCCTGGGATAATTTCCCAGGTTTTAACAGTGGGACTATCAGTGCTTCTCTGGACGTTGATGGAAGGATTTGCAGTAGTTTAGCCTCATTGTACATTGCAACCAATTTAGGCACTACCTGCTCTATAAATGTTGCGTAGAACTCAACCGGGAGCCTGTCTGTTCCTGGAGTCTTCCCTCTCGCCTTGTGTTGTATGGCTGCCCGCATCTCTGGAAGTGTAACATCCTCCTAATAAATCTGCCTCTTCTTGCGTTATTCTAGGAAAGTTGAGAGGTTCCTGAAATGCTTTAATTTCAGTGGGGGTGACCTGAGATTTACGTTTATATAGCCCTGCATAGTAGGCATGGAAGGCCTCATGAATTCAAGTGTGAGTAGTCATAGTATGCCCTTATTCCACTTGAATCTCTACAATCGGGGACCCTCAAACACTTGGTGATGCCAATCAGGCCAATAGCCTCCCTGCCTTGTTTCTAGTTGCATGCGCTTTTATCATATAATTTTGGTAGTCATGACAGCAGAGACGTTCCACCAGAATTTCCAACTGTTCTTTGGCCTACAGTAGAGCCTCTCTATCAGCTTGCCCCTCCACCAAGTCAACTTCTACATAGCTTCTGCAGCTTGAGTTTCCCACAGGAGAGTTTGTCATACCCCCACTGATTCTGCTGTACAGTGACCCCTGAGGACCGTTTTAAAGGCAGCCCATTCTAAGCCTCTGGAGTCAGTAGACTCTTCGTTCTCTTGGTAGTATTGTGTAATGCATGTACCTATTTGTCCCCTAAATGGAGGATCCTACAATGCCTCTGGCCTGAGCTTCCACAGAGGTATGGGAGGAGGGTCAGTGCTCCAACGCAAATATAATAGTACTGGGTTATCATCTGATATGGTTCTAGCAAGATATTCTACATTGCATATTTTCTGCTGTAGTGGCGGTGAACTTAGACATTTATGTAACATTATATGTAAATTGTACACGGGGGAAAATATGAATATTCCCGCCCTTGGGGGTTTAACACACGCCAGGTATCAATCAACTTCCAGTTCACTCCTGTTAGCCTTTTCATCCTTGGCGTGGTCACCCTCAACTTTTTGCCTCTGTTCCCCAGGTTGTTGATGTGTGCTGGACTCAGATTTTACAGTTTTTGTTACTCTGGGCACTTTACCACTGCTAACCAGTGCTAAAGTGCAAGTGCTCCTTTACAAAATTGGTTTATCCATGATTGGCATATTTGGTTTACTAGTAAGTCCCTAGTAAAGTGCACTAGAGGTGCCAGGGCCTGTAAATCAAATGCTACTAGTGGGCCTGCAGCACTGGTTGTGCCACCCACATCAGTAGCTCTGTAATCATGTATCAGACCTGCCACTGCAGTGCCTGTGTGTGCAGATTTAACTGTAAATTCGACTTGACAAGTGTACCCACTTGCCAGGCCTAAACCTTCCCTTTTCCTACATGTCAGACACCCCTAAGGTAAGCCCTAGGTAGCCCCAAGGGCAGGGTGCAGTGTCTGGTTAAGGTAGGACATATAGGTGGTCATTACAAACCTGGCGGTCGGTGTTAAAGCGGAAACTGCCAACAAAGACAGCCACTTTAACATTCCGACCGCCACAGTGGTACAAACAAGCACCGCAGCGGTAAACACCAACAGACAGACGGAAGACAATGTACCGCCCACATTATTACAACAGGCCAATCCGCCACCTTTTTCAGGGCAGTTTCACCGCAAACAAAAACATGGCGGAAACAGGGCTTGGAAGGGAAAACGCTCACCTCTACACACCAGACGAGGAACCAGGACACCATGGAGCCGGAACTCCATATTCTCCCTGCCTTTGTCTTCCTGTTCCTCTACCGGGAGCACGAACGCCGGCGGCGAAGACCACGGTGAGTACTGCACCTATGACAAAGGGGAAGGGGGAGGGAAAAGAGAGTGACACACACATGCAACAGTCTCTCAAGTCTCTACAGTGGGTGGTTTGCCCACTGCTTTATCCTGGGGAGTGCAATGCCACAGTCTCTCAAGTCTCTACAGTGGGTGCTTTGCCCACTGTTTTATCCTTGGGAGTGCAAAGCCACAGTCTCTCAAGTCTCTCCAGTGGGTGGTTTTCCCACTGCTTTATCCTGGGGAGTGCAAAGCCACAGTCTCTCAAGTCTCTCCAGTGGGTGGTTTGCCCACTGCGTTATCCTGGGGAGTGCAAAGTCACAGTCTCTCAAGTCTCTCCAGTGGGTGGTTTGTCCACTGCTTTATCCTGGGGTGTGCAAAGCCACAGTCTCTCAAGTCTCTCCATTGGGTGTTGCCCACTGCTTTATCCTGGGGAGTGCAAAGCCACAGTCTCTCAAGTGGATAACAATCTCCACTGGTTCTGGAGGGGGCTTTGTGCCGAGAGTGCTTCATCCTGCCAAGGACAGAGGTAGTGGATGCCTTTCTCCACTGGTTCTGGAGGGGGCTTTGTGCCCAGAGTGCTTCATCTTGCCAAGGACAGAGGTAGTGGATAACAGTCTCCACTGGTTCTAGAGGGGGCTTTGTGCCCAGAGTGCTTCATCCTGCTCGTGGCGTCCTTAGTAGCGGCGGTGCTTACGGCACTCATTGGCCTGTGGTGCTGGCGGGTGGCTCAGTGAGCGTGCTGCTGGCGGCGGTGTCCTGGGCAGCGGTGCTGGTGGTCTGCGGTGTCCTTGGCAGCGGTGCTGGTGGCGGCGGTGTACTGGGCAGCGGTGCTGGTGGCGGCGGTGTCCTTGTCAGCGGTGCTGGTGGTGGCGGTGTCCTGGGCAGCGGTGCTGGTGGCAGCAGTGTCCTGGACAGCGGTGCTGGTAGCGGTCTTGTCTGCCGTGCAGGTTGGCGGCGACTTTCCTTTCTTTCTGTGCCCCTTCCCCACCTTGGATGTTGGCGCAGCTTTCTTCCCACTCCCAACTGTAGTCTTGGGAGGGCCCTTGGTGGCAGGTGTTTTACCCTTCTCCCCCCGGGCAGTGGCCATCTTCTTATGCTTCTGAGGTGGGGGACTGTCCGTGGTCTGGCTCCGTGGCACACTGGCTGCCCTGCTGCTTGGCGCACTCCAGAAGCCGGTTACTGCTGGCACCACTGTTCCCGCTGATGTGGTGGCTGAGGTGCTGGGTTGGGACCTGGAAAGGTGGGTCCTAGGGGACTGAAGGGGTGGGGGAGGTGAGGGGAAGGAGTCAAGGTTGGACAGGAAAAGTTTTTTAGACACACAGGGACGGGTAGATGGAGGGGGTTTGGGAGTGGAGGAAGAGGTAGTGGTTGTAGGAGGTGTACGTTTGCTGACTTTGGGTGAAGGTGCATGGGATGGAGGCTGTCGTGAGGTGGATGGCTGTTGGGTGGGTGTGTGACTGCGTTTGTGTACCTTGGGAGGTGGGCTCACGTACACTGGGAGAGGACACAGGGGATGTGTGAATGGTTGTGGGGGTGGTGACTGCACGTCAGCGGTGTGTGGTGATGGGTGTGCTGGTGATGGACGTAGTGGCTGAAGATGTAGTGCATGCAGGTGTGAGTGGAGACGTGACAGGGAGTGAGGAGGGAGATGAGGAGGAGGGGGACACAGTGGAGGCAGTGGCTGTTGATATGTCTGCATGGGTATGATGCTTGTGTGAGTGCCTCTGGGATGTGTGGTGCTTATGCTTGCCAGAGCTTCCCTTGTGTGCTGGGGTGTGTGCATGCTGGTCTGATGGTGTGCTTGGGATAGACTGAGTTAGAGGGGTTTGGGTCTGGGTGGAGGAAGTTGGAGGGGGGAGGCTGGACACAGGGACAATGGCTGCCATCAGTGCTGATGCCAGAGTCTGAAAAGCTAGCTGTTGGGCTGCCTGACCAGAATGAATGCCCTCCAGGTATGCATTGGTCTGTTGCAACTGCCTCTCTACAACCTGGATGGCATTCAGAATGGTAGATTGCCCAACAGTGAGGGATCTGAGGAGGTCAATGGCCTCCTCACTGAGGGCAGCAGGGCTGACAGGGGCAGAGGCTGAGGTGCCTGGGGCGAAGGAGATGCCCACCCTCCTGGGTGAGTGGGCACGGGGCAAACGCTGAGGGGCTGCTGGAAGTGCACTGCTGGTAGGGGGGTGGCAGCTGTACCTGTAGATGCGGGGGGCACAGAGGGGCCCGCCACCGCAAGGGAGCTCCCATCAGAGGAGGAGTCCGTGTCGCTGGTCTCAGCTCCTGTGCCCACCGTGGAGCTCCCCTCGCCCTCCGTGCCACTGGTGGCTTCAGACTCTGTTGTCTTGCGCTCCAGGGCCAAGTGGGATGCAGCTCCCTCCTGCTCCGGTGCCACTGCTCCTCTGCTAGATGATGCTATTGTACACAAGAACAGGGAGACCAAAAAAAGGGGGGGGGAAAGACAGAAGAAAGACATGTTGAGTGCATTCAATACCGCTACTGTTGGCGGACACTACAGACACAGAAGACCTCTGCACTACGCCGTGCACTTAGAGTTCCCTAATTAATCACAGGGACATGGGGTACAAGGCCTATGCCTGATTGATGCACACATGGAAGTCACACAAGCCTGACTAGGTGTAGTTGTCTCTGAACACTGGTGGGGTGGGGTGCCACATGGCCTGCCTTACGAAGGGACCTTGCCAACTAAACTCGCCCTGGCCTAGGGGAACCAACAGACCACCTCCCCCACCCAGACACCTCATAATGCGTGCTGAATCAGCTGAATGAGAATGTACTCACCCCCTTGTGGCTGCTGTGATGCTCTCAATCGCCCATCCAACTCTGGAACATCAGCGGGGTCATGGTGCGACGGGCACCCCTCCCACGTTGGGAGGCCATCCCCAGCTGGGCCTCCGCCGTCTTCTTGCTCCAGCGGCGAATGTCCTCCCATGTTTTCCGGCAGTGGGTGCTCCATCTGTGGTGGACCCCCGGGGTCCGGACTTCCTTGGCGATGGTGCGCCAAATATCCTTCTTCTGGTGGGCGCTGACCTAGAGGAATGGTACAGGGGAAAAGGAGAAGATATAACCGTCCGGACCGTCACAGTCATTGGCCCGCGTTCCTACCTTTGCCATGACGCACATGCACTCACCGTCGTTTCATGCATGCCTCATTCTCCCCCCCCATCCTCCATCCACACCACTCCACACAGGCATTGCCCATACAGCATGCTCACAGTGTACTTACCTGTTTGTCTGGAGGACCGTAGAGTAACGTGTACTGGGGAAGGACCCCATCCACTAGTTTCTCCAACTCCTCCATGGTGAAGGCCGGGGCCCTTTCCCCAGACACATGAGCCATCGTCTCTTCCAGACTGAGGTCACAGCAGCACTTGCAGTGTAGGTCCTCTCCTGTCGAAGATCAGGTATCAAGTGAGTGAACAGATAGAAAATGGCGGTCACGTCCGCGGCGGTGCATACCGTCACCGCCGGCGTACATCATCATTGGCTCCTGGGACCCATAGGGTCCAATGTTAACCAATGCAGGATTGCTCCGCGGTCTTCGACCACCTACCGCAACGGTGTACAACGCCAGCGCAGTTACCTCATATCCCCTTGTCCCACATTACAGTTCAGGCAGTCGCCATTTCAGGGGGCCACATGGCATTAGTTTAAATGCGTCACGCATATCTAGGCCTTGCATACACATTACGACAGGGACATAGCGGATTGAAAAATGTGTGCAATAAAGTAGTGTTTTCGTACCTCAGTGTTGGCTGACCCTCTGATCGCTGTTCTCCTCCATAGAGCATGTTCGCTGGGGCAGGTGAGGAGATGGCGGCATCCTCCGGTGTACGGACCGCTGGTGGACCTGTCAACAATGGAAGAGCGACATGTAATTGTCGCCTACAGACTGGACCGTGCCACAATCCTGGAACTGTGTGCCCAGTTGGAGCCGGACCTGATGTCAGCTATCCGCCATCCCACAGGTATCCCCCTTCTAGTGCAGGTGCTCTCAGTACTCCATTTCCTGGCAAGTGTGTCTTTTCAGATGACAGTGGCCATAGCATCAGGGTTGTCCCAGCCTATGTTTTCCAACGTGTTGTCCAGAGTGTTATCTGCCCTGCTGAAACACATGCACAGCTACATCGTTTTCCCTCAGGTGGAGGATTTGCCAACAGTGGAAGGTGACTTCTATGCTCTGGGACATATCCCCAACATCATAGGTGCCATTGATGGGACACATGTGGCCTTGGTCCCCCCCGCAGGAGTGAACAGGTGTACAGAAACCAGAAGAGTTACCATTCTATGAATGTGCAGATGGTGTGTTTGTCCGAGCAGTACATCTCCCATATGAACGCCAAATTTCCTGGCTCAGTGCATGACGCTTACATTGTGAGGAATAGCAGCATCCCTTATGTGATGAGGCAACTCCAGAGGCACCGTGTGTGGCTATTAGGTGAGGACATGGACGCTATACAGTGTGAATAGTTGTCTGGGTCTGGGGTTGTCCCTAAGGGTTAGTGTGTGTCTAACAGGTGTCCCTCGACATTTGCTGGTGACTCTGGGTACCCCAACCTGTCATGGCTACTGACCCCTGTGAGAAAATCCCAGGACAAGGGCAGAGGAACGCTACAGTGAGGCACATGGGCGAACTAGGAGGGTTATAGAGAGGACCTTCAGCCTCCTGAAGGCTAGGTTCAGGTGCCTCCATATGACAGGTGGTTCCCTATTCTACTCACCAAAGAAGGTGTGTCAGATCATCGTGGCCTGCTGTATGCTTCACAACTTGGCTTTGCGACGACAGGTGCCTTTTCTGCAGGAGGATGGTCCAGATGGAGGTCTTGTGGCTGCTGTGGAGCCTGTGGACAGTGAAGACGAGGAAGCAGAAGAAGAAGATATCGACAACATAAACACAGTGATTCATCAATACTTCCAGTGAGACACAGGTAAGAAGACATCACTGCCTGCTACATCTGATACACTTGTTCTACCTCTCATCGGTCTGTCACTTTCACCCAGTGTATGGAGCCTGAGTTGTCACTTTCCCTTTCAATTTCGCAGATGTGGGTCCCACTGTGTGACATCTGCTTTGTTTCTTCATGGACTAGTGCTGTGTGACATAGGTATGTTGGCAATACAATGGATATATCATTTTTGCTCAGTTATTGCAAATACACATTTTCAAAAGCACAGACTGACTCCAGATAGTTTTGTGATTTAAGGGTGTTTCTTTAAGTGCTAAATAGTGGAGGGGTTGTAAAATGGTCAGGGGTGATGGTAGAGGAATGTCCATGGCAGAGTCCAGTCTAATAGTCTCACAGGTGCATTGTCCAAAGGGGCATTGGAAGTGGAGCTGGGGCAGTTTAAGGATGGGCAGGGTGACAAAGTGGGACAAAAGGATGACAATCAGGGTGGTCTCATTTCTTGGCGGGGGTCTTGGCATTGTTCTCTGTTTTTGTCCTGGATCTCAGGAAATGCTTGCGGGGTGGTTCTCCATCTGCAGGGAGTGGGGTTCTGGTGTCGTGGTCTTGTGGCGGTGCCTCCTGTGCACTAGCGCAGGTGGAGGTGGTGGGCAGTTCATCGTCCAGGCTAGTGTCAGGGGCCCCTTCTTGTGCTACAGTGTCCCTCCTGGTGTTCACGAGTTCCTTCAGCACCCCTACAATGGTGCCCAAGGTGGAATTGATGGCTTTGAGTTCCTCCCTGAACCCCAAATACTGTTTCTCCTGCAGCTGCTGGGCCTCCTGAAACTTGGCCAGCACCGTTGCCATTGTCTCCTGGGAATGGTGGTAGGCTCCCATGATGTTGGAGAGGGCCTCATGGAGAGTGGATTCCCTGGGCCTGTCCTCCCCCTGTCGCACAGCAGCCCTCCCAGTTCCCCTGTGTTCCTGGGCCTCTGTCCCCTGAACCATATGCCCACTGCCACTGCCCCCAGGTCCCTGCTGTTGTTGGGGTGTTGGGTTGGTGGGTTAGCCTGGGTTCCCTGTAGTGGTGGACACACTGCTGCTTGACGTGTCCTGGGGACAGAGATATGGGCCCATCAGGTGGGTGCTGTGCTGGTGTTTCCAGAGGGGGGAGGCTCTGTTGTGGCTTGTGCCAGTGTAAGGGTAACCGACTGTCCCAAGGTCCCAGATGGGCCGGGCTGGTCATCTAGATCCAGTTGGACAGAGCTGCTGTCATCACTGTGGGCCTCTTCTGTGGGTGGAGTGGACATGTCTCGACCCTCCTGTCCGGTGACGTTGGGTAGGGGTCCTGCAGGGGTGTAAAGGCATGATTATTGCATCTGTGTGTGCCATGGTTTGCAATGGGTGGGTGACCCTGTACCCCAGTGCTTGCATTCTTGTGTAGGACCTTGTGTGATAATTGTTTAGCGGTGTATGTGGGTATGTGCAGTGGCCATGCATTGGTGATGGGTGTCCTTGCTTTGTTGTTGCATGCAGAGCTTGGTGTTGGGATGGGTGGGTTGTGATAGAGGGACATATGTGAGGAGTTGGAGTGAGGGGGGTGAGGGTGGGGGTATGTGATAGCATGCAGGTAGGGTGGGGGATGAAGTAGTGAAAGATTTGACTTACCAGAGTCCATTCCTCCAGCTACTCCTGCGAGGCTCTCAGGATGCAGTATAGCCAAGACCTGCTCCTCCCATGTTGTTAGTTGTGGGGGAGAAGGTGGGGGTCTGCCGCCAGTCCTCTGAACCGCGATGTGGTATCTTGAGACCACGGAACGCACCTTCAACCGTAGGTCGTTCCACCTCTTCCTGATGTCATCCCGTGTTCTTCGGTGCTTTTAGAAAGGGAGCATTTTCTTGCTTATACCATTTCTGTGACTCTGCCTGTTTGTGGATTCCCTGTATGGGTCAGTTTGACAGTTGGGCTGGTCGCACCTCACACTAGACAGTGACACAAAGGGAGCTGGGGTGTAGCCTGCATATCCTAATGAGCCATCTGTGCTAGGAGGGAGGGAGGGGAGGAGTGGTCACTCACACCTGAAAGGGCTGTGCCTGCCCTCACACAATGCAGTCTCCAACCCCCTGGTGAGTGTCTGGGGCCTAGCCTGGGCAAAGGCAGGATTTCACATTCAGGAGAGACTTTGCTTTGAAGTAGGCCTACTTCAAAGGAGAAATTGGGTATAAGAAAGGCACCCAAAACCACAGACTTTAGAAACACTTCTGGAAACCTGCCTGGAGAAGAGCTGAAGAGCTGAGGAAGAAGAGCTGCCCTGCCTGTGACTGTGCTTTGTGGAGCTATCCTGCAGTTGCTGCTTCTGCCAGAGTAAGAGGACAAAGACTGGACTTTGTGTGCCTTCCATCTTGAGAAGAAATCTCCAAGGGCTTGATTTAGAGCTTTCCTCCTGTTGTTTGAAGTCTCAGGAACAGCAAAGACTTCTCTCTGCCAGCACCTGGAGTCTCTGGAGAGACTCCTACTCTGCCTTGTGGTCCCATCCCGTTCCTGGGACCCTGAAAGGAGAAGCTGGCAGCCTAAAGAAAAGGAAATCCACACACAGAGCGCCGTGCGGGGTAAAGATCGCGCAACTTCTATCTGCAGCTGAAGAAACGATGCGCTGCCGGCTCTGCAGTTGAAAATCAATGCTCGCTGGAAACACGACCAACGAATCGACGCATGGAGCAGGAAAAACAACGCGCAGCATCGCTGACGGAGGCTGGAAGATCATAACCCGTGCTGCGTGCTTTTCAGATCATCGTACGGCTGGATTTCTGACTCAAGTACTGCTGGGCGTGTAAAAACGACACAAGGCCTGCCCGGACCCGAGAGTGCTGATCAGATCGATGCATCACTCTCCTGCAGAGAGAAGAAACGACGTGCCATGACCTGGCGAAAGGAAAAACGATGCAAGGTCCCGCTGGTGAGTGGAATAAACGCATCGCAAGCCCTTTCTTACGCGCAATCAACCTTGCAGGGTTATTTTTGATGAACTCATGGTACATTTTCACACTAACAGTGTTAGTGTGTGTTTGAAACTACTTAAAGACTTTTTTTGATTCTTAATTGATAACTTGACTTGTGTATTGTGGATTTTTGTCATGTTGGTCTTGTTTTGTTTAGATACATATTTCCTATTGTTCTAAACCCGTGTTGTGTCATTTTGTAGTGTTTTCATTAAGTAACTGTGTGTGTTGGTACAAATGCTTTACACCTAGCACTCTGAAGTTAAGCCTACTGCTCTGCCAAGCTACCAATGGGGTAAGCAGGGGTTAGCTGAGGGTGATTCTCCTTTACCCTGACTAGAGTGAGGGTCCTTGCTTGAACAGGGGGTAACCTGACTGTCAACCAAAGACCCCATTTCTAACAACTCCCCAGTCCTTCAATGTGTGAGCAAGCTTACGGATCACTGTCCCATCTAGTGGTGGGTGGGACCTGTCTATGTCGGGGTCGCTGACACAATTGAAGTCACCTCCTACTAGTACTTCTCCTGTAATGTATGAAGCTAACTGCTAGGACAGCTCACTGAAGAAACCTGTCTGGTTGACATTTGGGGCATAAATGTTAATAATAGTGATGTCTTTCCCGTCCAGGTAACCCCAAAGTGCCACAAAATGCCCCTGTGGGTCCACCCCAAGAGCAGTACACTGAAACGAGACCCCGGGTTTGACCCAGATTAGAACCCCTCTAACAAATGCCAAATAGGTCGTATAGTACAGTTGACCCCTCCACTTCCTCCGTAAAGCTTGCCCCTCTTTCTGTTGTGTGTTTCCTACAGCAACGCGAGGTGGGCTCCCCTGTGGGACTAGTATGAAAACACTTTATATTGTTTTGTTAGTGAGTGGATACCCCTCACATTCCAGGAGATTATGTTATAACACCTGGGAACCTGCATTTTGTGAGATAGAGTTGGTTGCCTGTTCCCAGCCATGCCAGAGTAGTTTGCCTAAGGGTGCGCTGGGGCCAGGCATATGCGCTCTGTGGCCATAGTTCCCCTGAGTCATGAAGTACTGTACTTTTTCCCAACATACAAAACAACAAGAGAACTCCCCAACTCCCCTTCCCCAGGACTGGTAAAACCTTCCCTGTCCAGATTGTAATTATAGACACCATCACATCTCTCCAGTTGAGGGGTGGGTGAGGACCATGTGCCAGTGCAGCCCGTTTCACCAGCTGTCGATGTAGAATTCTGGGCAGCCCAGGAATAGCATAGCGTCTGCGATGGTGACCCAAGTTCTTGGGGTGTAGCCCACTGCAATTACCGTCCATGTTGTAGCTCAGCCAGGCCAGATGCCAACTGTGTTGTTTTCGAGTTCAAGATTCCCCCACAGTTAAATGAACCAGTGGCAGCTACACCATAGTTTTACAGTCTGTGGGACTCAGAGGAGATCCTCTGCTGTTCTGGGTGTGACTATGGGAAGATCCAGCTCACAGTCAGACAGGTCCAATGGGTCAGACTGTGTTGTTCCGTTACTCGTGGCAACGTCATTGTTCTCTTCTCGGTCTATTGGGTTATCACCACTGGGGGTAGGGTAGATCCGATCACTCTTCCAAAGGCCATTACATCTGCAAGCGCCCGGTGTCGGCCTGCTTCAGTCGTCGTGAGGGCTTCCCTGTGGTTTTCCCTTCTTCTGTTTAGTGCGCTACGGGAGTGGTGTTTGCCAAGTCTCGGTGTCCTGTGAGGCCTGTATCGGTTGCATTTTGATCCAAGAGCACACTTCTTGGGGGGTATTGAAGAAAAGAGCGACACCCTGCAATAGCACTCTCAGCCGGGCAGGGTAGATCATTGCATAGGTCAGTCCCATTTGTCTCAGTTTCCGCTTTGTAGCCAGGAACGTGTTCCAACATGTTTGGATTTCTTTTGAGTCGTCTGGGAATATCATGATCCTATTAATTTTGAACATTATGTCACTTTTCTTCTGAGCTTGGGCCAATATTGTATCCCTGTCTGTATAGTGCAGGAGTCGCATAATTATCGCTCTAGGAGGAGTCCCTGGCAGTGGCGGCCGTGGAGGGGCTCTGTGTGCTCTTTTCAGCGCAAAAATCGCTGACAGCCCAGTTGGTGCTATTTCGTCTTTGAGCCATGTTTCAAGGAAGGCAATCATGTCCCGGCCCTCAGCTTTTTCTGGTACTCCCAGTATTCATATGTTGTTTCCTCTAGACCGGATCTTCGCATCATCTGCCTTCTGTTCTAAGACTCTGACCTTGTTTTCCAGTTCCGATAGCCTTGATTGCGCCCCTGTCATGCTGGGAGGGACATCCTCAACTTCTCTTTCCACAGTGGCAACCCCCTGGGCCAGGCTGCGATGATCATCCTTTAGTAGTCCAAACTCGGCACCCACAGTGTCAATCTTCATTTCCAAGGCTTCACAAGAGGCCGTAATCGTCTGCACTATGTCACCAAGAGTTGGGCTCCCTGTTTATCCCTTTTGCGCCAGGCCCTGCCAATAGATCAGCACAATCTACTCCTGCTTCTCGTTTTTTACTCGCCTTCCCCATGGTAGCAAGCGCTGGCTATGATCCACATTTCCTTTTCAGGTTCCCGTCCAGTACACAGCGAGTACTCTTTCTATGGCGTTATATTGGTCTCCCCCTGGCACCGCCAAAGCCTTAATTCTTGGAGAGCATTCCGTTCATCCCCTCAATGCCTGCTGGGAAAAGAGGACTGCAATGTATCTTCCTTTCAGCTGCTTCTCCTGTGCCTCTGTAGCTCAAAGAGTGTGAGAAGCCACGTGAGCAGCGCCCATAGTCTCCTCGAGTCCAGCACACTGGCGGGCCTTCCACTATCACCCCAGTTATTCCCGGTACTCCTGATTGCTTGACACCGCCAGGTCTCATTCTAGTTCCCCAGGGTCCCGTTCAACACCGGTGGCCTTCAGTGCAAGTGAGAAGCCAGGCAGCTTCTCGGCCTGCTCGGGATCTCTGCTCTTCTTCTATGTGGGAGGGATGTAGGATTAATGTTCCCCCCTAGCTCCCCCACATACCCCAGCCCCTCCATACCTTCTGCTGGGCTGCTCTGTATTCGGGTGCTCCGTACCGGAAGGCCGCTCGGCTACATGCCGCACTGTAATTCTCACTTGCCGACCAGCACTGCTTCAGCGTTCTTCTGCTGGACGGCCAACTGTCCGCCCGGATGGGGGCAAGGGCGAATGTCACCTGGTCATCTGGCGGTCGCAGGACTTCTCCCGCTCTGTTAACTTGCGGGCACCATGTTTACTTGGCTACTGCCCCCAGCCGGCCCTTCTTTGCATCTGGCACCTTGTCAGTTGGCGCACTGCTACTCGATTCTCCCCATGAGTGGAGTAGCCCAGGTGGGCGGGGGATTATCTGGGTCTCCTTGACCCAAGTCACCCTGTCCTCCGGGGCCCACAGACTCTCACCTCCGCACAGGCCTGGCCACGTTGCCTCGTAGGTCTTAGCTCTCACTCCTCCGCCAACAGTAGCGCTATCGGCACCAAGGTGCTCCCATCCGATCCCTGTTAATTGGGGGGGTATTGTTGGGGACGTTGCACTCTGTTCCATTGCCACCTTGTTCAGGATGATCATGGCTGATGAATAGGCCTCAGCGGAGCAGCGCTTTACACGCCTGCCACCTCCGCCATCTTGCCCACGCCCCCAGGAATCATATATTTAAGCATGATTAAGGGACCTACATTTATTCCCTCACAATTTTTTTTTTTTTTTTTTTTAGTATCATAATTTTCTCCTGAGAAGCTATCACATTAGATTTTACTTTATCCAAATCTCCTTGTTCCTGTGCCGTGCTCTTACATTTGTCCATTAAATGTTGGGTAAATCAATTAAAAGTTTGTCTGCTCCTCAGTAAACAAAAGGGAGAAACTCCTGTGACACTGTGAGAGGTATTATGATAATCCCACATTTTTCTTGTACAAACATTTTACATTCTCACTGTAAGTTAAAGCTGTCTGAATTCCTTTCAGACATACGGTTTCAGTATACGGTTAACTCTTTCAACTGCACTATTGGCTTGGGAAGAATACAAAGATATATTATAGTGGTTAATACCTTTATTTCTTAAATATGATTCCATCTTTTCTGAAATTAACTAAACTCCATTATCGGTAACAAGTTCTTCCGAATAGCCTCCCAAAGCAAAGACTTTTATAAAAAAATCAATAACCTCTTGAATGGTTATTTCAGCTACACAATTATAATGAAACCACCTAAAATAATAGTTTGTAGGAACTATTAAATATTTAGAGATATCAGGTAACAACAAAATAGTTCCAGCAAAATCTAATGCTAATTTTGACCTCAGAGCACTAGGCATAGGAGTAGGAATGAGAGTTGTATCTTTCAATTTCCAAAGTTTGTTAGATAAAATACACTCCTGACATGAATTAACAAAATCATCCACATGCTTGTTCATATAGGGCCACCAAAAACTACTTCTTAAAATGTTCTTAGTAGCTGGGGAGCCCAAATGGACCTTATGGGCTAGACCAATTACTTTTAGCCTCAGGCCTTTTGGTACTATACTTTTTCTAACATGTAACACAATACTGTTTGTAACAATAAATTGGTTGGCTATCTGATTAAAACAAAATCAATCTCCTTTCAAATGCTAAGCATGTGGCAATCCTTGTTGTAGAAATTGTTTAACTTTCTGCAAAATTTAATCTTTTTTACAAGCTTTTGTTCTACTCTTGCTCTGAAACGGTGCCCTGACAAATGTTTAACACATCCACACTAGCAACGACACACTCTTTACTTACCAACTCCTGGTTAATCAACTTCTCCTGCATAGGAAATCTTGACAAGCAATCTGCTCTGGTATTTGTAGATCCTGGTATATATCTTGTTTGAAAATTATAGTCTTGCAGCTTTGACAAGATCCTTATTAATCTTGATGACGCTGATGAAGTACCTTTATCTCCTAACAGATGAATCACAGGTTTGTGATCCGTACATAATATGAAATGTGTACCCCATTCATATGTTTTGAATTTTTCTATGGTCCATGCACAGACAAGTGTCTCTCTTTCGATGGTACTGTATGTTCTTTCAACTTCAGATAGAACTCTGGGTGCAAAAGCAATGGTGACCGGTGACCTCAGTATTATCTATGTGCTTGCACCCAACAGCACCAAAGCTAACTGCACTAGCATACATTGTGATTATACATTGATAACCTCTGTTATATGACTTCAATGTAGGGACCTTTGTCAGTATATCTTTGATATTCAGAGAGGTATTTTGTTCATAATAACCCCAATTAAACTTCTCTTTCTTCCTGAGCATTTTTTAAGTGATTCCATGAGAGTAGCGTACCCATCTAAAAACCTTGATTTATAGTCACTCAGCCCCAAAAATGATTTTAACTCATCTTTATTACGAGGAGGAGGCACTTCTGTTAACACTTTAACAAGATCCTCCTTGGGTTTAACTCCTGGTGTCATACAATAACATCATTGCATTTGTCTCTGGAAACAGTCATCAGATGTTTACTTAAATTACTAAGCACTTTTTCCAAACTACTTCTGTGTTCCAAAACATTCTTTGCAAAAATAAGAATGTTGTCCTGAAATGCTATCATACCAGATACATCCTTAAATAGTTTAAACATGACTTTTTTAAACACTCTCACTGTTAATTGTTAATACTAAAACAAACTGAAAAAGTAGGAATTACTAGGCCCCTAGTGGAGTAACAAATGAAGGCAATATTTGTGATTCACCTTTCAGCGGCACCTGGTGGTAGGCTGCTTTAAAGTCAGTAATGCTGAAAAAGTTGGCACCTTCCAAAGTAGACAACAGTTCATTCATTTTAAGTAACACTCTGCTACAATATTTCTGTTGAGTGCTCGTAAGCCTGCACACATGCATCTCTGCCTATTTTGTAAGCTAAAACTATGACACTGAGCCGCTATGCTTCATTAACTGGCTCAATGATTTTATCCTTGCACAACTGATCAAGATGCTGCTTTCTTTCTCCTTTTACAGATAATGGGGAATCCCTCACTTTATGCTTAGCTGGAATAGCATCTTTCTTCACTACTATGTTGTGCTCAAGTCCATGTACTGTACCAATACCTTCAGAAAAACTGTGGGATATTTTGCTACAATATGATCAATACCATCATTCCTAGGCTCAACCAACAAGGCTGGTAGAATAGTGCCCGGTCTCAAAACAATGCCCAGTCTTTCTTGATCAATCCAGCCCATAAGATCCCTAATCAGTGGTCTTAACTTAAACCTTTTTTAGAATAACAGTTCAAAACAATTTGGTCTCTCAAATACTGGCCACCAAAATTCTTTGAGCAACCACATATTGATCTATAGTTTCACCAGCAGCCTGTTTCCTAGAATAGAAATTGAACCTTTCCAAGACACTACTAGGTTCATCTGAAAAATCTAACGCCCCCCGTTTCTCAGCTTCCACAGATGCATTTCAACTTGCAGAATCTCCTGACTCTCTTTCAGGGGCTTGAATTTCTGGTAAAGTAGCAAAGGTTTTTTGGCCTTCTGTACCATGACACTTGTAAAGAATGGCCATTTTCCTGGCGGTACTAGCACCATCTATAGCCACAAAATAGTTTTTAAAAACATGGAACAAATGTTTCCACTCCAACTTGGGCTTTTAAGACTCCACAAGAAAATGAGAAGGTTGTTGTTCATTCCCACCTCCTGACATGACAAAACTATGCAGAACTGTTCCATGAAAGAATATTTTAGAAGATTAAAGTTTGCCCCAATGTCAGAATATTCAAAACATAGAGAAAAAAATAAGAAACATTTTACCACAATAACAGACAGCCAATAAAGTTGCTAAGCAATCCAATGCTTTGAAGAAATAGAGACTGCAATTTGAATGTTTATTCAGCAATAAAAAGCACTTAAGCAGCATGTGCGCTCATTATAGTGCAATTTGTACATGTGCCCAGCAATAAAATTCACTTGTTGTCGAACAATACGTAATTCCATGTACCCTTGGTAATCTCTACACTCTGTTGCTTGGTTAACCAGGGCACATGCACAAGTATCACCATGGATGCTGGGTGACTGACGTGCCTCAATGCTTCCAGGTACGCTTGCATAGTTCAAGCCACTGCCTTAAGCCATGTGAAGCCTCCGTGCACTTCGAGCATGTGCACACACTGCTCGAGCCAATGACTGAAGCCAAATTGCAGTGCTGCTCTCAATGATGTAAGAGGTATGCTCTGAAACTCCAGGTGAACCTCACATCTGTCAAGCCGTCTTCCGCACCGACAATAGTCGTTGTTGTCTCATAACAAGACATCCAACCACCGCACGCAACACTAGCTGTCAATGGGCTCTGTCGCAACAGGTTCTCAGCGAAGGATTTCAGTTCTTGATGCTTTCTTTGCTCATCCATGGCATGGATTGCAATATTTAGAATGATGAAACATGCCAGAAGCAAAATGGTGACAAGAAAAGTGAAACACAAAAAAAGTCCCACCAAACTGACACTGTGCATAATATATGCGGTTTCTACCTAAGCTGTGTTAGAGCACAACATGATAAGCCCTAATTCATCCTTCAGGACCCCCCTGGGAAGACATCATCCCCCATACCTAAGCAAGGAAGCCGGTTATCTAGGGAGGCACCATCCCCATGTAGGCCAGGGAACGGGTAGTCTCAGCATGCAATGGTAGCAATGTCAATCAGCATGCAGTTGTGGTCCTCTGGCTGAAATCTCCCTCGAACGTGCATGGGACAGAAAATGTTTTTTATAATAAAACAGCTGATGTTCTGAGAAAATGTCCTCACTTAAAGATGTGTGTGTCTATGTGAATGTTGGAAATGCAGTGTACCACTTTCCCAGCAACCCTATCTCGCTGCAGCCTTGATGAGTGCACAAAGTGAAAAGATTGTCTTGCTAAGAAACACAATGCTTTCCTAGGGGAAAGAATAACTAGATAAAGAAAATAAAACAGCACCACAAATGTGGCCTATGCTGGAATAATAAAAATTAAGCAGAATAAAATGTAACTGGGCTAAAGGGCACAAGCAGCAGGCCTAGTTGATAAAACAATATGCCTAAAAGTATCAGAGCAAAGCAACTGTACACATGTAAACTATTATGTAATAACGGAACAACAGAACACCACACATTCTTCTCAGAATCAGTCAAAGAGTGGGAGGAAGAAGCTGCTGCTTCTTTGCCTTTTTTGTGCAGCTGTGACAAGAAAGCACCCATGCCTACAGCACTAGCATCTGCCATAAATATAGATGTGAGTTTGGTGTCCAATGGAGTCAATACCTTGGCAGAACAAATATTGTGTATTATTTTCTCAAAAGACATCTGTTGACCCTCTCCCCACACATTTGCAACCTTTCCAAGAAAGGACTTCTATTGGTCCTTATCTGTTGGAATAGGTGCCTTTCTTATGCCCTCCAAAAGCTCTTTTTTTGGTTTAACACCTGAAGCCAACAATGTGTACCCCAGATATTCAACCTCTTCAACACAGAACTTGCTTTTTCTTTTTTGAGCGTTAACCCAGCCTCAACAATTTTGTCTAACACTCTCTTGAGAACCATATTGTGACTCTCAACCGTTTCCCAAAAAACTAAAATGTCATCTCCATCAATTCTCTTCAAGACCTGACCAATCATACTTTGGAAAACACTAGCTACCAACAAGAGCCCAAATGTCACCTTAGTGAACTGAAACACCCCTTCAGTCATGATGAATGCCATCAGGTGCTTGATATCATGGTGCAGCCTGATGGTAGGCACTTCTCAAGCAAGGTAAAACCTATGACCCAGTCAAACTTGGACTCTATCTGACCTGAGCTCCACCATAGCTAGCCTTAACTTGCATCTATGTACCAATCAAGCCTGACATGTTGACCGCAGTTGGGGCTTGTAGTTTTTTGGTGCTAATTTGAACCTTAAGCTAAAAAAGTCAAAACTCTGGTTTCCTTATTGGATTTTTGTTGCTTTGTTGTAATTTTATTTTTTAAAGTTACTCTATTTTTCAAAATAGGTGTGGGATATTTTTTGCATTGTGTTTTAACTTTTTTCCATTGGAGGACAGCAAAATACGTTATACATTGCCTTTAAGTTAAAGGTGTCTGCTCTGTGACATAGCTATTAGTGGGTTTATTTCAGGTTAACTTAGTGAATTTAAAGGTTCATCCTGACAAGTGTAGTGGTTATTACTTGATGTGGGTACACACCCCCTTAACCAATATCCTATTGTCTTACAACAAGCAATTTCATCCACATTTAGCCTTTTAGTTTGAAAATCATTACAAGGCTTTCATGATGGCTCATTTCAACCACATCAAAGAGTGTCATAAATTTCTCTCTCTTTTTTTCAACACCATATCTTGCCCAGACGTCTTGAAGGTCATCTACTTAGTGTCTTTCATCCTCCAGATATTTGATATAATGTACTGCTGTAACTGCACCTTTGTACTTTGTACAGTCTTGGAATTAATGTCTCCCTGGAAGTTCTGTGAACAACTCAGTTGGTTACCTTAGTCATTATTCCCTTGATATTATCAAAGTATCTGCGGCAACTAAACATCAGCCAGCCAATCTGGATGGAAGAGAAGGCACAAGTTACTTCATCTCAACCATAGAGAGAAGGGTTGCAGTATCCCTCAGGGCAGAGACTTTTCTCCCATTGATACAAACTTCCTGCACAAACCCTATTGTGTCAGGATGAATGTGCTTCAGAACATCTGGGTCCCTCTCTCAATTGTCTATAGCTACTAAGTTGAGAGCAACTGGGCCCTCTCAGTCCCTTCACCCGTGTAATATGCTTGCTAACACTGGTGCTGCTGGCTCAGGATTTTTCACCTGACAATCTCTCTTAAAGTGCCCCACCTTGTGACACTTGAAGCACTTCCCTGTCCTCCCTTCTAATAATGTCACTTCCCAGGCACACTGTTACGATTCCCATGTTTTCTCTGCCCATCTTGAGTCCCATGAGAATGATGTTGGCTCTCATCCTCCTGGGTTAAAATCATGCTGCTCTAGCCCTCTGTAAACCTTGTAAGCGAAACACTTGTCAGTCAACATTGCAAGTTTCTCTGGATCCCTCTCAATCAAACCAGACAGACATTGCCTAAGTAAGTAAGGTAGAACACTCTTCCTTGAATTGCTCTGCTACCCTTTTATCTATTAATTCAAATCACACAATTCACTGTGAATTAAAGTTTCAAACAGAACACCACACACTCTCTTGCACTCACAGAATCTCTGCACGTACTGAGCTGGCTACAACCCAAATCGCTTAATCAGAGCTTCCTTCATTTGCTCATAAACAGTCTGGTCTGCACAGACATTCCTATAAAACAGCTGTCCCTTCCAATGGCATGTACCCCATCAAGTCTGCTGCCACATACATCTCATTAAAATGCCTCCAACTTACAAGCAACCTCAAAGCTCACATTCCATTCCAAAATATTCTGACCTTCTACATCCACATGCACAAGCTCTTTTGGAACCTTGGTCACAGTCTGCTCTGTATTGGATATAGAGTCATTTACCCCAAAAGGAGTTGTCATTAGTGCCATCCTAAGTTTCTCTCTAGCTTTTCCCTTTCCAGCTTCCTTCCCTTTTCTTTCTGTTTCTCCTCCCACTCTCTCTGTTTCTTCTCCCTGTCCATCTCTTTCTCCTACCACTCTTGCAATTTCTCCTCCCATTACTCCTGTTTCTCCCACCTCCTCTCCTCTTGTTCCTGATGAGCTAGACTTATTTCTCCCTCTCAAACTCTCTGGCCTTCTCACATCTTCATCAGCCCTAGCTTTCTGAAGTGTCAATTGCATGCCCAGGGCTTGTGCTAGACACAACCCACCTAAGGGAGTTGCTCCTGGAATTAGCAGCAGTGGTACCCTAGAAATTTGAGGTGTTGTACTTACTTGTGGTATTCTAGAAACTAAAGGTGGGCCTTGGTGATACTCTGAAAAATGCATTAGGGGACACGCTTGGCCTGTGCCTGGGATATACCTATGCTAAAGGGATCCTAGAACGTGAGTCCACAACGCTCTTTTCCTGTGTTCCTATCATGTCCCCCCCAGAGTTCAACTACAGCCTCATCTCTTTCACCCAATATCCCAAACTGGTCCCTAATTAAATTATCAGGGACCTCTCTGTCCCTACTCCTGGTAATTCACCCTCAGTCCCTACATAAATCCTTTTTCTGATCTATGGACATGGTGTTGAGGTCAATTCCCAACCCTTCATTTTCCATTGACTATGTGTGTAGACTTTGGGGGTCATTTTGACCTCGGTGGTCTTTTTCCAAGACCACCGAGGGACCGCCGTGCGGAAAACCGCCAGTGGTGGCGGTTTGCCGCTCGGCCTATTATGACCGTTGTCAGCTCTCCATCCTTTTACGGAAGGAGAGCCGCCAACAGCCATACTGGCGGGAGGCGGGGAAGTGGAGGTTGCTCTGTGGTACTGAAAATTCTGGACCCGTGTTATAAACATCGTCGTATCACAACGATTTTGGTATCAGCAGACCGAGAATGATTAGAATAGTATGCACAAGCATTGTATTCATATTCGGGTAACGAAATCACCCGAATATCAGAGTTTCCGTCCTGAACCCTCGTGTTCCATTTAAACGACAGCCATTTTGTGATTGCCCTCACATAGGCCAATGTCTAATGCTGAAAACGAGTCTGAAGGACACGTATATCTTTGCTGACTCCTCTGTGACCTGGGCAAGCTGACTCCACTGCCTGAAGCCAAACCTGTTCGGCCAGTTTCTTTCCCAGTGGCCGAATGAGATTAGTATCAAGGCACAACACATCATAAAACCTTTCATCACACACAAACCATGCCTAATCTTACACGCACCTGTCCCTGTTTCTTTCTTTATGACTTGCTTTACAAGGAGGAGGTGCCTGTTTATATTGGGGGTCCGTTGATATCTGATGAAAGTACTGAGCCTTGCCGGGTAATTGATTGAGGGCTGGACAAACTGAAATATGGGCTTGTCATCATAACCCTGCTATTTCTTTGTAGTGAAAATATGTGAATGGTCAACTGTAAAATAAGGAATGTTTGCCTAAAGCATAATATTTTGTATAAAAGAGAAGGTTAGCTTTGCAAGAGCAGCAGTCTCCTGAGAATATACACTGTGTTGTACTTCTAGGATACCTGTTACTGGCTGCAGCCAATAAACAAGATCTTTGACTTCACCAAGAAGACTCTGTGTTTCTGTAGTCTGAAACAGGAAGGACTCGAAGTCTTAGGGTGTGTTCCCTGGCACCACTGGGTTCTGAAAAACCCAGTACTTCAGTTGGCGCCCAACGTGGGGCGATTTCAGCGGTACCAGTCCAAGCCAGAGGTTCGTGAGGAGCTTCGTGTGAAAATTCTGGAGGGAGGCCGCCACTTCATCGACCCCTGTATGTCGACGTGGTCCGTAAGTCTTTGCTGCGAGGTTCCCCGCTTCCCGACGGCTATGAAGGACTGCTGCCCTGACTATCGCCCTGTTTTGGACCCTTGATGATTTGGTAGAGCAAAACGATAAACGAGTCTTCTGGTGACGTCATCGATACCTCAGATAAGTATAAGTGGAGCGTCTCCCAGTCCTTAGTTTGGTTCTTAGTTTGGTATCCCCTTGGGATCTTTGATTTGGAACTTGCAAGTACCAAAGCTGAGGGATTCGTGTATTCACAAGACTATCGTATTCGATAATCCTTTGAAGTTTGAAGCTAGACTGGAGAGCGAAGATGCCTGGTCTTAGCAGACATGGAAATTTGTTTTGTCTTGGTTATAATAGGGATTCCCGATTGGAGGACTCGTGTCCGGTTCCTCCGATTGGAACTCCAACCTATGAACTATATGTGAAACATGGCATAGGCCCCCTCACATATAATGAAGTATGGATCCGATACACCAGGAAAGATGGTGTTTTAAAATGGCCCCAATATGGTAGTTTCGACACAGAGATTCTGGATAATCTGGAGGTTAAACTTTTTAAGAAGAAAGCCCGGCCGGCGATGTTTGACTCTTTCCGCCTATGGCGTAAGGAAGCCAAACAGAAGGAAATTAAATTAGCAAAGAGAAATAAGAGGGAAGAGGGTATCTTGATAATGCAAGCTGCCATGCAGTTTAAAGATGATGAAGAAGAACAGATGAATGAGCAGTTGCACAGGCAACGTAAATTGGTGACCGATAAATGTTATCCAGTTTTTCCGCTTCTTCAGCAAGATGCAGCAAAAGAACTTGAGAAAGATCCTTTAATGTCACACTTGTTGAGTTCGCCACCCCCTTATGCGCAGAATGCTACAGAACCCCTGCAACCTTTAGCTGTGCAACCTCCGGTTATTGTGCCTCAGGTTCTTCCACAGCCGCCAGCTCCTCTTCAGTTGGCTCCTACTACTATGGCGCAGCCCCTTCAAGGGCCGCCGACTTCGCTACCTGCTCCATCTGTATCTCCTACGACTTTATGTACTACATCGACTGCCTCTTCTGGTGTTCTTCCTGATACTGCCTCTGCGTCTGCTTCTGCGTCTGCCTTGCCTCCCTCTGTTTTTCCTCCTGTTCTTTCATCAACTTCTCCTTCTGTCCGACAGAGAATGACAGATACTGTTGCCAGCCTTATATTTCCTCTCTTTGGGTCGTCTGGTGTGACCCCAGATTCGGAGCGTAAACAGTCGCGTAGTCAACTGCCTAATTCTCAAGAGAGAGAAATGTTTGACCGTATGGCGCGTAAATGGGTTGTTTACCCTTTAAGATACGATGTAGAGTCTGTTATGGATGTCTTCCGTCAATGGGAAGCACCGAAACAAAGATACGTTTTTGAGAAAATGTGTGCTTTCCTTTGTGAGGAATTGGAGGATAATGATTTGGAAAAAAATCCGCCTGATTTGTGCTGTGTACGGTTTGAGTTTGAAAAAGGCACGATTGTGGGTCCCGATGTTGAGAAAGCAGTTGCGACGTTGTTGTCCTTTAGGAATAAGGATCCTTCTCAGTCATTGTTCCAACATGACTCCTCTGTTAAAAAAAAGGTGCAACAGTACCCAATGAGAGAAGTCCCTCCGGTATGGAAGGTCGCCGTTGCGGCTGATGTTGCTAATCAAATTGATGCTGTCCCAGCTCATTTTCAGCGTGTTTGGGTACATGTTCCGTGGAAGCGAGCTGAAGTTTTAGCCCGTAAGCAGACTTTGCCTGATCCCCGTATAAACCCTGCAGGGTATTATAAGGAATTATCACAGACTGCAGACTCATGCATTATGAATTTAGCCGACATAGACATGTTATTTGGAAATGTTGTTCCACAGCCTTTGTGGGGATTGATTCGCCATTCAGATCATGCACAAGAGTTAGGTGACTCATGGGCTAATATTAGTGCTGTAAATGATAGACAAGTTGGTGGTGCCAAGCCTGAGCCTTTGGTAGCAGAACTGTCTGCTAGGATCATTACTTACATGAAGACTTTAATGCCTGCGATGCGTGTGAATTGGGATAAATTGTCTGCATGTAAGCAGAAGAAAGATGAAACAGTGTCTGATTTCTTCACCAGGTTTGAGGAAACGTTTATCGACCACAGTGGTCAAGATATGAGTACCGAAGGTGGTCAACGGTTGTTCGTCGACAAGTTTGTGCACAATTTGCTTGCCGAGCTGTGTAAGAAATTGAAGGATTCAGAGAGTTCTTGGGCCGTTTCCTCTTCAGCACAAATATTGGCTACTGCACAGTACTACGAAAATAGGGATAAAGATGAGAAGTATAGAGCAGACAAGAAAACTAAAGAATTAAAGACGAAGGTTCTTTTACAACAGGTGTATCCGCCACGTGGTGGTTAGAGTAACTATCAGCAACCTCAACAGTTCCAGAGAAACTCGCAAAGGTTCGAGTTTTCTCAACCACGTGTTCCTGTAGGTCCCAATCAGTGTTCATATTGTAAAGAAGAGGGTCATTTCAAGTATAGTTGTCCTATTTTGTTACAGCGTACGAATGGTGCTTCTGGCGCAAGAGGTCGAGGTGTTCAACAAGCTCCTAGAGGTAGAGGACGTGGAAGTTTCCCCCCGAACATGCGTTCCTTTCCGTCTCAAAACTCAATGAATAGTTTTGACCAGCAACATAACGCGTCTGGTAGGACGGCTCGGTACTATGCTGACGACTACTATGCAGAAGATGAGAACTTGGAAGGTAATAATTGCTAGGACAGCCATAGACGAAGAGAGGGAGTTTTTTTAGTTCCAGTAGATCAGAATGGACCTTATGTTAAGGTGATTACCTCAGGTGTGTCGGAGCCTTTTCTGTTGGATACTGGTGCTACAAAGAGTTCTATTATGCACTCAAAACTCCCTGGCGCACCTTGGTCTGGCGAGATGAATGTTTCGGTAGGTTTTTCTGGAGCCCCGGTTAGGAACCTGATTTCTAGTCCTATGTCCCTTTCTGTTGGACCTTGTGAATTGGAAGCACCCCTTATTCTGACGACAGGTTGTGGTGAAAACTTGTTAGGATTGGATTTGTTGAAAAGATTGTATGCAACATTATATTGTTCTCCTTCGGGAGTACAACTTACACTGGGTAGGAAAATGGTCTCTCCAATGTATTTGTCGAAGGATAAACTTCCGACCGAATTGTCGTTTCTTCCTGATACCATTTGGGCTACTGGTCCTAATGACGTGGGTCTGTTGGAAATACCGTCTTATGTTGTGACATTGAAAGCCAATGTTAAATTACCACGCATTCAACAATACAAGATCTCTAGTGAAGGTGAAAAGGCGTTGCTAGCGATCATTTATGATTTAATTGAAAAAGATGTAATTGAAGAGACAAGAGGCAACGTTTGTAATAGTCCTGTTCTGCCTGTTTTGAAACGTACTGACCCCTCTAAGCCACCTGTTTACAGGCTCGTGATTGACCTTAGAGAGGTAAATAAAATAGTTGTGCCACAGTTTCCAGTTGTTCCTAATATCACTGCCCTATTGACTATGATTCCAGCTTCCACCACCTGGTTCTCGGTGATTGACTTAAAGAATGCTTTCTTCAGCATCCCGATTGCAGAGGAGAGCAGGGATATTTTAGGCTTCAAACGCGCTCCACAAGGCTACTGTGAAAGTCCATCAATATATAGTCAGGCTTTAAAAACACAGCTTGATGCAATTGTTTTACCTGACGGCGCTACCCTTATTCAGTACGTCGATGATTTGCTAGTCGCTACAGATACTGAAGCGATTTGTAAAGAAGCCACCTTGTCGTTGTTGCGTCATTTATCTGATTTACATCACAAAGTGTCCCTTTCAAAACTGCAATATTGTCGACAAGAAGTGACCTACTTAGGTCATCTCTTATCGAAGGAGGGAA
The DNA here is from genome assembly GCF_031143425.1 of Pleurodeles waltl. NCBI lineage: Eukaryota > Metazoa > Chordata > Amphibia > Caudata > Salamandridae > Pleurodeles > Pleurodeles waltl. The sequence continues at coordinate 961,713,408 of NC_090439.1, forward strand.
GGAAACTGACCTCAGAAAGAATTCAGGCAATTGCAAAATTGAGTGTGCCAAGGACACAGAGAGAAGTACGTGCTTTCTTGGGCATTACATCATACTGCAGAAAATGGATACTGAATTTTTCTTTGCTGACCAAACCTTTGGTAGCATTGACCTATAAAGATACACCGAACCCCGTTCCGTGGTCTGAAGATTGTCAGAAAAGTTTTTCCGAATTGCGTAATGCATTGTGTTCGGCTCCTGTGTTGGGTACCCCCGACTACAGTAAGCCCTTTACACTGTATGTCCATGAGAAAGAGGGTTGTGCATTGTCAGTGCTGACACAGTCTTTTGGAGACAAGCAGCGCCCATGCGCATATTTTTCGTCAACTTTGGATCCGGTAGCTAAAGCATTGCCGAGTTGCTTGAGAGCCACAGCGTCAGCAGCTGTTTCTATTCAACAGTCTGCTGGGTTAGTGATGAATAATATGTTGATTGTGATGGTTCCACATGCAGTGGACACGTTGTTAAACAGGACCAAGACACAGCATTTAACTAGTGCTCGATTGTCAGGTTACGAGTTGACACTGTTAGCGAGTCATGTGCACATAAAGAGGTGCAATATGTTGAATCCAGCCACGTTATTGCCGATTTCAGTAGAGACAGATGATGCTGAACAACATGATTGTTTTCTTAGGACAGAAGAAGAAACGAAAGGGAGAGTAGATCTTAAAGATACTCCTCTTGTAAAGTGTGATGGTACCTTATGGGTGGATGGTTCATGCTTCAAGCTTCCGAATGGTGATACGACTGCAGCATATGCTGTCACAACTTTGCATACGATTGTTGAAGCTGCACGTATACCACATAATTCAGCTCAAGCAGCAGAACTGATTGCACTTACGAGAGCGTGTGTGTTATCGAAAGGAATGAAAGTGACCATATATACCGACAGCCAGTATGCGTTTGGTGTGGCCCATAGTTTTGGACGATTGTGGAAAGAACGTGGGTTCCTGACTTCGCATGGAGCTAAAATGCAGCATGGTCAGTTGGTGAATGAGCTTCTTGAGTCACTGACCTTGCCATTACAAGTTGCGATTGTGAAATGCAGTGCACACAAGAAGGTTACTGATGATGTCGGTCGTGGCAATGCATTTGCTGACGAAATCGCAAAAGAAACAGCAAAAGATGTGATGAATCGAATGTATGTTGCCGGCCCCGCAAGATGGGTTGGTGACGTTGGAATATGTGAAGATACGATAGAGGGTGTGAAGTCTCTTCAAGCTGAAGCTTCAGAGAAAGAGTTGAGTGTGTGGAAAGAAAGTACGGGTAAATTGGATGAAAATGGTTGTTGGGTTGACTTGTCAGAACATCAGCGATGGTTGTTACCCGATGCGTATGTGCTTGCAGTGGTGACAATGGCTCATGGAATGGCCCATATCAGTGTGAAAGGGATTTGTAAGTTGTTGGCTCCAGTATGGCAAAATGCTGGAATTCCTAAATGTGCAGAGAATGTGGTCAAGAATTGCATGGTGTGTCTGAAATACAATCCTGGTAGGGGAACCCCAACTCCAGCTGGTCATTTTGCACCTCCAACGTATCCGTTCGAGGTTTTGCAGCTAGATTTCATCCACATGGAAAGGTGCAACAATCTGAAATACGTACTCGTTGTTGTTTGTGCTTTTTCAAGATGGGTAGAAGCATATCCCTTAAAAGACAACACTGCCTTATCCACAGCTAAAGCCCTTGCCAAAGAATTCTTCCCTAGGTTTGGAATGCCAAGAATGGTCTGGAGTGATAATGGGAGTGAATTTGTGGGTCGAATGATGAAAAAAGTATGTGAGGGGCTAGGTATCCAGCACAAATTCCACACTGCAAATCACCCCCAATCAGCTGGACTAGTAGAGTGCTATAATGGCACGCTAAAACTGAAGTTGGCAAAGATACAAGCGAGCTCTGGTCTTAAATGGCCTGACGCTCTGCCTCTAGCACTCCTATCAACAAGAATGACGGTGCATTCGCGAGTGGGACTTAGTCCCAATGAAATTGTTTTCGGCCGCTCGGCCAACATATGGGGAGTGCCAAGACCAACAAAATTCAGTGAGATCGAACACCCTGTACTGCTTGATTATTTGTATGAATTGACGGCTAAATTGTGTGTTCTACACCAACAGGTCCACGACACTCTGCCTCAGGTCTCTGAAGCTCCAGGACATCTTATCGATCCTGGATCATGGTGCTGGTCAAGAACTTCTAGCGGACAAAGAATGACCAGCCCCGTTGGACCAGCCCCCACCTCGTCCTTCTCTCAACAAGATCAGCTGTTCGAGTGGAAGGGAAAAAGAACTGGATCCACGGCGTACACTGCAAGAGGGTCTCTTTTCCTCTACCGTACTACCGATGGGTCCAGGAGGGGATCGCTGACTCTGAGACTGAGACTGTGCCTCGTTTTTTGCCATTTAGCGATGCACGTGTAAAAGGAACAATTTCTGAACGAGAAAGTGACAATAATTTGCAAGAAGCTGTGCCACCGTCAATTCGATTGAACACTGCAGAGCCTGAACTCTTGTTCCAGAACCAGACAGTACCTGGAAAAAAGCCGTTATAATTTGAGACCAAGAACTAAGGACAAATAATTTTTTCCCGTTCCTTTGCTATTTTTTTTTAAAGTGAGGCTCTCTCATCTGAGAAACTTTCTTATTTTTTTTTTTCTTTTCGAACTGCCATCCGGGTTCAGCTGTAGGGTCGTGGTTGCCCAAGTCTTTGGAGTGCAGCTGAAGACGTTAGGTCGACAGTTCTGGTCGGTCTAAGGGAGTTGCCCTGGACTGACAGAAGCATTCCCTAGCATAGAACACCCTACCACCACGAGCAGCAATTAGAGAGGATGGAGTTTTTCAAGAATGAGAGACCTGCCAGACAGATGGACTTTAAAGCCAGAATGTGTATAATAATGACAAAGAAGCGATTTTTGATATTATGTATTTTCATGTTGCTTAGTGTAATGACGTTTTTAATAGGATATGTTTTATTCTCTTTTCAAGTGACATTTGCACCCATTACACAGCCCATACCTGCTTCTACTGTTTCCTCGCATTCTTTTCACCCCCTGCCTGAACACGAGTCTTCCAGAAGATTAGAATTTGTCAACAATTCATTCATTCAGCTTCTACACCAACAACAATTAGTAGTGAACACAACTAACTGTTGGGTGTGTGGTCTTATGCCTCATACTACTGATAAAGGTATCCCTTATCTGGTCCTGCCTTTCAGCCATAATGGTTCTGTATGGGCATATAGAACGGTGTTCATATACGCGTATGAAGCCAACCCCCTACGTTCTGTGAAAGATAATCCTAAGAATAGTGCTCTAGCTAAGGGTATAGTAGATATGATTAGGGAAGATATTTCCTATGAGACTATCCCGAGAGATGAGACACTAGCATATATTGGATGGAACATAACAGGATATGGAGTTACTCTGAGTGGGAACCAGCGAGCAAAGTGATCCTCTGCCATAATAGAGCCTATACATGGTTGCCCCCTGACTTCTCAGGCACATGTTTTGTTTCGTTCCTGTTACCTCCCACCTACACGGCCGCGGCAGATTACCATAAAACAAGGATAGTTAGAGGTGTCATAAGTAAAGAAGACACTACAGGACAAGAATTTGGAGATTTCGTAAAGGGTTTTCTGCCGTTTTGGGGTCCTATGGTTAACAGCAGGAACATAAGGCAATTGACAAAGGTGGTTGAATCCACAGTAGTTGAAACCGCCGGTGCCCTTGGTAATTTGACTGCTAAGCTCCAGTCGGATCGCCTTATGACTCTTCAGAACAGGGTTGCATTAGACGTCATACTTGCAGACCGTGGTGGGGTATGTAAAGTGATCCAATCAAGTTGCTGTGTTTTCATCCCAGATAACGCTCCGACAGTCTACCAGGCCATTTCCAAACTGCATAAGATCTCCGAGTCTATTCACGTGGATAAAGGAGATTGGTCATTGATGGGGTGGTTCTGGGAGCTGATATCCGCCTGGGGATGGAAGACTCTCGTAGTCATTGGGATGATCTTAGCCATTCTTTTCCTGTCCTGTCTGTGTGTACAGTGTGCTCCTGCAATATGTGGCCTCTGTGCTACATCGTGTGTAAGGAAACCTGTATCAAAAGACGAGCTAAGTAATAAGATGATGCTACAGCAACATCTCAACAACTTTATGAATATAGACCTGGACTCAGATTAGCGTGAGTATAGGTTATTGCCTATGTAAGGGCAAAAGGAGGGTCTGTGGTACTGAAAATTCTGGACCCGTGTTATAAACATCGTCGTATCACAACGATTTTGGTATCAGCAGACCGAGAATGATTAGAATAGTATGCACAAGCATTGTATTCATATTCGGGTAACGAAATCACCCAATATCAGAGTTTCCGTCCTGAACCCTCGTGTTCCATTTAAACGACAGCCCTCACATAGGCCAATGTCTAATGCTGAAAACGAGTCTGAAGGACACGTACATCTTTGCTGACTCCTCTGTGACCTGGGCAAGCTGCCTGAAGCCAAACCTGTTCGGCCAGTTTCTTTCCCAGTGGCCGAATGAGATTAGTATCAAGGCACAACACATCATAAAACCTTTCATCACACACAAACCATGCCTAATCTTACACGCACCTGTCCCTGTTTCTTTCTTTATGACTTGCTTTACAAGGAGGAGGTGCCTGTTTATATTGGGGGTCCGTTGATATCTGATGAAAGTACTGAGCCTTGCCGGGTAATTGATTGAGGGCTGGACAAACTGAAATATGGGCTTGTCATCATAACCCTGCTATTTCTTTGTAGTGAAAATATGTGAATGGTCAACTGTAAAATAAGGAATGTTTGCCTAAAGCATAATATTTTGTATAAAAGAGAAGGTTAGCTTTGCAAGAGCAGCAGTCTCCTGAGAATATACACTGTGTTGTACTTCTAGGATACCTGTTACTGGCTGCAGCCAATAAACAAGATCTTTGACTTCACCAAGAAGACTCTGTGTTTCTGTAGTCTGAAACAGGAAGGACTCGAAGTCTTAGGGTGTGTTCCCTGGCACCACTGGGTTCTGAAAAACCCAGTACTTCAGCTCCACCTCCACCGCCACGCCAACAGAACAGCGCCCAGTGATTGGCGATGTTCTGTTGACAGTGTGGTGTCGGCGGAGCTGCCCCCATGGCTCCCGTCCCCTCCCGGAGGATCGTCGGACCACGTAAGTCGATCGCGCGTGAGGGGAGGGGGCTGGGTGGTGTTGTGTGTTGTGTGCGTGCATGGGTGTGTGTGTGTGTGTATGTAGAGGGGGTGTGTGAGTGCTTGCGAGGGTGTTGTGTGTTTGGGACTGAGTACGTGTATGTCTGTAGGTATGTCTGTATGGATGTGTGCGTGTATGTTTGAGTGTGGGTGTGCGTGTCTGACTGTGTGTGTGGATGTTGGCATGTATGTCGGTGTGTGTGCGTGTATGTGTGTTGGTGGTGCCTACGTGCGTGTTGTGTGTGTATGAATGATGTTATGTTGGGGGTCGGAGTGGGGAGGGGGGTCCTGCCACCTTTGGGGGGTGGCAGGGGTGGTGAGGCGGTAGGGGAGGGAGTCGGGATAGGGGTGGGTGGTGGATGAGACCCCTATCAGTGCCAGGGAAGTTATTCCCTGGCACTGATAGTGCTTACTGCCATGGATTTCATGGCGGTTCCTACCGCAGGAAATCCACGGCGGTAGGCTGGGTCAAAATACCGCCGGCGGTATAGTGACGGCTGCCGGGCTGGAGACCCAGGTCTCCAGCCCGGCGGGCGGAACGGAGAAGCGGCGGATGACCATGGCGGTAACCGCCATGGTCATAATACAAAAAAAAGACCGCCAGCCTGTTGGCGGTCTTACTGCCGCTTCTCCGCCTTCCGCCAGGGTCATAATGACCCCCTTTATGTGTAGCCTAAACTTGACTTATTATACTATTTGCACAAATTAGAAATGACCAATGCACATTTGTATCCAGGCTCCTAAAGGTTAGATGACCCATCGCCTGTTGCCAATTGTCAGAATCACTTTCAGCAGGCCCAGGAACATGAAGGGCGACAGGGCCCAACCATGGGGTTAAGTCCTTTTACTCCTGATGTCCAGGACCCTGACTTACTATGGATTCTGAGTAACTGGCCCAAGTACCACTTTGCATAGACCCTCATGGTATGTGTGGTCTATGGCAGTTCCAGGCTCCCTCGAGAGGGAGATTTGGATACAGATTAGTGAACACAGGCTTACAAATCAGAATGTGAATAGCAGCAGCTACTCACTTTGATGCAAAATGAAGTATTTTATTTCTACTGCTATCCATACAAAGGAAGAATATGGCATTCATAAACAATCACACAATTCCGCCTGAAGTGGGGCTCCTAGTGTTCCTTTAGAGATTCCCTGTCCCTCTCACTGCTCATGTTAGCAATAGTAGTAATTCCCAGTTTACTATTGGTAACATCCAGGGTATGCCCTATTATTAGCCTCAGGAATACATTACAACTCTCACTTAAAATCAATAGTGCTTCAACTAGCAGCAAGTTCCCCCAGGGCCGACAGACCCAAAACAAGTCTTACCAGCACCAGCAGAGGGGAAGAATTCGGAGTTCAGGAGTTCACCTCATCTGTGGGTGTTCACAGCGGTTGCAGCCCAGTTCAGGTAAGTCAGCCGCACACAGACTATGCGGCTGCACTCAGTGGGTGCAGGATCTCCCACTCTTTGTCATGCTCCTGCAGCAAACAAAGTTTCCTGCGACTTCCCCTGAGGGGTAAGTATTCATTGACTCCTGATGGGAAGTGGCTGCGACAATCCTATCCTGGGTCCCTACTTTGGATGACGGTGCCCCCATGGCGTCCTCAGTTGTCCAGCAGACAAGGGCAAGTCACAGTCATTGATGCTCCAGATGACCTCCTCTGACATACGAGGTCACCACTGTCCATAGGCTATGGCCCGCTCACCGTGGTAAAGCTCCCCAGGGCGACACAATTCTGGGATATGGAATCACCTCTATGCTATTGCACAAGACTTTGGCCCTTACCACACAGCAGTCTTTCTCTGGGTATCCCATCCTGGCATACAGGCTCACCACAACGTTACCACACAAGGTTTTGGCCCTTCATGCACAGCTGTCTTTGACATGGCTGTCTTCACAATGGCCCTCTCCTGGCATTCGGGGGTCGCCTACGCAGTACTGCATACTGGAAATGACCCTATCGATGCAGCAGCTGTTTCCTCAAACCTCTCATAAGGAGTCCATTCATTGGTATTCCCCACTAAATCTCACTCCCACTGATGCTGTCCTCTTCCTCCCAGGTCAAATTGGTCTTGGGAAGTAGCCCGGCACTCCAGGCTCCAGGCCAGGTGGTCTTGGATTCCCTGGGTGAAATCCTCTCACCTAGCAGTTAGATTAGCACGCGTTTGCCCCCCAGTCCTGGTCACAGGCAGAAGTCTTTCAGAGCTTCCCATCCTCACACATCCCACCTGGATGCTTAGCAGATGACAATTTTGGGGGTCTCAAATTGGGGTCTCATATTCCACAATGTCAAATTCCACCTCAGTAATGATGGACCAACGTGGCCAGCACTTGGCAAGTACACACCACATATAAGTGTGCAGACTATGCAAGCAGCTGATCTACGCACACTTTTCAGTGAGCTAGTAGCAATATATAGACGTGTAATACAATTCACAATGCAGACTTTAAATACTGCCCTAGCACGGGCTGCTCTAGCAGTTCATCAATTGTCTGTTGTGGGAATTAATTCACAAACAGTCCACTCAATAATGGGAAAAGCACCCACAGAGTGGGAGAAGATTCTGTTCTGGATTGCACAAAAAACAAATCAGCTGGAAGCAGTGTTTCCCCATATGGGACCTCAAAACAAACATAGAATTCTCACAATGCACTTGCCATTTGGCATGGTTCCCTCAATAGAGGACTGTAACACTAGGGGCTCAGTCTTCACTGTGATTTCCACTACCACACACGGAACCCTGACACTTGTCAATTTGCCAGAAGTGTTCAAACAAATTCAAAATGAACACGGGGAAGGCCCAGCCCTGGACTTGGGGATGAAACTGATGCACAGTTGTGACAGTGTCCTCAATTATTTTGAGCAACATTAAAGGGGAAGAAGTAGCATTGTCCATTCGCCAACAGCTCTGAGAGGTTCCTCAAATGGAACAGGAGCGTGAGCTTCCAAAGATTATTTCTGAAACCTATACTTGTTTTGGACAGGATAGTTTGGGGGCCAGACCAACTAAACCACACATTAAGAGTTCCCCCCTCTAAGGAAGGTACTATCGAAGCACTAGAGGGTTTGAAAAAATGCAGGGATAAACAAAAAAACAAAATAAAGACAGAAGAAGCCAGAAAGGGGATTCTCTGCAGCTGGAGTCCTCTGAAAGAAGAAACAATTTCCAAAATCAAGATACTTTAAAAACTTCTGATAGATACCAATATTCTGATACACGTCCCTCTCGTTCCTTTCAGGACACACCAGATAAACAGAGTGAGAGAGTGGGACGTTCTGAAATCTGAGGTGACTACACAAAGCCGAAGAAGGAGTTACGATGCTCCTCAGAATCTTACATTACAAAAGAGGGCAAAACTCATCATTAGAAGCCCCAATTTAAAAAGAAAAAGGTGGCTGCAATTTCAATAAAAAATGCCAGCAACACTGAGAATGTTGTTGAAGAACAGGATGTGGGCAGTGACTCTGCTGGACAGTACGGCAGAGGTCACGATTTGTCACAAGAATCTTTTAGATCATCTGGATGTGACTGCAACTAACAACTTTCTTGTCATTGAGACAGCAGACAGGCGCATCCCCCCACCCAACAGGGTTTAAAAATTAAATATCCAAATTGAGGGGGACATACAGCACACTATTGAAGTAACATTTTGGAAAAACTTAAACTGTGATATTCTGTTGGCAGAAAAAGATTGGCCACCTGAATTTGTCTGCAAGTTCCTACATGGGGAAGATGTTATTGTGCCTTCTTTCTCAGTCCTGATTCCAGATGTTGTAAACAAAGCCTATGCTGCTGATTGGGCTCTGTTGCAGGCTACCGTGCCGTACCGCAACCACATAGGGTGGGCTAAAGATTCCCCCTACCATGTATTACCCATTAGATCTTCACCACAGACTCAACATCAGTATCCTATTAAACATGAGGCCAAAGCTCCAGATAGAAAGATTCTCAAACAACTTGAGTATGAGGGAGTAACCGAGACCTGTGTCTCTGCAATGAATAACCAGTTATCCCTGTTGCAAAACTAGGGGCCAGATGTAGCAAAAATAAAAATTGCGACTCGCATTTTGCGAGTCGCAATTTGGTATGCCAGGAAATAAACCGGTCCGATTTAGCGACTCGCAGCCGGACTCGCAATGCTGTGTGCGAGTCCGCAGATTGCGAGGTCGCTGTTTGCGAGTGTTCAAAAAACGAACTCGCAATTAGCGAGTGGGTGTCGCAAATTGCGAGTACCTTCAAAATAGCTTGCAGGTGTAGCAGAACACTCCAGAAAGCACACCAGAACACTCTGGAAACACTTCCTGGCACATGATGATGACATCACAGCCAGGAAGTTTACTAATACACCTGGGAGGAGGCTGGACCACACCCTTTTATAACTGCCAGTCTTCACACTGAACAAGCAGCAGCAGCCATGGAGGGAACCCCACGAAAAAGGAAAATCAAATTTTCTGAGAGGGAGCTTGAGGTGCTGACCGAGGAATGTTGTCAGCACCATGATGAGCTCTTTGGGAGAGCAGCCCTCACTGTTCCTGAGGCCACCAAAAAGAAAATCTGGCAGGAAATGCAAGAAAAAATTAATTCCCTCGGTGTGAGCCACAGGACAATTGAGGACATAAGGAAGAGGTGGTATGACCTCCGCTCCCGGACCATGGAGAGGGTGGCAGAAAGGCTCCGGGAGATAAGAGGCACTGGAGGGGGACCATCATCTGTGCCACCACCCACACCCCTTGAAGAAAGGATTGAGGAAACATTTGAGCCGGAGGCAGTGTGTGGATTTGGGGACCTGGACACCTCAGAGCCCAGCACATCAACCGGTGAGTACCATGTGATAAGCCTGTACCCCTATCAATGTCATACCCCACCCACCATGTACAGGTGCATGCACCATGTACAGGTGCATGGACAACCAAATTAGCTCAATTTCAGGGTAGAAAAAGCCAGAATGATGCATTATGGGAAATGTAGTAAAATAGGCAGTTCATAGGCAAATGTTTATTAGGAATTGTGCAATAGATACTAGACACTGACAGTGTGTTCCCCATGTCCCACAGGTCTCCAGCAAGACACCCCCAACACCCCAAGCACCCAGGCCCAGGAGGACACCCCAGGACCCTCCAGCACCCCCACCTGCACAGTCAGCAGCATTCCTGCAGTGGGAACGCCTGCTGCAACAACAACGCCAGGAGCTGCCCCAGCAACAGCCAGGGAGGATACAGGTGGGAGCACAGGGCAGCCACCACTGCGCAGGCGTCGCAGGGCAAGAGCATCTGGATCCCGGATACTTCCTCCAACCAGCAGTGAGGCACATCTGCTGCGGGGTCAGCGTCTGCAGAACAGAATATTGGGCAGGATTAGTGGGGTGCTCCACCGCTTTGTAAGACACAACCATGCAAGCATGCAGCACCTCAACAGACGCATGGACCTGATGTGCCAGAACACTGGGGACATTGCCTTTGCCATCAGGGAACTGGCGGGCGGACTGCTGGGCCAGGCAGAGGCTGGGCGGCGCAGAGATCGCCAGATAATGCTAAGACTGGACAGGATGGCCACATCGATCGGCAGGCTAGCCATCAACACAGCAGGCCTGTCGAGGAGGACAGTTGGCCTGCAAATAGAGATGGGCCATTTTGCTGGGGATGTTGCCAGGGGCCTGGGACGTCTCACACACATAATAGAACTAATGGAGACACGGGAGATGTCGAGGGCCACCGGGGAAACACCCCAAGACAGTGAAGAGGGCTCCACAGTGAGCAGTGTATCTGCCACTGACAGTAGGGTGCTAAGGAGTGGTAGGCAGAGCACCATGGACGCAGCAGGGACCAGCCAGGCTGGCAGGAGGGGCAGGAGATCTTAGAGAACAGCCAGGAGAAATAAATGTGGCACATGCCGTTAATGTGCCACATGACTGGTTGGCATTTCCCTGCCCATGGACAATTTCATCTTGTATATAGTTCATTCATTACATTATTAAAACAGTTATTTTACTTCCACTTAACAAAAGGAGTGTTTGGTTAATGGGTGAGTATGGTGGGAGTTTACACGTACCGTCCAAAATATTGCGTTGCAATGTGGTCCCGTCTCAGTCTGCCTTGATTAGCTAGACTCCTATCCCCATGATGGCGATGTGGTTGTTCTTGCTCTTCATCATCAGGATCCGGGTCTGCAGGGGTGAGAGGTAGCCCACGTCGGGTGGCTATGTTGTGGAGGATGGCGCATGCGACCACAATTTTGAATGCGGTAAGGGGGGTGTATTGCAGGGCGCCTCCACTGCGGTGGAGGCATCTGAATCTTGCCTTCAGGAGTCCGAAGGTGCGCTCGATCAGGTTCCTGGTCCTCTTATGCGCACTGTTGTATTGCCTCTCAGATTCATTTCTTGGTGTTAAAAACGGAGTCATGATCCATGGCCTTAGAGCATATGCACTGTCACCTGTTGGGCACAAAAGTACACTGTTAGGAAGTCCAGATAGTCGTGCACAGTGACCTGTGTGTATGTCTGCAAGTGTCTGTGGCTCTACCTAGGAGGTATCCGTCTCCAAATTCCCCACGTTCCAGGCGTTGATGTATCCCACTATGCCTAAAAATGTATGAGTCATGGGTACTGCCTGGAAACTTAGCTACGATGTCCGTGATGACGTAATGGGCATCACAAACAACCTGTATGTTGAGTGAGTGGGTACACTTTCTGTTGCGGAAAATGTGTTCCAGATTAGCAGGGGGGCATATTTGAATGTGTGTCCCATCTACACATCCAATGACATGGGGAAAGTGGGCAATGCGGTAAAAGTCCAGCTTGGTGCTGTTAATTTCTGCCTCATTCCTTGGTAAGTATATGAAGTGAGACTTGTGCGTGACTAAGGCATCTAGGAATGCCCTGAGGAACCTTGACACTGCACTTTGGGATACCCCACCTGCCACGGCAATGACCCCCTGATAGCTCCCTGAGGCCAAGAGGTGCAGTGCGCATAGTACTTGCACATGCGTAGGGATGGCGCAGCCACGCAGGGTCTTGTGTTCTAGCTGTGGCTTTAGTAAATCTATTAATTCTAGAATGGCTGCGCTGCTAAGGCGGTATTTATCATAGATCTCCTCTTCAGTTTGCTGGAAAAGGGTCTGCCTTGTTCTATATATCTTCTCCTGTCTGTGGCCCCTCCTCCTCCTCTGCTGGGCTGCGTAGACTCTCCTCCTCACTGCTATCAGGTATATCTCCGCCATCTTGAGTAACCCAGATGGCTTCTGGGTCTCCTTTTATACTTTGGTAATGGTTACCACCTGCTCTGAGTTAGTGGTAAATGGGACATGCAAACTGGGCTTTTTGCGACTAGTCGCAATTTGCGAGTTGCAATTGCATATGGGTTGCGACTCGCAAATTGCGACTCGCAATTTGCGGGTCGCACAATGGGGTCGCAACAGATGCGACTCGCAAACGGGTCCCATCGCTTTTTGCGAGTCGGAAATGGGCTTTTTGCATCCCATTTCCGATTTTGCACTGTCGCAAATTGCGATTCTGCCCGTTTGCAAGTCGCAAACGTTTGCTACATCTGGCCCTAGATCATTTATATAGAACAGCCATATATTTCAGACACTTAAACGGACACACGTGCACCTATGCAATACAAAATGCACACAGCACTAATTAACAACCTAGTGCGCAAAAAATGCAAAACTCCCTTGGATGTTTCCAACATTTGTTCTGCCAAAATCTAGTGCCTGAAAGTTGGGATCTTAGCACCTTAAGGTAATCAGGCTCACAACAGCGCTTTTACTATCTACCACAGGGGTATAAGAAAAGTCCTGGGTTCTTTTCAGCCCGAGTAACATCAATACTACATGAGATTGATCCTGAGGTGTTGTCTTATGTGAATGATATTTATCTCACAGGTGACGACCTCAATATACATCTGGCCAGGATGGATCAGATTGTGTTAGGATTCACTGCCCAGGGCTAACAATTTTATTTCAAGAAAACCAAAAAAAAAGTGTCCTATATTTTGGATACAAGCTGCCAGATGAAGGAAAGAGACTGGCCCTGCACTTTCTAGAAAAATGAGCTCAACTTCCATCTCCAGACACCATTAATAAACGTCAGTCACTGCTGGGTTTCTTTAACTTTGACAGAACATACATACCTGATTATGCACAATGGATAAAACCACTCTATGATCTAATTCATCCAGATTTTTCAAGTAAACACTAGACAGCAGAACAGACATGCATTCTCAGAGAACTGCAGCAGGACATTCAAGAAGCAAAACACTTACACTCACGTCACAACAAAATAAACTTGGTCATCAGAATAATTGCTGGCACTATAGGATTCACTTGTGCCACTTTTAATAAAGATTGCACAGTACCTATAGCATACAAATCTCATTTGTACTCAAATGCAGATCAATGTTTTGCACCCACGGAAAAAATAGTTATTGCTGTACAGATGGCTGTCATTAAAGAGAGGCCCCTAGTCTAAGGGAAACACATTATTGTCGGCCCCTATGGACTACACTGCACAATTGGCAGAGTTTATGGCTGTTGCCCTGCCACAGGAACATACAGCTCTGAATTACTAACACTAATTCTGTGTGATTCGTATCATCGTGTCCAGTCTCACAATGATTACCTGAATCACTGGCGCCTGAATGGCTACAGAGATTCCAAAGAGAACACCATCAAACACAGAAGCTTGTGGGAGGTGTAGCTGACCTTTGGGGCAGGCTACCAAAAGCTCATTTAGTACAGACATTGGGTCATCAACATGTAGGAATACACATTGTAGGAAACACTTTGGCTGATGAAGCTGCCAAATCTGCAGTAGCTATGGCTTCTTATGCTGCAATCACTCATTTTCATAAGAGGTTGGATAATGAGGCACTAGCTGCTGTGAAAGCTTCGGCTGACTGCAAGCCTTTACCAGAAGCATACCCTGCAAAATTTTCCTACCATCTCAGTTCCCAAAACAGGTGCATCAGCTACAATATCACTATTACAAAAACGCTTCTGGTGGCCAGTTCTTTACAAATAGATCAATGTCCTTTGTTGTGACATTTGCCAGCAAATTAAAGGATCCACAATCAAACACCCACCACAGACATCCCTCCTAATTTCCAACAAACCACCACAATGTGTGTACCTGGACCATTGTGGTCACTTACAACCTGATGGTGCTTACAAATTCATATTAGTCAGTGTTGATTTTTGTTCTAGATTTCTGTGGCTATGGCCAATACGGGCAGTTGATGCTCAGACTATTATTATAGATTTTCTTGTCTTTATTGGTACATATGTGGTTATACCATTCCTTTGCCTCAAGGGCATTCAGGAACACCATGGGAACAAAGGATGTTCAACTCCATTATTCCTCACCCTATTATCAGAGGGAAAAAGCATTGTGGAGAGGAAGAACTGACACTTAAAGCAGTCCTTAACAGCAAGAGTTATAGGTTAAGACCATAACTGGCTTCATCACCTACATGGGGTCCAGAAAACACTAAATAATCCACCCAGAAGGTCCTTGGCAAGTCGCACCCCATATGAGGTTCTCTTCGGGATACCTATGAATGAACCTGATCTTGATGAACTTGGCACGGTGGCAGCAGACACACCATTTGACATAAATGAACATGTTGCTGTTTTACAGGAGCAGCAACAATTCAGTGATGAGAATTCATCTGCCTGTGCCACCACCATGGGAATAAGGGATTTGCCAACCATATCTACATGCTGGGTTCCTAGAGTCAGGGATCCAGTGTGTGAAAAGATTGTTTTGAAAAAGGAATCTGGCTGATCCTACAGAGCACCAGTTCCTGTCCTGGGAATACACGGTATTAGAACTGTCATCATAGCACACGTGCCTGGTTTCAGAGAGAACAGATTTGTTTCAAATGATAATGTCAAAGTGCACCATGTGGACAATCCTACACAGTAGACCCAGAGGTCCTTCAGGTATCACCCGTTCTCCTCTCACACCCAACAGGATATACCTCTACAAGCAGTAAACAATGCTACTCCAAGCACCATTGCCTCCTCAAGCATGGGGAAGTTGGAGAATGAGCTTCTGCTTATTCATGTTAACACTTGGGGGGTTATTCTAACTTTGGAGGAGTGTTAATCCGTCCCAAAAGTGACGGTAAAGTGACAGATATACCACCAGCCGTATTACGAGTTCCATAGGATATAATGGACTCGTAATACGGCTGGTGGTAAATCCGTCACTTTTCCGTCACTTTTGGGACGGATTAACACCTCCTCCAAAGTTAGAATAACCACCTTGATTTGCAAGAAACATCCAAGATGTGTAACTTTATTATTCCAATTTGACATAGATGGATGACATTGTCTACTATCAACCACCACAAATTGGTTCATCCACCAGCTTTAAAAATAATTGTTTAATTTATACATGGTACTATCTGTGGATATTGTTGACATTGCTTGCCTTTCTTCTTTGGATTGGTTTTGTTTTTTGTTTTCTTTCTTTTGATAAATGGTCATTATCTTCCTAACCGTTCTGCCGTTGAGTTAATGTGTGAGGTTTTGATACCTTACCTGTCTTCCCATAAGGTCCAAAGAGACTTGTCCCTGGTGAACAATTCATAAGTTCCAATTCCAGATGGGATTGTGTGGGATAAAGTACCATTTGACATATATGGTCCTATTGAGGTAATTCAAATTCCATATGTGTTTAAAATGTCCATGAATAACGTTATTACACCTAGTATTGTGTCCGATGACTAGGATGTTAAAACAGTTGATTCTGTGCTTTCTGAGCTTGAATATTATAATATTGAAAGTGAAGATGTCTACATGATTACAGCGAATTATGGGGAAATGTTCTGTTATCACTATTATGGGCATTACTTTCTGCAATGAGGTAGTACTCCAAGATTAGTTTATAATTGCACACAGTGAGAACATTGTCTGACATCATCTGTGGGTAGTACCAAAACATATGTAGATACGTTTGCGTATTTTACTGGGCATTACAGAAAAAATGGTGAGTCATACTATTTCAAATTGCCGTCTTCTCAGATAAGGAAAATATTGCTAACGGACACAAAATTGATCCATTCAGATTCCTTTGTTTACTGTTGAAGGATATGAGTATTGGAAAACACTTAATTTAAAGAGTGCACGGAAAACAAAAGATTGTTAGATACAGGGTAGGGAAACTTTGTTTAAGGCATGCCTTATTCCTCTACAAATTATATTTTGAAATGACACCATCCAACAAACATCTTGTTTGTGGTTAGCAAAAGTGAAATAACTAAATGCCCCCAGTATCCCTACACCAGCTAAATTGTACAATTGGCAAACAGTTTTGAATGTCAGTGAAGAACAATTGACTGCTTGGGTTCAGAGCGGTACCTTTAATTCCTCATTTTCAAATCCCGGCAGGTGGTTATTATGGCCAATGGACGCAAATAAGTGCCAGGCATGTTCTGTTAAATAATCAGGGAGTTTAAGAGCAAGTCAGCCAGACCCTCGCTTTGTCTCGGCTCAACATTCAGGTACGGCCACATTGTACAGTGTGGGTAAACTGTGCCAACAATGGTTACAATCCTCCACTTTAACAGCTGTCAAAGAACACCTTAGTTTTCTGTCTGAGGCACTCAATCTACAAGATTTCATGTTAGGACCCAGGAAGCCAAGCTCAAAATGCTTCATTTATGCCATATGTAAGAAGATCTGTAAACTATCCCAGATGAAAGCTGTTGCACGTTTAAGACTGATTGATGGGGAAAATGTAGAAAAGTCTTTACCTGTTGTCGATAATGGCATGAACACTTTGTCCAACAGAATTTACACCTTAAATAATATAGTGTTATCTGCAATTGATATCATTCAGAATGACGTCTCCTTTTTACAACACAGGCAAAGCCAGCTGCGTTTGATCATGCTGTTAAGTTGGACACTGCAGGTTCTGAAAAGTGGCTGCATGCCTTGGCAGCACATTGACAGTACTCAGTTGCTTGTTGCTTTGAATTTTTCCAGACAACAACAGATAATGGCTAAAAAAGAAGCTAGCTATATTATGCTTAACACTGAGAAACTGGAAAGGTTGCCTTTTACTGTAGCAGAAATCCCCTTGCCAGTATAGTTAGTACATGGAGAAAATAAATCTGCCAAATTCCACCTTTCATTTCACGAAATGCTTAAAGCATTTTGCAGTAGATAGGTTTGAGTAGCTAGGAGACAATCACATACATGAGGTGTCAGAGTTGCCTTTTAATTACAAGTGTATGAACTGTGAAACAGAGGTCTTTCTTAGTGGAATCGAATGTGAGACTACTGTTAGTCATTCTATGATCTTGCACGGCCTTTGCAACGTGGCGGTCACGAATTTGGCATGCTATCTGAAGGGTACTCCTGTCTCCTTGATTCGTCCAGTATTTCAGATACTTTTTAATGGAAGTTATGTTCTGAACGATCAAAGCTGCTGCAGAAGGAAGCCAGGACTCTCCTACGTGATTTCATTTACTCAAATGGTAACTTGTTGCAGCCATGTTTTATTCCCCCCACAAATTAGATTAAAGTGGCAGACTTGTGGCCCCACATTGCTACTTTTTAATGTAAACTTTGACAAGCTCAACAGACTAAAGGCACAATTGTTTAAAAAACATGTGATCATACTATCTCCAGATAGCAAGATCATCAGCTGAGATACAGTCTGTATTAAATAGCAACTTCCCCAAGCAATTTGGAGAATTGGTGAGCAGAATATTTAATGCATTGAATACTGCAGGGATTGCACACTTTATTAAGGCTGTTGGCTCCGGATTTGTCAGCACTTTCCAGACTGTGTTTCAAGTCATACCTGCAGCCATACAGTCACTCTTTTTGAGTGTCTTTGGTGGATTCAATATATTTGAGGCATTAACTGGCGGAATTCTGCTGCTGCTATTTTTGTTATGCAGTGGCTGTTCTCTCTCAGCAAAGCGGAGTCATGGAGCTCCCCTAGCCCAACCATGTCATGAACGCATGATACAGTATTTCCTTGCTTGGGGAGCTGGAGCTAGATTGATCTTTGATAGTCAGACCAGGCCTGATGTGTGTCCAGCTACTTTTCTATTGCATTTGGTGCCTCTTCAAATGTGCACCTATAGTGTGTCTTGCAGTGCAGCCTACACCGCCTGAGGACAAGGACCTGTTAATGTTCCTGATGAGAGTTCATTCATGGACATTCCCTTGACACTGCAGTTGATTCGCCAGGCATCCTATGAGCCAGCGCTTGTGGATTTGCTGGCTCTAACGACATCTGGCACAATGAAGAGCGCTATCCACGCAGTTCATTCTGCGACTGAGGCTTCTGCACACATCTGCTTTGTGGATCCTTCCGTCAATACGTTGGTCAACTTGTCACCTAGTGAAGTGGAGTCCTTCTTGGTCTCGATCTCTCTTGATGATATCAGAGATTTTCTGCAAGACCATAATTACTGTTAGAATTCGCCCATTGGCTTTTATCAAAGTGTAAACTGTGACACCAAATTGCCTTTTAATTTTACCTAGCAGTTGGCCTGCTTAGCTTGTCTTGGGGTTAGACATTTTGGCCCTCATTTCGACCTCGGCGGTCTTTTTCAACGACCGCCAAGGTACTGCCGTACTGAAGACCGCCAGTGCGGGCGGTTTTCCGCGCAGCGTATTATGACTGCTGGCAGCCCTCCATCCTTTTTCGGATGGAGAGCCGCTAGCAGCCATACTGGTGGTCGGCGGGGAAGTGGAAGCCGCTCTACCTCCAACCCCACGTCACCAGAAAACCGCCCACCGAATCACGTCCTATGATTCCGTGTGGCGGTGTTCTGGTGACAGGGTGCTGGCAGTGGAGCAGCCCCCGATGGATCCCGTTCCCTCCCAGAGGATCACCGGAACAGGTAAGGTGATCGTCCATTAGGGGAGGGGGGAAGGGGTGTTGTGTGTGTGTGCGTGCATGGGGGTGTGAGTGTGAATGTGGAGAGGGGCTGTGTGAGTGCGTGTATGCATGCAGGGGTAGTTGTGTGTTTGGAAATGTGTGCGTGTCTGTCTGTTTGTATGTGTGTGTGTATGACTGTGTGTGTCTGTTGGAATGTTTGTTAGTATGTGTGCGTGTATGTGTGGTGGTGGTGTCTGTGTGCGTGAAGGGGGGTGTGTGTCGATGTTGGGGGTGGGTGGGGAGGGGTTCCTGCCACCTTTGGGAGGTGGTAGGGGGTTAGGGGTGTGGGGGGAGGACACAGGGGTGGGGGAGGTAGGTGGGGGAGACCCCTATCAGTGCCAGGGAAGAAATTCTCTGGCACTGATAGTGCCTACCGCCATGGATTTCATGGCGGTACAAAACCCCACGAAATCCATGGCGGTATGCAGGGTCGTGATACCGCCAGTGGTGTAGTAACAGCCGCTGGTCTGGAGACCGAAGTCTCCAGCCCAGCGGTCATTACCACCCTGGTGGTCGGAGTGGAGAAATGGCGGTTTAGCATGGCGGCCACCACCATGCTTGTAATGCCATTTTGTTTCCGCTGGCCTGTTGGCGGTATTTCCACCATTTCTCCACCGACCGCCAGGGTTGTAATGAGGGCTATAATCTCTTGTGTATGATTTTGGGCATGCTTTTAGAATTTTATGGTTTTAATTAGAGCATTTTTAGTATTGGGCTTTTGACTTTGCATCCATGTCCCGATGATAGTGGAAAGTGGCGTTTGTCCATTTGTAGTTCTCTGCCTGGGCACAGTGATGGCTTAGCTTACTCTTGCAGCCTGTACTCTTTTACCCAGAGAACCTGCTCTGTCTTCATTTATGATTTTTTATTCATTTTAGTTCAGCTTATTTTAGTGGAAATGTTTTTTTATCATCATAATCAGTCACTATTATGCAAGAGCGTCACTATTATGCAAGAGCGTCACTATCAGTGTTATGGATGACATACTTTGCATCATGTTCTTTTTCCTCGGGTTCACAAGCACGGAATGCAAGGCACACAAGAAAATATTTTGTATAGCTTCCACAAGACTATTTGAACAGTCTAGTGCTTAGGCATATATATGAGTCAGGCTTTTGTGCAAGAACGTAAACATGCCCCCTAGGAAAACATCTTATAGGACAAAGGGCGTAAGAGAGGGTTCCAGCAAGGATTTCCATCCATGCTGCATGCCGGTTTGCAGCCAACTTCAGCCTTTGTATCTCTTTGAAGCCTGATCTGGAGACTGAAGGCCTGACCTTGTACGAAGATGACAGGGGTGCCTCTCATGGACTCTGCATGAACAGATTTAGCTTACTTCCCCATGCTCTCGCTAACGGGCTATAGATTAGACGTTTAGGTAGGAATTGTATATTCATATCATTGCACTATGTTGGGGTTGTTCATATTTACATCTCTGATTTTCACAATCCTGATTGTGTCATAGTTTGACTCTTACTCTAGGCAAGACTACTGGTTTAAGGATGACAGTACTTATGTTTGTAGGTGACTATGCCAACCCTACAACAAGTCCCAACTGTTGTCCCAACCCTCCCGACTCAAGCAGTACCTCACCAAAAACCCAAACAGTAAAAGGTGATTTGTGGCAGCCTTTACCCATGGACTCAAGAGTGTGACATCTCAGGGAGTGTCGTGGTTAAATGGAGATTGCCTCTTTCTCAATGAACAACATGTCTCAATAAAACACAGGCAATGAAGAAGATGCAGTAAAGTTTCAATAGTTTTTATTTAGCAAAACTGAAATCTGCGATAAGTTGCATGGCTGCAATGATTAGGGTAATGAACAGTGCAAGACACAGAATGGTATACAAGGACCCTCACCATCTTGCAAAAACATCTAATGACATGAGATATGATATATGTCCTAATACCTTAGCATAATGAGCCTAACCTCTAACCTAAAAGAGAGCTAAGTATGTTAAACGTAATCTGCCAATGCCATGTCCATGAGAAGAGCCCCCCCAACCCTCGTTACCTTGGAATGAGGACTCTAGCTCAGACTCCGTAGGGACACGAAGACTGGGTCAGTGTCAAGGCGACATGCAGCATCGATAGCAGCGATGGCATTTGGGCAGAATCCCTCTGACTATCTGTTTAAGTAAGGAGTATTTATACAGATCTGCGTGGACCCCTCACGTAGGTCTGTTCCCAAACAATAGATAACAAGATATGCTTGGGATGGTAATTTATATAAACAATTCCCTCGAAAGCGTGAATAGGGAAAATACCTAATGTGAACACCTACAGTTTGTTTATCTTTATCGCTTGATAATGAAGCCTCAGTGCGGTGGCACTGATAACGAAAACTCAAACATGGGCCTAGCTAAAAACAAGACAGCCATCTTAAAATATTTAATAAAATTAATACGCTAAAACAGAGCAAGCTAAGTAGGGTAAAAGTCACTGGGTAACGGGGGCATGAGTCTGCAAGCCAAAGGCTAAGCTAACCCCTGTATCCCAATAAAACAAACTAGGATTCACTACACCCTCCCCATTGCTGTAACAAGTATAACGCCATAACTTGACGCCACCAAAGGTGAATTAATCCAAATGCTAAAAATGCTCTGGACTAAAAGCTAAAGCATAAAACTAGATAAAAAAATCACATTTAAAAACATGTTAAAATCAATAGCTAAAAAACATACAAAGCGATATAGGCCCTCATTACAACCCTGGCAGTCGGTGTTAAAGCGGCGGCAATACCGCCAACAGGCCAGCGGTAAAAAAAATGGGATCACGACCATGGCGGAAACCGCCAACATAGACAGCCACTTTCACACACTGCGGCAGTGAGCGCCAATAGGCAGGCGGAACACAATGTACCGCCCACTGTATTACAAAGCACCAATCCTCCACCTTTTCCGAGGTGGTACCAACGCCATCAAAAGCACGGCGTAAAGAGTACACAGAAGGGAAACCACTCACATCTCGACACCCTGCAAGGAACCAGGATTCCATGGAGCCCGAACTTCAGGTGCTTTCAATGTTGGTTTACCTTCTCTTCTACCAGGAGCACCTAGCACACAAGGGAGGGGGAGGAAAAAGAGAGTGACACACACACAAAACAGGCAACACCCCCACCCTCACCCACAACACCATACACACAAATACATGCAAAAACATTACATATACACACTGTAACAGATCAGTAGATACAAATATGTACAGCAACTACACAAGTCCGGATAGTGTTCCAATCATTGTCCGTGGACCAGTGGTCCCAAAATGCATGGGCGAAGGCCACACATAATACCTGACTGTAAACGGAGAGAACACTGCTGGGGCATCAGGTCGAAAATAAACAGGCACCTCAGGGGAAAGGGGAGGGGGTCACCTCAGCCGGATGAAGGGACGACGCCACTGCTCCACGAGGGGGCTCCATGCCCACTGCTTTATCCTGGGGAGTGCAAAGCCACAGTCTCTCAAGTCTCTCAAGTGGGTGGTTTGCCCACTGCTTTATTCTGGGGAGTGCAAAGCCACAGACTCTCATGTCTCTCAAGTGGGTGGTTTGCCCACTGCTTTATCCTGGGGAGTTCAAAGCCACAGTCTCTCAAGTGTGTGACATATTCCACTGGTTCTGGAGGGGG
Organism: Pleurodeles waltl; assembly: GCF_031143425.1. Lineage (NCBI taxonomy): Eukaryota > Metazoa > Chordata > Amphibia > Caudata > Salamandridae > Pleurodeles > Pleurodeles waltl. Next base: position 961,736,193 of record NC_090439.1, read on the forward strand.
CTTAGTGCCCAGAGTGCTTCATCCTGCCAAGGACTGGGGTAGTGGATGCTCTTCTCTACTGGTTCTGGAGGGGGCTTAGTGCCCAGAGTGCTTGATCCTGCCAAGGACTGGGGTAGTGGATGCTGTTCTCCACTGGTTCTGGAGGGGGCTTAGTGCCCAGAGTGCTTCATCCTGCCAATGACTGGGGTAGTGGATGCTGATCTCCACTGGTTCTGGAGGGGGCTTGGTGCCCAGAGTGCTTCATCCTGTCAATGACTGGGGTTGTGGATGCTGTTCTCCACTGGTTCCGGAGGGGGCTTTGTGCCAGAGTGCTGCACATGCTGTGTGGCAGGTCCCATTCCCTCACCTGGGTGTGTATGCCACGACATTGCCTGGGAACAGGTAGCATGATACTCCATGGAGTCCGAGACACACTCCACCCTGCTGCAACTTTGCCTGCCAACTGCTGGTAGTAACAGTGCTGGTTGTGGTGTACGCTGTGCAGGGTCCAGGGCATCTACTGCAGCCTCAGATGGCTGCCCACTGGGAATGTTGTCCATGTCGGCTGTGGTGGCACTGTCTGTGCACGGCACAGGGCTGGTGGCGGTGGCAGCAGCGGTGGCTGTGGTGGAGATGCTGCCGGTGGTGCATGTGTCAGCACCTGTGGAGGGAAACAGCAGGATGCCTCCTGCAGCCTCGGATAGCTGCCCACTGGGGATGATGCTGGGGACTGTTGCTGAGGCAGCAGAAGTGCGGGTGGCGGTGCAGGTTGCGGTGCAGGTGGCGGGGCAGGTGGCGGTGCAGGTGGCGGTGTCCACCGCTGTACAGGTTGCTGCTCTGTTTGCTAGAAGGGGTGACACCAGTTCCTCAGCCGGAGGTTTAGTGCCCTGTTCTGACTTCCCCTTAGCCTTGTGTCTCTTACCCACCTTGGAAGTGGCTGCTGGGTCCTTGGCATGGTCCCCTTTTGGCTTGGAGGAGGCCTTGCTGGGTGGTTGGTGCGGCTTTTTCCTACGGCATGTGGGCACCTTCTTCACCTTGGCAGGTGGCGGACTGGGTTGATCCTTGGCCTCGCTAGGTGGCACTCTGGCAGCCCTGATGGGTGCCGCCTTTGATGTTCCCGCACTTGCAGGGACCACAGTGCTGGAGGATTTGATGACTGAGATGCTGGGCTGGGATCTGGACATCCTGGCCCTAGGGGAAGGATGGGGGGGAGGTGTAGGGAAGAGGTCAATGTTAGCCAGGAAAAGTTTTTTAGACACACTGGGACGGGAAGATGGAGGGGGTTTCGGAGTGGATGAAGAGGTAGTGGTTGTAGGAGGTGTATGTCTGCTGAGTTTGGGTGAAGGTGCATGGGCTGGAGGCTGTTGTGAGGTGGATGGCTGTTGAGTGGGTGTGTGCCTGCGTTTGTGTACTTTGGGAGGAGGGCTCACAGACACACTGGGAGAGGACACAGGGGACGTGTGAATGGTAGTGGGGTGGTGAATGCACGTGAGCGGTGTGTGTTGATGGGCGTGCTGGTGATGGAGGTAGTGGCTTAAGATGTAGTGCATGCAGGTGTGAGTGGAGACTGGGGGGCGGAGGAGGACGTGGAAGAGGGGGACACAGTGGAGGTAGTGGATGTTGGTGTGTCTGCATGGGTATGGTGCTTGTGCGAGTGCCTGTGGGATGTGTGGTGCTTATGTTTGCCATGTCCACTCTTGTGTATTGATGAGTGTGCATGCTATGCTAGTCTGATGGTGTGCTTGGGATAGGCTGAGGTACAGGGGATAGGGTCTGGGTAGTGGAAGTTGGAGGGGGGAGGCTGGGCATAGGTACAACGGCTGCCATCAGTGCTGAGGCCAGAGCCTGAAATGCTCTCTGTTCGGCTGCCACGCCAGAATGAATGCCCTCCAGGTATGCATTTGTTTGTTGCAAATGCCTCTCGACACCCTGGATGGCATTCAAAATCGTTGATTGCCCAACAGTGAGGGATCTCAGGAGGTCAATAGCCTCCTCACTGAGGGCAGCAGGGCTGACTGGGGCAGGTACCCACCCTCCTGGGTGAGCGGGCATGGGAAACACGCTGAGGGGCTGCTGGGAGGGCGGTTCTGGTAGGTGGGGTGGCGGCCGTACCTGTTGATGTGGTGGGCACAGAGGTGCCCGCCACCGCAAGGGATCTCCTATCAGAGGAGGAGTCGCTGTCGCTGGTGTTTCCTCCTGTCCCCGTCGTCAGCTGAATGACACTGTGCTCACCCCCTTCTGGCTGATGTGATGCCCTCAAGCGCCCATCCAACTCAGGATATGCCACCGCCAGGATCCGGTACATCAGGGGGGTCATAGTGCGACAGGCACCCCTTCCACGTTGGGAGGCCATCCGAAGCTGGGCCTCCGCCGTCTTCTTGCTCCAGCGGCGCAGGTCCTCCCATCTTTTGCGGCAGTGGGTGCTCCATCTATGGTAGACACCCAGGGTCCGCACTTCCTTGGCGATGGCACACCAAATACCCTTCTTCTGGTGGGCGCTGTCCTGGAGGAATAGTGAAGTAAGAATTGATTTTACCCCCCTGTCCGGTTCTTCTTATTCATTGGCCCCAAACCTCCCACCCTGGCCCAGAAAAACTTACACTCACCATCCTCACATGCTGGCCTGTGCCCCCCCCGTCTCTTCCATCCACGACACTCCATACATTCATGTGCCATGCATCATGCTCATACTTACCTGTTTGTCTGGAGGACCGTAGAGTAGCGTGTACTGGGGGAGACCCCATCCACCAGTTTCTCCAACTCCTCTGCAGTGAAGGCAGGGGCCTTTTCCCCAGACACTGTAGCCATTGTCGCTTCCAGACTCAGGTCACAGCAGCACTTGCAGTGTAGGTCCTCTCCTGTTGAAGGTCAGGCATCAAGTGAGTGAATAGATAGAAAATGGTGGTCACGTCCGCCGCGGTGCATACTGTCACCGTCGGCGTACATCGTTATTGGCTCCTGGAACCCATAGGGCCCAATGATAACCAATGCTGAATTGCGCAGTGGTCTTCGACCGTCTGGCTGCACAACGCAGTTACCTCATTTCCCCTTGTCCCTCCTTAAAGGTCAGGCAGCTGCCATTTCATGGGGCACATGGCAAGGCAACTAACGGCGTCACAGCACTTTTGGCGAGGAATACGGACGGACAGCGCCACACACCTACTACATCACGATTGTTCTAAACAGCCTTGTGAAACCTATGTGGTGTATGACCCTCTGCTCACCCTTCTCCTCCACAGGGCACTTCCGCTGGGGCAGGTGATGAGATGGCGTCATCCTCTGGTATACAGACCCCTGGTGGGCCTGTCGACAATGGAAGCCAGACACATCATTATCACCTACAGACTTGATCGTGCCACAATCCATGAACTGTGTGCCCAGTTGGAGCCAGGCCTGATGTCAGCTATCAGCCATCCCACAGGAATACCCCCTCTAGTGCAGGTCCTGTCAGTGCTCCATTTCCTGGCCAGTGGGTCCTTTCAAACAACAGTGGCCATGGCATCAGGTATGTCACAGCCAATGTTCTCTAACGTGTTGTCCAGAGTGTTGTCTGCCCTGCTGAAACACATGCGCAGCTACATCGTTTTCCCTCAGGTGGAGGATTTGCCCACAGTGAAAGGTGACTTCTATGCCCTGGGACATATCCCCAACATCATTGGTGCCATTTATGGTACACATGTGGCATTTGTCCCCCCCCACAGGAATGAACAGGTGTACAGAAACCGCAAACGCTACCATTCTATGAATGTGCAGATGGTGTGTTTGGCAGACCAGTACATCTCCCATGTGAATGCCAAGTATCCTGGCTCAGTGCATGACACTTACATTTTGAGGAATAGCAGTATTCCTTATGTGATGGGCCAACTCCAGAGGCACTGTGTGTGGCTAATAGGTGAGCCCAAGGTCCCATCACAATTGACATAGGTGTCTGGGTATGGAAGAGTCCCTAAGGGTTGGAGGATCTCTAACAGTTGTCCCTTGATATTTGCAGGTGACTCTGGTTACCCCAACCTGTCATGGTTACTGACCCCAGTGAGGAATCCCAGGACAAGAGCAGAGGAACACTACAATGAGGCACATGGGTGAACTAGGAGGATAACAGAGCGCACCTTCGGCCTCCTGAAGGCCAGATTCCGGTGCCTCCATCTGACAGGTGGCTCCCTATACTACTCACCGAAGAAGGTGTACCGGATCATCGTGGCATGCTGTATGTTGCACAACCTGGCTTTGCGACACCAGGGGCCTTTTCTGCAGGAGGATGGGCCTGATGATGGTCTTGTGGCAGCTGTGGAGCCTGTGGGCAGTGAAGAAGAGGAGGCAGAAGAAGAAGATATAGACAACCGAAACAACATCGTCATGCAATACTTCCAGAGAGACACAGGTGAGAGGATGTCACTGCTTCTCCCAGATCATACTACTGTAGGACATAGCATAAATCTGCCTTTTTACCTCTGTGTATGGACCCTGAAATGTCCCTTTGGCTTTCCATTTCACAGATCTGGGTCCCACTTTCTGCCTTCGGCTATGTTTACTGCTGCCCAACAAATGTCTAACATTGGTATGTGAACATGGACATTGACATTGCTATATTTCTGAGAGGTTGCAATTACCCATTTGTGAAAGTACAGACTGTCTCCAGATTCATTTGTGATTCAAGGGTGTTTATTTCTGTGCAAATGAGTGGAGGGGGCTGTGCAATGGGCTGGGGGTGATGGTGGAGGAATGTCCATGGTAGAGTCCAGTCTAATGGTCTCACAGGTGCATTGTCCAAGGGGACATAGGAAGTGGAGTAATGGCAGTCCAAAGTTGTCATGGTGACAAAGTGGGACAAAACGGTGACAATCAGGAGAGTGTTATTTCCTGGCAGGGGTCTTTGCAATGTTCTCTGTCTTGTTCCTGGTTCTCACGGACCATTTGCGGGGTGGTTCTCCTTCTGCAGGGGGTGGGGTGCTGGTGGCCTGTTGTTCCTGTGGCGGGACCTCCTGCCCACTAGCGCTGGCGGAGGTGGAGGGCTGTTAATCGTCCAGGGTAGTGTCAGGGGCCACTGTATCCCTCATGGTGATGGCCAGGTCTGCCAGCACCCCTGCAATGGTGACCAGGGTGGTGTTGATGGACTTCAAGTCCTCCCTGATCTCCAGGTAGTGTTCCTCCTGCATCCGCTGGGTCTCCTGAAACTTGGCCAGTACCATGCCCATGGTCTCCTGGGAATGATGGTATGCTCCCATGATGTTTGAGAGTGCCTCGTGGAGAGTGGGTTCCCTGGGCTTGTCCTCACCCTGTCGCACAGCAGTCCTCCCAGTTTCCCTGTTATCCTGTGCCTCTGTCCCCTGAACCGTGTGCCCACTGCCACTGACCCCAGGTCCTTGATTGTCTTGGGTTGGTGGGTTTGCCTGGGGTCTCTGTAGTTGTGGACACACTGCTGATTGACGTGTCCTGGGGACAGAGGGATGGGCCCGCTGGGTGGGTGCTGTGCTGGTGTTTCCTGAGGGGGGAGGGTCTGTGGTGGTTTGTGACAGTGGCAGGGGAACCGACTGTCCAGAGGTCCCTGATGGGCCGGGCTGGTCATCTTTATCCAGGCGTGCAGAGCTGCTGTCTTCACTGTGGGTCTCTTCTGTGGGGGGACTGGATATGTCTGGCACCTCCTGTCCAATGACATTGGGTATGGGTCCTGTTGGGCTGTAAATGCATAGTTATTTTATCTGTGTGTGCCATCTTGTGCAATGGGTGAGTTACCCTCTACTCCTGTGCTTGCATTATTGTGCTGGCCCTTGTGTGATTAGTAACTTTGGGGCCTGGGTGAGTATCTGTACTGGACATGCTTTGGTGATGGGTGTCTATGAAGGGGTGTTGCATGCAGGGCTTGGGATTGGGATGGGTGGGTTGTGATGGTGGGGCATATGTGAGGTGTTGGAGTGATGGGGGTGAGGATGATGGTGGGGGTATGTGATGGCATGCATGTGGGGTGGGGGGATATAGTAGATAAGCTATGACTTCCCAGAGTCCAGTCCTTCTGTTACTCCTGCGAGGCCCTCAGGATGCAGTATTGCCAAGACTTCCTCCTCCCTTGTTGTTAGTTGTTGGGGAGGAGGTGGGGGTCCACCGCCAGTCCTCTGAACGCACCTTCCCCCGTAGGTCGTTCCACCTCTTCCTGATATCATCCCGTGTTCTTGGATGCTGTCCCACTGCGTTGACCCTGTCGACAATTCTCCGCCATAGCTCCATCTTCCTAGCAGTGGAGGTGTGCTGCACCTGTGATCCGAATAGCTGTGGCTCTACCGGATGATTTCCTCCACCATGACCCTGAGCTCCGCCTCAGAAAACCTGGGGTGTCTTTGAGGTGCCATGATGTGGTGTGGGTAATGTGTGAGGTGATGTTTGTTGTGCTGTGTGATGTGTTGTGTTGGTGTGTGTTGTTTGAGGCAGTTGGATGTTGTATGAGTGATGGTGTTGTGTGCCTGTGGATGCTGGTGCGTTTGCTATTCTCTCTCTCTGCTTCTTCCAAAAATGTTGTTGTAAGGGGTTGTGGGTAATGTGGGTGTGTGTTTTATAGTGCTGTGGGTGTGTGGGTGTGTTGTGTGTATGTGTATGTGTATCAGGGCCCATATTTACACTTTTTGACGCAAAACTGCGCGGCGCAGTTTTGCGTCAAAAATATTACTGCCAATTTATACTTTGATGCACGGCGGCGCAAACCACAGGTGTAAGTCATTTCTTTTTACGCACACCGCAGCGTCAAGTCGAAAAGCAAAACGATGTTAACGCGCCAGAAATGACTGTGGGTCGATTTACGACACCGCAAACCGGATATGCAGCGTTTTTTGATGCAATAGTGTCAAAATTCCCCGCAAACACAGCCATTTAAGCAGAGGAGAGCCAAAATGGATCCCAGATGCCTGCACAGACCCCAGGAAGATGACAACAGACCAGGAACCAGTCAGGAGGACCCACACAAGAACCAGGACAGTTTGAAGAAAAAAGGAAAGTGTCGGTTCAGTGCAGAGTAACAGGAAATTCTGGTTAAAGAAGTGACGGAACACCAGCACCGACTGTTTGTCACCTCAAAGTTGCCAATCAGTAGGAGAGGCAATATGGCAACAAACTGTTGACAAGATTAACAGTGTGGCAGAAGTACGCAGAACTGTCTTCGAGTGTAAGAAATGCTGGCATGACTGCAAGCGCAGGACCAAGGAATAGATGGCCAGGAACAGGAAGGCCGCACTGCAGACTGGAGGTGGGAGTCCAGCACACTAGGAGGCCCTGGACCACATGGAGGAGATGGTCGCAGTCGTCATCCATGAGGAGATCGTCACAGGGATTCAAGGACAGGACAGCGCAGACTACCAGGAGACAACACACATGCAGGGTAAGTCACATGGGGAATTAAATTGCACAAATGTTAACTGTAAGCAGGGGGATATGGACCACAAAGTGCATGGAAGTCATCATATACATGGAACAAAGGTAAAGCCACGCCAGGGGGGAAGGGCACAACGTCAAACTGACACCCTGGCACACGTCAGCCACTATATCCCCTACAATAACTAGGGCCCAATTAACAACCTCTAGTCATACTGACAACTGGAATGTAACAATGACAACAGTTGCCACTACCACCTCTGCTCTGTGTGCAGCTCAAGTAGCCAATGGCAGTAACGTCCCCATGGATCATACACACCTAAATTAGAGGGTTGAGGATGACAACTTCAACAATCCCCTCAAACAAGACAAATGTTCCAGTCCTGTCAATTGTGAATGCCCATAGTTGCCGCAAACATCAGCCAATGTAATCAATATTAGGAGCTACACAGCACTAAGGACACACCCATGCTGCATATGTCAGGGTCCATCCTGTGCCAGGCTCACAATGTAACATCCCAAATGTCATACTGCTCAGACAACAGCATTGAGGGGGAGGACACATGTAACTGGTCACTGAAATACACCTGCACAGTCAGAGAAGGACATAGGACACTGCTACGACTATCAGGGCAATCCAATGTACCACACATTCCCCAACATCAGCTGTACACATTACCAATGCTAACATCCATATCGTGCAATAACAACGCTATGCCTAGGATACGCTACATTTCAACTACATATAAGTGGATGTGAAAGATCAGAGACTGGGGAAGGTCCAGATTGTTAAGTGTGCTGCTAGTGCCATCAGAACACCCACAGCCAGTGAAATGTCTCACCATGAGAATGGATGTAGACGAAGGCTTGAGTAGGACAAGAAGGTGGCAATTCATTATTTGGCCTAAAACAACACTAGAGGAGATGATGTTGACAAGTGTAATAACTTAATACAAAACATGTGACAAGCAGGTGGGCCATAGGCCTGGGAGAATGCCCATCTGAAAGACTGGAGCAATGAACAGGATACAAGATCACAATGTGAAATCATCACAAGGCAGGCATGTCACATCACTAATGCCACAACACAGACACACTAATTGTACCCTATTTCATTGCAGAGGACAATGGATCTCCTGCGGATATGCCTGTCCAGGAATACCCTGATGACATGGATGACGAGCTGACAAACATCCCCCACCAGACCATCCAAGATGTCCTTGAAACCCTCAAGACCCCACCTTCAGTCACAAGGAGGAGCACAGAACAAGCAGCCATCGCAGAGGATCCACCCACCACCCCATATTGTAAGACCTGCCAGCTCCAATACAGCTGAGGACTCAGACGACACAGGCACCAGCTTTGAGACAGCTGTGGTTGGAGTACAGCGGGAGCTGGCCAATGAGGTGTGGGTGGGGATGCAAAATATGGCAGCCAGCCTAGAGGGGGTGCGTTCGTGCATGATGTCATCTGCAGATCAGGCAGCAGCCATGCAAGCGCTAACATCCATCCTGCAAGGACTACAACAAACTAGAAAGGAATTAACCACTGCAGTAAGGTGTTGCCACAACACCTCGCATCCCAAACCTTCCACTGCATGCACAAATGCAATCATGACCCCCGCAGGGCCGACCTGGCTGCCTACCATCGTGATGTGGCTGCTATTCTTAAGAACCACAGATCCTCCTTGCTGCAGTACTGCCCTTAAGACCCTTACAGGTAGCAGCTACCGGAATGTCTGACTCCACATCTTCAAACACTGAAGTGTGTGTTGCCCCTTCACAACCACCACCACTAAGGACAGAGGAGGCAACACACACATCAGAAGAAGAAGACATGGAACAGATCACCTTCTCACGTAAAAGTACCTGGAAGCACTAGTCCCTGCCACATGGCCACCTATTACCAAGGTCCTGCGCTTTGTAACATGCCAGTCTTGCAACAACTGTACTCAGCGACTGTTCTGCAAACCACTGTATATCTTGTCAGCCTGCCTTGTGATTGTCTCTCACTTACTCATTGGCAAATCCTGTCCTTCTGCACTGTCTGACACATCACCCCAACATGTCAAATGAATTGTCCTTTAGCACTTGTGTAGGATCACATTGGAAGATGTCACTATAATGGACTCACAATCATGGACAATGTACATATAGCACAACAGCACTTTTCAATAAATAGCACTTACACAACCACTTTGTCTCTGTGTAATGTGACACATCAACTGTGCAGTAGATAACTGAAATGTGACTCCTGTCAAAATACATAGCTTGTCAATACAACTGTCCTGAAATTATGTAGTCAGATAACTTTGCACAGTGGCCAGGATTGCATCATACTCTGCCCTTCCTGAGGGTAATATCTGATGAAGAGAGAAAACATACACCATCATGCTGTGTTGGACAGAATAATGCTTCCTCAAGGGATATCGAAGTCAACAAATAGTGGCAGCAAAATGTTGTCACCATGCAATACTAACACATAACAGTGCCCACAAATCTAAGCAAACACTCCAAAAACTGCATGAATGAAGGTGTCTGAGTTTTCATCCAAATAAGTAATCATGCTGAACAGTGTCACAAATGATGTCTGTGAGTCATGAAGACGATACTACAAGAGTGCTTATGGCCACTCACCTTATAAGGGTGTCCTTGAACATCACACTGCAGTCAGACCTAAAACAGTTCCCCCAATACCAAATCTGGAAGCACTGTTTGTGACTTTAAAAACATACTTATTTACAAAAACACGTTGGGATCCATATTAACTGTGATTGGTGGTTGCAATGAATGGTGGAATCTTTGCAAGGTAGCTCTGGGGTAGCTGCCAATCTTTCAGCTCAGTTGGGATTTGTTTGTAGCATAGGACACAAATGTAATAGAACAAACTTCATGTACACTTATGCCAAGGCACTGATCAACAAGCATTTAACACATACTGTAAAGGGTTCACTATATATTTATTAAACGTTAATAACAGAAGAGGGAAACTCAGGGAAAAGTCTTACCTACCCTAATCTACTCCAACTACTCATTACCCACAACTGTCCCTAACTAACCTAAGCTAAACTTACTTATCACATGTAACGAAACGTTCTAAACATCCACCCCCCTTATGAGACGGGACACATGGAGGACAACAGATACTAACCTAAATACATACTATGCTATCCTAAACAAATATATATATTTTCGTATTTTTTGATATTTTTAATTTTTTTAATTTGTTATTTAAACACACAAGAACCCCAACATAGCCTACACACACAAATAGAAAAAATAGAAACAATCAGGACCCCCCACCCACTAACACTAACTAAACTAACAGCCTAAACTAACCTAACACTAAGCCCCCTAAGCCCACTCAGTATAAGAACAAGGAAAGAGGAAGGAGGGGAGGGAATTATGTCCATTTTTAAAAGTCTAGAGGTTGGCCCTCCGGAGGGTCCGCTTTATGGACCGCACACGCCTGTTCATGGCCAACATCCCGCTGCAGGTGCCTAATTTTCCAGAGAACACGGTCCATGTTTCTTTCCATTGCCTGAAAAGCTGCAGGGTCAACTGTAGCAGCTGGGGCAGTCTGCGTACCAGCTGAGGATGTGTGTGGGCATGTAGAGACTATGCCTCTGGGCTGCCCTGAAGGTGTTCCACTGCTAGGGCCTGGAGCACCTGCAGATGTTGGGACAACAGTCCCAGCTGTGGGTGATGCCACCTGGGTGGAAGTGGTGGTTGTGCTGATGGTGGCTGTGGTAGGCAAAGTAGGGCCACCCTGTGGGAAAGCCCTCCATGCTCCGGAGGCCCATTCGTTCCGGTATCTTTGGGCCATCCGTCTGAACCCCGACTCTACCAGCAGGATATGCTGGTACCTCATTGCACGCCTCTGGAACTCACGGACCTGGATGGGTGTCATGTTCGCAGCTGTGAAGACAAAGGCAAACAATTAACATTAGGAACTGCATTGTGTGAAATGGCACAAGAAGTAAATCAGACAGTACATCTACTGTACTTGTAACAGCTCATATCATCATACAGATCATTGAATGTCCCTGAGCAAGTACATGGCAGGGCAGCCTACAAAGGTCATATCACACATAGAACATCCAAACCCTACAAGATGGATAACAACTGGCATTAATTTGGCATCAGAGTTCTGCCAGTTGTCAGCTAACAATCATGCTGCACATCCTCCGCCAATGCCAGGGCTACAAATGTCAGTGTACGGGATGGAAATCTAAAGCCACGTGATCTGCAAGCTGTAAATGGACTTGCTAGGATAGTACTCATGTGCTATACCTGAGTGTGTATACTAGGTTCCGACCAAAGATTCACTGATTTACATGTCTGTGTAACATACTGGTAGCATCAGTCCTAGGTACACTATTCACAAACCCATGCCTGTGTTTGAGGGTGGGGGGTGTAGAAACAACTAACAATTCCAAACAACTTGGACACCCAGGAGTCTATAGAAAGCTGGACATGTGTTTGGCTCTACACACACACCACAGGTAAGGTCTATTAACAAATAGGAGACAGCAAAACCTTGACCAATCCTAGCACCACACCTGTCAGGAAATGCAGACCTTTGCCCACATCCTATACTTCCAGTAAGGAATGACTTACAGCAGACACAGAGTTGCAAGAACACCCATGATCATGATTTGCATGCACACCTAGGTCATTGCACTCAAGTGCCACATACTTGTAGCATTACATGTGGAGCTACATGCTGCTAAGAAGTTCAACCTACATTTAAATAGGTACTTTGGTGAATAGGGAAGCACAAGTCTGTGGGTAAGCACTTTGTAGTTCCAATCTGGGAGAATGTGGGTCTGACAGGCAGACTAAATCTGAGATGAGTTCCAGTGCGACTCTTGTTGATACAAGTGTTATCCACATGACTCACCCCAGTTCTCATTGCGGGGCCTACAGGAATGACCTACAATCCCTAGATAATACAATAGGATAAGCATTGGCCAACTCAAAAATGGTGAGAAAATGAAATCCCACTCATGGAACAAGACAAATGATGGGCCAGTGCTTAATACCATGCTATGTGTTTAACACACAGGAGTCCATCACACATTACCAGCAAACACAACACATAACAGACATATCAACACTTACTGGAGTTGTCGGGGTCCTCAAATGAAGCCACCTCTCCAACAGTGTGGGGTGCCGGTCCACCTGTAAGGCATGGAAGGAAGAAATGTGCTCAAAATCTGTGCACTGACCAACAATTCCAAACACAAAAACTATCTGTAAGATGACATAAGTAATTAAAGCCATTCAGACATGATGATACTGCATCCGATATAGCACGGCTAACATGTACATAGCATGGGTCGCCTGTGACAATTACACACAGATCTGCACACATGCAGTGGCCCTAACTATCATGTGGTGGCAAACATGCTCCTTCATTAGTGAGCAGAAATAATTATGAAGTGTAATCGTCTCATCATGTGCATCCAAGAGAGACATCCAAAGCCTGGTTACTTGAGGACTGCATTACCAGTCAAAAAGCCTATGTGGCCATGACACATTTATGACACAGAGGTACAATGTACAGAGGGGCAGGCACTTTTGAAAGCCCTCATGTTGTTACAGTTTCTTCATTTGATGTGGCCCAGCAATGGTGATTTTCACCAAACATAGAGATGTGAACCCATGTGCATACCTTTGGACTGCCATCCCTAAATTGGAATGTGGCACTACAAACTCCAAATACCAGTGTAAGATGTCAGCTGAGGGCACCTTACACCTTTTCCCGATGTTTTAAAATCTAGATCTGACATGTATCCAAAATGATGAAGGAACACAATAGTCCCTAACATTCATAGAACTTCCAAAAATGCTTTCCTTACACACTCACCAGACACACATGAGACATATGTCTGGGCCACATTGCTATCATCAATTGACGTGAAGCCAGCACTCATTTTCTGCATCATGTAGTGTTTCTAAAGTCAGTCTAGCTATTGCGTCAACAAAGGTTGCCAATATTTTATTAAATCTATACATCACTGGCAAATGTGACCTATATAGACATGATTGGCTCCTATTTTGTGTTGCTGTCTGACACAAAGGCGGCACCAAATTACATTAAGCAAAAGTATTCTGTAAGTTTGCAGAGCACGTGCTTCCTGACAGCTAGCAATTGTGGTCCCTCACATAGTCCATCAATGACCCTGTATGTTTCTGCAGCATTCCACACAGTCAGCAACTTAGCAGGCAGATATTGTACAAATCATCTGATGTCACTACAGAGCTTTTAATTGTGCAGATTTACATGATTTGTACTCACCAACAGGGCCACCAATCACTATTCTCAGGTGGTCCAGCAGATCTTGCTCCCTGGTGATGAGGTCAGCCCAGCGGTGCTTCAGCTGGTGGTCATTCCTCTGGCTCCCATACACGCGCTGCAAGTGATGCAGCACCTTTCCCCATTGGATTCGTCGTGCCTCAGTGTGATACCCCTGTATCACCCTGCCCCCTGCCTCGATCATCAGTGGGTGGAAATGGCACACCAGCCAGATAAACCCCCCAAGCTCCTCCTCACCCATCCTGCCAAGACGTGGCCTACCCAACATCTCAGCACCAAAAAGGGGAATAGGGGATAAAGAAGAAGAAAGGAGAAAAGGGGGAAAGTAGAAGTACAAAAAATAAGTAAACTTAACAACCAAACAAGCCCAACTATCCCCAACCTAGCACTACCCACAACAGACTCCCACAAACAACAAATACAGTACAATACCGGACAATTGTAAACAAAACACACTCAGACAGTATACAGCAACAATATATATTTCACAAAGTAACAAGTAATGTAGCACACAGGACACAAAAGCACAAAATCACTGGACAACACTCTGAACACAGCCACACAGTCTAAAAGAATCACAGACTGCAAAGTGAAAGTGAAAGTACACCCACTGTACATAATCTGTAAACAGGATATCCTATTACATCACTTCCTGCATAAAATGGCCGCCCTTTTTATCGTAATGCGTCATATTTTTTCAAGCATATAGATAGTGCATCATATTTTTCGACGCACAGGAGTGAAAATTAGGCCACATCCAAATAATTGTAAATAGTCTTTACAATTATTTGGATGCGGCCTAATTTTCACTCCTGTGCGTCGAAAAATATGATGCACTATCTATATGCTTGAAAAAATATGACGCATAACGATAAAAACTTCAAAATTTCAGGGCATGAACTGGTTTTGGGTATTTTTTCCATTTTAATGTAATGTTACATTTGGGACACAACTGAGATAGGATGACTGCACCCACTTTGGTGTTGATGGTGTATGTTCATATGTGAGACATCACACTGCAGCGGACCATGACCAGCTACTTCCTTAACAGGATTTTGACGCTTGGCTGACGCACTAGATGGCCATATGTGTGGCCTACATATATGTATTGCACAATCTGGGCATGTTTCGCATCAGGAGAGGATAGCAAGGTGACCCACATGAGTACAATACCTCAATGCCTAGGGCTCAATGTGTGTGCAGTGGCTACTAATGTATTAGTCGACCCAGTGTGTGTGCATCACAAGATGCATTATTGCAAATATGCTTGTATGAATGTGAAGTCAATGTGTCCAAACCTTAGATGCAAGTCATTGTGGAAATGAGAGAGGACATGTGCTAATCATACATGTAGCAACATCTGTTGTGTGCACTTCCAAGATTTTGGGTAACGTAGACACCACAAATGACAAAGCATGCACCCGATAGATGGCAGACACTCATTCATGTCAATGGTCCACAAGTTGCCCATCCCATGTCCTAGATTTTTGGTAACTGCTTCCTAGGCACTTGTTGGTGAACCCACAGTGAGTCAGGCACATGCATAGACAAAGTGGGTACCATGTCATTGGCCCAGACAGCCAAAGGTGAACCACAAATGTAATATGATGCCACAGTTGTGGTCATATGACGGAGCCACAACTCTCCAGTGGCAGTGGTGGACCAGCAGACGAGGTAGCATGTGTCCACATTTTTCCAGTGATCAATTGCACAGAGGTGTCTTGTTCATGTGTGTGGTCCAATGTTGATCCTGTATATTTTTATGGGTATATGTTGTCACAGTTACGTCCAGGTCTCATCATAACTCACTGGCAGCTATTCCTGTATCTACTGAGTATCCTTCGGAGATCATTGTGAGTAAAGTCGATGAGGACATGAGAACCTACATGGGGATGGTCCCACCCTGTCACTGAAGACATGTAATGAGACTGTCAACAGGGCAACCTTAGTGTGCTGAGTGAGATGATGTCTCAGGTTTCATGTTCCGGCAGGTGTTATTACAACATTTGTACACAGGTTGGCATCTAAAATTCCCACTGGATCTGGGAACATCATAGCCTCTGTGCAGATTATTCTCGCAGCTATTCACCATCCACGGCCCCTCAATATGTTGTGAGCAATGTGATTCAGCATGTGAACTGTTAGGGTCCTAACATGTGTGGACTTTTCATGGACATTATCAGAGGTAGCTTGTTCTGCTCTCGGCACCGTACCCAATCCCTGCATATGGCCCTGGTACACATTCACACTTTGCCGTTCATGCATACATGAGACCCAGACAAGGGATGGCCCATGATTTTGGTATTCAAAGACAATTTAACAAATATGGTACAATTAAAAGGCAGATGATGCTATACAATGTATTTGGGTATGCATTGTTGAAGCACATGACAAAATACCCTCTGATGAATGTGAGGTTTGGTAAAGCAAGTGTGGTACATATGTAGCCACAAGGAATCTTTAGGGTAATGCACAGACAGGTGCCAGTCAGGCTGACAAGATGAAGGGTATATCTGGATCCAGCAATTTCACAAGTTACATAATCAGTGGTCTGACTAAGATTGGTCGGAGGAAGAACAAGACAGTTGACATGGAAAACTGTGTATGTCCTGTGTTTTTGAAGGTGACACATGAACCCAAGGGCTGTGTTACACGGCTTAATTACTAGCAATGCATAACAGTGCATTTGACAAAATGGCAACTTCTATGCTGTTCCAGGCATCAGCAGGGGCAGTGCATGTTCAGATGGGTGGTGTGCATGGAGGTGATCACAGGTGTGTGCTGCATCTGTTTCTCACAAGTCCTGTATGTGAGTATTGAATTCAAATGGCCAACAGTACCTTTCACATGGGAAGCAATCTACAGGTGCTAACAGGGCTTAGTAACTACAAGCCAGTGTATTAATTGACCTGAAGTCCATGCAGTCAGATGTACTATGGCAATGGCATAACATAGGAAAGAGTGTAGCACACAGGATTACTATTGTTTGTCTGTGTGTGTAGAGGAGGGAATATTGGGGTACACATATTACTATTCCAGGGACCTCTTCAGACAGGTGGGTTGTGACCAGGAGCATGGGTGTGTCAGGAGTTAGGAAATGGGCTGACATGTACATGGAATGTCATGTGCGCAATGCTTGTCATATGTGTGGCACTTGTGCTGTCAAAGTTCTACTTATATGGAACTCTAGTCACAGATAGTCCTTGCAAAGATTGGATGCAGTTGGACTTACTGCTGTCAAGGGTCTGGTCATACATTCCTGTTACCAATGCAATAGCACATCATCTGCCTCATGTATGCGGGTTGTTTTCCTCTTATTGAGTGATGGTGTCTTAGCTGTGTGCCATATGCTGCGATGAACCATGTTTCCAACATGTATGTGTGATATAGGTGTGGTCCTCTGCTATTGCCCTTCAAAGGTGAAATGTATAGGATATATGTCATTTACAGTGTTTGTGTATGTGACTGTTGTATGATACGCATCACAATTGCTCTGGGATTTTCTGTGTCCTGATCGGTATATCAGCAATGCTCCATGAGGCTACACTCTTATTCTGATAGTTAGATATAAAGGTGAGCAAAAATGATTAGCCAGACCATGATATGGTGATTATTATGTTTATTTACATTAGTTAATACAGTGGTGATGGTGATTATTTTTAAAAGAAATTGTTCATGATATGTTGGCGCCTACGCAATCCAGCAGCCATGTTTTGTTGTTCCCCCTCATGTTGCAGGCCACCATCCTCCTCTTCCTCCTCTTCCTCCTCTTCAGGCATGTGTGGTTCTGGTTCCAAGAGGGGAATGTTCCTTCTTATGCAAATGTTGTGCAGGATGGCACATGTTAGAATGATCTTACAGACCATTTCAGGTGAATATAGGAGGCTACCACCAGTGATGTCGAGGCACCTGAATCTCGACTTGAGGATGCCGAAGGTCCTCTTCACTATGCTGCGTGTCCTCCTATGTGCGTCATTTTAGGCACGCTCTGCTGCAGTGCTTGGGTTGCCAAATGGTGTTATTATCCATGGCTGGATCCCATACCCCTGATCAGCTGAAAGAGAACATGATTGGGATCATGTTGATGTAGCTTGCCCCATTAATATCACCTTGCATGGCAGTAGCTGTCTTGTGTTGTCTGTGACTCTTTTGTGTTATTGTGTTGCTTCATAGGTTTGTAGGATGTACCATATGCATTGGGTTGTTTCCTTGGCTGAACGAGTGATTGTCTGCTGACCGGTTGTCAGCAGTATGTTTTGGGATTTGTGTACACCCTAGCCTTGTGACTTGTGATACAGGTGTCCATGTGTCTTTACTGGGGGTGAGATGATAGTTCAATACACAGATTAATTTTAGTGTTTTTAACACATTCACATCAATGTACCCTGGATATCCCATACCTTTAGACTTATGCAATGGATTAATTTAAACATCATTGAGACGCTTACATTGTGCAAGGTAACAATTAGGCAAACCACTCCAAACGTTGTGATCATTGACGTCTTAACATTAGACTGTACACTAATTTCAGATGTGTGACAAGTTCAATGCTGACCTATAAAACATGGCTAGCGATGTCACAACCTCAGCGTGTTCCTGTCGACATGTTGCTGTTGTGGTGTATGTGTTGTGTGTCCTAGAGGGTTGCTGTGCAGTGTGTATAGAAGTAGGTTTCTGTACTTACCAACAAGTAGTCCATTGCCATACCGTCCATCCTGGAAGTGCTGATTGATGGTAGAGTGACGGAAGATGAATGAGTCATGGACACTCCCAGGATATTTTGCCATGATGTTGGTGATCAATCCTTGGTGATCGACAATGGCCTGCACATTGATGGAATGTGTGTGCTTCCTGTTGCGGTAGAGGTGTTCAGTTGCAGCAGGTGCACAAGGCGTACATGTGTGTAGTCGATTGCACCAAGGACTTGTGGGAAACCACTAATGAGGTAAAACCCCCGTTTTGTTTCCTGCTGCTTCTGCAGTGTGTTAGGGAAGCAGATGGGGCGGCGTGTGAGTACAATTATGGCATCCAGTACTTTGGGCAAAAAGGCAGAGAATGATGGCTGTGATATTCCGGCAACCAGGGCACCAGTTGTTTGAAAAGAGGCACTTGCCAGCATGTGAAGTACGGCAAGCAGCTTGGTTTCTGTTGGGATGGTGCGGGTTGTCAGCAAGGTGGGTGCCAACGGTGGCTCTATGTTGCGCAGCAGCTGCTGAATGGCCTGCCAGTTCAACCTGTAGCTCTGGATGATGTCATGTTCCCTGAGGCCATGAAGGGTTGTTCTGGTGCGGAATATCCTCTCCTGCCTTCTGCGCTGCCTTTGGGGTCCCTTCTGGTTTTGTGGTAGCTGCTGTTGTTGTTGCTGGGCTCTGCGTCTGCGTGCACGCTGGATGAGAAGCACCTCCATGTCTCCCTTTTGCTGCTCTGCTGCTCTGCTGTTGCTTCTGTGTGTTCTGATTAAATACAGGTGTGTTTCCCCCATTTTAACGTCTGCCCTGACCCAGGCATTCATTTTTGACGCAAATCAGGCTGTGCGTCATTTTCTGGCTCCCCCTCCCGGCCGTGCGGCATTTTTGCCCGAACACATAAATACGACGCACTGCCGTTTAAGTCCTTTTTTGGGCGGGAACACCTACCTTGCATATGATTAACGCAAGGCGGGTTGCCGCATCCAAAAAATGACGCACACGGCGGGATTTTGACATCCGCGGGCTCGGGCGTCAAAGTTTAAATATGGGGCAAGGTTTGCGCTGAATGTGCGTCAAAATTTTTGATGCACATTCAGTGCAGACAGAGTTTAAATATGCCCCCAGGTGTGTGTATTTTGAATTGTTCAATGTGGTATAGTTTTGTTAGTGTGTGTGTATTTTGAGCGCGGCGGTGTGTACCGCCAATGGATTAACGCGGTTGAAAGATCGCCGCGTTGATTTGTCGGTCGTTATAGTGTGGGCGTATTCTTGTTGGCGTGAAGGTGTGGGTTTTGGTATTGCCAGTTTATCACTGACCTTTGGTGTGGCGGACTTGTGTGGGTGTCTGTATGGTGGTGGACTACGAGATGTGGGTCGTAATACCTATAGCGGATTTCCGCCGCAGCCACGGTATGTTGGCGGCCTTCAGCACGGCGGTAAGTGGGATTTACCGCCAGGGTTGTAATGAGGGCCATAATGTCGACCATGACAAGCACAGCAGGCCAAAGTAAGGGCAATAAATGTACACTTTGTATTTGGTATAATAAGCCAATCATCAAATTGTCTAACAATAGTCATGATCTTGAAGAGCATCTTTGAAGCCATCAAATGGAAAGGACCTCAGGAAAGAGGCCACATCGTCAGATGTTAGATCGATCACAGGCTAGGCTGATGGATCGACGGAGCAGTAGTGCATAGTAGTCTCCTGTACAGGTCCACCTGCAGGAGTGGCATCCTCCATAAAGCTAAAAAGAGCCAGATCATACATCAAGGGTGGCTCATAAGTGGCCTTGTGAATCAACCTTGGTTGCAAATGGCATGACCGTACATGAATCCTCATCGGGGAAATCAGCAGTGCTTGGTCCACAGGAGGCACTGGCGTAACGGCAAGACACACTGTAGGCAAGTGTTTGAAGAGGCACCATACGCATTGAAAGACTGGTTGCACGCACCATAGGAGTGGTCAGAATGACAATGACCAATCACGCTCCAATTTCTCCAGCAAGGAAGCATCGAAGACCTGAACCATGCGTTCACGGCACAGTTGAGCTGGTGGCAGTGGCTCCATTGCTTTGCATAGCTGGAAAGACACAACCACTGCGAATCCGAAGAAACAGCAGCAGGATTCTGCCAACCAATGCCAAAATTATAGGAAAACCGCCAAACACACTTGAAACGAGTGAATGGATGGCTGATGGGATGACTCCGAAGGCAGTCTGGAAGATGAACACAAATCCAGACCCAACAGCCTTAAATAAGTGAACAATCCCAGTAGTGCTCAAGGCATTGAAAATTGTGGATACCAGCTCTCCAAAGTGCTAGGGGACTTTGGTAATTAATAGGGATTATATCTCAACTGATGATCTCGTAATATGAAGAGCATACGTATCTCTAGCTGATGTCAACTCGACTTGTTATTGAAACAGTAGCGCCTTTAGTCTGCTTGTCATGACCACACAAACTTGCCAAGTCAAATCAAAGAAGTGCATGAGAAAAGCAAAGAGATATCCTCAGTGGAGACAGCAAAGCCCAAACTGGAAGAAGGTTTGCAGAGTAATCTTGCGCTTATTTCAAAGGAAGAATCAAGAAGAGAAGATCCAAGATGGCCGCTGTGAGTCCTGAAGGTTAGTTACAGTTTTAGTCTTGCAATCGGTTGGTTGCTAGGTTACGAGCTCTCCAGCTGGAAGCCCTGCACTTCAACTGAGGTCTGACAGGAATCAGCTGTGTGGAGAGAGAGCGTGCTTCAGAACAGAAACTCCTGTGAGGTAAAATTACATTTGAAGATTATATTACAGAAAACAGATAAATATTGTCAAGGTTTATTCGAAGAGTTTGATAGTAGACCGTTCCCGTGGAAGTCGGCAAGGCTACCGAGTTAATGTATGAATTAACCTTATGTTTACAAGGTTCTTGTTTAAGATATTAAAGTCAAAGAAAAAACGAACTTTAAAAGAGCAAGTATCTACAAATGTCAAGGTTATAAACAAAGGGCAAGTTTAAAGGAGAAACGAACTGTTAACAAATAAGCATTTACAAATTCAATGGTAATAAACCAAAATAGAGTTTAAAAGAGAAACGAACTTAAATAAACAAGCATTTACAACTACAAGTTATCGACAGATGTCGAAGTAAGGAAGGAGAAACTAACTGTAATAAACAAGCATTTACAAATACAAGTTATCAACAAATGTTGAAGTAAGAAAGGAGAAACGAACTTTAATAAACAAGCATTTACAAATACAAGTATTGACAGAAGTCACAATAAGACAGGATAAATTAAATAACATCAGCTGATTTGAAGAACGCATTATCACCAACTATATATATATATAGCAACATAAAACCAATCTCTAACAAAGGTTGAGAAGTTCTTCCAGAATCAGTAATAAGCATTTTTTAAGAAGAGCTATCATTTATAGAGAGAAGCAAGGCTACAGAGAACTCAGGGTGAGTGAAGAAATAATAGAATTAAAGAGAATTAAGTGTTGAGAGTAGAATGTGAAAAACTGATGTTGTATGTCCCTAGTAATTGCGACTGTGACTCTTGCAGGTGCTGTATCCAATCTTAGATGTGAAGAGGCAGACTGAGTACTGGCGTTCATCATCTCTGTGGCAGTCTCTCTACCATCCCATTCCCCTTTCCCCCTCCGGGGTACTCAGCACGAAGGATTAATATTCGTTGTGAGTAGCTCGGGTCGGGACTGAGGAGTTATCTTCTGCTTCTGAGGAAATCGAATTGAAGTATCCTGACACTGCTCAGCTTGTCATAATTTACATTAACAGTATCAATGTGAGGCCACATTTCTGATACTTTTATCTCTCGTGTGGGGGGAATAAAACTTGTCCACAACACGTAACAACCTTAGAGACTGAAATTGCGTAGGCAATTCCTGGTTGCATACCGTAACAGCTTTGGTCGCTCAGCACGACATAACTTCCATTCTAAAGTACATGAAATGCTGGTCTAATCAAAGGGACGGGAGTACCCTTCAGAAAACAGGCCATACTGTTAAAGGACTGTCTGCAACTGTGAAAGGCAACTTTTCTAACTTCTCTATATGAAGCATGGTGAAACTCGCTTCGCCTTTTAGCCAGTGTCT
The DNA here is from genome assembly GCF_031143425.1 of Pleurodeles waltl. NCBI lineage: Eukaryota > Metazoa > Chordata > Amphibia > Caudata > Salamandridae > Pleurodeles > Pleurodeles waltl. The sequence continues at coordinate 961,758,637 of NC_090439.1, forward strand.
GCTGTTCCCTGGTTAAATTAAAGACAGTGAACAATTCACTACTGTTAATGTACTTCCATGGAATTCGGTCATTTTTCAATGTCTGTAACATCCAACCTAACTGCATTATGGAACACAGCTGACTTTATCCATGATATAAGAAGGACATGTCTCTCTGAATAATATCAATCTCAGATGACATTATGGCCCTCATTACGACCCTGGCCGACGGTGCAAAAAGGGCGATAAGACCGCAAATAGGCCGGCGGTCATTACTGCCCCATTATGACATTGGCGGTTTGGCATATGCCGAACCGCCAATGTCCCACACCGTCCACCACGGTGGTAACGACTGCCAGGCTGGAGACAACGGTCTCCAGCCCGGCGGCCATCACTAGTCCACCGGCGGTATCAGGACCCCGCATATCGCCATGGATTTTGTGGGGGTTTTCAACCGCCACAAAATCCATGGCGGTATGCACTATCAGTGCCAGGGAATTTGTTCCCTGGCACTGATTGGAGACTCCCCCTCTCCTCTCGCCTGAGTTCACCCCCAACACCGATGTTCATGCCGTTATTGACAACCGCTAAAGCCTTTTCTAAGTTTTCCTTATCTATTTGTTTTAAACGCGCAGCAGCTTCTATCTGAGGAAGCTTCCAGATCTCATTATACATAGCCTAGATTAATCTTTAAGAGCGTGGCTTTCTAGCACCTAGCAAAAAGTCCTGTAAGTCTACATCTTCAGAAAGAGTGTTAAGATGTTTCTTAACTGCGGCTAACGTGTTAGACTGTATCCATTGTTGGCACACTTTACCCACACTGTATGTTGTAACTATACCCATGTGTTGACTCGAGACGAAGCAAGGGTCTGGCCGGCTAATCTTGAAATCCCCTGAGGAATTCAAAAAACGTGCCTGACATCCATTGGTGTCTATTGGCCAAATCAACCAACCACCAGGACTGTAAAGTGAAGAGTTATAGGTACCCGCCAGAACCTTTGTATCTAGCTCTTCCTCTGTGATATTCAGGAATTATTGTCAATCATTAAACTTTGCCGGTGTGGGGATACTGGGCGTGTTCATTTCTTTTATTTATGCTAACCCCAGACAGGATGTCTGTTGAATGGTGTCATTTAAAAAGATAATTTGCACAGCAATCAGGCATGCTCTAAATAAAGCCTCCATACCCTGTATTTGCAATCTTGTGTTCCCCATACACTTTTTAAATCAATAGTGTTCTTCCAGTATTCGTAATCTTCAATGACAAGACGGGAAACAAAGGAATCTTAATAAATCAACTTTTTATCAGTTGGCAAAATTTTCCTAATTTTTAAAGAAGGTAACTTGAAATAATATGACTCAGGATGTTTTGTGTCATGCCCAAAAAAATAAGTGAATTTATCTGTATAACGTTTTGGGCTCCCCACTGGTGGTGTTCAACAGTGTTCCCACTGTGTGTAGTTAAGAACTAGTCTGTGTCTAGAGGCACGGTGCCGGTAGTAATGTCCCCAGTTATTGTAACAGAACATTTCCCCATAATTCATTGTATGTCTATATACAACATCACTTTCAAATACTGAATAGTCCTTCATTTCAGTTAACATAGAAACAACTGTCTGGACATCCCAATCATCAGATACAACACCAGGTGTCATTACATCTATAATAGAAACTTTGAATACATATGGAATTTGAATGACCTTAGTAGTCCCATATATAGCGAATGGAACATCGTCCCACCCAATCCCATCAGGAATTGGTATAGCTGAAATGTTCACAGGGGACAAATCTCTTCGGACCTTATGTGAGGAATGATATAGAGTTCATACTTCATCCACAAGCTCAACTGAGGAGCATTCTGCAAGGTAATGACCATTCATACACAAAAAGAAAACAGTCACGAAACCAATCCATAAAAATAATGCACAAAATATCAAGCAGAACCATAAATAGTTCCATGGGTGAGTTAAATAGTTATGTTTAAGCCATAGGTACCTCTTACGTGTCTTTGAAACATCTTCAATTTCTGGAGTGGATGAGTCTGAAGAAAAATCATCAATGTCAATTAAATAACCTGAGGCAGTCTCTGCTAATGCAGGAGCAGCTGCATTACTGGTGGATGGATCCGCTTCACATGGAGGCTCATAGTAGATGGTGTCGTCAGTCTGTGTAGTGTTGGTATAGAAAACAGCCAAATCTTGGGCAGGTACCGTTGTTGACGTGGTAACTGGAATAAGCAAGAGCTCATTTTCCACCCTCCCCACAACTTGTAGCATCGTTGGACATGCTTGTGTAGTCAGAAGTAGTGTTGTTATTTCTACTAGAGGTATATCCTGTTGGGTAGTGAGAGGGGACCGGGAACTACGCAAGGGATCTCTGGGTCTACTGTGCAGGACCGGTGCTCTGTAAGATGGATCGAATTCCTTCTTCACAGCGATATTCCCACAAACCAGATCCCCAACTTTAGGAATCCAGCCAGTGGAAGCTGTTGGTAAATCCCGTATTCCTAAGGTGGCAGCATGGGCGGATGATTTATCATCACGGAATTGCTGAAACTCCAGTAAAACAGTGAGACGTTCATTTATGTCAAAAGGTGTGTCTGCCGCCACCAAACCAGGGCCATCAAGATCTGGGATATACATAGGTATCCCAAAGAGAACCTCATAGGGAGTGTCCCCCCCAGGGACCGCCTTGGAAGATTATTCAGTGCTCTCTGGACCCCATGAAGGTGATGAATCTATCTGTGGCCAGAACCTAATACTCTAGCTGTTAAGGACTGCTTTAAATCACGGTTCCGCCTCTCCACAACCAAATTTCCCTCTGGATGGTATGGTGAGGAGTAATGGAATTCAACCCCCATGGCCCCATGGTGACCCTGAATGCCTTAGAAGCAAAGGCAGAGCCCTGGTCTGAATGGAATGCTGCATCCGCATATGTACCGATAAAGATCAGCAAGTCTTTTATAACAGTTCGAGCGTCAGCTGACCGCTGAGGCCATACCCAAAGGAATCTAGAACAAGACTATACAGCGACTAAGATGTATTTGTATGCACCATCAGGTTCAGGTACACACATTGTAGTGGCCTGATGAACACTAAGAGGGATGTCCACGGTGGGCGTTTATATCTGAGCCCTTGATTTTCTGCCAAATGTCACAACAAAGGATATTTTTTTTTGTTTGTTTGTATAGACCTGGCCACCAGAAATGTTTCTGTAAGAGTGTTACTGTGGCCGAGATACCAGCATGAGCAGAAGCGACACCTTCATGCACTGCTTTTATTAGATCTAATCTCTGGTCTTGGTTGGGGATTGCTTGATCGCCAACCCAAGGAATGTTGTGAAGGCAACATTCTGCACACTGATGTGGTAAGAATATTTTGTAGGGTATGATTTTGAGAGAGACTTGCCTTCATCAGAAGCTTTCATGGCAGTCAGAATTTCATTATCCAATCTCATCTAGGAATGAGTCACTGCAGCCTCAGAAGCCGTAGCTACTGCGGATTTGGCTGCTTCATCAGCCAAAGTGTTTCCGATAATATGTACTCCTACACGTTGGTGGCTCAGTGTATGTGCTAATTTGACAAATGGTAGCTTATCCTTAGGATCAGCCACCCTCCCCACAATGTTTTGTGTTTTATAGTGTTCTCTTTGGAGTCTCTACACCCGTTCAGTTTCCAATGATTGAGGTAATCACGTAGGACTCAATGCAGTAGTATGAGTCACAGTCAATTAAAGTCAGCAATCCTGGCTCTTTATGTTATAGCACTAGAATAAGGGCTTTGAGATCAGCCAGCTGAGCTGTGCAGCTCCCTAGGGTCTGCGTGTAGGTATTGTGAAGGTGGAAAACTCCATCCTTCATCACTCCACTCACGGCTGCGCAAGCGGCTGAATATTGATGTTTGGTACCTACAGCTTCCTGTGCTGCACCATCAATGTAAACGACAGTATGGTATCTGTCAAATGGCAAAATATCTAGAGGAGCGGTTTATTCCTGTTCGTATTGGAGAAATTCTTGTGTTTGAAGTTTTGGATCAAAGATGTAGTCAGTATCGGTGGCAGTCAGGGAGGTTGCCCACTGAATCCAGCATGGATGTGATGCTTTAGCATTAGGAACGCTTGATTTGGTGATGGCCTTTAAGGCTGGCACTGGGGTAATGAAAATTATGTTTCCCTTGGGCAAGTGGCCTCTCCTTAAAGAGAGCCATCTGAACTTCAGTTAGATTTTTTTCTGTTGGTGCAAAACATTGTTCTGCATTAGAATATAATTGAGATTTATATGCTATGGGAACTGTGTCGCCTTCATTAAAGGTGACATAAGTAAGCCCAGTGGCACCAGCAATTATTCTGATGAGCAAATCTGTTTTGTTGTCACGTGTGTGCAAATGTTTTGCTTCTAGCATGTCCTGTTGCAATTCCTTAAGGATGCGTGTCTGTTCAACTGTCCAGTGTCTGCTAGAAAAATCAGGGCATATTAAGTCATGGAGTGGCTTAATAAGTTGTGCATCCTGAGGAATGTATGTTCTGCCAAAAGTGAAGAAACCAAGTAAAGACTGTAGTTTCTTGAGAGTGTTAGGTGGGTGAAGTTGTGCACATTTCTCTAGAAAGTGTGGGGCCAGGCTCTTCCCCTCATTTGATAGCTCATAGCCCAGGAACAGTACACTAAGAAAGCCTATTTTAGTTTTTCTAAAATTGAATTTGTAGCCAAGGGCTGCGAATCCTAAGATGATCCGATTGACCCTGGCAACATGAATGTTGAGGTCGCCATCTGTGAGACAGATATCATCCACGTAGGACAACGCCTCGGGATCAATATCATGCAATATTGATGCCACACAGGCTGAGAACAGCCCTTGGCTGTTCTTGTAGCCTTGGGGTAAACAGCAAAAGTGTTTTTATTAGCCAAATGAGAATGCACTCAGGTCCCGACTTTTGTGCGCTAGGTTTTGGCAGAAGAACCCGTTGGAAATATCCAACGTTGTTTTGTATTTTTTACACACTATATTGTTAATTAGTGCTGTGCTATGTGAATTTTGTAAAGCATATGTACGACTATTTAAGTGTCTGTAATCTATGACTATTCTATAAGAATGGTCAGGTTTTGCAACTGGGAATAACGGGTTATTCATTGCAGAGACACAGGGCTCAATTACTCCCTGGTGTTTGAGCTGGGTGAGGATCTCCCTCACTGGGGCTTTTGCTTTGTGTTTAACAGGATATTGTGGCTGAGGTTGGGGTGTAGAACTAATAGGTATTATATGACAAGCAGAATCCTTGTCCCAACCTACATCATTGTGCAATAACGCAGGTGCCTGCGCCAAAGCCCAATTGACAGCGTAGGCTTCTTTTACCGCATTCGGAACAAGATCAGAGAAAGAAGGCAAAATTACATCTTCCCCATGTGAGAGCTTACGGACGTGCTCTGGTGGCCGGTCCCTTTAGGTCAGCAGGATATCACAACTAAGTTCATCCCAAAATATCACACCAATGGTGCGCTGTACATCTCCCTCAGTTTGGATATTTCAATCATAAACCCTGTCGGGTGGGAGAACGCAGGCGTCCACAGTCTCAACCACAATGAAATCGCTAGTTGCTGTCGCATCCAGATGATCTTTCAGACTTTGGTGACATATCGTGACCTCTGCTGCACTGTTTAACAGTGTCACTGCCCACATCTTGTTCTTCAACAATGTTCACAAGTGTACTGGCATTTGTAATTGACAGTGCTACCACCTTTTTCTTTTTAAACTGTGGCTTTTGTTGTGGGGACCTTTCTTCTTTTTTGTCTGAAGACTGTGGTGAGTCTTTCTTCTGTTTCACATATTCAGGATGTCGATCAGGACGGCCCCCTCTCTCGCTACGTCTATCTGGTGAGTCCTGAAAGGAACGAGAGGGACATGAATCAGTATATCTGTCAGGAGCTTTACTATGTTCTCTATTTCTGAAAGTGTATCTCCTTTCGTAGTTCTCTGGATGTGGAGAATCTGCTCTCTGATTTCATCTATCTTTAAATTGATTTTGCTTATCCCAGTGCTTCTTAGAACCCTATTGTGCCTGTTTAGTACCTTCCTTAGGGATGGTTCTCTGTAATTCGAGCTTCTTCGGCTTGGCTCCCAAACTATCCCGTCCTTTACTAGTATAGGTGTTGTAAATAATTTTCGGTAGCTCTTTCTCCCGGTCCAAATGTGGAATCTCTCGGAGACGCTGGTGTATAGCCAGGTCTACAGTTTCCCCTTTGCTTTTACTGAGTATGATTGAGGAGACTGCGTCGAAGTTACACATTAATTTCATCCCCAAATCCGTGGCTGGTGCAGCTCCATGCTCATTCTGTATTTGTTTTAACACATACGGCAAATCGGCAAGTGTCGGGTACCATGTTTGGTAGTATAAATTGCAGCGAAGACTGTACCCTATGTGGCGCAGTCATCCACCGAGACAACCATCCCGAAGGGCAAGCACATTGTGAGAATTCTATGTTTCTCCTGTGGTCCCATATGGGGAAACACAGCTTCCAGCTGATTTGTTTTCTGTGCTATCCAGAACGGTATTTTCTCTCGTTCTGTTGGAGCCTTATCCATGATAGTATACACTGTTTGTGGATTAATCCCAGTAGCCAATTGATATCCAGCAGGTGCTGGTGGAGCTGGACACGCTGGTATAGTGTTCAAAGTTTGCATTACGAACCGAACAAGTCGTCTGTAAAGTGTTACTAGTTCAAGATATACATTTCCCAGGGCTGCTACCTGCATGTTTTGTATACCTGGGTGAGGTGTATATGTGGCAAACATAGACCACGTTGGTCCTTCATTACTTAAGGGACCTAATCTCATGTGTTGTATTACATGTGGTAGGGCGCCTTCAAACCAGTTCTAATGCTCCTGATAAGTGAGCAGTATTTCATGATAGTGGTATGCTCGGTACCGTATTGGTACATTTGCAATTCTGTATGTGTGGAATTTGAATGTAGTGTTGTCTTCCTAGGAAAGTGAACTCAGGAATAAAATGTTTTTGTTTGGTAAGCTTCACTAGCTTCTGCTATGAATGTAACATCCCCGCCCTCTTCTCTTAAACCATGCGCTACTAGGTGTAGAGTTAGTGTTTGTCTAGCAATTTCTATGGCATTAACCATATTGTGAAATGGGTAAAAGAGATGGAACACCAAATGGAGAGCAAGACCTTTTAAGAGTTCGAGCTTGAACAACCTACAGCCTAATTAGGTGCTTCCTGTTCAGCTGAGGATCTTTCCCAAAATCACTTACGTCTCCGTATAATGGTCCTTAGAGTACCTGCTCTATGTGAGGCAGTGACCATCAGGGTATCTGTAAATTAGTGCCTAAACACCATTATTGGTGGTGCCATGTCGTAGTTTGACTCTTGCTCAAGGTAAGACTGCTGGTTTAAGGATGACAGTACTTATGTTTGAAAGGCGACTATGCCAATCCTACAACAAGTCAAAACTGTCATCCCAACCCTCCTGGCGCACAAGCAGCACCTTACCAAAAACCCAAACAGTAAAAGGTGTCAGCCTCTAGGCATGGATTCAAGAGTGTGACGTCTCAGGGAGTGTTGTGGTTAAACGGAGATTACCCCTTTCTCACATGAATAACATGTCTCAATCAAACACAGGCAATAAAGAAGATGCAGTAAAGTTTCAATAGGTTTTATTTAGCAAAACTGCAATCTGAGATAAGTTGCATGGGCTGCAATGATTAGGATAATGAACAGTGCAAGACACAGAATGGTAAAGACAAGAGTCATTAATACAAAGACCCCCACCGTCTTGTAATAACATGTAATGACATGAGATATTATATATGTCCTAATACCTTAGCATAATGAGCCTAACCTTTCACCTAAAAGAGAGCTAGGTATTTTAAACCTAATCTGCCAATGCCAATGCCATGCCAGAGCCCCCCAACCCTCATTACCTGGGAATGAGGTCTCTAGCTCAGACTCGGTAGGGATACGAAGACTGGGTTAGTGCCAAGGCGATGTGCAGCATCGATAGCAGCGATGGCATCTGGTCAGAATACCTCTGACTATCTGTTTAAGTGAGGAGTATTTATACAGATCTGCTTGGACCCTTGATGTAGGTCTGTTCCCAAACAATAGATAACAAGACATGCTTGGGATAGTAGTTTATATAAACAATTCCCTTGAAAGCTTGAAGAGGGAAAGTACCTAATGTGAACACCTACAGTTTGTTAATCTTTTTCACTTGATATTGACACCTTAGTGTTGTGGCTCTGATAACAGAAACTAAAACATGGCCCTAACTAAAAACAAGACTGCCATCTTAAAAGATTTAATTAAATAAATGCGCTAAAACAGTGCAAGCTAAGTAGGGTAAAAGTCACTAGGTGACGGGGACATGAGTCTGCAAGCCAAAGGCTAAGTTAACTCCTGTATCCCATTAAAACAAACTAAGATTCACTACAATTTTTCTTATACCTGATTGTCCTCATCATTGCAGCTCATGCACTTTAGCGTAGATTGCAGTCTTTTCAATAAATGCATTGAATACTTGCCTATGTGAGTGTAAGAGACTTAAATATGGAGAGCAAAGGGTAAGGATTGTTCACCACAATTTCTCTGTGGGGTTTTCAGAGTTCCTTGTGCAGGGCTGCCACAAATTACCTTTACCGTTTGGGTGTGCGTTAGGTGCTGCTAGAGAGCCGTGAGGGTTGGGCCGACAGCTACTAACAGGTGTGGGAGTGACTCAGTCGACTACAAGCAGAGGGGCTGCCTCCTCAAATCCAGCAGTCTTGCTGTATTACGAGAGTCCTCACAACACCTTATTATAGACCATTCCCATATACCAAATGTGATTAGGGTCTGCTTCTTTTGATGTGCCTACTCTTTTGCTCCCTCTCTCTCTTGAAAAGTAGTCTGTCACAGCAGATATGTCTCTGAAGCCGATAGTCACACATTACAGGCCATGGGAGAAACCAGAGTTCACATCTGGGTGTCAGCCACAGTGATATGTTCATGAAAATGTTATCCCAGGACCCCCAGCCGTACAGTTTATGATTCTCGTATCAGCCCCCTCTCCTTCCTGAGAAGTACCCAGGTGCTTTCCTTGTGACCTCTCACTGAATCAAAGAGCACCCTTTGAAGTGTACAGGGTAGCCTCCTCCTACCTGCCCCAACCTAAAGGAATGCAGCAATACACAAATCAATCTGGGGAATTCCTCTGTCTAACTGAAAAGACGATAAGAGGCTGTTACAAAGAAAGCTCTGAATGCACTCCACATGTCTGCTCTGTTGTGTTGTGACAAGGGATATGGATGTGAGAGGAGGGGCCAGGTGAGTGTGTACTAGGGTTACAGTCTTTCTTCTATATTTATCACAGATTCCCACTCAACCAGCAGAATAAACTGTCCTCTTTCAATTCAAAGCCCTGCCTGCCCTCTAATCGGCTTCATCAACGTCCCCCAGAAGGTAAGAGGAGCAGCATTGAAGTCCAACTGCCACTAAGTATAACAGAAGAGTATATGCAGCACAGTGAGTTGGTCAGTCACAAGTTTGTTTCTGGAACACTCCATACTTGTGCCGCTGTTGTGAGGAACTTGAAGCTAGACTCGTTTTCTACTCAGCATTGTAAAGTAAGATCTGAGCTCTATTGCAAGCTGAAGGCTGGCATTCCCTGTGGCAGTTTGTCGACTACAGCTTTGGTTGTGTGTGCAAGTGAAACTGTACTCTTCTTGTTTGTGCTAATTGGCAGGGGGAGTTCCTACCTTGCACGGGTTCTTCTGTGCATAATAGGCTAATGAGCACATTGGAAAAGCAATAGGTGAATATATACACGCGTAGTTAGGGGTGGGAGACGTTCTGTGGAATCTTGCAGAGTTTTTATGTAACTCCACGGAATTCCACGGAGTAAAATTCTGTGAGTTTGGCCCAACCCTAGATACATCCAGCACTTGCATTTAACACGCACACACTGCCCAGCACTGTATACTTCATGTACTGTGCCATACATAGGCACACATACACCTATCACAGGCTTTCATGCATATGCTTCCTTCAGGACCGTATCACTCAGAGGCACATGCAACTTGAGCACATGCATAAACCATGCACGCACTCTCCAGTACTGCATTTTCCCTGTATTGCACCTTTACCAGGCACACATACACCCAGCACAGACAACCCACTTCTGTGTTGTGCAGCAGTTCACACCAATTTGATGTAGCCAAGGGTAAATTAAGCACACAGAAGTGTAACTTTTAAAAGTGAGTGATCCTTTAGGGCTCACTTCAGTGATGCAGGTTAAAAGGGATCTGTTCACTTCTGCTGAATACTATACAGTATGCTGCCACCACTGCGTTTGTGTTGCTTAACTCCTGGTAAAGACAATAGCCTCCCACACTATGAGGGTAGCACTCAAAAACAATCTTCTGAGGTGTTTTCCTCTTTCTGTGTGGACTGCAGACTGCAGCACAGGTGAATAATGAGGAGATCTAAACATATTCCTTCTTGTTAAGCCTCATCTGGGAAGGCCTAGCATTTAGATGCATTCTTTGGTTTACTAGTAGTAGTACATTTGAGAATGCACCAAAAACCATGCCTGGATGGGTGGAAACACCCACGCTCCATTCATGGAACGCCTTCTCAGTACAAAGTGCTGCATTATAATATTCCTGATTTACTATGCCACACAGAATCATGCAAGGTGGTTTTGCGTGGCATAGTAAATCTGACTTAAGGGCTTGAGTTGCAACTCCTTAGTAAATCTGTTTACTAAATCTGGGCCTTGGTTTGCTTGTAGCAGCTAAAGTGGATATTTGCCATTTTTTCACTTCACCATCTGGTTTCTGTTTTTTACAGTTCACCAGCTGCTTTCACCCAATTCCTATTTGTCAAGAAGATGCTGGCAGCCGTGTGAGAACTCAAGCAAAGCAAGGACCAGAAAAATGGGATTCCTTTCCTTGCAGCATATTCAAAATAGAAGGGATCACCGTATGTTTCTTCTTATGAAGGTGGGTGGGCTAGCTTTTTGGAAGGAGGGATTTTTCAAATGAGAACATAGTACGAGGTAAACTAAGTGTGGCAATATGATATTTCCTCATTTCTTGTATTTCATGTTGGATTGACACCCCAGCTGCATGACACATTGTTAACAATTCTTAAAAATATTCACAGAGTTGGTGTTGGCTCAACACTCTGGAGAATTACTCTTTGAGCTCATGCTATTGGCACTTTGCTTTATCAGTCTCCCCATCTGGAAACGCTTCAATTGGAATGTATGAGAGAATATGTACACTTGCATTGTACACTCACATTAAACACTATGGGGATTACTTACAAGCCCTGTGCGCCACCAGTGTGTCACTTTTTGTGGCGTACTGTTGGCACATAGTGCAGGCTCATATCTACAAGGCGCCACAAAGCGACTTTGTGTGGCTTTTCATGGCCTTGTAGATATGGTGCAAGCAAATGCAGCGCAAGTCACTGCGTTGCCTTGCACTGCATCAGGGAGCCATTTCATGGACATTGCACTGGGTTTTCCCATGCAACACATATGGGTTTTGATGCGGTCCCAGATTTACAAGAATCTGTAAACCTGGAAATGTGTCCAAATCTTATGCCTTCCCAGGGGAGGTGCAACAACGAGGAGAAATATCTTTATTTCTCCTTATTCTTTCCTCTTTCCACATAGAAGGAAGGAAAACACTCCATTTATTCAATTTGTGAAGGAAGGTGTCCCTTCCTGCACAGAAAAATCCTGCCTGTTCTGCAGGCATCCTTCCACTATGGTGCAAAGGTTCCTGTATCGGAGCTAGGCAGCCCATTGTGCATCGGTGCAGGGGAAGACGACAGGAATGTTCTGTATCTTCTAGAAACTGCCCATTCCTGTCCTTTCGCTGTGGCACAGAGTAGCGCAGCTCAGTCACTTGCTGAGGTACTCTGTCCTATGGGGCTTGTAAATATGCCCTTCAATCTCATAGGCCTTCTCTACAAAAAGTAATCCTTATTTACTGCTTTTGCTAAAGCATTGGCAAAGCCAATAGGACAGCCTTCAGTGCAACTATCAGCATTTGTGTATGCAATCATTGCAAACACTTTTTGAGAATGCCCATAATTACATACATTGGCACATTAAGGCTAAACTAATGTCTTTGCCAAAGGTTGTTTTTTCTTAACCACCTTTCACATCCCAATCAAACACTATATAAAAAACAAAGTATTTTGAACTTCTCTATGAAAGTAAAGTCTGTTACAGAAGTGTTATAACTGCTAAAGCGGTAATCCTATGTGGCCTTGAAAGCCAGCAACCAAAGATTTTCTAACCAAATAAACATATATGTATTTTAAACTCCAGTTTGTTTGCTTTTTTTAATTTCATCTGGCTAACACGTCATTCTCTCAACTTAAAAAAAAAAGTTTTGGCAAATGGGTTAAAATAATTTACATTTTAGTGCTCGCCAAGCATATTAAACTACGAAAGTAAAAAATATAAGGGCATATTTAAGAAAAGTGGCGCTGCACACAGTACAGCACCACTTTTCTAACGCCCCTTAGCGCCACCCCAATGCCACCATGTGTGCGCCATATTTAAAATACGGTGCACCATGGTGGTAGTTAGGGGACTAGCATTAAGGTTTTTGATGCTAGTACGGCACTTTGCAGGATTAGCGTCAATAATTTTTACGCTAATCATGCAAAGCACCCAGAGGCCCATTTGATCCAATTGAAACCTCCTTTTAACGCCTGCTCTGAGCAGGCGTTAAAAGTGCAGGAAAAAAATGAGACAAAGAAATCTCTTAGATTTCCTTGCGCCATTTTTATGGCCCCCCTAATGGGGGAACACCCCTTTTGCATACAATATGTGCAGGCATAATGTTGCACCAAGGGTTGCAAAGAGGCACAATGCATGCATTGTGCCATTTCGTAAATATGTTGCAATATTTTTGGCCTTCTAAAGCCACATTAGTCAAAAAATTACGCTAATGTGGCATTGGAATGGCGCTAGGGGCTCTTAAATATGGCCCATAGATTCTAAATACAAGGGTATGTGTCAAGCATAATAACCATGCATTGAAGGGATATTTATTTAAATGGCAATTCAAACGAAAATAGACTGCAATCATTTGTTCGATTCAGCATACATATTGCAGAGAGCATTGAGATTGTCTGCCTTGTGAGAGGAATGTGGACGGCTAAATTACACTCAATGCACTTCTCTTCCTCATTTTCCGGGTATCTCATTGTGTCACATGAGGGGGTATAATTATATCTGTAACACAAATGTTAAATTACAACTTTATACATTTGATGGGAACATGCTAAAGAAAAGCCTCAAAAGTACCGAACAAGACCTTCTTGGCGACAGTAAAAAAAAGCACACTTCTCATTCTAGAATCTTAGCATGCTTGTGATCAGCTGCGCCCGGGACAGCAAAGGTCATTCGTCATTTTTCAGAGGACAGTTTCTTGAAAGGGGTTGTCGTCTTACAAGTGATGGATCGGGAGATATTTGAGACGGTAGACATCCAACTTAATGCATTCTCTATTTCTTCACCGTGACTGCAGGGTTTTTGGCTTGGGATAAACAGCGTGTTTTAGTTTCCTCTTTGCTGAGAAGACCAGCAATTCTTGCCGACCTATAAAATAATGTGACAGGTTCTTTATTCAGCATGAACTGTTCTACCAAACCTTGGTACTCGTTAATTCCGTACTGTTAAAGCAAACAAGACTGTTATTTTTAGTTTCTCGTGGCGAGCATCAAAATCTACATTAGTATTTTTAATTTGTGTCAAGCTCATGTTTTAAAAAACATGGAATACAGGCATTTATTTATTCATAGTACAATGGCTGTTGTTCAGCACTCCTCATTCGTTGGTCTGTTCAAGTGTCATTCACATTTTGCTTCCACCCACCACTGCATGCTGCATGCGGCAGACTTAATCAACTGACTGTCTTGCACTGTGAGTGACAACATTTTGATTTATCACATTTTCAGAGCTGGCTGAAGAGTGAATTTCTGGCGCACCAGTGCTGATGGTCCATTTCTTTATTTTCATATTTTTTATATGTTTCCAAATACTTTTTCACATTGTATATGTTAACATAAAATGAAATGTTGCATGCTTGCCAAGGCAGATCTATTTGATTAGCCAATGCTTATTTACGATGACAGAAAGCAAGGATATGAAACTAAGGTTAAACTGTGTTCCTTCTGCTCTTCCTGTTATTATTCAGCTTCCAAGTGGAGAAATGGACAAGTGAAGAGAACTTTATCGAACATAAGGTATACTTTTCAGATGTTTTTCATTTGTAGATATACCACTAAAATGACAATGCATCATTTATGAACTCTACAGCATGTATATATGTTTGTTCTCTTAGCACATAATTTGACTTGTACATCACTGTCCTACTACGAGGCAGTAATGGAATCCTCCAAATATCTGTGAATCTGTCCCCGTGTGCCCTGCTTCCATTTTCCCCACTTTTCCAGGGGATGGGGAAACCACTGATATTTTAACAGCATAATCTCACCGTGCTCACGTCAGAAACCCTTTGTTAGGTGCTCAACCGCTATGTGCCCGTGTTTTTTGTGAAACGAAAAAAATGTTGACTAGGCTTAGCCAACATTACAGTTTTGGTAAGAATGCTCCTGCAGCGGGGCGCACTTTTGGATAACATTTTCTGATACAGTGCTAGGGAACTCCATCCTAAATAGAGAGGCCACCATACGACTTACATGGGGGGAACGCAAGAGGTGGGGCTTCTGCCACTATCCTAGTGGTCTTCACAGGCCATCACCCAAATTCCAAATTACGGTTAAAAGAAGTACCTCATTTTTTTATTTTACAAAAACGCCTGCCCGAAAACACTAGTTTATTTTTGTAAAATAAATGCTACGGTCCTCGTGCTGACAGGTCTTCTCTCAGCACACATAGGCCCTCATTACAACCCTGGTGGTTGGTGGTAAAGCGGCGGTAAGACCGCCAACACGCCGGCGGAAAAAAAATGGAATCACGACCGTGGTGGAAACCGACAACATAGACAGCCGCTTTAACATTCCGACCGCCATGGCGGTAGAAACAAACAGCATGGCGGTCACCGCCAATAGACAGGCGGAACACTATGTACCGCCCACACCATTATGACACACCAATCCGCCACCTTTTCCGGGGCGGATTCAACGCGAACCAAAACACGGCGGAAACAGGACTTGGAAGGGAAAACTCTCACCTCTACACCCCCACGAGGAACCAGGACGCCATGGAGCCGGAACTCCAAATTCTACCTGCCCTTGTCCTCCTGCTCCTCTACCAGGAGCACGACCGACGGTGGCGATGACCACGGTGAGTACTGCACCTACGACACAGGGGATGGGGGAGAGAAAAGAGAGTGACACACACACGCAACACCCCCACCCCCACCCTCACACACAACACACACACCAATATATTGTCGAAACATTACATTTACACCTCCCAACCCCCCTGGAAGAACGCAAGGACAAAAGGAAATTATTTGAACGATTATAATCAGGAAAAATCCATTATTCAAAAATATATATACACTATTAACAAATATGTACACCAAGATTTCAAGTACATGTACTGCACATACATAGTCCGTGGACCACTGGGCCCAAAATGCATAGGCGAGGCCCACACTCAATACCCGATCCAAACTGAGAGAACACTGCAGGTGCATCAGATCGAAATAAAACAGGCACCTCAGGGGGAAGGGGGGCACCTCAGCCGGATGAGTGCACAACGCCAGCTCTACGAGGGGGCTCCATGCCCATTGATGTAGCCACAGTCTCTCAAGTCTCTCCAGTGGGTGGTTTGCCCACTGCTTTATCCTGGAGAGTGCAAAGCCACAGTCTCTCAAGTCTTTCCAGTGGGTGGGTTGCCCACTACTTTATGCAAAGCCACAGTCTCTCAAGTCTCTCAAGTGGGTGGTTTGCCCACTGCTGCATCATGGGGAGTGCAAAGCCACAGTCTCTCAAGTGGATAACAGTCTCCAGTGGTTCTGGAGGGGGGTGGTGCCCATAGTGCTTAATCCTAGCAAGGACTGAGGTAGTGGGTGTGATACTCCACTGGTTCCGGAGGGGGCTTTGTGCCCAGAGTGCTTCATCCTGCCAAGGACTGAGGTAGTGGATGTGATACTCCACTGGTCCTGGAGGGGGCTTTGTGCCCAGAGTGCTTCATCCTGCCAAGGACTGAGGTAGTGGATGTGATACTCCACTGGTTCTGGAGGGGGCTTGGTGCTCAGAGTGCCTCATCCTGCCAAGGACTGAGGTAGTGGATGTGACACTCCACTGACGGTGGGCCAACATGGAAGCTGTCCAGGCCCCTGGAACTGATCACCAGCCTCGTACGACTGACCACTGGGGATGGCTGCCATGTCTGCAGTGGTGCCACTGGTACAGGATGTGGCGTAGCCACTTGCGGTGCTCATTGGGCAGCCGTGCTGGTGGGTGGCTCAGTGAACGTGCTGCTGGCGGTGGTGTCCTGGGCAGCGGTGCTGGTGGGTGGCTCAGTGGGCGTGCTGCTGGCAGCGGTGTCCTGGGCAGCAGTGCTGGTGGGTGGCTCAGTGGGCGTGCTGCAGGTGGCGGTGCCCGTGGCGGCGGTGCTAGTGGGTAGCTCAGTGGGCGTGCTGCTTCCAGCGGTGCCCGTGGCGGCAGAACATGTGGCGGTGCCGGTCTTGTCCGCCGTGCAGGTTTGCGGCGACTTCCCTTTCTGTCTCTGGCCCTTCCCCACCTTGGATGGTGGCACAGCTCTCTTGCCACTCCCAACTGTAGTCCTGGGAGAGCCCTTGGTGGCAGGTGTCTTGCCTGTCTCCCTCTGGGCTGTGGCCAACTTCTTTTGTTTATGAGGTGGGGGGCTGTCTTTGGCCTGGCTCCTTGGCACACTGGTTGCCCTGCTACTTGGCGCACTCCAGAAGCCGGGGACTGCTGGCACCACTGTTCCCGGTGAGGTGGTGGCTGAGGTGCTGGGTTGGGACCTAGAAAGGCAGGCTCTAGGGGACGAAAGGGGTGGGGGAGGTGTGGGGAAGAGGTCAATATTAGCCAGGAAAAGCTTTTTAGACACACTGGGACGGGTAGATGGAGGGGGTTTTGGGAGTGGAGGAAGAGGTAGTGGTTGTAGGAGGTGTACGTTTGCTGACTCTGGGTGAAGGTGAATGGGCTGGAGGCTGTCATAAGGTGGATGGCTGTTGGGTGGGTGTGTGACTGCGTTTGTGTAATTTGGGAGGTGGGCTCACAGACACACTGGTAGAGGACATAGGGGATGTGTGAATGGTAGTGGGGGTGGTGAGTGCACGTGAGCGGTGTGTGGTGATGGGCGTGCTGGTGATGGATTTAGTGGCTGAGGATGTAGTGCATGCAGGTGTGAGTGGAGACGTGACAGGGTGGGAGGAGGGAGACGTGGAGGAGGGGACACAGTGGAGGCAGTGGCTGTTGGTGTGTCTGCATGGATATGATGCTTGTGTGAGTCCCTGTGGGATGTGTGGTGCTTATGTTTGCCAGAGCTACCCTTGTGTGTTGAGGTGTGTGCATGCTGGTCTGATGGGGTGCTTGGGATAGGCTGAGGTACTGGGGATTGCGTCTGGGTGGAGGAAGTTGGAGGGCGGAGGCTGGACACAGGAACAATGGCTGCCATCAGTGCTGAGGCCAGAGTCTGAAAAGCTCTCTGTTGGGCTGCCTGACCAGACTGAATGCCCTCCAGGTATGCATTGGTCTGTTGCAACTGCCTCTCTACACCCTAGATGGCAT
Organism: Pleurodeles waltl; assembly: GCF_031143425.1. NCBI lineage: Eukaryota > Metazoa > Chordata > Amphibia > Caudata > Salamandridae > Pleurodeles > Pleurodeles waltl. The sequence goes on from NC_090439.1 coordinate 961,776,352, forward strand.
TCAGAATGGTAGACTGCCCAACAGTGAGGGATCTGAGGAGGTCAATGGCCTCCTCACTGAGGGCAGCAGGGCTGACAGGGGCAGGGACTGAGGTGCCTGTGGCGAAGAGATGCCTACCCTCCTGGGTAAGCGGCCACGGGACACACGCTGAGGGGCTACTGGGAGGGCGGTGCTGGTAGGGGGGTGGCGGCTGTACCTGTAGATGCGGTGGGCACAAAGGGGCCCGCCACCGCAAGGGAGCTCCCATCAGAGGAGGAGACTGTGTCGCTGGTCTCAGCTCCTGTCCCGGCCGTGGAGCTACCCTCGCCCTCCGTCCCACTGGTGAATTCGGAGTCCCCAGACACTTGAGCCATTGTCGCTTCCAGACTGAGGTCATGGCAGCACTTGCAGTGTAGGTCCTCTCCTGTCGAAGATCAGGTATCAAGTGAGTGAACAGACAGAAAATGGCGGTCACGTCTGCGGCGGTGAGTACCGTCACCGCCGGCGTACATCGTCATTGGCTCCTGGGACCCATAGGGTCCAATGTTAACCAATGCAGGATTGCGCCGCGGTCTTCGACCGCCAACTGCGACAGTGTACAACGCCAGCGCAGTTACCTCATATCCCATCGTCCCACCTTACAGGTCAGGCAGCCGGCATTTCAGGGGGCCACATAGCATTATTTTTAAATGCGTCACACATATCTAGGCATTGCATACACACTAAGACAGGCACATAGCGGATCGACAAATGTGTGCAAAAAAGTCGTGTTTTCGTACCTCAGTGTTAGCTGACCCTCTGCTCGCTGTTCTTATCCATAGCGCACGTCCGCTGGGGCAGGTGAGGAGATGGCGGCATCCTCCGGTGTACAGACTGCTGGTGGACCTGTTGACAATAGAAGAGTGACATGTAATAATGACCTACCGACTTGATCGTGCCACACTCCAGGAACTGTGTGCCCAATTGGAGCCAGACCTGATGTCAGCTATCCGCCATCCCACAGGTATCCCCCCTCTAGTGCAGGTTCTGTCAGTACTCCATTTCCTGGCAAGTAGGTCTTTTCAAACTACAGTGGCCATAGCATCAGGGATGTCCCAGCCTATGTTTGCCAGAGTGTTGTCTGCCCTGCTGAAACACATGCGCAGCTACATCGTGTTCCCTCAGGTGGAGGATTTGCCTACAGTGAAAGGTGACCTCTATGCTCTAGGACATATCCCCAACATCATATGTGCAATTGATGGGACACATGTGGCCTTGGTCCCCCCTCTGGAGTGAACAGGTGTACAGAAACCGGAAGAGTTACCATTCAATGAATGTGCAGATGGTGTGTTTGGCCGACCAGTACATCTCCCATGTGAACACCAAGTTTCCTGGCTCAGTGCATGACGCTTACATTCTAAGGAATAGCAGCATCCCTTATTTGATGGGGCAACTCCAGAGGCACTGTGTGTGGCTATTAGGTGAGGACATGGACCCTATACAGTGTGAATAGTTGTCTGGGTCTGGGGTTGTCCCTAAGGGTTAGTGTGTGTCTAACAGTTGTCCCTTGACATTTTCAGGTGACTCTGGGTACCCCAACCTGTCACGGCTACTGACTCCAGTGAGGAATCCCAGGACAAGGGCAGAGGAAAGCTATAATGAGGCACATGGGCTAACTAGGAGGGTTATAGAAAGGACCTTCGGCCTCCTGAAGGCCAGGTTCCGGGTGCCTCCATATGACAGGTGGTTCCCTCTACTATTCACCGAAGAAGGTGTGCCAGATCATCGTGGCCTGCAGTATGCTGCACAACTTGGCTTTGCGACAACAGGTGCCTTTTCCTGCAGGAGGATGGTCCAGATGGAGATCTTGTGGCAGCCGTGGAGCCTGTGGACAATGAAGAAGAGGAGCCAGAAGAAGAGGAAATAGACAACAGAAACAACGTGATCCATCAATACTTCCAGTGAGACACAGGTAAGAAGACATCACTGCCTCCTACATCTGCTAAAATTGTTCTACCTCTCATCTGTCTGTCACGTTCACCCAATGTATTCACCCTGATTTGTCACTTTCCCTTTCGATTTCACAGATGTGGGTCCCACTGTGTGACCTCTGCTATGTAACCTCATGGACTATAGCTGTGTGACATAGATATGTTGACAATAGAATGGACATTGCTGTTTTCCTTAGTTATTACTAATACACTTTTGTGAAAGCACAGACTGACTCCAGCTTGTTTTATGATTCAAGGGTGTTTATTTAAGTGCAAAAAAGTGCAGGGGGTTGTAAAATGGTCCAGTCTATTTGTCTCACAGGTGCATTGTCCAAAGGGGCATAGGAAGTGGAGCTAGGGCAGTTTAAGGATGGACAGGGTGACAAAGTGGGACAGAAGGATGACAATCAGGATGGTCTCATTTCTTGGCAGGGGTCTTGGCATTGTTCTCTGTCTTTGTCCTGGATCTCAGGGACCATTTGCGGGGTGGTTCTCCATCTGCAGGGGGTGGGGTGCTGGTGTCGTGGTCCTGTGGCGGGACCTCCTGTCCACTAGCGCCGGCGGAGGTGGAGGGCTGTTCATCGTCCAGGCTAGTGTCAGGGGCCCCTTGTTGTGCCACAGTGTCCCTCCTGGTGTTGACGAGGTCCTTCAGCACCCTTACAATGGTGCCCAGGGTGGTATTGATGGATTTGAGTTCCTCCCTGAACCCCAAATACTGTTCCTCCTGCAGCCACTGGGTGTCCTGAAACTTGGCCAGTACCGTTGCCATTGTCTCCTGGGAATGATGGTACGCTCCCATGATGTTGGAGAGGGCCTTGTGGAGAGTGGGTTCCCTGGGCCTGTCCTCCCCCTTTCACACAACAACCCTCCCAGTTCCCCTGTGTTCCTGGGCCTCTGTCCCCTGAACCGTGTGCCCACTACCACTGCCCCCAGGTCCCTGCTGTTCTTGGGGTGGTGGGTTAGCCTGGGTTCCCTGTAGTGGTGGACACACTGCTGCTTGATGTGTCCTGGGGACAGAGGTATGGTCCCGCTGGGTGGGTGCTGTGCCAGTGTTTCCTGAGGGGGGAGGCTCTGTGGTGGCCTGTGCCAGTGTGAGGGGAACCGACTGTCCCGAGGTCCCAGATGGGCCGGGATGGTCATCTATATCCAGTTGGACAGAGCTGCTGTCATCATTGTGGGCCTCTTCTGTGGGGGGAGTGGACATGTATGAAACCTCCTGTCTGGTGACGTTGGGTAGGGGTCCTGCAGGGGTGTAAATGCATAGTTTTAGTATCTGTGTGCACCATGGTGTGCAATGGGTGGGTGACTCTGTACCCCAGTGATTCCATGCCTGTGTAGGAGCCTGTGTGATAATTGTTTAGGGGTCTGTGTGGGTATGTGTAGTGGACATGCATTGGTGATGGGTGTCCATGCTTTGTTGTTGCATGCAGGGCTTCGTGTTGGGATGTGTGGTTTGTGCTAGTGGGACATATGTGAGGAGTTGGAGTGATGGGGGTGAGGGCGAGGGTGGGGGTATGTGATAGCATGCAGGTAAGGTGGGGGATGAAGTAGATAAAGATTTGACTTACCGGAGTCCATTGCTCCAGCTACTCCTGCGAGGCTCTCAGGATGAAGTATAGCCAAGACCTGCTCCTCCCATGTTGTTACTTGTGGGGGAGGAGGTGGGGGTCCGCCGCCAGTCCTCTGAACCTCAATGTGGTATCTTGAGACCACAGAACGCACCTTCCCCCGTAGGTCATTCCACCTCTTCCTGATGTCATCCTGTGTTCTTGGGTGCTGTTGCACTGTGTTGACCCTGTCCACGATTCTGCGCCATAACTCCATCTTCCTAGCTATGGTGGTGTGCTGCACCCTGATCCGAATAGCTGTGGCTCTACCCGGATGATTTCCTCCACTTGACCCTGAGCTCCTCCTCAGAGAACCTGGGGTGTCTTTGCGGTGCCGTGGGGTGGTGTGGGTGATGTGTGAGTTGGTGTGTTCTTTGATGTGTGGGGTGAAGTTTAGGGGTGTGTAGTGTTTTGTGTGTGGATGTGTATGTGTGATGGTGTTGTGGGCCTCTGTATGCTGGTGTTGTCTTTGCTTTGCTGTTTCTCTGGCCTTCTTCTGATTTTTGGGTAGTAAGGGTTTATGGGTAATGTGGGTGGGTGTTTTATATTGTATTGGGTGTGTGGGAGTGGTATGTGTATCAGGTGTGTGTATTTCGATTTGTCCATTGTGGTAGTGTTTTGTAAAAGTGTGTGTATTTTGAGCGTGGTGGTGTGTACCGCCAATAGAATACCGTGGTTGAAAGACCGCCGCGTGGATTCGTGGGTCGTGATAGTGTGGGCATATTCCTGTTGGTGTGACGGTGGAGGTTTTGTTATCACCAGTTTATCACTGACCTTTGGTGTGGCGGACTTCTGTGGGTTTCTAGATTTTGGCAGTTTCTGAGCAGTGGGTCGTAATAGCTGTAGCGGAATTCCGCACAGCGGTAAGCCGTATTTACCACCGATGTTGTAATGAGGGCCATAGTTTTCTTTGATTTTTTTCTGTTCAGCCACAACAGTCATGAACAGGAAAATATTGTGTAAATAGGCTGGGCCTTCCAATGCTGTAAAGTTAGAGAACCTGTGGCAAATGGATCACCAGCAAAGTTTTACTGATGATGGTGTGACCAGACACTCTGCTATCAGAAACTCAGCGGTTTCCCCACAACTAAATGAGAAGGGGAAACAAAGAATGAAGTCTGACAACTTTTGGAGGATTTCACATAGCTGCAGAGTTCTGAATTATGACAGGGACAAGGGCAGGGACTCCTGCACCTAACTCTAAGAACCTTGGGAGTCTATTAGGGCTGTTGGAGAAGGAGCTCATTCATTAATAATTAAGGGCCATATGTACGAACACTTTTTCCTATACACACAGAATGGGTAAAAACCTTTGCTACATCTGGCCCTAAGCCTCTCATGCTCCTTGTCGGTCTCCTACCTCTTTTAGTGATAGTAGAAAGGCAAGGTTTCCTATTGTGGAGACTTTGCTGGCTCCGCTGTCAGAAACCTCTGACCTGATAAACCACCTACCACAAAGCCACCAGGTCTATGCATTAGAAGTCTCACCTCTATATACAGTGGGCCTTATAGTCACTTACTGCGCTGACCTTCACTAACCCTTCAATTCTGCAACTGAAGCAGTACACTGCTGTGACTTTTTTTGGGTTTCTCTAAACTTCAAGCAATAGCTTTTGTGAGTGAGACCAAACTTGCTAGTTAACTAGCTAATGAGAGTGGACTTTACAGGTGGGTTTTGAATGTGCTCTAGCTCATTCAGATTAAGCAGTGCCCCCACCCCACAGTCAGCATATGTCTATACAAACTAGCCCCCAAAGTTACTCTAGTACTATGCACATTCACGAGGTGCCTTCATAAACAGCAAACCATTTATCTAGGTAGTCCCAAACCACATAGATAGGCATAAGATCTTTAGGCATATTGACTTTGGAATGGCCGCTCTTAGGTACATCAGTGTCTTAGCACCATCATTAGTAGAGTCTAATGTCCTCCTGAACCTCAAGTCCCTCCTGCACTGGCTCCACTCATGGATTTAGTTGGACTTCCTCTCCTCCAAAGCCAAGGTTTTCTCCTCCAGTGCAAGGGCTGCTGCTGCCTGTTTTCCCTCAGACGTCAACACTGGAGCCACCTTTCTCTAGCTGTTAGCTTCATTTCTTTAGGAACAAGGGCTGCCATGTTGTCCTCAGCAGCCAGGGAAGCCTTTTTCTCCTTAGCAGACAGGACAGCCTTTCTCTCCTCCAGGGCATTGATGGCCAATCTCGATTTCAAACCCCTTCTCCCATTTCTGTTGACCAGGTCCAGCTTGGAAGCCTCCAGCTCTAATGGGGACAAACTGCAAAAGGACATTCTGCTCCAAGTCTTCAATGTACGTAAAACTGCCCCCAGGAAAAAGCCTTCTCATGCACTGGTGCCTGCTCAACTTCTCTCTCATTCTTCTCTGAAGGGATTTGTTCTTGGAGGGCCTCTTGCCAGGTCCAGAGTACTTTCGCATATTCCTCTTTCATTGTTCTCTGTCCCATCTTCATCTACATTGCTTTGACCATGGCCTTAATTGTTGCCACAGTAAGGAGAGCCAGTGCCGATAGATATACTTCCTTTTTGATAAGGAAAGAAAACATAGTACAAAAATGGGACCAAAAGTGAGAAAATCAAAAATATGACAATCAAAATTGAATTAAAACCATTTCCTGCCAGAGTTTGACCCAACTACTGGCCAACATGTCAGATATTGGATTAATAATGTGGGAGCGAGTGCTGCCTACCAACTTAATAAACACGATATAGGTAGGTCAAAATGCAGCTCTTAAAGAATAGCTGTTCAAACTCTGGTAGCTACAGCACAAGTGACAAACAGTTCCCAGACAAGCATGGGGTATGTTCAAGCAGTATCAACAATTTTAAAGAAAAGAACACAACTAAATAAAACTTGCATACCATTTTGGCTAAATAGAGAAACATGTAATGAGTAATAAGACACCAAGATAATTAATATTGGGTAACATTAACTGGGTACATGTATTCTTACAATTTAAAGGAAAAGTAATGCACCATTAAAAAGCAACAGTTCCCTTTCGACCGGCACCAAGATGTGATTTCAGGTATGGCATGATGCAGGTGAGTTCAAATTCACCAACTGGGCCTTCACAGCCAAAAATTTAATCTTCAGACTTATTCTCTGAAATGAAAGTTAGAACCCTTCAGTAGGGCAAGTCCAAGGATGATGCGTCGCAGTGAAGCGGCCAACAGTTAAGGTTGCTTTGCAAGTTGGATGAGTTTGCCCCTTGCCCCAGTTTAAGGATTTACTTTCAGACCTAATCACATTTTTGGTTCTCAAAATCCTTCAGCGGTGAAAGGCTGGAAGCTGTAGCCTCACAGGGCTCCACATTCTGAATACCTTTAGCATGAAGTCCTGACAAAGTTCTGAGCAGGACAAATCTAGTTTTCTTGCACACCTTAGATGTGACCTCCTTGGGCAACCCTCTGTTTCGGTTTTTAAGAGATGGAAAAATGACTAAGTGCCACTTTTACCTAGTTCTTTCTGGTTAGACCTTCAGCCCCTAACTCCTCAAGGCAGACTTTAAGGTAGCAGGCATCTTTCCAGCTAGGTCTGTAGCAGGGTCCAGTCTTCTGTGGTCAACTGGAGTAAGGAGTCAGTAGTCATCTTTCTCGATAGAGGTAGTTTTCGCAGGTCCAGGAATGTTCTGAGATGGTGGTAAAATTGCAGTCTGATCATGTGCACTAGCCAGTTATTGGAGAAGTTTCTCTGCTCAATTATGACTTCTTTCTCACCACACGCTCACCTCATTTTGTAATATGTTTCTACAGCAACCAGCCCCCAAATTCTGTTTTCACTGTGCTGGAGCTGACTTTATGAGGAAAACTAAAGTGCAAATAAAGTATTACTTTTACACCAACACAAAATTATTCAAATGCTGTTTTTAATATTTATTAAAAATCCAATTCAATGGTGAACTTGGGTATTTGATAAATATTTAGGAACACTTACTTTTAAAATTTAGACATTGTTTGCCTGAAACTCCAGTAGGCTAATTGAGACTGAGGACCTGATTTAGAGTTTTGCCTACGAGTTACTCCATCACAAATGTGACGGATATCCTGTCTGCATAATTACAAGTGCCATAGGATATAAAGCAGTTGTAATTAAGCGTACATGATGGAGTACCTCGTCCACCAAAGTCTAAATCAGGCCCTATGCCCAAATGCAGATCTCCTTACGGGGTGAACGGACAAAAAGTATAGGACTGATGAGCAGACTTCAGAAGGCTCAAAATTAGAATTTTCCCTATCACAACTTTTCCTGCCAAAAACAACTACTTCAGCGGGCTCTCATCAAATGGCTATCTGCCTACAAGAAGACTTCACCAGATACAGACTTCAAGCTTACTCCACTGAAAGATTTTGATTACCACAACTGTGCCAGATGACCCATTCACCTTATAACAACTACTTTATATATCTAGGACTCCCAGATTCATAGTATTTATGTTTTTTTTTTTTTTTTACATTTCCATCTTTATTACTCTATATTTTCTTTTTGGCCATCTTATTGTTATTTACCTACATTCATTTTGTGAATAAATAAAGTGGTAAAATCATATATTCTCACATTCATTTAATTGATAAACACACACTCATTCTTTGATGCCTATTGTGTCTTAGCAAATTAAGCAGCCATTTATAATAAAACAATACATCCACAGGTAAATATAACACAGTAGGCAACACAAATTTGTTGACATATGCCTGTAATTAAGAAAATCTCATCCTATTTTGTAACTGCTCATGCTGGCTGCTCAGCTTTTGGCCTAGGATTCATGAAAGACAACACAGAGAGTCACTCTTATAATAAGACAGTTGGGATACCTGTCACATTTGTGACTTAGAAAACTTCTGCCAATCTCTACACCAGGCCCTAAGTCAGAAGGTATAAACTTTGACCAGAAAGAGTTGCTTGGGGTATCCGACCTCAGCTCCATTGTGATCAGTCTGAAATGAAGCCTAAGTCCCAGTCAATCAGGATCAGTGACTTCTGATTGATGCTCTATTTTCTCTTGGTGTTTTTTGCTCTAAATCTTTAAAAAGTAATTTCTCCAGTCCCCCTTAATGGCCTTTACTCATGGTGTTGTGATATTTCGAATTGAATGGTTCTCTATTTTTAGAAATTAGTTTTGAGTTTTTTATTGTGATGTATTTTGACTATTTAATTGTTTTGGTACTACTAAATACATTGCACACTTCTCCTTAAAGCTGTCTGCCTGTGTGCTCTATGCCATAACCACCAGGGTTGAGACAAGGTTTTTTATTTAAAGTGTGGGTTGAACCTGACAAGATTTTGGACTTATTAATTGGGAAGCACGTCCTAATAATCCATTTTGTTTACAACTCAATAATAAAGTTTGCAATCTCATGTTTGCACCAAGGTTCAGAAATCTCAAACTTGTGCCCAAACATGGACCATCATTCAGAAGTCAGTCACTCAGTAATCTGTAGTACATGTTCAGACGTGTCTATCACTCAGTAATTCTTACTGCATAATCATATCTCCACCATCACACAGTAATCCTTATTTTTTGGGAGAGCACCTAGAACAGTACAAGCAAATCTGCAGTGATGAGAAAGTAACTCCGCTCTTGAAATGGAGCTATAAGCCATCCATCCACAATTCTGTGCCCTTGCTTGTTATTTCCTTTCTCTTCGGAATTGGTGTTTCGTTGCTTATAATGCTGCACTGCTGAGGCACAAGATTTCCACAGACCTGTGAAGTAAATAAATCTATTTGATTGCACTTGTGATGAAGACAGTAGGATTAACTCCTCTGTGATGTTCCCCAATTTTATGTGATATATTTCTTGATAAAGTTATAGTCAGCCATGTGCCCATAAAAGAGATAGTGATGTTTTGTAGCAACCTGGTCAGTGCATTGCTCTGCCTCCCCTGGCTCCTCTGAACTCCTGAACCCTGTCAGGAGTTCGAGGCCATCCTCCATCTGCAGGCTTCTGCCTGTGCCTCATCCCTGGTGTCTAGTGGGAGAGCTCTGCTTTCCTACTAGGCTACCTTCTGTCTCTCTCCTCCTTTTGCGTTGCTTTGCTCTTTGCTCTGCTTCACTACTGTCCCTTAGTACTCCTTTTCCTCGTTTCTCTCTCACTCCGCTCTCTCACTCCCCCTCGCTCTCTCCCTCTCTCTCTCCCCCACCACTACTGCTGTCACGGCCCCACCCCCTTTATTCTAATTATTTATAATCGCCTACCACATCTGAGGGTAGGCCCTTATAAATTCAATATAAACCTTAAAAAGTACTTTAGGTCCCTATGTTATGACCCGGACATCCTCAAAAACTTTAGTGATGTCATCAAGAGACTGGAAGGGTTTTAAGTTAAGATAGATTGTTTTTTAGCACCAGTTGACCTCTGTGCTTGAAATATACATACATAAAATGTGGGGATGGATTAGAGATTATGAAATATTTCTTAAGAGATAGATATGCCTCCAATTTGGAACATATCACATTGTGAATTGAAGTGACAATGTTCATTCTGAATTATAACTACATTTATGTAATGAAGAATACATCATACAGTATTGTGACACACTAGTGAGTTCTCTATATTTGTCACATCATACGAACATTTAGTGAGGGTAAATTTGAAAAATAATTTACATGAGAACCACATTTGGAATTATATATGATTGAAGTAAAGATCTTGGTGGGTTATATCAATGACCTATTTACTTCATGGAAAGCGATCGAAAGGAAACCTGCCAGTATACTGGGCTACTAAATATTCATAGAGGGATCTTACATTTCCACATGATGCATGTCCCATTATTTTTGGATTCAGGTATCTGTGCAATGCCTGAAAGGATTATCATATCTATCTTTAGAAAGAAAACCTCATCTTATTCCTTCTTCCGTGCTGCAAAGTCCCACCCTAAGCATGCTACTGAAAGTGTTACATGTTCAAAATGTAATCTCAATAATGTGGAGAAATACAACTAGGTGGCAGATGATACTGTAGTATGATTTAAATTCTGAGGCTGTAACACAGAATAGAATGGTTGTTAGTAAACGGAGAATGATGGCAATATGAAACTTATCTGATGTTTCAGGTAATAGATTAATTTAATGAAGACTGTACAGGGGTTTTTGTAGGTATTCAGGAGTGATCCATTATTACAGAATAGTCTTTCCACTAAAGCAACTCTGATTTTCTATCACTGAGAAAGTTTGAGAGACACATCAACCTGAAGCCTCATTTACCACACACAATAAACTAAATCATTGTTTGACTATACTGGTTTCCGTAAATGTGAATGTTAAACTCTTTGATACTAAGTCATTCACAAATGTATAAAAGTAAAAAGTTTGAATGGGCAAGTGTTTCATACAATCTGAACAACTAAAGAACCATTTATGTGGAAGTATATATTACAATGGCCACAACCTATGGCTAGTTCCAGTCAGCATTTATGTTTATGAGTTACATAACTCTTGTGACTATCAGGAGAGGTAATGAAAGATACTATGTAGCTGCATATTTTAAGGGGGGGTAATAACAGGAATAGCAAATTAATGAGATTTGTTGGTATTTGCAAGATCAAAGAGCATCTGTATGAGAGCAACCATAGCTAAAATTACGTCAGAAACTAAAATTATTATAATGTTATCAACGTAAGTCCCACCGTTTAAATGCTGATGAAGGCTATGTTTTTGGAAGTCCTCTTTCTCCCAAGCTGAATGATCAAAACCTGTGTATTATTAACTTTATGCAGTATGCTAACTCTTTCTCGCCACTGCCACATTGGACCCTCTCTTTAAAATGTGGGAGGCTATGTATTTGTCATATTGTAACAGGCAGTATATATTGTCATTTTATTCTCCAAATGTACAATGACTTAATCATGGAAATATGGACATTTGTGTCCAGGATATGTAAAACGAATGATGCATATTAATAACTATATGAGGTTGGAACCTGCCATAAATGTTTATACTTTTATATCAATGCTGGTGAAGTCCATACTTAGGATCCTATTATACATATGGAATTTGGGTCATTTATGCTCACATTTACAACAGTGATTAGGCACTTGATCAATGTATGTAGGATTAATTGATCTATAATATTTAGCTCTTGGTTATGATATCTAGCTATGTATAATTATAATTCATACTGTGACACAGAATTGTGTCATATAATCTGACCTGCCAATCAATATATATAAACTGCAAGCAATGATTTGAACATAGACATGAATTTGTATTTATTTCATGTTAAGATTAGTAAGGCATGGCAGCTTTAGGTTTATTAATGCCCCTACTGTATATAATTAATTTTGTTGCCAAAAAACAAATTATAGTGTGTGCTGACATCCAAGTAGGTGGGAGAAATATTAGTCAATAATCTGCTTCCTGCCATGATGGTTTTACATTTATTTACTTATTAGATGAAAAAAATTGTATGAATTTTATAATGAGTCCCTGACTGCCGTGAACACAATAGATGGACATGTACAAGAAGGCATATGAAGTTTTTCAGAGAAAACTGAGACATGAATGACATTGTAAATGTTTCTGCTATTTGATGAATGTCTGCAAGAGTCCAAAGACGCAGCGGTGTAGGGTTTCTAAAAATGTTGTCAATTGCAAGGCAGCCTAAGTGTGAAGATATTTTTCTATGTCGAAGTATTTGTAAAACTCGGACACAGCTTGGAAGCAACAGGGCTCTGGGCAGCTCATTCAGAGGCTAGTTTGTTGATATCCTGGTGTGTAAGAAGAACCCTGATGCGCACACACAATTATATACAATCAAATACATACTTACATTTTATGTAGACCATTTAACAGCTGTCACCAAGGCAAGGTAACAGACACAAAAAGGATGGTGCTGAAGAATGTGAACCAGATCATTTTGAATAATGTTATGAACAAAAGGATTAGAAACATCTGTCGAGGAAAGTAAAAGTATTGGCAAAGAAGACTACCCCAACACTAATACAAACCTTAAAAGCCTCATAAATGAGAGTATTAAATACATTGGTGAAATGCTGGACACAGAAACACCACAATGGGAAAGGAAGCAATTCTTTGAGGGAGTGCCTAAAAGCCTAAAAATATTCTTCTCCATTCTGGAGGTATTAACAATAAAGGAGATGGATTGGACCCCATCCCAAATATATTTAAACAGGGGTGGGGAACTCAGCCCCGCTTGATGGCTCACCTTGAAACTTTCCATGTGCAAACTGTCAGAAAGTAGTACTTTTATGGAATGTTTTGTGGAGAATCGTCAAACAGCGGCAAAGTTGTTAGCAACACAAAAAGGCATTTTGTATGGAAACATGATCACCGGTTGTCAGTAGGAAGTTACCGTTAGGACCTAGTTTCCATAGGAAAAGCATTTTTCGTTTTGCCGATAACTTTGACGACATTTGAGAATCTACATGAAACTTTCAAAATTAGTTTGCACACAAGTTCAGCTGCAGTGTTGAAAGTTTTGGGGTGATTAGTCAAGTGGGAACAAAGAAAAAAGGCGGTCCCTAAATGTATTTTACCCATGCAATTTCCCACAGGGATTTTAGAAATGACTACAGTTGGAACTGCTTGATGGAATTAGACCCAATGTGTCAGAAATCTCCCTTTTGGTCTAGAAAGAGCCCTTTTTATGATTTTGTGTAAATCCTTTCAGTAGTTTTTTAAGTTATTCAAGAAAAAACACATTTTTATATCCAGGGATGTGGATCAACCGTGGACCCACCAGATCTGATGCTGAAATGCTTGGTGTGAAAATCGTGGCGGGTCTGCGGATCCTGGCAAAAATGTGGTGCTCCATGCTTGTTTAAACCTTGGACCCCAGGTAGGCAAAGTCTCAGGGGCAATTTGTAATGATTATGTTCAGGGGCAGTTGGCCTCCCTCTCCATATCCAGTTTTGGCTCCATGGACTGCCACCTCCCTGGGGAAGCCCACAGTTTATTGAGGCAGAGGGGGCTGTGCGGTCCTCCTTCTAAGGCTATTTATGGCCCTGGGGACTGACACCTCCTTGGGGCAAGGCCAATCTGTATGATGGGAGAGGGCCACACAGAACCCCCTTCTCCGCCCAATACGGCCCCAGGGACTACCACTTCCCCAGGGTCAGGGCGATTTAGCAAAAGGGGTAGAGGGACCACACAGCTGCCCCTCCCAGACCATTTTTGGTCCCGGCCAACAACTCCGCTGTGCTAAGCTGATATTCACAATGGGGAGGGGGGCCATGTGACATCCCTCTAAGGCAATTTTGGCCCCAGGGACCACCACCATCCCAGGGTAGACCCTGCAAAACAAAGGAGGGGGAGCATGGCTCCCCTCATGGAGCCATTAACGGCCCTGATGAACGGCTCCTCCAAGGGCTGACTCCCTATGATCCGAGGTGCCCAACTGTGGGACATAGATATTTGCGTTCACTCTTTGGGAGGTTTATCAGCTCCCACCAAGCAAGAGCAAACAGTAAATCTGCTCCCAGAGGTCAGGAGCACTGAAACTACTCCCATCCATGTGGAGCGGACTTTTTATCTGTTTTCTTGCCTGCTGTTTTTCTGCCTACTGTAAAAAAAAAAAAAATGGTGCCAAGCCCTGGGGACCCTAGGGCCGAGATCAGCCTGCCGGAGTGGGACTTGCAACACCACCCCACCCCCAAAAATAAAATAATTAGGCCACACCCTGGGGGATGGGGTCCATGGGATGAAAATTGGCTTGCAGAGGGAGACCACGCAGCCCCTCCCCCAAAAAATCAATAAATAATTAGGCCGCACCCCAAAAGATGGGGTCCCTATGGGCTAATCTCTGCCTAAGGAGGGGTGCTGCAGGGGTCCCCTCCACCCCATCCAAAACAAATTAGGCCAGGCCTCGGCAGAAGGGCCTCCCGGGCCTAGATTGGCCTGGGAAGGGTGGTCGCGCAGCCCCCCTCCACCCAAAAAAATGAAATGTTTTTGCCCGGCTCAGGGGTATGGGGTCCCTAAAATGAGATTGGCCTGTGGGCCCTCCCCTCAAAAAGAAATTGAACTGTTTACACCAGGCCCCGGGGATGGGATCCCTGGGGCTGAGATCAGCCACGGGTGGCAGGCAGCACCCCTTCCTAAAAAATTCTAGATTTATGCTGAGCCCCAGGGGATAGGGTCCCCAGGCCGATTTTTGCCTGAGGAGGGGTGGCCATGCAGGGTTGGATGGTTATACTGGTTGGCCACAGAGACTGGCAACAGTTCAGGTCCTCCAGCCAAACCCAACTTTTACTATACGTTAAAAAAACTATAGAAATTTGCTGAAAAAAACAAAGGTTACTGGAATATTATAGTTAGGAAACAGAATTTGAAAACCATAGAAATTCACTTAAAAAACAAAGGTTACAGGGACTGTAGCCGGATAGCTGGCTACGCGGCCCCCATGTCGGAAAGGCACTGTCGAGAAATCCTAACGGTCCAGGGAACTCCTTTTATGTCAGCATTAATGAAGCACATCTGTAAAATGCTCGGGATAAAACAGTTAAAAACTTCAGTTTATCACCCCCAAACGGACGGCCTAGTTGAACGGTACAACCGTACCATCAAAACTCTACTTCGAAAAACGGTATCAGAGACAGGGAGAGATTGGGACCTAAAACTTCCTCTTGTCCTCTAGGCAATAAGAACCCACGAACAAGCTTCAACCGGACATAGCCCATTTGAACTGGTCTTTGGGCGCCAACCCCGCAATCTCGTAGATATGGCAGCAGAACATTGGGAGGAAGAGGGCAAAGAGGAGAGAC
The DNA here is from genome assembly GCF_031143425.1 of Pleurodeles waltl. NCBI lineage: Eukaryota > Metazoa > Chordata > Amphibia > Caudata > Salamandridae > Pleurodeles > Pleurodeles waltl. Next base: position 961,791,641 of record NC_090439.1, read on the forward strand.
CTCTTCTTGAATATGTTTACAAATTAAAAACCCAGCTTCAGTCGGTGTGGGAGGATGTCCTCAAACATTTAGAAAAAGCCCAAGTCAATCAAAAGGAGTACTACGATCAAGGAACAAAACCCCGCTCTTTTCAAGCACATGACAGGGTCCTAATATTAAGACCCTGTTCTGAGAATAAGTTGCTAGTTCGATGGCAGGGTCCATATACCATCATCAGACCCATCTCCCCAGTCACTTACTTAATTGAGATCTCTAGACATCCCAAAAGAACCCAAATATATCATGTTAATCTACTAAAAAAATGGGAAGAACCCCATGAAAACACCCATATGGAAGCCTCAGGATTTTTGGTAACCCCGGGAGCCTCCTTAGGAATTGAATTTCCTCCTCCTAATATGGAGGAAACAGAAGAGAACCCACCATTTAATCCGAACCTTACAGAAAGTCAAAAATCTCAACTCCTTAGATTAGTAAATTCATTTCGGGATTTTTTTTCCAAAAATCCCGGGAGAACCAATATAGTACAACACCACATTAGGACCCCGGAGGGACAAACAGTAAGATTAAGACCATACTGTATACCAGAGTCCCGCAGTCATCTCATTGAAGAAGAAGTACAAAAGATGCTTACCTTACATGTTATCCAGTTATCCATGCTTCCTCCAGCCCGTGGTGTTCCCCTGTCGTTATAGTGCCTAAGCCTGACAGATCTATCCGTTTTTGTATTGATTTCCACAAACTGAACGAAATATCGGTATTCGATACCTATCCGATACCCCGAGTTGATGATTTGTTAGAAAAACTAGGAAAAGCCAGATACATGTCAACCTTGGACCTCACTAAGGGATATTGGCAGATTCCACTAGCACCCGAAGACAGGGAGAAAACGGCCTTTGCCACTCAGTCACGCCTATATCACTTTACAGTCCTTCCCTTCGGCCTCCACGGGGCCCCTGCAACCTTCCAGCGATTAATGGATTACTTATTAAAACCCTACCGTTCGTTTTCTGCAGCCTACCTAGATGATATTGTTATATTCAGTAATACCTGGGAGGAACATTTAGATCACCTACACACCATCTTCCAGGCCCTATGTCAGGCGGGGCTCACTGCCAATCCTAAGAAATGCAGTCTTGGTAACAATAAAATTTCATACCTGGTGTATTTTATTGGAGAGGGTTAACTACGTCCCCAAAAGAATAAGGTGGGGGCCATACTACAGGTTCCTACTCCCACTACAAAGAAAAGTTTACGTTCCTTTTTGGGTCTCGTGGGGTATTATCGCCGCTTCATTCCCCAATATTCTACCTTGGCCACCCCCCTCACTGATCTTCTAAAAAAACAAAATCCAACAAAATTGCCTCCCTTCTCCTCGGTCCAATCGCGTAGTTTTCACCTTCTAAAAACTGCCCTCACCTCGGAACCTGTATTGAGATGTCCTGATTTTTCACAGCCCTTCCATCTTTATACTGACGCGTCCAATGTGGGACTTGGGGCGGTTCTTTCCCAACCCAGAGACACGGGCCTTGGCCTCCCTGTTGCTTTTATCAGCCGGAAGTTGCTTCCGCGCGAGTGTCATTACCCCATTATCGAGAGGGAATGTTTGGCCATTAAGTGGGCTATTGATAGTCTAAAATATTACCTTTTGGGTCGCCCTTTTGTACTATTCACCGATCATGCCCCTTTGACCTGGTTGGCCTCCCATAAGGACTCGAACTCCAGGGTGCTACGTTGGTTTATGGAACTCCAACCTTTTTCCTTCCAGGTCCGGCACATTCCTGGCTCTCGTCAATGTCCAGCTCACTTTCTGTCAAGATTTCCTGATTCTACAGGACTATATCAGTCCCGATCTTGGGATGGGGTGTGTAGCCGGATAGCTGGCTACGCGGCCCCCATGTCGGAAAGGCGCTGTTCGCATGGTCGCGCGAACAGCGTCTCTGGTTGCCTCGACGACCGGGGGGCCGGCATCAGCAACGCAAACCCGGATTTCTGGGTTCTGGATCGAAGGAATAAAGACGACGGACCAAACGAGGAGAAGGACGGTGGTGAGCGAGGAGATTGTCTTCCGGAGCGAGACCCAGAAGAGAACATACCGGAGCTGCCCAAGACGGCGCCAGAGGATCCTGACCGCGTCAGGGACACGGGAGACCGGAGAAGCCAGGAAGCGAGTGAAGAAACGCCAAAGCGCCGACACGTCTCAGGAGGGGCGTGGCTCTCCAAGGTACGGTCCCTTCTGAGGGACAAACAATTTTTCACCTAAGCTGGGATGAAAGAAGGGAGGAGGGCAGAAGAAAGGGAAAGGGAATTGAGGGGGAGGGGAAAAAGGGGAACGGGCGGAAAGGCAAGGCACCAGAGAACAGTTAAAAATAAAAGATCAGCACTTATGGCGAGCAAAATAACACCAGAGCTGGCGCCATAATAAAACCCGATTCTTCACTGAGGGTGACCATCTCACATTCTACCGCTCTTTATTTTCCACATATGCACCCAGGACCTCTCTCTCTCTTTCTCTCTCTTTCTCTCTCTTTCTCTCTCTCTCTCTCTTTTTGTCCCCTATCATTCTAAAACGAGTCCTGTAAAGTATAACCACCCCGACTTACCTTCCATTTCCTTCTTTTTCGGTACGCTGGGAGACACAGACAAGGATCTTCGCCAGTCAAGCAGGAAGCTGAAAAAAAAAGGACAAAGGGAGAAACTGGCCTGAGATAACACCAAGATACTGTCACCATAATAATAATAATAATAACTTGTAAATAAACACCCTACCACTTACCTGAGTCTCTGAGTCCTTCTGTCACCGACCCACGTAACAGGGACGTTATAGTTAGGCTTACATTTTAAATGCACCAAACCATAGAAATTCACCAGTTATAGTTAGAGTTATCTCAAGTAACTAGAACTTGCACCCTAAGGTAACTATAACTCGCACCCTCGCCCTTTAACTGCTAATTACTCCAAACATTACGACACTCATGACATCATTGATAATATTTGCAGCAAAATGCTTGACAAAAAAACTGTGCATGGCGGGACGTCAGTGTCAATGTTACATTTTGATACCAACTGGCCCTCGAATTACAGTAATACCACACATGGGAGTCTTCAGCCACACATTTGGTTGTCCTAATGTTTTACACAGACATTATGCTCAATCATAAACCACACTAATTTTCCACAGATAGATTGCAGATGACAACAGCAAATCAGAGTGATACACAAGCACACAGTACTTGTGTCAGGCAACTTTAACCAAACACACATACATTGGCATTTCTCATGAGTGAGAAGAAGTGCACTGGTATTTGTTTGATAACCATTCTCCAAAGGACAACTTGCCCTCCAGTTCTCTGTAACCAGAATCTGTGCAACACTTCAAAGCATCCACCAATGACTTGTTAGTGCCTCAGTAAGTGACAGGGCCTGCGAAGGATTAAGCAGAAATATAAATAGGTTTGTGACTAGACATTCTATTGTCAACTATTGTTTAAAAATATTCAATAAGCAAACCTCAACAGCTGTAAAACATAAGTTATCATATAGATTGTCATCATTATTAGTAAAATAATGAAAATGAAATAGTATACATACAAAGCAAATACAAAACGCAAGAATTATTTGAATATAATGAACTAATCACATTTTGAAATGACAATTGATGATTAGCATTTAAAATCCTAATAGAGCATATGTTCATAGGGAATACAAACAAATTACATTTTCTTTACAGTCACCATCAGGCAAATATGTTTTAAATGAGTTCAGCCTGAAGTCTACTGTCAACTTTCTGAAACATGTCACCAATATCACTCTTGGGTTACTATTGGCATCACCCTGAGGTTCCCACTGGTAATCATCATCATAGATGAATGGAATGTTTCTATGAAGGGCAAATGAGTGAAATATTGTGTGGAGGGACACAACTTTCCTACAGAAAATTGCACCAACATAATGATAGAAACTTACCAATAAGCCACCCTCTCCTAGCTGCAAGGTTTGCCATCTGTTGGGTTATGGAGATCCTACATAGTACCAGAGAGCCATAGGTAGAACCTGAAAATCTTGCACACACATTGGAGATGTAGAGGTCTCTTGTGTAAGCTACCTGCATATTGATGGATTGCAGATGCTTTCTATTGTGCTATGCTTCCATCGGGTCATGAGGTGGCACCAATGCAATGTGAGTTCCATCTATGGCACTAACCACATGTGATATGCCTCCCAATACACTGAATTTGGCTTTGGTATTGTTCAGTGCAGCATTTTCCATTGGATAATATGTCTGAGCATAACATTCACAACCTGGTGAAAATAGCTGAAAGAATTGTGTGAGACCTCTCACAATAAACACTTAGGCCCTCATTACAACCCTGGCGGTCGGTGTTAAAGCGGCGGTAAAAAAAAATGGGATCACGACCACGGCGGGAACCGCCAACATAGACACACTGACCGCCACGGCGGTAGAAACAAACACTGCGGCGGTCACCGCCAACAGACAGGCAGAAGACACTGTACCGCTCACCCTATCACAACCCGCCAATCCGCCAGCTTTTCCGGGGTGGTACCAACGCCATCAAAAGCACAGCGGAAACAGTCTTTGGAAGGGAAACCCTCACCTTTCGACAAGCAACGAAGAACCAGGAAGCGCTGGAGCCCGAGCTGCAGCAACAACCACGGTGAGTACTGCACCTAGCACACAAGGGAGGGAGGGAGGAAAAAGAGAGTGACACACACACGCAACACGCAACACCCCCACCCTCACCCATAACATCATACACACAAACACATGTCAACATTACATTTACACCCCGTTACCCCCTGGAAGGAATTGAGTTCAATCAGTGATATTTTGGAACATGCAGATATAGTGAATGAATATAGAAAAATAGTATATACAAATATTTACAATATGTACAGAAGGCCGCACACTGTCCTTTGCAAATGTCCATGGCTCACTGGGCCAAAAATCATGGGCGAAGCCCACACTTGTCTCCTGCCTCAAAACGGAGAGAACACTGCAGGGCATCAGATCGTAAACACACAGGGAAGGGGAAGGGGAGGCACCTCAGCCGGAAGATGGTACTACGCCACTGCTCCTGGAAGGGGGATTCATGCCCACTGCTCGGTCCTGGGGAGTGCAAAGCCACAGTCTCTCAAGTGGGTGGGTTGCCCACTGCTTGGTCCTGAGGAATGCAAAGCCACGGTCTCTCAAGTGGATGGCTTCTCTACAGGTTCTGGAGGGGGCTTTGTGCCCAGTGTGTTTCAGCCTGGCAAGGATAGGGTGAGGGGATGCATTTCTCCACTGGTTCTGGAGGGAGCTTTGTGCCCAGTGTGCTTCATCCTGCCAAGGATAGGGTGAGTGGATGCATTTCTCCACTGGTTCTGGATTGGGCTTTGTGCCCAGTGTGCTTCATTCTTCCAAGGATAGGTTGAGTGGATGCATTTCTCCACTGGTTCTGGAGGGGGCATGGTGCCTAGTGATGCTGCACTTGGGTTGTGGCAGTTCACATTCCCACACCTGAGTGACAGAGTCACGAGATTTGCAGGGAACATGATACTCTGTGGAGGCAGGGCCAAATTCCATCCTGCGGCGACTAACGCTGCAAACTGGTGGTAGTGCCGGTGCTGGTGGGGGTGCTTCAAGCGGTGGTGGGAGGCTCCTGGCCATCTCCTGCAGCCTTTGACAGCTGCCCACTGGGGTTGCTGCTGCTGACAGTTGTTGTGGCAGCGGCTGGCCATGTGGCGGTGCAGCTGGCGGTGCAGGTGGCGGTGCTTGCGGTGGTGCTGTGGCAGGGATGCTGCAGGTGCTGGCCATGGTGCAGGGGCTGGTAGTGGTGGAGGGAGACATCAGGCCGTCTCCTGCAGCCTCTGACGGCTGCCCACTGGGGATGCTGCTGCTGACAGTTTGCAGCGGCAGTGCAGGTGGAGGTGCAGGTGGCGGTGCAGATAGCGGTGCAGGTGGCGTTGCCTGCAGTGGTGCTTGCCGCGGTACAAGTTGCGGGGCTGTCAGTACTTATGAAGGGCACCAGTCCCTCACCTGGAGCCTCCAAGGCCTGAAGTGCCTTGCCTTGGGTTTTCTTCCCCTTCCCCACCTTGGCAGATGCTCCTTGGAAATTGGCACTGTCCTCTTGAGTTTTGGATGAGGCCATGCTGGGTGGGTCATGCTCCTTGCCCGTGCTGCATGCTGGCCCCTTTTTCACCTTGGCAGGTGGCGGAATGGGTTGGTCCTTTGCAGGTGTCGGTGGCATACTGTCTGCCCTGACGGTTGCCCCATTTGATCCTCTGGGACTTGCAGGTACCACAGCGTCTGACGACTTGGTGGCTGAGGTGCTGGCCTGGGCTCTGGTCACCCTGGCCCAAGGGGAAGGACAGGGGGATGGAGGAGTAGGGAATAGGTCAATGATTGCCAGGAAAAGCTTTTTAGACACACTGGGACTGGAAGATGAGAGGGTTTAGGAGTGGAGGAAGAGGGAGTGGTTGTAGGAGGTGTACGTCTGCTGAGTTTGGGTGAAGGTGCATGGGCTGGATGCTGTTGTGAGGTGGATGGCTATTGGGTGGGTGGGTGCTTGCATTTGTGTACTTTAGGAGGAGGGCTCACAGACACACTGAGAGAAGACACAGGGGACGTGTGCATGGTTGTGTGGGTGGTGACTGCTCGTGAGGGCTGTGTTGTGATGGGTGTGCTGGTGATGGAGGTAGTAGATGAGGCTGTAGTGTATGCAGGTGAGTAGAGATGCTACTTGGAGGGAGGTGGATGAAGAAGAGGAGGGGGACACAGTGGAGGCAGTGGATATTGGTGTGTCTGAATGGGGATGGTGCTTGTGTGAGTGCCTGTGAGATGAATGGTGGTGCTTGTGTTTGCCTGAGCCACTTTTGTGTGTTGATTTGGGTGAATGCTGGTCTGAAGGTGTGCTTGGGATAGGCTAAGGTTGAGGGGCTTGGGTCTGGGTAGTGGAAGTTGGAGGGGGGAGGGTGGACATAGGGACATTGGCTGTCATCATTGCTGAGGCCAGAGCCTGAAATGCTCTCTGTTGGGCCGCCATGCCAGAGTGAATGCCCTCCAGATATGCATTTGTTTGTTGCAAATGCCTCTTGACACCCTGGATGGCATTCTGAATGGTTGAACGCCCAGTGAGGGATCTCGGGAGGTCAATAGCCTCCTCACAGAGGGCAGCAGGGCTGACTGGGGCAGGGCCTGAGGTGCCTGGGGCAAAGGAAATGCCCACCCTCCTGTGTGAGCGGGCACAGGAAACATGCTGAGGGGCTGCTGGGAGGGCAGTGCTGGTGGGGGGGTGGCGGCTGTACCTCTTGTTAGGGTGGGCACAGAGGTGTCCGCCACTGACAGGGAGCTTCCATCAGAGGAGGGGTCGCTGTCTGTGGTCTCCCCTCCTGTCCCCATTGTGGAGCTCCCCTCGCCCTCCGTCCCACTGGTGCCTTCACCCTCGGTGCATTCGGCCTCCAGGCCCATGTGGGATGCAGCTCCCTCTGTCGCCACTGTCTCTGCTCCTCCGCCAGATGATGCTAATGCACACAAGGACAGGGTGACAAAACAAAAAGGGGGGGAGAGACAGAGGATACACTTGGTCAATGCCAGCAACACCACTGCCGTTAGCGGACACAACACACAGGGAGGGGCCCTATGCTCTAGGCCATGCCCAACCATTTACTGAGACAGTCACCAGCCCATGGGATACAATGCCTAACGCCAGCATCTGCACACCTGAAGCCCATAGGACCCTGCACAGTAGTAGATGGCCACTTACACCATTGGGGTAGGAGTGCGCCAGAGCCTGCACAACAAGGGACCTACCCTGCCATGATCGCTCTGGCCTGGGGGCACCCACAGCCCACATCCTCCACCCAGCTAACTCCTAAAGTGTGCAAAGTCAGCTTTCAGAAACTGTACTCACCCCCTTGTGGCTGCTGTGATGCCCTTAAGCGCCCATCCAACTCTGGATAGGCCACCACAAGGATGTGGAACATCAGGGGGGTTATGGTGCGACGGGCCAGCCCCAGCTGTGCCTCCGCCGTTTTCTTGGTCCAGCAGCACAGGCCTTCCCATCTCTTGCGGTAGTGGGTGCTCCGCCTGTGATAGACCCCCCAGGGTCCGCACTTCCTTGGCGATGGCATGCCAAATACCCTTCTTCTGGTGGGGGCTGACCTGCAGGGAAAAGACAGCAGAAAATGTAATTACTCACCCGTCCGGAGAGTCATACTCATTGCCCACCAGTTCCCACCCATGCCCTGACACACATACACTGACCACCTATCATGCAGCACTCAGGCCAGGACGCCTCAGCACCCACCAACATGTGGCTTACACCCACACCACTCCAAACATGCATTGCCCATGCATCATGCTCACAGTGTACTCACCTCTTTGTCTGGAGGACCGTAGAGTAATGTGTACTGAGGTAGGACCCCATCCACCAGTTTCTCCAACTCCTCCACAGTGAAGGCAGGGTCCCTTTCCCCAGACACATGAGCCATTGTCGCTTCCAGACACAGGTCACAGCAGCACTTGCAGTGTAGGTCCTCTCCTGTTGACGGTCAGGTAGCAAGTGAGTGAATAGTTAGCAAATGGTGGTGACGTCCGCGTACATCGCCATTGGCTCCTGGAACCCATAGGGCCCAATAATAACCAATGTGAATTTGCAGCACACTTACCTCATTTCCACTTGTCCCTCTTCACAGGTCAGGCAGCCGCCATTTCAGGGGGGTACAGGGCATGGCACCTAACTGCGTCACAGCAGACATTGGCACATCATCTGACTCTCGACTTCACATACTGCTTCTGTAAAGTAAAATCAGCAACATTAGTGCAATATATGTGGAAATATGACCCTCTGACAATCGTTCACTTCCATAGGCCACAACCGCTGAGGCAGATTGTGAGATGGCAGCATCCTCCAGTGTACAGACCCCTGGTGGACCTTGCAACAATGGAGGGCAGACACATTATCATCACATACAGAGCTGTGTGCCCAATTGGACCTGATGTCAGCTGCCAACCCACAGGTGTCCCCGCTCTAGTGCAGGTACTGTCAGTGCTCCATTCCTTGGCAAGTGGTTCCTTTCAAACTACAGTGGCCATGGCATCAGGGATGTCTCAGCCCATGTTCTCCAACGTGTTGACCAGAGTGTTGTCTGCTCTGCTGAAACACATGCGCAGCTACATCATGTTCCTCCAGGTGGATGATTTGGCCACAGTGAAGGCTGACTTTTATGCCCTGGGACATATCCCAGACATCGTTGGTGCCATTGATGGTACTCATGTAGCATTTGTTACCCCCCCTCCCCGGAGAAATGAACAGGTTTACAGGAATAGGAAAAGCTATCACTCGATGAATGTGTAGATGGTGTGTTTGGCGGACCAGTACATCTCCCATGTGAATGCCAAATATCCTGGCTCTGTGCATGACTCATTTATATTGAGGAATGGTAGCATCCCATATGTGATGGGCCAACTCCAGAGGCACTGGGTGTGGCTAATAGGTGAGCCCAAGGTCCCCACACAGTATGAGTACGTGTCTGGGTATGGGGTTGTCCCTAAGGGTGAGTTGTGGCTAACAGGTATCCCTCGATATTTGCAGGTGACTCTGGTTACCCCAACCTCTCCTGGCTACTGACCCCAGTGAGGAATCCCAGGACAAGGGCAGAGGAACGTTACAATGAGGCACATGGGCATACAAGGAGGATAATTGAGAGAACCTTCAGCCTCCTGAAGGCCAGGTTCCGGTGCCTCCATCTGACAGGTGGATCCCTGTACTACTCCCCCAAGAAGGTGTGCCAGATCATCGTTGCATGTTGCATGTTGCAAACCTGGCCTTTGAAACGCCAGGTGCCTTTTCTGCAGGAGGATGTGCCTGGAGATGGTCTTGTGGCAGCGGTGGAGCCTGTGGAAAGTGAGGAAGAGGAGGCAGAGAAAGAAGATGTTGAGAACAGCACAAATATTATACAACATTACTTCCAGTGACACTCAGGTAAGACACTTAACATTTCAGTAATCTGTTGGACATTGTACATGGCAGCCTCTTACCCTATGTCTATGGCCACTAACTGTTACCTTTGGATTCTCTATTTTCAGATCTGTGTGCCCCATTCTGGCTCCTGCTATATGTACTGCTGCCCACCAAAGGTCATCCCTTAGTATATTTCACTGTACATATATGTTGCAATGTTTTGAGAATGTTGTACTAATACATTTGAGATTCATTACACTGACTCCAGTATGGTATTTGTTTCAAGGGTGTTTATTTATGTGCAAATAAGTATAGGGATATGTGCAAGGGGCTGGGGTGATGGTGGAGGAATGTCCAGTTAGAGTCCAGTCACTTGGTATCACAGGTGCATTGTTCAATGGGATATAGGAAGGGGAGCAATGGCAGTTCAAGGTGGACAGGGTAACAGAGTGGGACAGAAGGATGACTATCAGGAGAGTCCAGTTTCCTGGTGGGGGTCTTGGCAATGTTCTCTGTCTTCTGCCTGGATCACAGGGACCGTTTGTGGGATGTTTCTCCTTCTGCAGGGGGTGGGGTGCTGGTGGCCTGTTGGTCCTGTGGCAGGGCCTCCGGTCCACTAGCGCCGGCGGAGGTGGAAGGCTGTTCCTTGGTTTGGCTAGTGTCAGGCGGTTGCTGTTGTGCCACTGCCTCCCTCATGGTCTTGCCCATGTCAGCCAGCACCCCTGCAATGGTGACCAGGATGGTGTAGATTTTTGTTAGGTCCTCCCTGATCCCCAGGTACTGTCCCTCCTGCAACCGCTGGGTCTCCTGCAACTTGGCCAGTACCTGGCCCATGGTCTCCTGGGAATGGTGGTATGCTCCCAGGATGTTGGAGAGTGCCTTGTGGAGAGTGGGTTCCCTGGGCCTGTCCTCCATCTGTCGCACATCAGACCTCCCAGCTTCAGTGTTGTCCTGTGCCTCTGTCCCCTGAACTGTGTGCCCACTGCCACTGACCATAGGTCCCTGATCGTACTGGGTTTGTGGGGTTGCCTGGGGTCCCTGTAGTGGTGGACACACTGCTGATTGACGTGTCCTGGGGACAGTGGCATGGGCCTGCTGGGTGGGTACTGTGCTGGTGTTTCCTGCGGGGGCAGCTCTGTGGTGGGTTGGGACTGTGGCAGGGGAACCGACTGTCCAGAGGCCCCTGATAGACCAGGTTGGTTATCCTGATCCAGGCGTGCAGAGCTGCTATCGTCACTGTGGGCCTCTTCTGTGGGGGGAATGGATGTAGCTGGCACCTCCTCTCCGGTGACGTTGAGTAGGAGTCCTGTTGGGATGCAAATGCATTGTTAATGTATCTGCCTGTGCCATCTTGTACATGGGTGTGTTTCCCTGTATGTGTGTGCTTTCTCTGTTGGCTTGGCCTTGTGTGGGTGGTGAATTTGTGGGGTGGGTGAGTCTCCCTACTGGGCATGCTTGGGTGATGGGTGTCCATGCAGGTCTTTGAGTGGTGTCCATGCATTGGTGTTGCATGCAGGGCTTGGTATTGGTATGGGTGGGCTGTGATGGTGGGGTATATGTGAGGTGATGGAGTGATGGGAGTGAGGGTAAGGGTGGGGGTGTGTGATTGCATGCAGGTGGGGGGGTGATAGTAATAGAGCTTTGACTTACCAGAGTCCAGTCCTCCTGCTACTCCTGTGAGGCCCTCAGGATGTATGATCACCAAGACTTGCTCTTCCCATGTTGGTAGTTGTCCTCTGTGCTGATACCTGGTGTCTTGCAACCACGGAACGCACCTTCCCCCGTAGGTCGTCCCACCTCTTCCTGTTGTCATCCCTAGTTCTGAGGTGCTGTTCCACAGCGTTGACCCTGTCCACGATTCTCCGCCATAGCTCTATCTTCCTGCTGCTCCTGTGATCCGAATAGCTGTGGCTGTATCTAGATAATTTCCTCCACCATGACCCTTAGCTCTTCCTCTGGGGTGTCTTTGGGGTGCCATGGATATGGTGTGAGTGATATGTGTGAGGATGTGTTGGGTGATGTGTGGTGTGATGTGTTGTGGTGTATGCTGTGATATGCGTGAATGGTGTATGGGTGATGGTGTTCTGTGCCTCTGATTGCGTGGGTGCTCCTTGCTTGTCTCTGTGCTTACTATCTCTTTTTTTCGCTGTAAGGGGATGTGGGTATTGTGGGTGGGTGTTTTATAGTGTTGTGTGGGTGTGGGTGTGGTGTGTGTATGTGTGTCAGGTGGGTGTGTATTGAATTGTCCAATGTGGTGGAGTTTTGTTAGTGTGTATGTATTATGAGCGCAGCGGTGTGTTGAGGTACTGGGTTTTTCAGAACCGGTACTGATCCGGTAACCCAGTGGTGCCAGGGTACACCCAAAGACCTCGGGTAGTTTCCTGATTCAGACCACAGAAACTCAGAGTCTTCTAGGTGAAGTCAAAGATCGAATTTATTGGCTGCAACCAAGTGACAAACGTCCTAGAAGTACAACAGCACGGTTTGTATGTTCTCAGGAGACTGTGTTTCAATGCAAAGTCAGGTTTCCTTATATACAGTTTTTTAAGCTTCAGGCAAACATTCTTGACATTTTGGTTGGTCATTCACATGTTTTCACTACAAAGAAAAAAACAGTGTCATGATGAAACCTCATATTTCATGTCATCCAACCCATAATAAATTACCCGGCAAGGCCTAGTATTTTACATCAGATAAGTGTGGACCCCCAATAAAAACGGGCACCTCCCCCTCGTAAAGTAAGAAGAAGAAAAGAGCAGGTGCAGGTGTGAGCAAGATTAGGCAGGGTGTGTGAGCGATAATAAGGGTTTTATGGCATGGTGTGCCTTGATGCTATCTCATTCGGCCACTGGGAGAGGGACTGACCAAACAGGTTTGGCCTGAGGCAATGGTTCCAGCTTGCCCAGGTCAGAGAAAAGTCAATCAAGGTGTACGTGTCCTTGGAATCAAATCTGACTGTATTATAAGCCTATGTGAGGGCAACTTTTAAAAATGGCTGCCGTGTATAAAATGGGAGCCACGAGTGCAGGACGAAAATGGCTATTTCGAGGTGAAAACGCTGCTGGAATTGAGCGAAAATGCTCATGCTTAGTGTACTAGTCATTATCGGTCTTTTGATACTAAAATCGTACTGCTGTGGCAAAGTAAATTACATGGGTCCAGAATTTTTAGAACCACAAACTCTCCTTTTGCCCTTACATAGGCAATAAACCTATTCTCATGCTAATCTGAGTCCAGGTCTATGTTTCTAAAGTCGTTGAGATGTTGCTGTAACATCATCCCAGTATTTAGCTCGTCTCTTGGTGCAGGTTTCCTTATGCATGATGTAACACAGAGGTCACATGTGGCAGGACAAAGTAGGGAATACCTCTATCTGCAGTAGGTGGCATACGATCACACACCCAACAATTAGTGATGTTCACTACTAACTAGTGTTGATGCAGAAGCTGTACAAAAGAATTGCTTACAAATTCTGATCTTCTAACCTGCTCATGTTCAGGAAAAGGGTGAAAAGAGTGCAAAGAAACAATAGTAGGAAAAGACATAGGTTGGGAAGTGGGTGCAGAAGTCAATTGAGTAGAGAAAAACAATCCCACCCATAAATGACAACGTCATGTTTAAAAGACACTAGAAAACACGTTATTAAGAACATATAGACAACGGGAGAAAGTAGTGACCACTATTACAAATGAAATATAAATTTTTCACAACCCTAACCAAAAAGCAAATCCTAAAATTATCTAGTAACATTTTTAGGGCTCCTCTGCATTTCAGTAATTTTGGTATGTTCAGGTGGAACAGTGGTGACTCTCATCAATGCTCTAAGGTGAAAAGGGGGTACTCTTTCCACAGAAAGTGGACTTTATTCTGCTTTTACTAAACAGAATAGTACTTTAAAACAATGCCAGCAAAACAATCAGTCTCCTAACACCTAGTCTATACAATCACACGGAAACCTCTTGTGAAACCAACTATGCCCAGAGTCCGTTCAAAAAGCCTCTCTGGCAGGCTTCTATTGTCCATCAAATTTTCTTTTGTTGTTTTCTTTCGCATGGGCCTCTCAATTCAGGCCTCTTCGTGAGAAAAGTACTGCTTAGTTGGAGTGCTCTCCTGGCAAACACCCACAGCTCACTCGAAAGTCTCAATGTCTTAAAGCAATGCACCAGTGTCTCTCCTCTGTGGCAGACACTACAAACAATGTGCTCTTCATTGATCAAGGGCACAAATCATCTCGTGCAGACCCAAGCACCATTAATTGGGAAATAGCTCAAGCTCAGCAGCACTTTCAGACTCCAACACTCATTATTTAGTGTCAGAGGACGCTCAAGCTGCTCTTTCATGGGCACCACAATATAGTGCCTTTTTCCAAACTTGAAATCTCCGGTGCATTGCCCTTCTTCCGTTGGAGCAAAGAAAAGGGGGTGTGTGGCCAAAACTCAGGCCAAGGGGCTCAAGGGATTGCACACTGTCAGAGGTTACCAGCACATGACAGGTAGAGAAATGAAACCTCAAAACAGCTCTGCCATCAACAACAGGAATCCTTCTCTTTAGCTCTTTTACACTGAAACTTTGGTTTTGTGATGTCCAACGCCTTCTGATGGAGCAAGTACGATACCATGCGCTGGCGATCGCTGTCCAGCTTTGCTAATTTCTGGGTGCTGAGACTGTAGGGCCAAAACGTCCGTCTTTCATCTGTAGCTGTCACTGATGGGAATTAGGCTTAAATCAATGTCCTGCAGGTTATTATGACTTGATACCCGCAGAATCTAGTGACGTAGGAAATGTGCCACAGTTGTTAGTTCCCTTCAATTTAGTACAAAAACAGTTCATGGTTTTTAACAAGGGGACTGCAAGCAGGTGGTCTGCAATCTTCAAAGGAGTAGCCATACACCATGGGCATAAAATACAAAGACAAAGGCAGAAGGGCAAAACAGGGTCTCTAGCATCTTTAATTGGGTTCTCTCCATTATTCTCTGCCATCTATAGCTACATGAGAATTCTATCTGAATGGATTTCCTCACACAGTGGCATTGTCTAATGGGGTAAACACATATTTTCCTCAATGATTAAGTCTAGGTGTTCCTCCTTATCTTAGAACATCTCAATAGAGAAATCACATGATACCGATTATCAGCGACATGTAGAAACCTTCCTTTAAAAACTGTGCATCAGGTGCACTATGCAATACACAGGCTAATAGTCAAATGTGCAAACAAAAAGACAAGAACTAAAGGGTCCTGATATTTGCATGATTAGGACACATCTGATCCCACCAAAAAAAAAAAAAAAAAAAAGTAGCAGGAACAGAAGGGAACCGAAAACCAAATTAAAATAGACATTGAAAATTCGTCATGTTCAAAAAGGTAAACATAAGATATCTCCTATTGAGATGGAAAACTTGTCTTACTATAATATTGAGTCAGTTAACCACTCTATCGCTACCCTGACAGTCAGGCTGGAAAACATTGAAGCAGGCCTAAGGCAAATTCTTGAAAACCAGTCTGGTCATACCAAAGGGAATTATACATAACATGGGGGTCCCTGGTACATCACTGCAGTCTGGAAATGTGAACCTGAACAATACATCAATAATAATAAAAGGTCTGACTGGTGAAAGGAATTTGAAAAAGAGAAATGGGACTAGGACATAGCTAAAATCTCAATAACTAAGCATGATGCGACATTGGTCAGGGGAAGTAACAAAAGAAAAAATCTATAGGAAGAACAAAAAAATTATTTGGGTGATAGTCAGGCATGTGACACAACACCGAGAGTACGGGTGATACACAAAGGCCAAAGTTACACAAATTTTAACTCTACCGTTGGTGACTACACCATATACGGTACTCCTAGCTAATGTTTCAGTTCCTTCTTCAGGAAAAAATGAAAACCTGGTTTTCTTTTAAGGAACAAAAGCCATATGCTACTTAGGAAACAGAACATCATTAACCTATGTAATATAGAAATTAGGCCACCTTGAGTCACAGATCTATAATTTCATCCTTAGGTCCAATCAAGGCTACATAAATGTAGGGCTGCCTGTTCCTTTAAGGGAAGGGGCAGTAACGTGACTAACTGCAGGTGACACACTTTGATCCTGTATATCTCTTTTTATTTTCCTTCAATACCATTATAGCCAAATAGACATGCACTGGTGAAGTGTTGTCTCTTATGTTCACAGCATGAAATATCATTATCTGTGGAATTTAGTAACCAGAACAAGTTCAACCAACTGTTGCGTAGCGATGGGCATCGTCATGACCATCCCCTCACAACACAGGGGAGCTTGTAATAGTATCAAAAGCAGCAACAAACATGCAAAAAAAAAAAAATTATAATAATAAAAACGCACAAAACGTCAAGCTATCAGATATACTTGCTGTGTATCAAGCACAAAAAGCATAGACAAAACAATAGCATGTGTGAATAAGCGGTGACACACAACACCATGTCATGTACTTTATGCACTGTAAACCTGCAGCCCAAAACCCAATATTTGGGCCTGTTTAATTTGTCAGGTTTAAAATCCTTACCCTCCTTTTGACAGTAGATCACCAGGCAATGGAAATCTGCTGTCAAATATAACTTTACTGTTTCTCTTCTAACATACAGGACCAGCAAGAACAATTCATGATAGGACCAAATACACAAAAATAAATTTCCATTACTTAACTGTTACCCTCTTGTCAGTTACTTTGCAACATCAAGCCACCTTAGTTTTACCTTTCTAAAAGTAAAAATTGTTACACTGACACTCCATATTAATTTGGCACCTACAATTTCCACTGTGAAAAATAAGTCTTAATTGGTAAATCGTTCTCATTAAGGCATGTAGCCTTCAAAATTTTAGAAAAGGGCTGCATTTTATTTTCTGTCTAAGACTTAATGCAACACTTCGTTTTCTGTCAAATAAAAGCAACTAGCAGGCATCATTTTATTTTTTTAGAGCGGAGACACAAATGTATCAGTTCTGCAGAGCATTTAACATGATGTTGGGACTTTCGAAGAAACCCCTTTTTTTTATATTTTCCCTTTGGAATGAAGTTCTTTAATTGTATTGATGTTCTTCTGGAGAAACCAGAAATCCCACTTTTAGAGGCTTGTAGGGTCATTCTGCATTTCACAGAGACAAGGCCCTAATTTAAAAGGTCACAAGTGTCAACATGACAGCCTCCTCCATTGTTTATGGGAAAACTAAAGATAGCATCTCAGCAGCGTGACTTGAGCCAGCCTCTGTAGCTCTCCTAGCTTCTGCCACTCTGAATCTGTCAAAGACAGTAGGCCTTCCTGTTTTCCTTCTAACCTGCAATAATTCACTCTATTTAAAAAAAAAAAAAAATTCCTTTTTAGGCGCTAAAAAAAATTATCTCTATTTCCAGATTATTAAACTACATTTACTGTGAATAATTCACAAACCTTAATAACACACATACCAGTTGTTAGAATAAATGCTTGTTGCAATCCCATGCAATGGTACATATTTCATCAACCTCGAATGAATGAACGTCTCAGTAGGCCCAGCTGAAGTTAGAACCTTCAACCTCGATATTAAAACAAGCCATTGTACTGGCACATTGACTCATTGAATCATAAGAAGGCACAACCTGCAAATATATATCAAACCTAAATGTATGCATTTACTGAAGCCTGAGACACTTTAAAAAGTACTCTGAATGAAAGAAAATGCAGTTTAAACAGTGCTTTTGCCCAAAATCGACTTTGATATTTTAGGCATTAAAAATCAATATCCTACAATTTTCTTGCATAATATGCATTACCAGAATGTCTATTACACAATCCATGAGTCAGCCATGGATAATATTCACTTTATACTTTATAGAAATGAGCTTGTTTGCTCCTGCGCCAAGGGAAAATTGCACATACAAATGTCATTTTAGCGGTGCAACATAACTTAAATTAAATTTTAATGCTAGGAGGTCATAGTATAGGTATTAAGCTTTATAAATATTAAAAAACGATTTTGAAAGGCACTTATTTTTTAAATAATTTTTCCATAATTAATAATTTTCTTTTTTTTTTTTAAAAAACCAATTATTCTTTTTTTTGTGATAATTCCACATATAAAAGCAAGCTGCATCCCTTGCCTATTATTTGGGATACATTAACTCACAAGCCTAAGCGCATAAGCCTAACTTGAAATGCGTCACATTTTTGCGCCACTTTCATTTAAAAGGAAGGTTATGCAAAATTCCACCCGTGTTTAACTGGGAAAGTGCTGGCTGAATTGAACATTCCTATCAAATATACTGCAGCTGAAAAGTTTGCCTGTGAACATCTAATACAATGCATCTAAGAAAAATGCTGTAAATGTATTTATTTTTTTGCAAAAATAGATAATTTCGGTTTTTTTTTGGGGCCCTATTTATATCAAATCATCAAATCAAATCATTAACATTTATAAAGCGCGCTACTCACCCGTGCGGGTCTCAAGGCGCTAAATATATCTATTGAATGTGTTTACTAATTTATTAAGCATTTAACAGCAGTTTTGTATATGTGCACAATTGCTCATTCTATAAATTAAAGAGCAACATATAGCTATGTTAGCACATCACATGGTTCATTTCTGGATTTTTTCTAAGTTTCTACTTAATATTAATTAACCAACATTTTACTTAACAAACTGAAAACATCAAGAAGACCCACAAACACACATTGAACTCATTTCAGATATAAACAGAAAACACTCAGGACACACAATACAGCGCGCTTTAGCCATTTTTCATAAATAGCGCCGTCGCAATTTACTTACAGAACCGTTTGCAGATCCTAGTTGTAAGTCATATTTACAAGAGAAAAGAAAACTTTTCTCAATAGTGTTTCAAAAAACTGCAAAAACAGCCTCACAGACATTTATTTCCAAGAATAGCGGACCCATACTTTATTAAACGTGATGGGGCCCACTCCGTGCTTCACATATAGTTCATAGGTTGGAATTCCAATCGGAGGAACCGGACATGAGTCCTCCAACCGGGAGTCCCTTTTACAACCAAGACAAAACAAATTTCCAAGTCTGCTAAGACCAGGCATCTTCGCTCACTAGTCTAGCTTCAAACTTCAAAGGATTATCGTTTACGATAGTCTCGTGAATACACGAGTCCTTCGGCTTTGGTACTTGCAAGTTCCAAATCAAAGTGATCCCGAAGGGATACCAAACCAAATGTCCAACTAAGGACCAAACCAAGTGTCCAACTAAGGACTGGGAGACGCTCCACTTATACTTAACTGAAAATATCGATGAAGTCACCAGAAGACTCGTCTTATCGTTTCGCTCTACCAAACATCAAGGGTCCAAATCAGGGCGATAGCCAGGGCAGCAGTCCTTCGTAGCCATCGGGAAGCGGGGAACCTCGCAGCAAAGACTTTCGGACCACGTCGACATGCAGGGGTCGATGAAGTGGCGGCCTTCCTCCAGAATTTTCACACGAAGCTCCTCACGGACCTCAGGCTTGGACCAGTACCGCTGGTATTGCCCCACGTTGGGCGCCAACTGAGGTACTGGGTTTTTCAGAACCGGTACTGATCCGGTAACCCAGTGGTGCCAGGGTACACCCAAAGACCTCGGGTACTTTCCTGATTCAGACCACAGAAACTCAGAGTCTTCTAGGTGAAGTCAAAGATCGAATTTATTGGCTGCAACCAAGTGACAAGCGTCCTAGAAGTACAACAGCACGGTTTGTATCTTCTCAGGAGACTGTGTTTCAATGCAAAGTTAGGTTTCCTTATATACAGTTTTTTAAGCTTCAGGCAAACATTCTTGACATTTTGGTTGGTCATTCACATGTTTTCACTACAAAGGAAAAAACAGTGTCATGATGAAACCTCATATTTCATGTCATCCAACCCATAATAAATTACCCGGCAAGGCCTAGTATTTTACATCAGATAAGTGTGGACCCCCAATAAAAACGGGCACCTCCCCCTCGTGAAGTAAGAAGAAGAAAAGAGCAGGTGCAGGTGTGAGCAAGATTAGGCAGGGTGTGTGAGCGATAATAAGGGTTTTATGGCATGGTGTGCCTTGATGCTATCTGATTCGGCCACTGGGAGAGGGACTGACCAAACAGGTTTGGCCTGAGGCAATGGTTCCAGCTTGCCCAGGTCAGAGAAAAGTCAATCAAGGTGTACGTGTCCTTGGAATAAAATCTGACTGTATTATAAGCCTATGTGAGGGCAACTTTTAAAAATGGCTGCCGTGTATAAAATGGGAGCCACGAGTGCAGGACGAAAATGGCAATTTTGAGGTGAAAACGCTGCTGGAATTGAGCGAAAATGCTCATGCTTAGTGTACTAGTCATTATCGGTCTTTTGATACTAAAATCGTACTGCTGTGGCAAAGTAAATTACATGGGTCCAGAATTTTTAGAACCACAGTGTACCGCCAATGGTTTACCGCGATTGAAAGACCACTGCAGTGATTCGTGGGTCGTGATAATGTGGGCATATTCCTGTTGGCGTAACGGTGTGGGTTTTGGTACCGCCAGTTTATCACTGACCTTTGGTCTGGCGGACTTGTTTGGGTGTCTGTATTGTGGCGGAATTCTCAGTGTGGGTCATAATACCCGTGGCGGATAACCACCACTGTCACGGTATGTTGGCGGCCGTCAGTATGGCAGTAGGTGGCATTTACAGCCATGGTTGTCATGAGGGCCTTAGGGCCAGATTTAGACTTTTAGAAACAAAGCGTCAAAAAGTTTAATTCTGGCTAGCTGGTTAATCCCACCTGTGCGTCATATTTACACTTTGACGCTGGGTGGCGCTAAGAAGAGGTTAGAGTCATTTTTCCTGACGCTAAGGTTGCGTCTGGTCGTAAGGCAAAATGATGTTAACGCAGGAAAAATGACTCTAATCCACTTTACAACATGTAAACACATCGCGAAACGGATATGTGACATTTTTCCCCACAACGCGTCAAAAAGCGATGCAAACAGTGCAAAGGAGCCCCAAAATGGACCCCAGACAACCAGGAACCAGCCAGGAGGACACAGACAAGGCCCAGGGGAGAGGCAAGAAGAAGAAGAAGTGTCACTTCAGTGCAGAGGTGCATTAAATACTGGCGAGAGAGGTGACGGAGCACCAGCATCAACTCATCATCACCTCTAAAATTGCCAATTGGGAGGAGAGAGGCAATTTGGCAACAGATTGTGGACACGATTAACAGTGTGGCAGAGGTCAGGAGAACTGTCACTGAGTGCAAGAAATGCTGGCATGACTGCAAGTGGAGGACAATGGAAAAAATGGCAAGGAAGAGGAAAGCAGCACTGCAGACCGGAGGTGGGAATCCAGCACCACAAGAAGACTTGGAAGAGATGGAGGAGATGTCTGCAGCCGTCATCCTGGAGGATATCGCCACTGGTATTGCAGGACAGGACAGCACAGACTACCAGGAAACAACACATATACAGGATAAGTTGCATGGGGGACCAAAATGCCTAAATGTCAAGTGCAAGAAGGGTGAGGCACATACCTACTACACAATGCATGTCAGCCCTGCAAATCAGGCAGTGGAAAGGGCAAAGGAGCACGGCACAGAACTCCCTGCTCTGCCCATGCCAGGTGCATGGGCTGTGCAGGGCATCCAGGGGCACAGCACAACACAACACCAACAACCTTTGCATGGGGATACACCGCCATGCCAAGGCTGCTGGAAATGCTGAAGCAGACCAGGAGGGTAGGGTAGAAGGTAAAACTGGTCTGGTGTCACAGGACAGCTGGTATTGTCATAATGTAAAGTAGAGGACAATGCCCAGTCTCAAGCCATTGGCTCAAGAGGCATTTCCCATTGCCAACATTTGCCACAACTACCTGTGCTGTGTGTGCTGGTCAATTAGGAAATGCCAGTTTGGTGCCCATGGAACAAACACACTCAAAATGATGGTTCAGTATGACTACAAGATCAATACCCCATGACCCCATAAATCCCTATCCAAGTACAACTCCTGTCAACTGGTCATGTCCATTGACTCAATAACCATCAGGCACTGTCACATACATAATGATGTACACAGCAGTAATCTCATACCCATGCTGCCCATCCCTGGGTTTGCCCCTGTGCCTGTGTCACAATTGCTGCAACGCCACCATGCAACATCTCAGCTATCATAGTGCTAAGCCAACTACATTGAGGGGGAGGACATATTTGTGTAGGAAGGCAAAAACACCCACACAATCACAAGAGGAAATGGAACTCTGCCAGGCCCATCAGTGCAATGTAATGTAGCACACATACGCAAACATCAACATGAGAAACTACCAATGGTAACACGTGCATTGTCTCATGGAAATGCCATGCATGGTGTGGTGCTAGGTCTCAGCTCCTCATAGGTGTATGTGAAAAATTAAAGACTGGGACAGGGCCATATTGTTATGTGTGGTGCTGTGGCATCAGCATACCAACAATCATTGCAAGGCCTCACCATACAAATGGAAGCAGAGGGAGGGTTGAGTAGGACAAGAAGGTGGCAAGCCACAATTTGGACAGAACCCACACCTAGAAGATGTGACGCAGACAATTGCCCAAACTGCCCACACTACATGTGACATGCAGGTGGGGCATAGGGCTGAGAGAATGCAAACATTAGTGACAGAAACACTGCATGGGAACCAAGATGACAATGTACCACCAATAGGAAGTCAGTGACGGCACATTACAACTGGCACAACACAGACACATTAATTGTACAATATCTCATTGCAGAGGACGATGGCTCTCCTGTGGATCTGCCTGTCCTGGACTACCCTGATGACATGGATGGCCAGCTGACAACCATCAGCCAGGAAACCCTCCAAGATGTCCTGGGAACCCTCCAGATACCACCTCCAGTTGCAAGGAGGAAAAAAAACGTCAGCTGGGAGTACAAGTAAAACAGATTGGTGTGAAATTTGTATACTTGACCTCATCTGAAATTGGCACTACTCAGTTTAGCAGTGTTGACATGAACTTCAGGTTGCAGGCAGATGTACCACAGTGCCCAACATCACGACACAGGATCAAAACAATTACAGCTGAAAAAGCACACTTACCTATCCAATACATGTGAACTATAGTCACGTTGAGTGGTGGGTACAATGGATGGCAGATGCATTGAGATGTAGATTTGTTGTGGCTGCCAATGTGACCGCTCAGTTGGAAGTGGGAATTAACATGTCAAGAGAGGGATGTGGATGCAGGACGGAATTCACAGGCCAACAGACAATTGGCACTGTACAGTCATGCAAAGACCCTGAACCCCAAGCATATGACACATGCAGTAAGGGAGTACCTACATTTTTAATAACTATGTACAGAACAGAACTTAAAACTATGTAACACACCTATACTAACCTAATCTATACTAACTATACATTACCCACAATTGGCCCTAACTACCCTATGCTAAGCTTACTTATCACATTTAACAACGCACTCTAAACATTTGCCCCACATCCCCCTTATATGACGAGACACATGCAGGACAACATATACTAACCTAAACATATACTACTTAATACTAAACAAATATATATATATATATATATATATATATATATATATACCGCGCCTTCAAATCCTAAAGTGATACATTCATCGCCTTTCCATGGTAGGAGTATTCCAGTTGCTGAAGGGGGTTGGAGGACACCCTAAGGTAAGAGGGGTTTCCTACGTGGTGAGTGTAGGTGGTGATTTACTGATTTTGAATTGGCGTACGGCCCATACCGTTCGGACACAAGTGTCTGTGATTTGGAATGTCCAGAGTCAGCGCGTTTAATTTGCATTGGGAGCTTCACGTTGATTATATTTGCTGAGAGATATTTTGCACTTTTGTTCGCTCTTTATCGCGTTTGATATTAATTTCAAGCTGTCCCGTGATAAATTGTTCTGGCTTCTTAGACTGTTTTCCAGCATGTCTGTGAACTGTATTCATTTTTCAATTTTAGTGTTGTGCACTTGCTGTGACTAAGGGCCAGATGTAGGAAGCGTTTTGCATGGCGCAAACTTCGAAAATCGCAGTTTGCGCCATGCAAAAAGCGCATTGTGATGCACATTCCCATTTTGAGAGTCGGTACCAACTCGCAAAATGGGAATGCGACTCGCATATAGGAAGGGGTGTTCCCTTCCTATTTGCGACTCGCACCGCGATGCAGAATTGCTTTGTGACCGTGAATGCGGTCGCAAAGCAATTTGCAGTTACCACCAGTGTCACACTGGTGGTAACTGATTTGCAAAAGGGAAGGGGTCCCGGTGGGACCCCTTCCCCTTTGTGAATGTTGCCATTAATCTTTTTTCAGAGCAGGCAGTGGTCCAATGGACCACTGCCTACTCTGAAAAACCGAAACCAAATGGTTTCATTATTTTTTTTGTATTGCATCTCGTTTTCCTTTAAGGAAAACGGGCTGCAATAAAAAAAAAAAAACTGCTTTATTTAAAAAGCAGTCACAGACATGGAGGTCTGCTGTCTCCAGCAGGCCACCATCCCTGTGAGTGCAGGGAATCTCAATGGGGTCGTAAAATGCGACCCACCTCATTAATATCAATGAGGTGGGTCTTTGCGAGCCCAATGAGATTCGCAGACGGTGTCTGAGACACAGTTCTGCATCTGATTTTGCAAATCGGAAATTGCGAGTCTCACTGACTCGCAATTTCCGATTCGCAAAATTGAAGTTTACTACATCTGGCCCTAAATATTGATTTGATTGGCCTTTGAACCTGTGTGCCTTGGATATTGAAATATATTATGGCTGAGCAGAGAGCACTATGGGAACAAGCAGCAGCAGAATTGTTTGATGACACAAAAGGGGCACAGACATCCTCCAACACTCAGAGTCGTACTATATCCAACATTATCAACGAGCTGGAAAAGGCTTGCATTTTGGAATTAAAGAAATGGTGGGAGATGACCTCATTAACTGAGTACATAGAAAATGGCTGAGTACCGCGGCGTTTACGCATTTTAATATTACCCACTCTTGTCGACATGGACCCTGATTTACTTGAACAATGGAGATCCCATACAGCCGATTGCTCGGTTAAACTCATGGGCATTTTGATTAGCCAAGCAAAACGACGCATGGAAGAACAAATACAGATCATTGAGCAACTGATGAAAGAACTAGAGAAAGCAGGCAATCAACAAGAAGTACAACAACTGCTAATGAAATTGGAAGAATGCTTAAAGATAAAAGAAGATGAAATTAAAATGCGCAAGGCACATAAATTTAATAGAGACAAAAAGGACTATGAACTTGGAGGATTTACACTTTTGCTTGTAAATACAACACATTTAGAGTAAAAGAGAAGATGAATATAGTAGAAGATGGAAACCTACAATCTAATTCTGTAGATGAGTGCTCTGATCTAAGCTCATCAGCTGATGAAGCTTCTTCCAACAAACTGGATTCATAAGGGGAAATGCGACTCATGCAAATGGCTCCCCCACAATCAAGCATAAGCAGCGGATGAGGTCGAGGAGGTACAAAACGAGGAGGGGAAAGAGGAAGAGACAACAAGCCCAAGGACTAGATGGTGGCTCCATTCCTGACAATCCTAATATCATTGTCAATATTTCCAAAATCAATTTGACTCACAACCAAGAACGTATTCTCAATTTAGGATTTAGTTTCTGTCCAACTGTTCACTGGGATTATGTTAATACACAAATTGAATTATATACATTTGTTTGCAAACAAATGAAATACTTTTCTAGTAAATCCCATGTTAAACATTGTTCCAATAACACTAATGTGGTCAAATATTCTGGGTTTAATATTGATGACATTCCAGATTTGGTTGAGATTGGTGATTTAACCAATACAGACGAAGTAGTCAGTGACAACATCTGTACTGATATGAAGACCTTGACCAATATGGGTTTTGTAATCAATCATGCCACCACCAGTTCTATGAAACCTTCCAACAGGTTTAAATCCCAGCTTCCCACTGGTAATCTAATTGATACATTTCATGAGCTGGCAGTTGGGGATATTGACAAATTCCGTAGTAATTGGAAATCTAAAAGATCTAGATTTATCAATTTTTCAGCTTCTGATTGGAAGGATCTTAATGTCCTAAAATCGAATACTTCTAATGTGATTAAGCCTTCTGATAAAGCCGGCAATATTGTGATCATGGATGTACAGAACTATATTAAAGAAGCACATCGCCAACTATCCAACATCGAGCATTATGAAAAATTACATGTAAATCAGACCGCACAATATCAACTAAGATATTGGGAGATGTTGGATGGATGGCGTGCTGAATGCGTCATTGATCAAGAAAAATATGCCTATTTGAAAATTGAATTTCATAAAATCCTATGTCTCTACTTCTTACCCAAAATCCATAAAAACAGACAAAACTATCCTGGCCAACCCATTGTGAGCATGAATCAATCTTTACTTGAAAATACCTCACGTTATTTAGATCTGTTTCTGTGCCCCTATGTTACTGAATTGCCCTCCTATCTACGAGATACCAACGATTTCCTATCTAAGATACATAACATCCCTTGGCAGGCCAGTTATCTATTGGTCACTATGGATGCAGCCTCCCTATACACTTCCATTATGCATGATTATGGAATTCAGGCCTGTAGATATTTTTTAGGGACACGCAAGACTGCATTTTTGCAGCACACCAATATGCTTTTGTTCATGTTACAATTCTGCCTTACGCATAATGTCTTCCTTTTTGATAATGATTACTATCTTCAAAAACAGGGGACAGCTATGGGAGCATCTTTTGCTCCCACATATGCCAATCTTTATATGGGTTGGTGGGAAAAAGAAGTTGCATGGTCTGATATTCATAAGAACTACATGGAGAAAGTTGTATTAGGGGTGAGATACATCGATGACCTTTTTCTTATTTGGGATGGTCATGAACAGTCCCTTTTGCAATACATCAGTGCACTCAATAACAACAAGTTCAATATCCATCTAGATCTGAAGTACAGTAAACAGACTATTGAATATTTGGATGTTTTGCTAGTTGTTAAAAATGATACAGTGCAGATGACTATTTATCATAAACCTACCGCATGTAGTTCTATATTACACGGAAATAGTGGCCATCTGAAAGCTTTGAAATGGAGCATACCATACAGCCAATTCCTGCGGGCTCGCAGCATATGCTCAGATAATGCGAGTTTTAGAACTGAAATCACTACTATGACTCAAAGATTTTTGAATAGAGGATATCCTTTGAAGATGTTTACTGATACCCAGAATAGAGTGATCAATATATCAAGAGAAAAATTGCTCTTTAAATCTGTAGTCAGAGAAGAGAATTCAAAAGAACACAGATCTCCACCGAGATTATTTTTTGAGTTCAATCAACAACACATAGAACTCAGAAACATTATACAAAAAAATTGGCATGTTTTAAACATGATCCTCATATTAAAGATAATATTGGACTACATCCCCAAATTACATATCGAAAAACATACTCTTTAGGAGATCATCTAACGAGGAGTTTGTTTTCTTCCAAATATTACAAATCATGGCTTTCCAAGAAAAGTTTGGGCTTTTGGAAATGTGGTCGATGTAAATCTTGCAAATGTGCCTATAATACACATCATTACACCACATTTGATGGTAAAATTTGTGAAATTACTGATTGCATAACATGTGAGACTGAATATGTTGTGTATGTCATTGAATGTGGCTGCCACAAAAAATATGTTGGTAGCACTATTCATAAACTCAAAGTCAGATTCCTACAGCATCTTAGAGCGATAAAAATTCACAATAGATCATATCCATTAGCCAAACATTTCTGGGAGGTCCACGAGGGTGACTGTAGCTCCTTGATATTTTATGGAATTAAAACAATCAGAACAAATTTGCGAGGAGATAGAACGGCAGAGCTAAGACAGGTGGAATCTAAAATGATCTTATTACTCGGCTCCGAAAGCCCATGGGGGCACAATTTAGATGCTGAGCTATATGTCCATCTTTGATATTCTTCTCCTCTTCTAATTGGATCTCTAGGAGACCTCTGAGTCATAGTATTATATTGATGATGGTAAATGAAGATCTGCTTTAAATGAGAATCTGCTCCAAATTGGTGCTGGAACTAGCATAGCCAGATTTCCAATTGAAGAATATAATTTTAACTATTCATTTTTGCACATACTGTCTATTATATTGTAGATTAGATATGATAACACTTTGACATTAAGCACTTTACCAACATTGACAGTTTGGCTGTAAATCTTTTCTTTTACATTGATATATATATACATTTATATATTTTTTATACATGAGGTTAACTTTATTCGTCATCCAATTGGTTGGAATTATTGTGAGATTGTTCAATGGATGATAGACATATTGCTGAGGCCAGTATTCTGATTATTTATAATTTCTATATGCCAATTAAGGCCACAATTTTGAATTTGAATTGATTATAGTCATTATCTGCACTTGGCTCATCAAATTGTCTTCTCCCATATATGATAGCTATTTATTAACTTTTAATTGGAACTTTATATTGGGGTTGCTGTTTGGCCCACATTATAAATTAGGGGGTCATTACAACATTGGTGGTAAAAGCCACTTACCGCCGTGCAGAAGACCGCCAACACACCGCCGCGGCCGCGGAATTCCGCCACAGCTATTATGACCTACATCTCAGAATCCAATGAAATTCAGACCCCCACACAAGTCCGCCACACCAAAGGTCAGTGATAAACTGGCGAAAACAAATCCTCCACCGTCACGCCAACAGAAACACGCCCATGCTATTATAACCCACGAATCCACGCAGCGGTCTTTCAACCGTGGTATTCCATTGGCGGTACACACCGCCTCGCTCAAAATACACACACAACTCCAAAACACCGCCACATTGGACAATTCCAAATACACACACCTGATACACATACAAACACCACTCCCACACACCCAACACAATATAAAACACACACCCACATCACCCACAAATCCCTACGACCAAAAATTAGAGACGAAGGCGACAGAGAGAGAGCACAGCAATAGACAACCCCACCACACAGAGGCACACAACACCATCACCCACACAACATCCACGCACAAAACACCCCTCACCACAACACATCACCACACTCATCACCACATACACCACCCCACACATCAACTACACCACCCCATGGCATGCCAAAGACACCCCAGGTTTTCGGAGGAGGAGCTCAGGGTTATGGTGGAGGAAATCGTACGGGTAGAGCCACAGCTATTTGGATCACAGGTGCAGCACACCTCTTTAGCTAGGAAGATGGAGCTATGGCGAAGAATAGTCGACAGGGTCAACGCAGTGGGACAGCACCCAAGAAATCGGGAGGACATCAGGAAGAGGTGGAACGACCTACGGGGGAAGGTGCGTTCCGTGGTCTCCAGGCACAACACCGCAATTCAGCGGACTGGCGGCGGACCCCCATCTCCTCCCCCACAACTAACAACATGGGAGGAGCAGGTCTTGACCATCATGCATCCTGAGGGCCTCGGAGGAGTCGGTGGAGGAATGGACACTGGTAAGTCAAATCTTAACTATCATATCCCCCACCCTACCTGCATGCTATCACACACCCCCACCCTCACCCCCTCCCCTATCACTCCAACTCCTCACTAATGTACTAATAACACAAACCACCCATCCCAACACCAAGCCCTGCATGTAAAAACAAAGCATGGACACCCATCACTAAAACATGCCCACTGCACATACCCATAACAACCCCTAACCAACATCACATAAGCTACCACACAGGAATGCTAGCACTGGGGTACACGCTCACCCACCCATTGCACACCATGACACACACACATGCAATAATCATGCTTTTATACCCCTGCAGGACCACAATGTAATGTCACCAGACAGGAGGGTCCAGATATCTCTACCCCACCCACAGAAGAGGCCCACAGTGATGACAGCAGCTCTGGCCAACTGGATCCAGATGACCAGCCCAGACCATCGTGGGCCTCGGAACAGTCGGTTCCCCTCGCACGGGCACAGCCCAACACTGACCTTCCACCCTCTGGTAACACCAGCACAGCACCCACCCAGCGGGCCCATACCTCCGTACCCAGGACACGTCAATCAGCTGTGTGTCCACCACTACAGGGAACCCAGGATAACCCACCACCCCAACAACAGCAGGGACCTGGGGGCAGTGGTAGTGGGCACACGGTCAAGGGGACGGAGGCACAGGAACACAGGGGAACTGGGAGGGCTGCTGTGCGACAGGGGGCGGACAGGCTAAGGGAACCCACTCTCCACGAGGCCCTCTCCTCCATCATGGGAGCATACCACCACTCCCAGGAGACGATGGCTACGGTCCTGGCCAAGCTTCAGGAGACCCAGCGCATGCAGGAAGAACAGTATTTGGGGTTCAGGGAGGAGCTCAGAACCATCAGCTCCGCCCTGGGCACCATCGTAGGGGTGCTGAAGGACATACAGAACACCATGAGGGACACCGTGGCACTCCAAGGGGCCCCTGACACTAGCATGGACGATGAACTGCCCACCACCTCCGCCGGTCCTAGTGGACAGGACGCCCCACCACAGGACCACCACACCAGCACCCCACCCCCTGCAGACGGAGAACCACCGCGCAAGCGGTCTCTGAGATCCAGGAACAGGACAGAGCAAGATGGCAAGACCCCCGGCAGGAAATGAGACCACCCTGATTGTCATCCCACTGTCCCACTTTGTTACCTTGTCCAGATTGGAACTGCCCCAGCTCCACTTCCTATGCCCATATGGCCAGTGCACCTGTGAGACTAATAGACTGGACTCTGCCATGGACATTCCTCCACCATCACCCATCACCATTTTGCCACCCCCTCCAAGAATTATCACTTCAATAAACACCCTTGAACCACAAAACAATCTGGAGTCAGTCTGTGATTTTGAAAATGTGTATTAGCTATGACAATGACAAAATCCGTTCGGAAATGTAATGTCAACATAACTATGTCACACATCACAAGCCCAGGAAGGATGCAAGCAGATGACACACGTTGGTAACCACACCTGTGAAACCGTAATGGAAATGTTCCACTCAGTTAGCAAATACTGCTTCAAATTGACAGACAGGACAGAGGTAGAAGTGTGAAAGTAAATGTAATAGTAAAAAAATTGTTCTCACCTGTGTGTCACTGGAAATATTGCTGTATGACAGAGTCCCTGTTGTCAATGTCTTCTTCCTCTGCTTCCTCCTCATCACTGTCCACAGGCTCCACAGCTGCCACAACACCGCCATCTGGACCATCCTCCTGCAGAAAAGGCACCTGGCATCGCAAAGCAAGATTGTGAAGCATAGAGCAGGCGATGATGATCTGGCACACCTTCTTTGGTGAGTAGAATAAGGAACCACCTGTCATATGGAGGCACCTGAACCTGGCCTTCAGGAGGCTGAAGGTGCGTTCGATCACCCTCCTAGTCCGCCCATGGGCCTCATTGTAGCGTTCCCCTGCCCTGGTCCTGGGATTCCTCACTGGGGTCAATAGCCATGACAGGTTGGGGTAACCAGAGTCCCCTAATAGCCACACACAGTGCCTCTGGAGTTGACCCATCACATAAGGGATGCTGCTATTCCGCAGGATGTAGGCGTCATGCACTGAGCCAGGGAACATAGCATTTACCTGCGAGATGTACTGGTCTGCCAAACATACCATCTGTACATTCATGGAATGATAACTCTTGCGGTTCCTGTACACCTTGTCACTCCTGTGGGGGGGGACCAAAGCCACATGGGTCCCATCAATGGCACCTATGATGTTAGGGATATGTCTCAGGGCATAGAAGTCACCTTTAACTGTAGCCAAATCGTCCACCTGAGGGAAAACGATGTAGCTCCTCACGTGTTTCAGCAGGGCAGACAACACTCTGGACAACACGTTGGAAAACATAGGCTGGGACATCCCTGATGCCATGGCCACTGTTGTTTGAAATGACCCACTTGCTAGGAAATGGAGCACTGATAGCACCTGCACTTGAGGGGGGATTCCTGTGGGATGGCGGATTGGTGACATCAGGTCTGACTCCAACTGGGTACACAGTTCCTGGATTGTGGCACGGTCAAACCTGTAGGTGATGATCAAATGTCGCTCCTCCATTGTCAACAGGTCCACCAGCGGTCGGTACACCGGAGGATTCCGCCAACTCCTCACATGTCCCAGCTGATGGTGCCTAGGAAGGACAACAGCGACCACAGAGTCAACCAATTCTGAGCTATGTACCCACAGCTACACAGATCATGACTCAAAATAAAAAAATCTTCCTGTATGTGTGTTGAGTCCAGGCCTAGGTATGTGTGACGCAGTTGTAAATGAAGCCATGTGGGCCTCTGAAATGGCAGATGCCTGACCTCTAAAGTGGGACAATGGGATGTGAGGTAACTGCGCTGGCATTGTACACCGTCGCAGTAGGCGGTCGTAGACCGCAGCGCAATGCTGCATTGGTTAACATTGGACCCTATGGGTCCCAGGAGCCAATGACAAAGTGCACCGGCGGTGATGAAAACCACCGCCGCAGACGTGACCGCCATTTTCTATCTGTTCAATCACTCGATACCTGATCTTCGACAGGAGAGGACCTACACTGCAAGTGCTGCTGTGACCTCGGTCTGGAAGAGACAATGGCACGTGTGTCTGAGGAAAGGGCCCCTGCCTTCACTGCACAGGAGTTGGAGAAGCTCGTGGACGGGGTCCTCCCCCAGTACACGCTACTCTACGGTCCTCTAGACCAACAGGTGAGTACATAGGGTGCAAGTTGTATGGGCTATGCCTGGGTGGAGAGGGCTGGATGTAAGTAGGAAGGGGGCAGAGTTCTGCGAGCATGAAGGAGTGTGAATGCATGTGCCACATGGCAAGTGCAGGGATGTGGGCCACTAACTACGACGGTGCAGTTGGTAATGACTTCTCTTCTTCCCCTGTGCATGTCATGTAGGTCAGCGCCCACCAGAAGAAGGATATTTGGTGTGCCATCGCCAAGGACGTCCGTACCCTGGGGGTCTACCAGAGACGGAGCAACCACTGCCGTAAAAGATGGGAGGACATTCGCTGCTGGAGCAAGAAGACGGCGGAGGCTCAGCTGGGGATGGCCTCCCAACGTGGGAGAGGTGCCCGTCGCACCATAACCCCCCTGATGTTTCGGATCCTGGCGGTGGCCTACCCTGAGTTGGATGGGCGCATGAGGGCATCACAGCAGACACAAGGGGGTGAGTACACTCACATTCTCATGACTTTGCGTGCAGTGGAGGGGTCTGGGTGGGGGAGGAGGGATGTGGGTTTCCCTAGGCCAGGGCGAGTTCCGTAGGCTAGGCCCCTCCGTAATGCAGGCCATGTGGCACTCCACCCCACCTCTGTAGAGTGCCAAGTACACGTATACATGCCCCTGTGTCATCTATGTGGGCAGATGACACTCATAGCCATGTAGGCCTTATCCCAGTAACTGCATCTGTAGAGGCCAAGAGCACGGCGTAGTGCAGGGGGCTGCTCTGTCTGTATTGTCCACCAACGGTAGCGGTAAGCCATGCACTCAACCTGTCTTTCTTCTGTTTCCCACCCCTTTTTGTGCTCTCCCTGTTCTTTTGTGTATCAGCATCATCAGGCGGAGGTACAGGGGCACTGGAGCACGAGGGGGCTGCATCCCACATGGCCATGGAGGGCCACACCACGGACTCTGAATACACCAGTGGGACGGAGGGCGAGGGGAGCTTCACGGCGGTCACCGGATCAGCAAACAGCGACACAGACTCATCCTCCGATGGGAGCTCCCTTGTGGTGGCGGCACCATCTGTGCCCCCCACTTCTACAGGTACAGCCACCCCCCCTACGAGCACCGCCCTCCCAGCAGCCCCTCAGCCTTCGCCCGTGCCCGCTCATCCAGGAGGGTGGGCATCACCTTCGCCCCAGGCACCTCAGCCCCTGCCCCTGTCACCCCTACTGCTCTCAGTGAGGAGGCCATTGACCTCCTCAGGTCACTCACTGTTGGGCAGTCTACCATTGTGAATGCCATCCAGGGTGTAGAAAGGGAGTTGCAACACACTAATGCATTCCTGGAGGGTATTC
Source organism: Pleurodeles waltl (assembly GCF_031143425.1). Lineage (NCBI taxonomy): Eukaryota > Metazoa > Chordata > Amphibia > Caudata > Salamandridae > Pleurodeles > Pleurodeles waltl. The sequence continues at coordinate 961,825,654 of NC_090439.1, forward strand.
ATTCTGGTCAGGCTGCCCATCATCGAACCCTGCAATCTCTGTCCTCAGCACTGATGGCAGCCATTGTCCCTGTGTCTAGCATCCCCCCTCCAACTTCCTCCACCTAGGCCCAATCCCCTGTACCTCTGCCTATCCCAAGCACACATCAGACCAGCCTGCACACACGTCAACACACAAGGGCAGCTCAGGAAAACATAGGCACCACACATCCCACAGGCACTCACACAAGCATCACCCACATACAGACACAGCAACATCCACTGCCTCTACTGTGTCCCCCTCCTCGCCGTCTCCCTCCTCCCTCCCAGTGTTGTCTACACTCTCACCTGCAAGCACTACCACTACAGCCACTAGGACTCTCACCAGAACACCCAGCACCACACCCCGCTCACCTGCACTCACCACCCCCACAACCATTTACACGTCCCCTGTGTCCTCTCCCAGTGTGTCTGTGACGCCCCCTTCCAAAGTACACAAACGCAGCCACACACACACCCAACTTCCATCCACCTTACAATAGCCTCCAGAACATGCACCTGCACCCAAAGCATCAAAAGTTACACCTCCTACAACCACCTCCTCTTCCTCCACTCCCAGACCCCCTCCAGCTACCCGTCCCAGTGTTCGTCAGAAACGTTTCCTGAGCAACCTTGACCTCTGTCCCATCATCCCCCCTCCAACTCATAGGTCCCATACTAGCACCTCAGCCAAAAAGATTCTGGTACCAGTGGTGCCTGTTAGAGGTATGTGGAGCGCACCGGGCACCAGGGCAGCCAGTGTGACACGGAGCCAAAGCACTGCCAGTCCACCCCCTGTGAAGCACCAGAAGTTGGACAGTGCCCGACGGGATGGGGGGAAGACTCCAGCCGGCAAAGCCGCTCACAAGGGTCCCGGGGGGAGTGTTGAGTCAGCTGTGACTCCTCCCAAGGTGGTGAAGGGGCAGAAGAAGTCTCCAAAGTCTGGGAAGAGCAGCACAGCGGAGAAGGCCGCCATCCTCCCCGCTGCCCAGGACGCCACCTCCAGCCCCATCGTCACTGGTCAGGAGACCACCGCCAGAGTCAGTGCCCAGGAGGGCAGCACAATCGTCATTGGTCCGGAGACCACCGCCAGAGTCAGTGCCCATGAGGGCAGCACAATCGTTACTGGTCCGGAGACCACCGCCAGAGTCAGTGCCCAGGAGAGCAGCACAATCGTCACTGGTCTGGAGACCACCGCCAGAGTCAGTGCCCAGGAGGGCAGCACAATTGTCACTGGTCAGGAGACCACCGCCAGAGTCAGTGCCCAGGAGCGCCCCGGCAGACACAGCCCCGCTGGGCAATGAGGGACCGCCATGGCACACATCGCTGCACAGGTCAGAGACAGCAAAGTCAAGCACCGCTGAACAGGGCAAGGACCGCTGAACAGGGCAAAGACCGCCATGGAAAGCACCGCTGAACAGGGCAAGCACCGCTGAACAGGGAAAAGACTGCCATGGAAAGCACCGCTGAACAGGGCAAGCACCGCTGAACAGGGCAGAGACCGCTGAACAGGGCAAGCACCGGCATGGAAAACACCGCTGAACAGGGCAAGCACCGCTGAACAGGGCAAGCACCGCTGAACAGGGCAAGCACCACCATGGAAAACACAGCTGAAAAGGGCAAGCACCGCTGAACAGGGCAAGCATCGTTTGGCCATGAGCGGCAGGGGCAGTGACGGAACTGGGACCGTCACGGGGAGCGTGATGCACTCTGGGCACCAGTCCCCCTCCAGAACCAGTGGAGAGATACATCCACTACCTCAGTCCTTGGTAGGATGAAGCACTCTGTGCACAAAGCCCCCTCCAGAACCAGTGGAGACTGTTATCCACTTGAGAGACTGTGGCTTTGCACTCCCCAGGATGGTACAGTGGGCAACCTACCCACTGAAAAGACTTGTGAGACTGTGGCTTTGCACTCCCCAGGATGGTACAGTGGGCAAACCACCCACTGAAAAGACTTGTGAGACTGTGGCTGTGCACTCCCCAGGATGGTACAGTGGGCAACCCACCCACTGAAAAGACTTGTGAGACTGTGGCTTTGCACTCCCCAGGATGGTACAGTGGGCAAACCACCCACTGAAAAGACTTGTGAGACTGTGGCTTTGCACTCCCCAGGATACATCAATGGGCATGGAGCCCCGGCGTGGATCTGGCGTGGTGCTGTCATCTGGCTGAGGTGCCCCCCCTTCTCTTCCAACTGAGGTGCCTGTTGTATTTCTATCTGATGCCCCAGCAGTGTTCTCTCCGTTTCTAGACAGGTATTGTGTGTGGGCCTCGCCCATGCATTTTGGGCCCAGTGGTCCACGGACATTGAAATGTGCATACCTGCACTACTAATCGTGATGTATATATTTGGAATGTGTATATATTTATGTATATATGAGCTTACTGTATTTTGATACATTACAATGGTTGTACTGACTTCCTTTTTGTCTTTGCATTCTTCCAGGGGGGTTTGGGGTTGTTATTGTGATGTTTGGAAATGCATTGGTGTGTGTGTTGTAGTGTGCGAGGGTCAGGGTGGGGTTGGGAGTGGGGGTGTTGCGTGTGTGTGTCTGTGACTTTTGCCTCCCCCCTCCCCTATGTCGTAGGTACAGTACTCACCGTTGTCTTCGGCGGCGCCGTTGCTGATGTTCGTAGAGAAGCAGGAAGACAAGCGCAGGGAGTATTTGGAGTTCCGGCTCCATGGTGCCCTCCTTCCTTGTGGAGTGTGTTAAGGTGAGCGTTTTCCCATTGCAAAAGCTGTTTCCGCCGTGTTTTTATCCACGGTGAATCTGCCCCGGAAAAGGTGGCGGATTGGCCTGTTGTAATACTGTGGGCGGTACTTTGACTTCCGCCTGTCTGTTGGCGGTGACCGCCGCGCTGCTTGTCTGTACCGCCGTGGCGGTCAGAGTGTTAAAGTGGCTGTCTATGTTGGCGGTTTCCGCCACGGTCATAATTCCCTTTTTTGTTTGCCTGCCTGTTTGCGGTATTACCGCCGCGTTAACACCGTCCGCCAGGGTTGTAATGACCCCTTTAATGTTAATATTGTATTTATATCTATTTATATATAGTTATTTATATATTTATATTTATATAATGTATTTTGTTGACTGACTTCCCAGTAATCAATAATTATTTATCTTGGAACCATTTTTAACCATCAACAACAATGTAGTTAATATGATGATATTTTTTTCGTATATATCTATATATATATCTATTATGTTTAAAGATGGCCGCCGTTTTCAGCACATACATAGTGTCATTGAAACAAAAGATGGACTGTGTTTTATAAATAGATGTGTAAAAGAATGTCTGCCAATGTCCAGTTTGAAGACATTTGCCGAAACGCGTAGACATTTGGCCGAGACAGCGTGATTGTGACTATTTTTTAGTATTATTTCAATTATTACAATAAATAGCGAACGAACGACCTCTTTAGATGATCTTTGGATGGTTTATTCCTCAGCTATATTGGAACCTTGAGACACTGTGTAGCCATCCGGTGATTTTGCCTTTCACCGGTTCTTGGATTATATATATATATATATATATATATATTAACCTCCACCCACCCTCAAACTAACATGTAAGAATATGAACCCCCCCAAACCTACTTAGCCTATCTAAACAACTACCCTATTCTAACCTATCACTAAACCCCTTAAACTCACTACAAAACAGGATGAGAAATTAAGAGGGAGGGGACTGAACTAGAGGTGAGGGGAGGCAAGAGTTCACAGGTTCTCCCTGCTCAGTGTCTTTTTAATTGCCTTCAGTCTCCTTGTGTTTTTGTCCACATCCTTCTGAATGCTGTCCAGCTTTTTTAGCACCTTCTTTATGTCCCTCTGGAGCTCCACAATTGCGGCCATGTCCATTGCAGCAGGTGTGGTAGTCTGTGGCGCAGAGATTTACAGTGCAACAGGTGGGGCAGATGTGACTGTGGCGGCTGTGGTACTGTGTGTAGTTGTGGTGGTGGCTACAACCTTTGTGGCCAATGTCGGTCTACATTGGCTGAAAGCCCGCCATTCCCCCGTGGCTCACTCTCTTTGATAGGGTTGTGCCATCTTTCGGTACCCAGACTCAACATCCAAGATGTGTCGGTATCGCACTGCCTGCTTCTGGAAAGCCCTGATTTCCACAACATCCATGTTGGCAGTTGTAAAAATGAGACAGGCAACCATCAGTGTCATCATTGTCTGATGCATGTACACATGATAATCTAACACTCTGCCTCGATTTGCACATACAGTCCAAATCACAGTCCAGATAATACAATGTCCCTGATGAATATAATGGCAACACTGCCTACCCATCATGTCTTTCATACCACAGCAAAGCACAACAAGAGTTGGACCAAATAAAGTGATCTGTGCATTGATGTTGTGCAATGTGTCACAATGCAAAGGCAGCAACTACTTCACATGGGCCAGGCTGACTAATCTTTATCATCTGAGTCAACTTCAAAGCACACAAAACCAGTGACTTGTAGCTTTAATTGGCAGGATGGTATGCAGTTGCTAATCATAAGGGGTCAGTGTTGTTTGGGATACATGCATGCTTGAATGAGATGACTGTCATCTACACTGTGGCCATCACATCTACCTATATATGTGTTGTTCCCCTACCCCTGTGCCTCAGGGTTAATGGGCATGCAATACATCATCACAACTGTTGAGGACAACCACGAAGGCATGTCCATTTGTACATGGATTTAGTGGGTGGAACATATGTGAGGAGGGCTGCCACCTAGAAATAAGGTATCCATAGATCATTCACATCTACATTCATGTGTCCAGTTGTGGACAACCATCAACACCTGATCTGCCAACACAATTCCCAAAACACCCACATTGATGCCAGCACACGCCAGGCCTTGACCTGCATGCACGTCTATCACATACCTCATAAGTGTCACGTAAATTGAGTACAACTTATGGGGCTAGATGATGGGGACAGTTACCCATACTGCCCTACATGTACATTACAATACAGGGATGCACAATTTTGTGTGGAAAACTGAGTTGTGAGAACCAGGGTATGACCCAGTGCCAATATACTGACACTGGAGCACTTTCAAGTCACATGTGGGCCTACATATGGCTAGTAATCACCTTGTTCACACGCTGCTGCCTATTGCACAGCACAAGACTCCCAAGATATGACTCTCTGCCTGTGAATGTGTAACCCTTGCACGGAACTCTATGTCAACATCCAGCCGAGTAAGATATCAGATCACGTGCCAGCTCATCATATCTTGCAATGAGTGCAACACACAAGAGACACTCACACAACAGCTGCAATCACTACACCGGACAGACATTATCACACTTACTGGATACATCTGTGTCCTGAAATCGAGCCACTTCCCTGAGGGTATAGGGGGCAGATCCACCTGTAAGGCATGGAAAGGAAATATATGTTCAATGGCAGATCACTGTACAAATATGTGGACAACATATCCCAGTGTGTACCATTTTACATGAGTGAGCTGGTGATCCTGCATGTAGACAGTACAACAGATATACCACTGCAAACTCTCATTGACACTGACACTCCAGTGAGTGATAGCATACATCTGCACAAATGCACTGGGCCTAACAATCATGTGGTGCTAAACCTGACTACAACCATTTGTGCCTAATCCATTTCAGATGGTACTCCATGGCATGATTTGTATTTTGGTGGCAATTTCAATGGCACTTCCCTGGTGCACTGCAATACAAGTGACTCAGGTATTGTGGCTTGTGCATCAAGGGACTGTGATGGACATGTGGCTCACTTTTCAGTCTGCAATTATCATGCATTCAGTTGTCCATGACAGATGTGGCACAGTTCTCTTTCGGTAACAAATGCCCCATTGGCAGTCTCCCCTAAGCCGTGTATGCCCCCTTTGCTAACATAATGGCAGGGATCATGTATGTGTGGTGATTACAATGTAGTGCTAAACATGGATTGTCCACTTTGCTGTCCTGATACAGTGAAATGTGGTTGGCTGAAAGTGTCTTACTTGATCATCATTGACAGAATGCATGGGCACAGGTGTTGCCATTGCACATGAAATGTGTGACTAAGGGCCACATGTACAAAGATCAGGTTTTGAGAGTTACACATTATGAGACTTAGCAACTCACAATTTGCAAGTAGGATAATCTGATGTACAACACTGTCAATTACACTGTTTGCAAATAACAAGTGGGGTAGCAAATGACCTACCTCACAAATATTAATGAGGTAGGTCTCATTTTGTAAACCCCTTGGGAATAGCGGCACTCACAGGGATGCTAGCCTGCTGGGCTCAGCAGACCACCATGTCTGTGAATGCTTTCAAATAAAGATGTATTTTCTTTTTTTAAATGCAGCCTTATTTCATTAAGGGTAAACAGAAAGCATGTCATAAACAAATATGATAACTTTATTTTTTTAAAGCCTGCTCTGAAACAATTTTTTGGCATGCATTCACAAAGGGGAAAGGATCCCATGGGTGCTTTGGTACACAACCTCCTTGCGAGATGCTCTGTGAACTCAAGTGGTGCCCCTAACAGAGTTGTGACACCATGAAAACTAGGCCGTTTGTGACAGTTAAAAATAGCTTTGTACATGTGGCCCTAAGTGATGGTTGTACATGACTCAACAAACCTCAGGCCTGCATTGTTAACATGTATAAACATTTGGACTCCATCTCAGTACTGGGACACTAACATATTTTTCTTCTTGCATTAAATATGGCCACAAACATTGCATGCAGCACGTCAAGACATCTGCTACTGTCACTCAGGAGCATTCTACTGCACACATTTGTCAATGTGATACTCACCAACACGGCCACCGATCACCACGCCCAGGTGGTCCGGCAGATCCTGCTCTCTGGCCACCACGTCAGCCCAGCAATGCTTCAGCAGGTGCTCATTCCTGCTCGTATAGTAGACTCCTTTGAGTTTGCCCCACCACAGCCGCCTCGCCTCTGTGATACCCCTGTATCAGCCGCCCACCCATCTCCAGCATCAAGGGAAGTAAGTGGCACACCAGCCACACAAAGCACCTAAGCTCCTCCTCCCCCATGCGAGTCAGCCTTGTCCTTCTTGACACGTCCCTGAACAACAAATCAAAACTGAGAATGTGTAAAAAAAAAAGGAAAATAAATTAAAATAAAGGAAACTTACAGCCCAAACCTAAGCACCCCAACTAACCCAACTAATCTAAGCCCCAGACAGACACCTGACAGTCCAAATACAATCTGAAAGACACTAAACTACACAAAATCACATTCACAAGTACAATAAACAAACAGAATTCACAAAAGACACAAGAGAGACACCACAAGATACAATAAACACAATCGAGACACCAGCAACACCAAAACACAGTCACACAGTCAAGAACTAGCACAGACTGTAAAGTTAAAGTGAAAGTACACCCACTGTACCATGCCCGTAAACAGGATTTCATATTGCATCACTTCCTGTCCCCTTTGCGGCCTGTTTTCCGTCATGTGTCTATTTTTTTGATGCGTACAATATTTGTGGGAATATTTTCAACGCATAACCTACATTTGCAGCAAAATACCAATCATTTCATGTAGACTTCAATTTCAATGGATATCCGCATGATTGTGGTGCGCAGGTGGAATTCACGCTAAGGGCCCATGTATGGTTAGTTTGCATTTGCATGATTATTTGACGCATTTGCGTCAACATTTTTGACTCAATCTATGATTGCATGATTTTCTAATATTTAACATGCATGCACCCTGTATCAACATGAAGATAGGATGGTATGGTCTGTAGTGTGTGGTATGGTGGTTGGCCACATGTGGTGGAGCATGCAACTGAGTGTTTTGGCCATGAATGATCTGTAACAACAATAACAATAAGGAACAGCATGCAAAACATTGGACGTCATGCAAATGTATGAAGCTGTTCCAAATGGGTATCTACATCTGATGGCAATCAGTGATCTACAACAGTCATGATATGTGTTTGTAATATGTGTTGACTCATGTGATGTGTGTAGTTGTTTGACTTTGGGGACATTACATTTCACAACAAACAAAACTCAGGGATGTTTGAGGATGGCTGATGAGTACTATGTAGGATAGGTTACCCCTCATGACTTCATTACCTATGTTATTTGTGTTGATGTGGTGGACCTGTTGCCCTGGCTGCATGCGTTCAAAATTTTTCAGATGTGCATTCCACAGAAGTGTCCAGTTCAAGTGTGTGGGCATGTGTGCCGTGTGTCCGGATTGGGCTCCATGGTGTCACGGTTTCAGGTGGATCTAGTCAGGACTCTGTTAGGGGCACCCCTTGAGTTCACAGAGTATCTCGCAAGGAGGTAGTGTACCAAAGTAGAAGAGCAGCTAAAGGCATTTAAGGGGAAAGGCCAGCTATGGTAAGGCAGAGAAAACAGAAATGTGAAGGCAGATCAACCTTAGTGTGAACAAATATGGAACGGGTCAGTAATGGACAAACACGCTGGGGTTATCACTGTGGTTGTACACAGGGTAGGGCTCAGAACTTTCCACAACAACAGGAAACGTCAGTGCCTCTGTGCAGATTAATCTTACAGATAGTCACCATGCAAGCCCCATCGAAAGTAGGCAGCAGAAGTGATTCTGTGTCTGAACCCTTAGGGCACAAACAAGGATTGTACTTACATACATAAGAATAGCCCTTGTGGTTCTGGATGGAGACACAGTTGGAATTCCTGGAATACAGCAATAGCACACTGTCATTGTTGGGCACTAAAGAATAGATACAACACTAGACAAAGGATGGGGGCTGGATTTGCCTCCTGGAAACCAGGTGCCAACCCAAGTACAAAGGAAAACATTTCTACACCGGTGAGGACTGATAATACACTTACCAGACACAATAACCCAAGAGGAAACAGAAAGCTAAGGAACCAACTAGAAGACAAAGCCAGGAACAGGGAACAGGCTCAGGCTGATACAAAGGCTGGAACAGGACATGGAAACAGAAAGCAGGCTCTGGCAGAAACAAACATGAACAAGGCTGAGAAATAGAGAGCAGACTCTGACTGGAACAAGCAGGAACAGGACTGGGTAAACAGAGAGCAGGGTCAGGCTGAATCAGGACTGTAACACAATCCAACAAGGGGTGTGGAACACAAAGAAATTCTACTCCAATGCATGACGAGGAGCTTCAGGGAATGGCAGCTTATAAGCAGTTCCAGGCAGCAGCAAGGCCAGGGCAGAGTCACATGGCTGGACTGCACAGGATAGGCCAAAGGTGTGTGCAGCTTCAGTCTCTCACAAGTCCTGGAGGAGAGAATCCAGTAAAAAGGGACAACTGGACTTTTCCCATAGAAAGCAATGGGCAGACGATTACAGGTCTTACAGACTACCAGGCAGTTTATTATGTGACCTAAAGTCCATGGAAGCTAATGTAGTTATTCTATAGCATGCCATATGGAAAAGGGAAGCAAACAGGAGTCAAATGCGAGTCTGGGTGAATCTTAATGATGATCCCGAGGGTACAGATAGTCCATTTACAGCGCCCCCTAGAGAAGGGAGGACGGAGACATAACACATGGCAGTGGCAGGACTTATTTCCAGGGATGGACTGCGCAGGGCATGTGTCGTGGACATTGTTTGTCATGCCTGGGACACGCATGCTATCCATTTTCACAACTGATGCCCCCTTGTCACACAAGCTCCTTGTAGAGATTGCAAACCTCACACTTACTAATGTCAGGGGTCTGTTCATACATTCCTGTTTCCACTGATATGTCACATCCATTGCCACATGTATGGGGTGCTTATTTACCTCATGATTGAAGATGTCATAGTTGTGTGTCATGTGCTACAGTAGATCATGTTGGCAATGTGGATGTGAGTCAAATGCTGTGGTCCATTGATTTTACCCTTCATATGTGAAATTCAAGATATGAGTATTTTTTATATGTGTGTGGTGTTTGCTGTACAATCATACAAATCACATGTGATGTTGTATCAGAAGTAGTCAGATTTGTCTTTGTAAAATGCCCCCTGAGGTAATACACACATTCCTAAGGAACATGTGATGGAGAATGAAGAAACCAGAATAGGCGTGTGTGATCAAGTAAGGTGTTTATTTACATACCTTAATGAGGTGTGTAGAGTGACTATTGAGTGAAAAAGTTTTTTACAATTTGTTGTCTGTGGTGCATTCCTGCAGCTGTGTTCTGCTGTTCCCCCTCACTTTCCCTGCCACCATCCTCCTCCTCCTCCAACAGTTCTTGCTGTGGATCATATAGAGGGATGTTCCTCCTCACACAAATGTTGTGCAGGACAGCACAGGTAAGTATACTTTTACCCACAATGGGTGGGGAATATAGGAGGCTGCCTCCTGTGATATCTAGGCACCTGAATCTGGAATTAAGGATGCCAAAGGTCCTTTACACAATGGTGCGTGTCCTCCGATGTGCCTCATTATAGCAGTATAACGATGTGCTTGGGTTGGGGAATGGGGTCGTGATCCATGGCTGGATCACGTAACCCTGATCCACTGCAAAAGATAATAGGAGTGAGTATTTTCTTAGTGCTTGCAACAGGAATGTCATGTAGCATGGCAGTTGATATCTTGTGTCGTCTGTGACTCTTATGTGTTTGTGGTATTGTGTGAGATCCTGGGCTTCTGTGAGGTTTTTTCTGCTGTGGGTTGTTTGACTTGACAAGTTGTGTTTGGCTCATTGACCTGGGATCTATGTTTTTTTTCCAAACTGTTGGTCAGTATGTATGTACCATGTGTTGTGTAGTGTCCAACATGTTTTAGTGTGCTTTCACTGGAGGGTACATGATGCTTCCACACAAACAATAGATTCCAATGTGGTGGTAACACAGTTGTACTACATGGCCTGGACCTCCCATCCATTTAGACATATGGCATTGCAGATGAAATGCAACAGTGAGGCCCTTTGATTTGGCTAGGTGACAATGCACAACACATCTCCATAAGTTAGCAGCACTGAGGTGTTCAGTATTGAAAATGCACAATTGTCCCATGTGTGACTTGGTTCTAGGCATACCTTTGTTGCTCCCTCTGCCAATAGCTCATGTGCTACTGTGCACCTACACTACCGAACTTGCTCCAGGGAACCTGGCAAACTGCTTTGTGGAGGTGGATGTGTCTGTGCAGGGAGGGCCATCTCCCTGTACATATGCTATTTGATTGACAATTGGCTCTTTCAGAGTTTGCAGCAGTGTGCAGTTTGCATTTGTGCTGTGTGTTCCTAGAACAGTCCACTTCATTATTGCTACCTGGCAATGGCACCCCTGGAGTGATGTATGATTTTGGGACTGCCTCAGTATTTCCGTGTCACCTGCATGTGAGTCAGCATCATCATGCTATGTGTATTGCACACCCCTTCCACACTACGAACTGCTTCGGAGGGTGTCAGATTGACTATGTGGTCTAATGTAATTGTAAATGGTTAATCTTCCAAGTTGTACTTCCAGGGCAGGCCATGTCATTGTCACTGTGGGTTTTGACATTGGTCCCTTGTTGCTCAAGAGTGGCAGCTAATGTTTGTGGCAGCCATCATTTGTCCAGAGGTGTGTATCCCATTTTGTCAGGGTGCACAACATAACTACCAGTGTCACATCTCAGTGTCATCCTGCCCACGTGTCAATGTAGTGGTGTATGTTTTGTGTGTCCTATAGGGTTGTTGTGCTGTGTGTATATTGCTAGGTTTATTGACTTACCTACAAGAAGGCCATTGCCATATTGTCTATCCTGGAAGTGCTGATTGATCCTGCTGTGGCGGAATATAAATGAATCACGGAAACTCAAGATACTTAGCCAAGATGTTAGTGAACAATCCTTGGTGATCAACTATGGCCTTCACATTGATGGAATGTGTGTGCTTTCTGTTCCGGAATATGTTTCCTGTTGCTGCAAGTGGGAAAATCTAGACATGGGTGCAGTCAATTGCACCGAGCACATGCGGGAAGCCATGGATGTGGTAGAAGCCCTGTTTTATCTCCTGCTGCTTCTGCTGGGTGTTGGGGAAGCTGATGTGGTGGGGTTTGAGGGAGATTATGGCATCTAACACCTTGGGCAGGAAGGCCGACAATGAGGGTTGTGATACCCCAGCGACCAGGTCACCCATTGTCTGGAAGGAGCCACTTGCCAACATATGCAGGACAGCTAGCAGCATGGTCACCGGTGGTATATTGTGTAGTGTCTGCAGGTTATCTGTTAGCTGTGGCTCAATATGGCGCAGCAGCTGCTGTATGGCTTGCCAGTTAAGTCAGTACCTCCGGATGATGTCCTGTTCCCAGAGTCCATGGAGGGTTGTCCTGTTCCTGAAGACCCTCTCCTGCTTTCTGCATTGCCTTTGTGGGCCACGTTGGGGTGGTGGTGGGTGCTGCCATTGGTCCTCTGCTCAGCATTGTCTTGCAAGCTGCATCAGTAGCACCTCCATATTGTCCTGTTGGTCTGTAATGTTGCTTGTGTGTGTGTTACTTAATTGGTGGTGTGTTTGCCTCATTTTAACACCTGCCATGACCCAGGCATAAAATGTTGACACAAATCAAGTTTAGCGTCATTTTTAGGGTCCGGCACCAACCCATGCGTCATTTTTGCCCTGTTGGATAAATATGCCGCTAGGGTGTTTGAGTCATTTTTTGGATGGGAACGCCTACCTTGCATCTCATTGACGCAAGGCGGTTTCAACTCCATATTTGTGATGCTTGACAGGTCTAAATATGGAGTTAGGTTTGCGCTGGATTTGTGTTAAAAAAAATGATAAAAATCCGGTGCAAACAGAGTATAAATATGGGCTTTACTGTGCACTGGAAAGAACATGTACCACAGGAACACTGCCTGAATGAGAATAATTAAGGTGACATTTGTTACATACTTTAAAAAATTTAATATATACATATATTTCACTTAATAAAGTTTCTCAAACTCAAATAAAAATAGCCAATCATTTTTTCTTAATAATACTAGATGTACAGACAAGATTTCAATCTAGGGTTCAAGTGCTGTAAATAACAGTTGCTACTATTACCAAAATGAACAATACTCAGTTTACCAATGCAGAAGGATGGAAGGTAGATGTCAGTTTTGTTCAAATTCAATCTTGTTACAAGATTACTCAGTGGCAACTGTTTAACTTACTAACCGTTTAACTTACTAACCCATCCAACCTGCTACAAACAATTGTTGGGTTCATTTGTAAACCATAAGTAATTATTTTGGCTACCTACTTTGAAACAATATGGATCCACATTTTGTAAAGTTGTGGTTGTACTTTTAGAATGAAATATTATGACTAGAAAATTTGCCCATGTTTTCAAAAGTTTTGATTGTAATTTAGACATTTAATTTATTACTACTAGAAAAATGTATGCAATTGCAAAAACGTTTAACATGATGGCTCCTTTGTGCTTTAAAGCCTGTCCCTGCTTTAGTTCTCTTAAAACAGTCTTATGTAATCAAAATAATTCATAAGTAAAACATAAACGCCGATATATTAACATTACAGGTCTCTGTTTCTGCTCTCTTCATCCATTGGCCTGCAAATCTGTCATTCATTTTTTACTTCCATGCACTACAGCAACTAGCACACCTCATTGACTTGGTGCTCTTATACTGTGAATAAAAGTATTTTGCCTCATCACTGGTCCACATCTTTTTATCTCAGTGTTGGTGGGTCAATGCATTTCTTTGCTTGTGCCCTTCTTTGTCCATCATCCATGCACTGCTTCTATAGCCTAATTACAGACTTTATACAGTGAGGTGAAGTCTCCAAATGCCCAGGCATAGTCTCCAAAGGCTGGGACACAGCAACATGTGACCACACATACACTTAACAACTCAGATAAAGCATCTAGGGACAGATTTTTAAAGATTTCAAGTTGAGTCTGTATGACTTTATTGGCTAATACCCAATGCAAAATCCTTTGTGGCTTTTACAAAGCAAACCAAATGGTTATTTGCCTTGCTTTTAAAAAAAACCCTAATGCATCACTTTACTTCAGGTAGGTGTTCCATGGGTGGTGCATGGCACCCCCATGCATCCATGCGTGAATTTTGATGCAAATCCATATCTACAAAGACCTAGGTTTGTGCCATAGCAGTGCTCTTGCCTAAAGTTGACATAATGGGGAGAAAAATATAATTATTTCTCCTTGTTATTTCCTCTTTGCATGTGTGCTGTATTATGTAGGACAGACACAAAGAGGATAGTTTTTTTCAGAAAGGTACCTGTGAGAAAGTGGATTATTAGTTCAAGTAGATGGTAGTCAACCACAAGTAATAATGTCACTGTCCTTGCTAGGTGATGTAAACCTTAACTCAACCTCTGGTTGCTATAGCACAGAGCAGACACGCTTAACTTAAGAAAATGTGTAAAGGAGTTAGGCGTACTAAAATGTTGAGAACACAATAAATATCCAACTCAAATTTATGAAAATAATGAATATTTTAAAATGAAACCAAAATGGAAAAGCAACAAGACTTTTTAAAGATTTATATAAAAATAGAGCCAAAGGAACAAAGTGCCAGCCGCGGCACCTGGTCGTGCTTGACCCGGGGAAAGTCAAAAGTTAATGCTGACCATGATTGTTCCATGGTCAGAGACAGGGACTGGGTTTGTTCTGGTCAAAAAATGACTTTCTTTTCTTAGAAACAGTTCCTGATGTTGAGGTGACATCATTGGATTCACAGACATCAAAGGCAGTAGGTGTGAGCCAAAGCTGGGCTCAATGGCAATGGGTTGCAGGAGAACAGGGTCCTTAGGCAGTCCTCAATGAAGGCAGAAGTTTGGGTGTTTAAATCCTGGAGGTCTTCAGTGCTGATCTGGTCTGCGTCAATGGTGGAGTTGAGGATGCTGCGGGATGGGGTCAAAGCAGCCTTGCCGTTGATGTCGAGCAGAGAAAGTAGCAGAATCTACAGTGAACTCAGCCCCCTGGTGATGCAGCTTGGCTAGTAGCTTGGTCCTGGTCCCTCGACCGGTTCACCAGGCTAACCTTTCTACAATGTTCCTGAGTCAACTTTTGGGATTAGGCAGGAGGCGTTTGCTATGAAACTAGCCCATGTTTCCAGGACCTCGTGAACAGTAGTTGAGGGTGAGAAGTCACTTTAACAGATCCACTAGCAGGATCCAAGGCAGGTCTGAGTTAAAACTGATCAGCCAAGTTCTTTCAGGAGAGTGGGCTTCTTGCAGCATTTGTCTCCTTGTAGCCTAACAGAAGGTCAGCCAACCGGACTTTTGGAGTCTACGTCTTAGTCAGGGTACAAGTATTATCAGGTCCACCCCCTAGGGTTCTCTCCACAGGTCTCAACATGAGGTACAGTCATTCTTCTATCTTCCACAAGTCCAGTAGTGTTCTGAAGAGGGTGCATGGCAGTAGCTTGTGGGTGGGGTAGCTCCGGGCCCCTTCCTAACCAATAGGGAATATGTTCCCAGGAATAACAGTATTGTTTTTGCAGCAGCTCCTGTGTGCCCTACTGCAAACAATTCCACAATGACTCCCTCTACCTACAACTAAGATGGCAGAACCTTTCTTCCTTATGCAGAGCTCCTGTGTTCACCCTAGAGAATGTGGCCAGGGAAATTAGCAACCCTTCCTGTGTGGTCATTCCAAACAGTTCTTAGGGCAGCTCCTCTCCCACTGGGATTGGTGCCTGGCTAGGTAGCAGGACAAAAGAAAGGATAAGTCTAGGTCTTAGCTACATCTGCTAGTGACAGGGTAGCATTCTTTGAAGATAAGCAAGGGGTTGGCCACAGCCCTAGAGCCATCCAGTAAAGGGAAGACCAACATTTCCTCACAGCCTAGCCAAGACCTTTTCCTCAGCTCTGGGAGCCAATTAATACCTCATCAAGAAGTTACTCAGCTCCTGAGTGACTGCGGATTGATCTTCTGGAGCCTTTAAACAGGCAAAAGGTGACTTTTTAAAAATACTTTTTGTAAAATATTTATCACAAATCTGACTATGCCAGAGAACCAGGTTTGTAATAAATATTTTTTGTGCTGTAATTTTTTTTTCTCCATATATCAATCAATCAAAAAATGTATTAAGCGCGCTACTCACCCGGTAGGGTCTCAAAGCGCTGTGGGGGGGAGGAGAAAAGGGGGGATGCTGATTTACTGTTCAAAAAGCCATGTCTTGAGGTGTTTTCTGAAGGTCAGGAGGTCCTGGGTCTTGCATAGGTTGGTGGGGAGGGAGTTCCAGGTCTTGGAGGCCTCCGGAGGTGGTGCGAAGGATGCGGGGGACTGTGGCGAGGGCGAGGTCAGCCGATTGGAGGAGACGAGTGGGTGTGTGGAAGTTCACTCTTTCGTTGAGGTAGACTGGTCCAGTGTTGTGGGGGGATTTGTTGGTGTGGATGAGGATTTTGAAAGTGATCCTTTTGCTGATGGGTAGCCAGTGAAGGAGTCTGAGGTGGGCGGAGATGTGTTTGTGGCGTGGAAGGTTCAGGATGAGCCGTGCGGCTGCGTTTTGGATACGCTGGAGTTTCTGTTGAAGCTTGACTGTGGTACCAGCATAGAGGGCGTTTCCGTAGTCTAGCCTGCTGCTGATGAGTGCATGGGTGACAGTTTTCCTGGTTTCTATGGGGATCCATTTGAAGGTCTTACGCATCATGCGGAGGGTGTTGAAACAGGAGGAAGTTATAGAGTTGATTTGCTGGGTCATGGAGAGAGAGGAGTCTAAGATGATGCCGAGATTAGGGCGTGGGTAGAGGGTGTTGGGGGTCGTCCTAGGTCGGTGGGCCACCAGGAGTCATCCCATACTGTCCTGTTGGGGCCGAACATGATTATTTAAGTTTTATTTGAGTTGAGTTTGAGGTGGCTTTCTGTCATCCATTTGGCGGTGGCAAGGAGTCCAGCATGGAGGTTTGTCTTGGCGGTAGTGAGGTTCCTGGTGAGAGAGATTATAAGCTGGGTGTTGTCTGCGTAAGATATGATGGTGATTCCGTGGGGGCAGAGGATGTTGGCGAGCGGGCCATGTAAATGTTGAAGAGGGTAGGGCTGAGGGAGGACCCTTGGGGGACCCCGCAGATGATCTTGGTTGCTGGGGACTGGAAGGGAGGGAGGCGAACTTTCTGGGTTCTTTCGGCTAGGAAGGAGGTGAGCCAGTCCAGGGCCTTGTGTCGGATTCCTGCGTCGAAGAGGCGTGTTCGGAGTATTTGGTGGCAGACAGTGTCAAAGGCTGCGGAGAGGTCCAGGAGGATGAGTGCGACAGTCTCGCCCTTGTCAACTCTGGTTCTGATGTCATCAGTGCAGCCGATGAGGGCTGTCTCAGTGCTGCAGTTCTTGAGGAATCCAGACTGGGAGGCGTCAAGTGCATTGTTTTCCTCTAGGAAGTGAGACAGGCGGGCGTTCACTAGCTTCTCAGTGACCTTGGCGGGGATGGGGAGAAGAAAAATGAGGCAGTAGTTTGTGAGGTCAGCTGGGTCTGCTTTGGGTTTTTTGTGGAGTGAGGTTACTTCGGCGTGCTTCCAGGTGTCTGGGAAGGTTGTAGCATCGAAGGAGCTGTTGATTACGGAGCGGATCTGGGGCGCGATGATTGGGCTGGCCCTGTTGAAGATGTGATGGGGCACGGGTCCGTTGTCAAAGCCCAGCTCACCTGAGTCCTTGTTCAGTTCTGATGGAGGTTGAAGACAATCCGACCCCACCCTGAAACTGCTTGTTCCAGCACACTAGTTTTTAAAACAGTGCACTAAGAACAGAAGCTCAAGGGAAGGGGGGAAGTGGATAAAATAAAATAAAGAGACAACTGCGTTTCCACTGTTGAAGTGCTGCACAAATCTGCGGCCCTCTCTGACTTCGGTAGAAACTGGTGCCTAATGAAACATTAACAAAGAACAGATAAGTGCATCCTATTCCTAACTGGGTTCCTGACTATCCCTTTATTTATTAGAAATTTTCTTCTAAAAGTACCTCTTGGATCCTGGTCTCTAGTTTCCAGGTTTGGAATGTGTTACTGCTCTGGGATGTGCTTTCTATTACTCTAAAGCTTCTAAAACATTAAACAAATACCGTTATCAGAATTATCAATATCAAACATTCATCTTAATATAACTAAAGCCTAAATTGCCAATAGCAGACTCACTTTTCCCATATTTCCAGAATCTTTTATAAAACAAATACTGTACTTTTACGTCAAAATACAGCATGTAATTTGTGCAAGTCCTTGATTTACTGTTTGCCTTGCTGTTAATGGTTTCCACGGTTCGATTCTTAAAAGTTCCATAAAAAAATGTTTGCTTCACAAAGTTCCGCAAAGTATTGTTGTAACAAAGAGTTTGAATCACAATGTTCGTGGAAGGTATCTTGTTTCAAATTGTCTATACACGAATCCAGAAATTGTTGTCAAAGTTCTTTCAGGTAATAAAAGTTTTGCACTTACTTGTTGCTGGCAAGAGATACTGATCAGTCTAACCTTGTCTTCTTTCTCTTTTGCAGGTTGCTTGTAGGAGAGAGGCTGAGGCAAGGAGGAACCGGAAACCGGAAGAAGGAAGAGCCAGCAGCTGCGCCCATTGAAGCCAATGAAAGTCTGTAGAGAGCAGGAGTGCCAGTGCCGAGGGATCTGTCCTCAGGTAAGCGGGAGGTAGACGAGCACAAGCACTGGGCGAGGCTCGAGGGCTGCCTTTTATAGACAGGGCTGGGTGTGGTCCTCACATGCTGCACATGTTCTTGAAAGGTGTGCAGGGCTGGGTGTGGTTTGAAGAGCTGGGTGTGGTCCTCACATACTGCACATGTTCTTGAAAGGTGTGCAGAGTTTCAGTTATTATGCAAATGAGTTAAATTAACACATGGCCTAGAGAGGAGTGTTTTAAAGAAGCCTTGGTAAAAGCAAGGCCCAATGTGTAAACAAAACAGCACATTAAACAACATACACAGAAGCCTAGGGGGGGGGAAGGTGAGATAACAAGAAAGGCTTTCAATAGTAATTTTAAAAGGGAGCTATTACAGAACCCACTAGTGCAGTGAGAGGGGACATGCTCTTTGCTGTGCACAAACCCTAACATCCGTGGGGGAGCCCAAGTCGATGGAGTTCATGGTTATTTCAGTTTCTTCAGCGTTTGTAGGGGCCCAGGTGTGCAGTTGGTTGGAGTGGGGGGGTGTTGTGTTGTAGGTCGTGTCGCTGGTGGTGATGTAGCTGTTGTGGATGTCTAGAATTTTGAGGTGGAACTGGTTGGAGAGGGAGTTGCATAGGTGTTGTGTGTGAGTGGGGTCGATGTTTCCGGATTTGGGTTTGGTGAGCTCTTTGATGATTGTAAAAAGTTCCTTGCTGTTATGTGAGTTACTATCTATGTGTTCTTTGTAGTAAGCCCTCATGGTGGTTCTAATGAGTTGGTGATGTTTGCGTTTGGTGGTTTTGAGGGTGGAGAAGTTGGTTATGGAGGGTTCTTGTCGCCAAACTTTCTCGGTCTTGCGGCATTCACACTTGGAGGCTTGGAGTTCAGTGGTGAACCAGGGGGCGGTCTTGATGTTGCAGGTGGTGTTGTTGCTTTTCAGAGGGGCGAGAGAGTCTGCGCAGGTTGTAATCCAGTGTGTGAGGTTGTAGGCGGCGACGTTGGGGTCGTTGGTGAGGGGGGGAGTTTGTGAGAGCTTGGCGTGCAGGTGTTCTGTGGGGATCTTGTCCCACATATGGTAGGGTGTGGTGTGCTATCGGTAGTGGGTGGGGGGTTTCATGAAGGAGAAGAGGACGCAGTGGTGGTCGGTCCAGTAGAGTTCGGTGGTGTGTGTGAATGTTATGTGGTTGTTGGGGGGAAAAACTGCATCTAGCGTGTGTCCTACTGAGTAAGTGGGTGAGGTGACCAGTTGTTTGAGTCCTAGGTTCGTGAGGTTGTCTAGCAGGGTAGTGGAGTAGTGGTTGTGAGGGTTTTCCAGGTGAAAGTTGATGTCACCAAGGAGGATGTAGTCTGTGGAGGTGAGGGCGTGGGGACTGATGGTGTCAGCGATGGTGTCGCAGAAAGGGGGGCGAGGCCCTGGTTGTCTGTAAATGAGAGTTCCTCTGAGGGTGGTGTTAGCGATTATGTGAATTAAGAAGTGTAGGTGTATGTATGATGGCGATGCCTCCTCCCAGTTTGTTTAGACAGTCTCTACGAGAGATTTTGTAGCCTTCTGGGATGGCTATGGCTATGTCTGGTTCAGATGAGAGGTTCATCCAAGTATCCATGAGGAAGGCGATGTCAGGGGAGTGTGTTGTGATCAGGTCCCAGAGATCTATGGCGTGCTTGTGCATGGAGTGAGTGCTTAGGAGCATGCAGTTAAGGTGGTTGCGGGGCTGTTGTTGTTGTGGAGTGTGTTGTTGTTGTTGTGGAGCATTTTGGTGTTGTTGTGGGGTGTGTTAGTGTTGTTGTGGAGCATGTTGGTGTTGTTGTGGGGTTTGTTAGTTTTGTTGTGGGGCGTGTTAGAGTTGTTGTGAGGCATGTTAGTGTTGTTGCGGGGTGTGTTATAGTTGGTGTGTGGCGTGTTAAAGTCGGTGTGGAGCGTGTTGGTGTTGTTGGTGTTTGTGGGGGTGCAGGAGAAATGGAATGCATGACATGTGAATGGTCCGTGTGTGTGCTTGGGGTTGGCTTGGGCGCAGGCGAGGTGCTGACCTGGGTTGAGGGCGTGGAGTTTAGTGGAGGAGTAATGTTGCCTTTGGGGGTCAGGGCAGCGAGGGCTAGGGGGACTGGCGCTGGGCGCGGTCCAGGCATGGACGGGCACAGACGGGCACAGACAGGCTTGCCTCTGGCGCGCCTTCTGTAGTGGCCGCCATTAAGAGGGGGAGGTGGGAAGGTGGAGCAGATGGGAGGCAGGAGGGAAGGGCCAATGGGTGTGCTGGGTGGGTTCGGGGGAACACAGAGGCAGAAAAAATTGGAACGGAGAGAGCCAATGGAAAACGGGCGAACACAGCAAACAGCAAACGGATTACCGAGGGGGCACAGGGGCAGAGACACAATGCAAAAATGCACAATGGGGCAGAATATACAGTGCAGGCGGCGGAAAATGCTTTTTAAACTAAACAAAAAACGAAAAATGAAAAAACATGAAGAAATACTTATGAAACAATATATCAGAACAACGGACAAAGGTAAATAATCCACCATCGGGATGTCTGCATGACTTACACTGTAAAAAACTGAGAGCATCCCGCAAAGTACAAAGAACAAGCAGAATAAGAAGGAGTGACAATCAGAAATTTGATAACAACTTAAGAATCTCTGATACTGCGTTTCCCTATCTGAACTAAATGAGCAACACAAACACAAGGCACTGAGAAGCTCTAGAGCACCCGGGTATCCTGGTACTTTAACATCGGATCACGATGCAATAATACTGAGACATCTTCCACTGGATAACATAACAATAAAGCAGTGCAACCATATCACAGTGCTGTTCATCCCTCTGTCTCTCCGCAGATTCATTAAATAGACTTGCCTACAAACATTCCTAACAAACTAACACACCCATTATTTCACATCCCCCATCCCCTTAAATGTTCCAGAGTTTGTATACTCTTTGACTGGGTTAAGAATAAGACGATGGAGAGCACCAAGATGTTGCACTCTGATAATAAGATATGGGAAAAGCTAGCACCATAGGGCTATCGGGCCTTCAGGCGGGACATGCTAATTGGAGAAAAGGGGTAAGAGCCGCTTGGGGGAATGGGGCCCAATCTGCTGATAGGGCTCAATGGGGACAGAGAGGGGGAATGGATGAAGATGAGATGATGTTCCGTTAGGAGCAACGTGGACAGGGGGAATAGGTGTCGCTGGGAGTAATAAATATTTTTAAAAGCACATCAGCTTCTGTGGTGGAGATACCATTATTTAATTTTGATAAGAACTGCCAATGATTTCCAATGGAACAGCTAAGGCAACTACACTCAAAATAGCTTTTGAGGCCATTTCACTCTAAGGACATTTAACATTAGTTGATTACATCTCCTATTCACTCTCCCTGATGGCCACTTAAGGCTAACGTAGGGGTGAGGTATTAATATTTTAGAACAAGGGTTTAGGCTTCTCAAAAGGGGTTATGTTGACAGCTCAATTTTGCAGTTTAAACCTGAGCAATCAGATTATAAGTGGCAAGCCTGCAATCGTATTTTGCACTGTTACTTCAGTGGTGCCACAATATGTGCTGCAGTCCAATAGTGAGTAAAATCAGTAAAGTTAAATATGAAAATTAGGAGTATAGCCAATGTCAACTTGTTTTAGGGGTCAGAGACCATGTCTGGGGTCCTAGGCAGCAGAGAGTCAAAAAACAGCAGCATCAGTCCAAAAAGAATGGGTGTGATCATGCAAATATTGGCATTTTCCTACAGTATCCCTTACTGCATAAAACGTTTTGTGACCTTAACACAGGCACCCTTGCACTATAGCCCAAGGATGGCTGTGTTGGCACCAGGCAGCCACAAGTGCACCAGTGCATGGAGAGAGGAGAACTGCACCATTTCTTCAAAACTATTGCACACTTCTGCTTTCTCCCATTCTTGCAATGCACCACAACAAATTCACTTGCTGCACTGGGTTGCATGAAGTCTTTGAGAAAATTCCCCCAAATATCCTCTGAATGTTTGAAACCCCCAGGCTCAGGCATTCCATGACCTGAGTTGCACCAAGTACTAATTAGGTAAGGCAACATTTGCAAAGCTTCCTTAGTACCAATCTATTCTTGCCTGAAACAGGAGAACTCCTGACACCATTGATGCATCTAGAGGTTGCACACGTGGCTATTAATGGAAATGGTCCTTTCTGTAGGTTTCTCCCCAAATATGTTTGACTTTCTCCCCCTATTTCTCAGAACCTCTTTTGTTGGTTTTAGGACTCTAAAAACGTTACCACTGCTGACAGTTCTGAAGTGCCCTAAAAACTTGGTATAATTGGCTTACACCTGTTTGACTTATTTAATTCACCTGTAAGTTCATTGTAAAGTAATATACCTTATACCCAGGGCCTGTATATTAAATGCTACTGGTGGCCCTGCAGCGCTGATTGTGCCATCCACAGAAGTAGCCTTTCAAACTTGTCTCAGCCCTGCCATTGCAGTGCATGTATGCACAGTTTACTGGCATATTGACTTGGCAATTCAAACTAATTGCCAAGGCCTAAACTCCCATTTTACTATACCTACATCAACCCTAAGAAAGGCTTTAGATAGCCCTATGGGCAGGGTGCTCTGTACGTAAAAGGTAAAACAGATACTTTTATATGTGACGTGCTCGTGGTGACAAACATCCTATTTTGCTTCTCACTACTGAGTGATGTTCCTCTCATAGGTATGCATTGGGAATTCCCTGTTTAAGTGGTAATTTCTAATCTATGAGGAGTAGTGTGGCAGTTTTAATATGTTTGGAATGGTAGTGAGGAATACTGTTTACTGGATTTTACTTTACTATTTTAGAAATGCCACTTTTAGAAAGTGGACATTTCTTTGCTCTTCTCTTTGCTCTGTGTGACTGCAGCATGTCTCCAATCCAGGTCTGGGCAGGGTGACAGCTACCCTTCTGTGCATACTCTCTAAATAGCCACAAACACAGGAGGGGTTAAGTGCCAAGGAATACATCTGCATTCATCTGCATACTGATAGCCTTCCTGGGCTAGGTTGGGCTGAGTCCTTCTCTCACAAAATGAGATAAATGAAATAATCTACCCCCGGCAGTACTCTGGAGCTGGAGCTGGGCTGAAAGGGACCCTTGCACATATCTGAAGGCCCCTTTGAGGTAACCCATACATCAAAGGCATTGTGGGGTATAAGTATGAGGGCTCCGGCCTATCAAATCAGTACACTGCTGGATTGAGAAGAAACTCTGTGGGAGTAAAGGCTGCTGTGGCAGAAGATTTGCCACTCTGCTGTGACTGATTGTTACCAGGAACTTCTGCCCTACTGTGCTGCCTTGCTACCTACTGACCTATGCCCTGTAAACGGGAACTAAAGATCCCCTCCAGAATGACTCCAAGGACTTGCTTGCTTGTCCCTGCTCATCACCTACTTGGGACAGAAACAACCTTGTAAGTGGCTTGCTGGTTTGCCCCCTGTTCACCCAGAGGTCTTACAGATGTCCAAGACCTCGTTATCAGGTTCTTTTGACTGGCATTCATATTTCAGAGGCCGTTCTACAAGACAAGCTCTCCTTTTTACGGGAGGGCATCAGATTGCCAGCTAGTGCAAATGAGAAGGAAGCATGGCGCTTTATTTCCCAACATCATCCCTTTCTACAATCTTGCACTTGGCCCAAGCTGGAAATTTGCAGCTGAAGAAATATGCACTCTGCTTCACTTTTAAAAATCATGATGAGCGGCCCTGCCTGAGAGGAGGTGCCTGTTGTGCCCAGAGTGAAATCCCACACCGTGGGGCTGTGCACATGATGACACTCCCGGGCCTGACGTGTTGCCAAAGCAACGGGAAGTGCACCGCAATGTCCACACTGCTCCAATTCGCCTGTACAGATGAGGAGCACAGCCACATGGGCCTGATATTCGAGGCCCGCCTGCACCACTTGCAGCTGCCCCCCAGACCCACCTTCATGCACAAGCAGTGAAGCAGTGCAGCTCGCTGAAAAGCGGCTGTAATCATCAACAAAGGTACTGTAAACACAGGAACTGTGTGGTCTCGATCACAGACCCCGTGACATTGTTGAGGGGATTACCTGGCAGCATCTCGGTCTCTCAAGACCACATAAGGACACTTTGAGTCCTGATTCAAACTCTGTTATTCTATCGTCTTTGCCAAGGAGAATTACCATAAAGGCTCTAAAAGGAGCACAACTGATTTAAGCACTGCTTTTACATTTGTTTATATCTCTTGATTTACCGAGAGGAGTTTTGTCATTTTGGTCTTGTTTGATACAGAAAAATATTTCCTATTTTCCTAATCACGTGTGGAGGCTTTTTGTGCTGTCTTCATTGGGTTATTGTAATTTAAGTATTACAGAAATACTTTACACATTGCCTCTTAAGTTAAGCCTGACTGCTCTGCGCCAAGCTACCAGTGGGGGAGCACAGCTCACTTTAGCGTATGTATCGGACTTACCCTGACTAGAGTGCAAGCCCCTACCAACAAGAGATCCCATTTCTAACAGCTTTCATCACACATAAGTAAAATATTTCTTAGAAAAAGACAGAGCTTTCATAATACACCTCCTTTGATTTTTTGCACAGCCCTCTGAATAGTGAGATATCGAAAGAGTTCTAACACCAAAGTATGCACTTGTGCCATATTTATGAAATCTATTAAATTGAGTTTTGAATAACACTATGGGGGTCATTATGACTTCGGCAGACGGTTTACACCGTCTGCCGAAGTCTCGTCGGGCAGGTTGCCGCCAGTGTGACTGCTGTCCCACGGGTGCCATTACGAGTTTCTCACTGGGCCAGCAAACGGAAATAGAGTTTCCACCCGTTGGCCCAGAGGGAAAAGGCTTACAGCATCGTAATCGTAATTGAGCCGGCGACAAAGCTGTAGTGTGTAGGATGCACCAGCACTTGTTTGAAAGTTCACTGTCTGCAAAGCAGACAGTGAACTTAGTGACAGGGCTGGGCAGGGGAACCCCTGCAATGCCCATGCCAAGTGCATGGACAGTGCAGGGCGACCCTCGGGGCAACCTGCACCCCATCTCTCCCAGCCTTTACATGATGGTGCTACCGGGATGTAACCACTGGCAGAGAGGGGGTTGTAATCCCCAGGGTGGCACTGCTTGCAGCGCTGCTTTGGCAGATTAGGACAGCCAGAACCGCCAGCCCATCGAGACATGGTGTCCTTGCAGAGCTGGCGGTCTGACTGCAGCATGACCACTGCTATCATAATGTGGCAGTCAGACTGCCACCAAAGCGGGTGGACCACCACTTTGGTGGCGGTGAGACAGCCACCGCGACCCTGTCGGTCAATAGACCACCAGGGTCGTAATTGGGCCCTATGTATTGTCTTACAGAAAATCAGAGTGCTAGTAGCCAAGGGATGAATTTTGATTGTTGGAAGGGGAAGTTAGCATACAATCAGAGGTGGAGTGGTAAAGTAACGTATTAGCTATTCCTCACACCACTCATTCCAGTGATCTGAAGTGAAGGCAAGTCTGACGAATTCAGTTTGAAGAATCCTCATGAACTTCATGTGGATGGATTAATTTTTTATGCTTACTTTAAAGAAGTTTCTGAGTTTCTGTCATTATGCTCAGAATCAAACATGAGAGATGCACTTGTCTATCTCTCATCACCTACACCAATGAACAGAGACACAGGAATATGAAGGCCAGTGGTAGAATCCAGAAATGGGCAGTGGGATAAGAAAGAAAATAGAAACAACAATGGAATCCACCGCTCTGAATTTTCACTCCTCCTGGCCAGTGATGTCTGCAAATTAAATGGACGTTTAAAAGAAAAAGAGATACTCAATAACTTGCCATGAAAGGTCTCCACTTAACTAATTAACTGTAGGACTGAATGGATTTTCCTAAGCAATATCTTGGTGAAACTAACTCTCTGGGCTTTTGTGTGGAATGTTTAATTGCTGTAAATAGAATAAGTACCTCAAGCCTCATCTCTGTTGCGTAGTCTGTTTTTCACACATGCAAAGCCTCAGTCCTGACAGTATTAACACATTGCAGGCATCACCAGGCTTTGCTTTCAAGTCAAAGTAGATTTGTAAGTCAGTGGCATACATTTGGAAGTTTGCCTGGTGCTACTCAAAGAGATGAGCAAGGAGAGTACCAGTGGAGTAACAAAGGCCGCCATAACCCTCACACTTTGTGGGTGGGGGGTGGAGCTCCAGGAGGCCTGCCCAGCACAGTACACTGTGCATGGGCAGCAGGCCCATGACTGAGTCAAGGGGGTGTCCCCCCCCCCAGGTACCTTGCAGGGGGGCCTTCTTGAGTTTTGTTATGCCACTGGAGAGTACATGTAGATGTTAAAAAGAAGTGACAAGATGAATGATCCTTGAGGAACAGTGCATGTGGTGAAAAACATGGATCCAATCTTGATTTTTTGGCTGCAGTCACTGAGACGTTGGTTGGTAAAATATTAATCTCCAGCAAAACATTAAAAATGTGTTAAAGAAATAAAAATCTTTGAATCTAAATTGAAGAACGTGAAATTAAATAAGCATGTTCTTGAATAAGTCCAACTAATAGCTTAACTGAGTGACAACAATTATGACAATTCAAAGGACCTGATTACAAATGGTCATTTGCTCAGGGATCACAATTAGAAGCATTAATACACATGGTAACTACCAATTGCAATGAAGTTTGCACCATTCTTAAATGGCAGCAGGTCAACCCTATTGGAATTTGTCAAGAGGAAGAGGCCCACTATTTCCTGGTGCATACGGATTTTGGTGCAATAAGCTCCATGATTTGCTTGTTATTCCCCAAAAAGTGAGAATAATTGATAGTTGTCGCTTTTCATGAATTCTAGCACATTGATTACATAAATGATGATTGAGACAAATTGACCAGAAATGATTAAGTAACTGAGAAAGCATTGAATAGTGTACAATTTTACCCTCCCATATTTTGTGTAGTAGAAAACAAATTATCTTTCAAAGAAATGTATTTTCTTTTAAACATATATATATATTTACATGCACCATGTAAGTGTTAGCTTGGCAAGGCAAGAAATAAGTGCTCAAAAGGTCCCCATTGCATGAGAGTAGTTGGCGGGAAAATGATGATTTGTCATTGAAAACCATTTTCATGAAAATAGGAAGGGACAATAAGGGCGATGTAAAATGCTTGTAACCATCAGTCCGGTAAATCTGGAAAACTGAAATACGGGCCATTAAGATGCAAAAAACTATAGGTCCTGATTTAGTTATTGGCAGAGGGGTTACTCCGTCACAACGGTGATGGATATCCCATCTGCCAAAATATAAATACCATAGAAACCAATGGTATTTAGATTTTGGCGAAGGGATATCCGTCACCATAGTGAGGGAGTAACCCCTCCACCGAGATCTAAATCACACACATCATTTTGTTAACTCATCACTTTAACATAGCAGCTTACGGAATAAAATCGGAAATCTTTTCCTGTAACTGTTTCAGGAAGAGGGGAGCATTACCTACCACAGACACCAGGCCTATGTCTTTGAAAAAAGCCGCTTAATTGGAAACAGGTGCACTTACAGTCAAAAATCCCGGCATTGCCTTACAAAATTAAGGGCCTCACTATACAACAATGCAACCATACAACTCACCCCCCTCTCCTATCCTCCCTCCTACCTTCATCCTTGACCTTGTCATCCTGTATTTCTTTAGACTGTTTATACCGCTTACTATCCTTAAACTATCTTCTAGTTTATTATGACCTTGATCCTGTAACTAATAAAAATTCTTATCCGAGATTTCAATTCCTTTGCATGCTGTTGTCTACCTGTCCCCTATTAACCTCGACTGCCAGTTTCAACAACCCTAAAAGTAAGGACAATGGCAACTTGACATGTGCCCACTGCTGCACATGCCCCAAAGACACAGCCCTAAACATGTTACATCCCTTGTGCACCTCTTGCAAATGAGCTTGCTTCCAAAGGGGACCCCCCAAAACGGACTGCCTTCAGGGATGGGAGGGTGGTGAAAAATACCCTAAAGCTGTCTCAGCCACCATGTCATCAACATAATGGTGGCTGTAGTAGTAAAATGGACAGTTAAATACCCCTGGGATAAGAAGTATGCTAAATTAGCCCACATAGCCCATAGTAGTCGTGGCCTTCTCCACTTCCACAAACCACCCAGGGAGAGACCTCCTGTTGGTCGGCTGATCCCCCAGGACACTCTTGGGGAAGAGGGGAGCATTACAACCATAGACACCAGGCATATGTGTGTGAAAAGGGCTGCTTTTTTGGAAATAGGTGCACTTACAGTCAAAAACCTCAGCCTGTTATACAAAACTAAGGGCCTCACTCTACAACAATACAACTATATAACTCAGCCCCCTCCTTTACCCTCCCCCTGCCTTCATCCTTGACCTTGTAATCCTGTATTTCTTTTGATCGGTGAGATTACTTGCGGTATTCTAGTTTAGTATAACTGTGAACATATAACTAATATAAATTCTTCACCAACATTTAACTTCCTGGCTCATCTATACTTGCTGTTGTCTACCAGTTCCCTATTAACCTGGACTGCCAGTTTCAAAATCCTAAATGTCTGAAAATGTCTGAGGACCATTGCATTGCAACTTGCTGTGACCCCACCACCCAAAAAAAGGCTTTCAGACTTTTTCTGCCCCCCCAAGCAGTGTCCAATAGTTCTTTCAACCCGTCCCTCAACTGGAAGAGATACCGCTCCATGCCCATAATGGACAGGTGTACCCCATCCCCTCTAAAAACTCTATCTTCAAAATGTAAACCTGTATGTTCCAATGCTGTGATCCCTCAAATCTCACAAAAATATCACATTTCCTTAATGATTTTCAACCTAGTCCTCTCAATTACCCCTGGCCTCTATGCTCCCCCATGCCCTTTGTGGAACAAAGGCTGGCCACATGATATGGCAGCCAGCCCACTGGCTCTGAATTTCCTTCAGGTCCTTTTTCATTGCCTTGATTACCACCAGCCCCTTTTCCACCACTAGGTAATTTCCCCTAAATTAATAAGATGTCTGAACACTGACCCCTCGCCATACATCTACTTAAGCAGGGCAACAACTCCTTTCACCGCATCTCCCTTTTTCCCTTACAGCACACCCTGAATAATTGAGGATCCAGGCCCAAATTCTTCGCCTGGCTGCTTCCTCTTTCTTGTCCTTGAGCCCATTTGACAAAAGGATGGCCAACCAACCAAATTGGCAGGCTGTTAGACTCCTGACCCGGCACTGGACCTGGAAGATACATATAACAAATCATAGGCTACCTTTGCGCACATTCCCAGTCCCCGTGCGCACATATCGCTGATAGCAGTCTGACCTCTACCTACCTATGCACATGATATCGTCTCTGCTCCAACCTCATCTTCTCACCGCAATGGCCCTCCCTATTCTAAATGAGTGGGTACCAAAAGATTAAGCCTCTAACCACAAGCTCCTTACTGCTTTGCGTAAAATTGCCAGCAGTTGGAATGCCATAGCTGGCTTTCCCTCCGTATGATGAAAAACCAGGCCTGTTGGGCTCCTGCACTGTAGTAGTAGACATCCCCTTCCTCGCTGGCAGAGTGATGCCAGAGGGTACCTTTGCAAGCAAACCACTTTCCCTTCCTTCTTTGTTTCGTCTTGGATCCCTGCTGTCACATCTGTGCCCCGCCTTGGCTCATTTGGGCTTCCTCCTGCACCAATCCCTTTTTCCCCTACCCTCAGCAGCTCAGATACTCTGAAAGCCCTAAAAACTATCCAGGACATTAACATGCTGAAAAGAATGCCCTCCCCCCCCACTCCTGCAGATTGCCGGGAGGGATGTGATAATCTGCTTCAGTAATTCAGTTGTAATCAGACTCCTCGCTGTCCCACCCCACCTAATCTTCTGGCCCACCTCTCTAACAGTCTCCTGCCCAGCTCTGCTGCTGACGGTGCATATCCCCACAGCATCTTACCCATAAATGCTATTCCTGCAAGCTTCCCAGAAATTGTAAGTCTTGACTGTCCCCTCTCTATCAGTCCCAAGATAAACTGTATTACTTCCTCCACCCTTTCCTATTCTTCGCGCTGCTTTTGTGCCCCATGTCACAGAAATTCCTCCCAAGCTGTCAGTATGCCTTGTGTGTGGAAACTGCTAATGAGTTCACCACCAACTGACGGAACCTCTGTCTTCTACAGTCCATTGCTGCAGCGGCATCTGTGTCTTGGAAGGTTCGGCACCCATGGCCAGTCGATAGAACATCTCCCACTGTGAACAAGACAAAGCATCCGCAATGTCATTGTCCACTCCCGGAACATGTCTCACCTTGAACGCTATGTCATGGTGCAAGCAAACCAGAAGAACTCCCTCAGCAACTGAAGCACTTGGTGTCCCGGGCTGACTGGCTGTTGACCACCTGAACTACTTCCAAGTTGTCCACCCTGAACACCACCCTCTTGTATGCCAGCTGGTCTCGCCACACGCAACCACTAAAGGGAATAGCTCCAGGAAAGTGATGCTCCTTCCACCTCACAACCACTCCTGGGGCCACTCCTCCGTGCACCACCTGCCTTGCCAGTAAATGCCAAATCTCTTTCCACCAACTGCTTCTGAAAATATCTGCGCATCCCAGTTCATTTCCTGCCATGCCCACAAGGGAATTCCATTGAATGATTCCAAGAAGAGGCACCACATGTGCAGATCCTCCTTCACACATGCCGTTAGATGGACATGATGGTGCGGAAGCCTTTTCCCTGACAATGCCAGACCTAGACGTCTATAGAATGTTCTACCTGCCCATATCACTCTGCACGCAAAGTTCAGATGGCCCAGCAGCACTTGTATCTCATTGACAGTAGCATTGTATTTTCCCAGGATGTACTGCAAAAGCCCATCTATGACCGTTTTCTTGTCTTGTGGTAAGTAAACCATCATTGCCTCAGAATTAATCTCGATTCCCAGAAACGTCAACACTGTGCTCAGGGGCCAATGGGATGCCTAATTCCCCCATAATGACCTGAAATCTGTTCAACTAATTTTTGCATAGCGCCGATGCCACTGAACCCACCAAGAAGAAATCATCCAGGTAATGTGTGATGTACCCGTGGCTTGTCTGTCTCATGAAAACCCACTGCAGGAACATGCTGAAGCAGCATTCAAAGAGGGCACGCAAGATGGAGAACCACATCAGGAGTGCCTTATCCACATACCAGTAGCTGTCAAATTGGATGTTCAAAATGTAGGAAAGTAGCCTCTATCTAGCTTGGTTACCCCCACTTTTGGCCTGTTTGTCAGTGTGTTTGACCGTGTCTACTGGGATCGTGCTAACCAGGACCCCAGTAGTTATGATCTCTCCCTTAAAATTGGTTGTTGGTTACTGGCAACACAGTATTTCACCCACAATTGGCATACTGGTGCCCCCTTAAAAGTCCCTAGTATATGGTACCTAGGCACCCAGGGCATTGGGGTTCCCGGGGATCCCTATGGGCTGCAACATATATTTTTCAGCCCACAGGGAGCTTCTGCAGGACTGCAATTGCAGCCTGCGTGAAAAGGTGCAAGCACCCTTTCACTGCCATTTACACTGCACCAAGTCACTTATGGCACCCCTATAGCAGGACCTCCAGCCCTGAGGGCAGGGTGCAAAGTACCTGTGTTTGAGGGCACCCCTGCACTAGCAGAGGTGCCCCCACGACCTCCAGGACCATTTTCCCATCCTTCGTGAGTGCCGGGACATCATTTTACGCGTGAACAAGACAGAGGTCACTTCCTATGACCTGCTACATAATGGCAACTCCAAACATAGGCATGTTTAGTATCAAACATGTAGGAATCATACCCATGTTTAGCATCAAACATGTAGGAATCATACCTCCATGCTTTTACAAGCATTCGTTATGTGATCCCATGCACTCTGGGGGCTCCTACGAGGACCCCAGTACTGCCATTACAGCCTTCTGAGGTTTTCCAGGCAGCCCCAGCTGCTGCCACCTCACAGACAGGTTTCTGCCCTCCCACTGCTTGAAAAGGTCGAGCCTAGGAAAGCAGAACAAATGATTTCCTGTGGGAGAGGGGTATTACACCCTCTCCCTTTGGCAATAGGTGTTACAGGCTTGGCAGGGGTAGCCTCCCCAAACCACTGAAAATGCTTTGAAGGGCACATGTGGTGCCTTCCTTGCATAATCTAGTCTACACCAGCTCAGGGACCACCAGTCCCTGCTCTGGTGCAAAACTGGACAAAGGAAAGGTTAGTGACCACTCCACTGTCCATCACCACCCCAGGGGTGGTGCTCAGAGCGCCTCCAGAGGGTCCCTGGGTTTTGCAATCTTGGATTCCAAGTTGACAAGGAACTCTGGGAGCATCTGAGTGGCCAGTGCCAACATGTGACTGCAGAGCCCTCCCCTGATAGGTGCTTACATGGTTAGCTGACCAGTCCCCCTTTCAGGGATATTTAGGGTATCTACTTTGGGTGCTTCTTCAGATTCAGATTGCAAGACTCTAGCAGGAATCCTCTGCGTCCTCCACTTCAACTTCTCTCCGAAGAATCTGCATCTGGACTCTCCAGGAACTCTACAAACTGCAAAAAAGAAGCAAGATGCCTTCTGCAGCATTACATCTTCAGCTCCTGCCAGGAACTACAACTCTTTCCCAGTCATGACTCCCCTGAGGACAGCCCGTCTTCAGCCTGCACCAGAAGAGCAAATGAATCTCCCTTTGGGTGAAGGAGTCACTCCCATGCTTCAGCAGGCACCTACTGCAACGACCACCGGCTGCATGGATCCCCTTTCATGCTGAACTGCGTGGATCCTGCATCAAAGACTGAAGTGGTCCCGACGTTCCTGAAGTCCCACTGTCCAACTTTGGTGGAGGTAAGAGCTTGCTTCCCTATGCAAGGCAGTACCCCCATGCACTGCATGTTTCGCAGCTGCCAAGGCTTGCTGGCATCCTTCCACAAAGTTCTTCATGCATCTTTCAGCTACGGCTCTCAGCATTCTATCCTGTGACACACAGCTGCCTGAGTGGTTCTCCGGCGGCGTGGGAGCCCTAGTACTGCATGGGCCTCTTTTGCACCTTCCTTTGTTCCGTACTGTGGGACTCCTGGGCATGCTGCCTGGTCTTCTGTGGACTCTATGAGTAGCTGAGAGCCCCCTTTGACTCCCCCTCCTCGGTATAGTCCACCTGGTCCTTCCTGGTCCCGGGCAGCACCATTTTCTGCTAACCGCAAGCTTTGCGTGTGCCAAGCCTTCTTGGCATTCTCCAGTGACACAAACCAGACTGCAATCCTCCATCCGGGGTGGGACATAATTTGCACCAACCAGCAACTTAACACTGACTGTTCTTCCTCACCAGTGGTTCTTCTTTTGCACCTTCATCCAGGTTAGCAGGGGATCCTGTTCTCCCCAGATTCTTCTGTGCTTCTTGGACTTGGTCCCCTTCTTCCACAGGTCCTCATGTCCAGGAATCCACTGTTGGTGTCTTGCAGTCTCTTCTGGTTCTTGCATAATTCTTTTCGTTTCAGTGTGTGTTCTGGAAAAGTTACTGTCATTTACTCTTGCTTTCCTGGTCACTGGGGTGGGTTCTAGTACTTACCTTTGGGGTTTTTTAGTACTCCCAGCTACCCCGCATTCTACTTTCTTAGTATATGGTTTGTGTTCCCCCAGGCCCATTTCTTGCTATTGTGATTTTCACTAATTGCACTGTTTTCTGTTTTATGCCTCTCTCTGCATTCTAGTGTTTATAATTTGTGTATTACTTACCTCCTAAGGGAGTCTGGTCTCTATGGTATTTTTGCTATTCGTGTCGCCAAAATAAAGTACCTTTATTTTTGTAACCCTGAGCATTTTCTTCTGTGTGTGATTACTGTGTGCTACAGTGGAATTGCATGAGCTTTGCATATCTCCTAGATAGGACTTGGCTGCTCATTCACAGCTACCTCTAGAGTGCCTGGATTCTAGACACCTCCTACACTACACTAATAATGGATAACTGGACATGGTATAAGGTGTAAGTACCATAGGTGCCCACTACAAACCAGGCCAGCCTTCTACACAAAAGCTCAAAGTTATCAAGGTGTACCGGCAGCAAGCTAAAAGTGGATTTTATATCGCTTTTCACAATGAGCACCCTCGTCCAACTTCCCCTACCAAGGCCATTGCCACATGCACTGAAGCGTGAGACACTGACACTTGGTCTTCATGAATAAAGTCATTGATAGAATTGCTCTCTGGCCATGAGAGGTGTTGAATGAGCTGAAACAAACCTTCCTCCTTCTTCGGCACCATGCTGAAGGGTGGGCCTATCAGGTTCTGCATTGGCCAATCCGTTAAAGGGCGTGCCATGCGACCTTCCCTCATCTCTTTCTCCAACTTGTCATGCACCACTTGTTTGTGTGCTCTCACCAATTTTAGATTTTCTGCTAAGCGGCACTGCCTCAGCCCTGTGTATTCCAGCCAAAAACCCCAAGTGAATCTCTCTAGCAAAAGCTCTGACACCTCCCTGTGATCGTTTTGGGCCAACGAGAAACATAGTATCTCCAGGTGAACTGGAGTAAGAGCCGTTCCCCCAGAGCCGTGTGTTCCTCTACCCCTAGGGGATTTGTCTGCCAATTGTTCTGCTGACTCCCCCTACCACTTTGCTGGGTCTGTTTTTGGGGCAGCAGCAGTTAACCAAACCATGTCTGCCTGCATACTTGGAACATTTGTGCCTAAACTTGCAATATTCATGTGTGCCGAGTCCCCTGTGGAAAACCCAACATGCCCGAGCTGGCTGGGCCCTGCCCCTTGCACTCCAGGTTGTCATCTCCCTGCGGATCCCACCACCTCCCCCTAGGTGAGACAGTCCTGAAAGGGCTGATAAACTCTAGATAGGCAGCTGGCAGTGAAGACCGTATTCTAGAATTTGGTTGGCCCCATGGTATGCTGCCACAGGTTTGAGTCAATTTCCCCCCCCACTGCACTTCTGAATCCAGCACCATATGCTTCCTCATCGTATTGGACCAATGCATATCCGCTGTAGTTTATCTGCGCTTTCCTGATTATGCGCATGTACTTGAAAAGCGCAACTGACCTCTTAGGGTACTTTTCACAATATACTCTTGCAAAGATAAGGAATGCTGCCGTCCAATTCTCAATTGTGACCGGCATTCTTGGCCTCAGGTCAGCTTGTACTCCTCCTCCTTTGACCCTTCTTTGGACCTTAATTCTCTGTGCCACAACTTCATCATCTCCACGTACTCGCCCTTCCAGATCTTCTCCTTAGTTGCTAACATAAGATGTGCCTCCAGCGGCTTAGCTGTTCTCATGTATGGGAGCTTGTTCCGCTTCAACTCCTTACTTTCCAGCGGCTCTGCATTTGCATCCCCTGCTGTCTCTTTGATCACCTTATTGCCCTGGTTTCCCGTGGGAACCTCTGTTTCCTGTCCTCCGCCTTAATATTCCCTTGAACCTTACGTGCCACGTCACTTGCCGTGGACTTCACTTTCCCTGTCCCATCCCCATGGGAGCCTCTGTGTCCTTACTGATACCTGCATCCTTCACATATACCCCTTTCCTTAAGCGGGCCTCCCTGCAGCTAGTTGGCCCTCTGACCTCCACTGCCACTGATACTTGTTATCTCTGCGACACTCGGCAAACTGACCTGGTGCCAAGATCGGTGGCCGCTTTGGTGCCTTCCACCTTGCTGTCTGTGCCTTCTGCAGTAAGTTCCAGGATCACCTGGGCTGTTCTGCCACCTGCATTGACTTATGTACATTCTGATGAGTCCTCCCCCGACCCTCTCCCCTCCCCTGTCTTCCACCACTGACATTCCTGCCCGCTCATCCTCCTCATCCCTAATCTCCCCCTCTTCCATGGTCACTTCCCTGTAACCCAATAGAAACTGCTGCTAGTCCTCCCCATACCCATAGGAGATCCCTTCCCAGGTCCCCATGTGACCAGTACCTCATAATCCACTTGTGTCACCTCATCTGTTTGCTGCTGAGGGGCTGTAACACACCCTCTCTGCCATTCCTCTATGCCAGGACTTTGCCTTTCCAGTGCTGTGATGCTGGTGGATGCACTATCCCATCCATCTCGCAGCACTGCAGAAGTTTCCTTGACGGGCTGCACCTGGGCGTGCGCAGACCATCCTTACGCTATCTGGCTATCCACCCGGGTCCCCACCTTTACTTCCTCTTGGGGCTGCCAAGCTGTACAAAGCTTGCCGGAGTCCAGCACATACTACTCTAGTTCTTCCGGTGTCCAGTGTGCTAGGTAACCCCTCCTTGTCACCAATGGCTCCCCCCTCCTGCCCGCATACCCACCTTCCAGGTCAGTAACCGGGCAGAACCCTGATGCACCTGCACCCCTTCCCTCATCTCCATAGGCACCCCCACCCCTGCCCCCAATGCACGTCGCAACAGCCTGTGTCTGCTCTGCTTGCTGTTCACCCTCTTGGGTGGTATGACCGCCCAGGCCCGACTCTCCGAACCAGCTGCAGGGGTTTCATCCCCTTCACCCAACTCCTCTTCCTCAGCCTCTCCTTCATCACTACACTCTAAGAGCCCTGCTACCACTGTGGACGCTGGGCCCAAGGGCTCTCCCACAACCCCCTGTGTGAGCCTTTACCTTCTTGGACTATGCCGCTTTGTGGTCTCCCAATCTGCCTCCCGTGTCCTCCCAATGTTAGGCTCCCCATACCTCTGAAGGCTGCCTGCCTGTGGCCCTCCAACACCAGGCCCTCGCTCAGTCCCTCTACTCTTGCCACCAACAAATCATCATCCTCTCCCCACCAGCTGTTCTCATTCTCTTGTTAGGGCTCCTCCAGCTCCCTCTCCTCTCTCCCCTGCTTTCTTCTGTGCTCTATTGTTAAGGCTCCCCTGCCACTCCCCTCCTGCGTCCCTTCCCCACAGCTACTCGAGTATTAGGGGCTGCCCCACCACCTCCCTGCCCCTGGGTTGCACTATAGGACCTGGTTCTATCCCTTCCCTTCCTCCCCACCACACTGCTCAGCCTTTGTGGCCTAAAGTGCCTGGATAATGGTGTCTCCCACAGCCCCCACCTTGCATGCGCCACACTTTAGTTGCCATGCCGTCTCATCAGCGGCCAGTGGGCGCGGCTATATCCTCACTCCCTGTGGCTTGCTCCTCCCTCCTGGGGCCGCTCTCCTGTTGTCGGGGTGGCCCTGCCCACTCACCTCTTGGCCACTGTAATCACTCCAGCAGGGCGAGCAGGCTAACAAGGCTGTCACCCCCTCTGAAGCCCTGCTCGAGGGCTGCACGCCCGCGATGGCCCCTTCATTGAGGAGATCCAGGCAGCCTGCTTCTCTCAGCTGGTGCACCTCCTGATCGATCTTCACTGCTGCAGATGACCTGCTGGCTCCCACATTTTTACACACACGACCTGATAAAGCAGATGCCTTGCAATAACCGACCTGCCACACCATAGTAAGGAAGGAGTTCAATCAATAAAGAGCCACAAACACAAAAAAGATCCTAAAGCTGTCCCAGCCACCATGTCACCAACAAAATGGTGGCTGTAGTAGCAAAATGGCCGGTTAAATACCCCTGGGCTACAAAGTAGTCCATATGTAGCCCACATAGCCCAGAGCAGCTGCGGACTGCTCCACTTCCCCAAACCACCCGGGGGGGGGGGGGGAACTCTCAGTGGTCAGCTGCCCCCCCCAGGATTCCCTTTAAAGTTAGGACCTAAATCATGCAAAGGAAAAAGGAGAATCATTAGAGATAGATGGCTTGACGGCTTCTTCTGTGTGTCTTTATTGAAATGCGCATTATATGTATTATCATTTAGAGGGATATTTATTTTAAAAATTCATAGAATATATTTCACAAATTAGTGAGGGGATAGTGCTTTGACTAAGACAAAGTAATGCAAATCCTTTTTAAATCATTCCTGAAATGTGATTTAAGTTAGGCTTTAAATAAGGTGTTGGTGGCTCTATTTAGGATATCTTTTTGCATTGATGTATAAAAACACTGCCTAGGTGCACTGACATTCAATTTGTGTAGTGCCTGTTCCCAGCTTCATTGTTGAACTGCGCCTCAGGGTTTCACCACAGCAGCTGCTGAATGCTGCTGAGTGTTGTGCAGCAACACAGAATAAACATTGGCAAAGACAGCTAGGTCTTGCCTATGCATGATCTATTGCCTTTGTCAATTTTCTTTAGTGGTGTGTTGAGGTGTGGTATGTAGTGGCATGTCATTCCATAGTGTTGTATATTATGACCTGTAATTTTATAGTATAGTATGGTATGACTTTCCATTCTGTAGTATGCTATGGCCTGTCATTCTATAGTATAGCTTGGCATAGCCTATCATTCGGTAGTATGGTGCCATTGCCATTATTTCATGGTATGTTATAATATGGTATGGCCTGTGACTGTATAGTATGGTGTGGCCTGTTATCTTATGGCAGGCTAAGGTATGGCCTGTCAATGTATAATATGATATGGCATGTCATTGTATTGTATGACATGGAATGGTATGGTATGACCTGTCATTGTATATAGTATGGTATGGCTTGTCATTGTATAGTAAGGTATGGCCTGTCATTGTATGGTATGGTATGTCATTGTATAGTATGTTATAACCTGGCATTGTAGAGTATGGGATGGCCTGTCATTCTTTAACATGGAATTTAATGACCTGTCATTGTATAGTATGGTACAGGCTGTCATTTTATAAAATGGTATGACATGGTCTGTCATTGTAGAATGTATTATGTTATGTTATAACCTGTTATTGTATAGTATGGTGTGGTATGGCCTGTCATTATATGGTATAGTATGGCTTGTCTTTGTATGGTACGGTACAGGCTGTCATTGTATGCTATGTTGTGGCCTGTGATGGTATAGTATAGTATGGTATGACCTACCATTGTATAGCATAGTATGGGCTGCTATAGTATAGTATAATAGTATAGTATATTATAGTATAGCATAGCATAGTACAGTGCAGTATAGTATGGTCTGTCATCATATAGTACTTTATGGCTTGTCATTGTAGAGTTTAGTGTGGTATGGTATGGCCTGAAAATATATAGGATAGTATATTATGG
This sequence comes from Pleurodeles waltl, assembly GCF_031143425.1. Lineage (NCBI taxonomy): Eukaryota > Metazoa > Chordata > Amphibia > Caudata > Salamandridae > Pleurodeles > Pleurodeles waltl. The sequence goes on from NC_090439.1 coordinate 961,865,195, forward strand.
TATGGCCTGTCTTTGTTTGGTATGTTATGGCTGTTATTGTATGAAATGGTATAGAATGACCTGTAATTGTATAGTGTGGTAGGCAAGTTATTGTACAGTATAATATGGTGTGGCCTGTCTTATAGCATGGTATGGTATGTTATGTTATGATTTGGTATAGTATGGTATGGCCTGTCATTGTAGAGTTTGGTATGGTGTGATATGACCAATCATTGTATAGTAAGGAATGGAATGACCTGTTATTGTATAGTATAGTATTGTATGTCATGCCATTGTAGAGTTTAGTATGAGTACGGTGTGGTATGATATGGTATGGTATGGTATGTCCCTGAATAATTGATTATGATATGGTATGTCACTGTATAATGTAGTATGGCCTTTTGTTGTATAGTATGTTATGGGATGTCATTGTACGGTATGCTATGGCCTGTCTTTGTATGGTATGGGCTGTCAATATATGGTATGGCCTGTTATTGTATGGTACGGTGTGTAATTGTACAGTATAGTATGGTATGGTCTATTATTGTGGAGTTTAGAATTGGTATGGCCAAGAGGCGCACGAGCCGCCAGCCAAGATGGCTGCCTGATATTGGAGCTCTGCACATCATTGGACGCATTTTCGCCACCGGAGCCATTTTTTCTTCAATTTTAATAGCGCTTTGCTCATATTAGCTGTTGGATGTTTTGGGGAGCATTTTTAATGTTTCAAATGCCGCCTAACTTCTTTTCTTGACTTTTAAAATATGTTTTTACATTTCTTCTCATGAGAGCGGCCATCTTGAATAATTATTGCTCACCAATACGATGTACTTATTTGTTTGTTCTTTGAATCTTTGATGGCTTTGCTTGCAGTTTTTGCATAAGCCATGTAATTTATTTTTGCTGTCTCATCAAATATATTTGCAGTTCCTGTGTCACTTGTTTCCTTATTGAAGGCTTTCATTTTTATATGGGCAAACTAAAGAAAAGAAAATCTTTGCACATCAGTTCTCCTAAACTGACAAACTTTCGCAGTTTTTACAATTGGACACTTCTGCTGCAGCGTCTTCTTCTTCCACGTCAAAGATGTCTTCCTCATCTTCTTCTTCTCCTAAAGTCTCTCAGAATATTTCTACAACTACTCATAAGAGGGTCAAACAATACCCACCTTCACCAGTAAAATCTCCCTCACCGATCTCTCTTGAATTTGTGCTTGACGAAATACGTGCATTGCGTCCTTTTATCGAAAAAACTAATTCTCGGATACAAAATCTTGATACTAAGTGGTCTAAATGGAAGTGAGAGTCTCTGTTTTGGAGCAAAGAGTCAGTGACGTGCAAGATGAAACACATAAAATTACTAGCTTGGAGAAGGAAGTGGAAACTTTGAAGACACTTGTGGAGGATTTGGAAAACAGAAACAGACGCAGTAATCTTCGCCTTTATGGATTACCGGAGGGACTTGAAGGGAGTGACCCAATTTCATTTTTTGCTTCATTCTTTCCACAGTTAGTGCACCTATCATCTTCTACAGTATTGAACATACAAAGGGCACACCGCATTAGTCATCGTCCTCCGCATTCCTCCATATCTAAACCAAGAGGCGTGATTATTTTCTTTCTTGAATTTACTGATGTATTGAGAGTTCTTAATGATGCAAAAGCCAAAAAACAACTCTCTTGGCAAGGAAGTAAAATCTTCATCTAACAGGATGTGTCCAAAACTAGAGCAAACAGAAGGAAATAATTTTGGGATTTACGTCCACAGCTTTGTGACTTGGGAGCTCGTTTTGGATTATTCCATCCGTGATTGTTCAAGGTGACATATCAAAATAAAACCACTTCATATACCTCTCCTGCAGCCCTTTGTGATTTTCTAAGACTACACTCTACAAACCCTATGGAAACGGCTGGTCGTTCTACACGTTGACTATATGCACTTCTTAGTCTATTATGCCCTTGTTCATTACTATTACGATACAGTTGATGGTCCTTCATATGCAGTCTATACATTATATTATCTAGATGTGACTATAGGTCATTTTTGTTAATGTACTGTTTTCTTTCCACAGGTTCCTGGTGTTCTATAATCTTTCTGCTTGCTCGTATCATTTGTCCATTGATGCGTTCTGTTTTCTTGCTGTGCCGTCTTCAGTCTGTGCTGTCACCACCCCTCTCCCATTGTCCATTCATCTCAGGTATGTTTTTGCAGTTCTCTTTATTTGACATGTACTGTCTCTTCTTCTTTTTTTCTTGAATATTTTCCATCTTTTTTCTTGTTGTTTCCCCTTTACTCTTCTTTCTCTTTGTTTTTCTTATTTTCCTATCCTCTATATGTATTTTCAGTTATTTATGGTACAAAACCTTTCGTGTATATAAATGGTTATGTGATGTAAAAATTCAGAGTTATTTCTTGGAATGTCAAAGGATTTATTAACCCAATAAAAAGGCAGAGAATTTTATCCCATTTAGCTAAATATAATCCATAGTTGGCTCTTTTACAAGAGAGCCATTTGACGGATCCTGAAGCAATGAAACTTAAAAGAGGTTAGGCGGGCAATGTTTTTACTTCTCCTACACTTACAAAGAAAAATTGTGTAATTGTGCTCTGCCATAAAAAATTATCAGCTAATGTTATTTTGCAAGACTCGGATTCTGATGGTAGATGGTTCTTTGTGAAGCTAAGTATTAATGGGATTATAATGACTATTGGTATTATTGATGGTCCTAATCACTCAGATTATCTTTTTTGGCCTAATGTTACTAAACAATATTTGAATTATAATGATGACTTTTTTCTTTTTACAGGGGATTGCAATCAAATTATTGATTCTCTTATTGATAGGCAATCTGTAATTAAATTTTCTCCTCATAAAATGCATAAACAATTTAAGGCATTTCTCTCACAATGTAATTTAATTGATTCATGGAGAACCTGTAATCCTTATAGTAGGGCTTTCTCATTTTATTCTCCACCACATGGCTCCTTATCTAGACTTGACCATATTTTTGTTTCAAAATCACTATCCCAGAATCTTATGAATTCCTCCATTGAACCTACGGTAATATCTGATCATGCTCCAATCATCACAGATTTTGATTTGCTCCCGGTGCATCCCAAATACAATAGGTGGCGATTTAATAATTCTTTGTTGCTTGATTCTAAATTTTCCACATCCTTTGTTGCCTTTGTGGAGGAACTTTTCAGATTTAATGATGACTCTCATGTTTCCCCACAATTGTTATGGGATTCGTTTAAGGCTGCGGCTCGTGGACATATAATACATTTTGTCTCTAATAAAAAGAAAACGTTTAATGCACATCATCAAACTCTACTTCTCAAAATTAAAGGGTTAGAACATCAATATTAATCTTCCTCTTCTAATTTTAATCTACAAGAATTTATTGATGGATAATGCCTCCTCTTTTCTTCTACGTAGTAGTGCCCGCTATTATGGAGGTCGAAATAAATCGGGAAACTTCTGACTAATTATTTAAAAGTACGAAAGCAACCCCACACAGTGAAGGCTATAATCACAGATACTGGTGAGTTCCTTTTTAAAGATGACGATATCTTGCCTGAATTTGTCAATTATTACCAGACACTTTATACTCCTGAGTCAGTCCTGACCTCCTTACAAATTGATGATTATTTAAAGAAAATCGAAACCGCTAGCTATTGTATAGCATAATATGGTTTGGCATGGCTTGTCATTGCATAATTTAGTATGTTATGTATGGCCTGTAATTGTATGGTATGGTATGATATGGTATGGCCTGTCATTGTAGAGTTTAGTATGATATGGCATGTCCTGTCATTGTATAGTATGGAATGGTCTGTCATTGTAGAGTATAATATTGCATGGTATGGTATGATCTGCCTTTTTATGGTAGGGTACGTGCTGTCATTTTATGGTATGGTACGGGCTGCCATAATATGGTATGGTACGGGCTGTCATTGTATATTATATATATCTCAGGAGATATCTAAAAAAGTCAATATGATGTCTGAGACAGGCCCTGCTTTGAATTACATGATTCATTGAACACTCAAGCTTCACACAAACACATGAAATTTGAAAGGTGAAAGTTTGCATTGGCTTCAGATGATATTTGCTACTTGATGGATATAGTAGCAGCCCCAATACAGTTGTACTGTTGAATTATTGGCCTCTACTTAGCTGTGTATCTGTCAGAGATTGAGGGGGTCATTCTGACCCTGGCGGCCGGTGGCCGCCAGGGCCACCGACCACGGGAGCACTGCCAACAGGCTGGCGGTGCTCCCACGAGCATTCTGACCGCGGCGGTTCAGCCGCGGTCAGAAGTGGAAAGTCGGGGGTCTCCCGCCGACTTCCCGCTGCTCGGGGGAATCCTCCATGGCGGCGGACCGCCATGGGGATTCTGACACCCCCTACTGCCATCCTGTTCCTGGCAGGTCTCCCGCCAGGAACAGGATGGCGGTAGGGGGTGCCGCGGGGCCCCTGGGGGCCCCTGCAGTGCCCATGCCAATGGCATGGGCACTGCAGGAGCCCCCGTAAGAGGGCCCCACTGTGTATTTCAGTGTCTGCGATGCAGACACTGAAATACGCGACGGGTGCAAACTGCACCCGTCACACCCCTGCAACTACGCCGGCTCAATTCTGAGCCGGCGTCCTCGTTGCAGGGGCATTTCCTCTGGGCCGGCGGGCGCTCTTTTGGAGAGCGCCCGCCGGCCCAGAGGAAATGTTTGAATGGCCGCCGTGGTCTTTTGACCGCGGTGCGGTCATTTGGCGGCGGACGGCCTCCGCCATCCGCCAAGGTTAAAATCACCCCCTGAGTGTCTATTTGAGCGTAGGTGAGCTGGAGCTAGACCAGGGCTTTCCATGTCTGTGGGCTCGGAAGTGAGGCCGAGCTAATGCGAACAATTTGAATAACATGAATTGGCTTTGTGGAACTTCTCTTTGGGTATTTTTATCCCTTCACGCAGGGAGGCTCTGAGGATGGCCATTAGAGTAAGTTTATGGCTGTTTGTTTTTTGTTAGCAGGGTTTTGGCATAGCAATAAAATCTATTTTTGTGCAATGTTAAATAGCGCAAACTCGACCCAAAGGTATTGTCATGAAGTCATTAGAATATTAAGTGATTTGCCCAGAATGACAGGATGTTGAACTGATACCGAAACTTGAACTTGGTTCCCCAGCACTATGCTGGCATCTTGCCCAGAATTCCACATCTCTCTTTAATGAAATACAGTTATCAAACTAATGAAAGTCTTTGCAAAACAGTGTGCGATTTTAGCTCAGTGGTGCGCAGCAATTGTGATTACGCGTTCTTTTCAGTGCTTTGCTGTACTGTGCATGTTCGGTTGAAAAACAGCACTTCCAGGGCAATGAGACTGACTATATCCACTTAAGATCTCTTTGGAGCGTGTTGAGTGGTTAAAGAATTTGGTAAGATGGCACTGAAATATCCTTGTTTGAATAAGGCACATTCAGACAGCCTGCAGTCCACTCCCGATGACTGTAATAAAATGTAATTGTTATGTTACATTGCTGTCCAGTTGGGAATCCTGGCAACAGAAAAGACAAGCTGCTGGAATTGGTAGCTGAGAAGTGGCCTCAGGAATGGCAGATGAGGTTTGTTGGTGGAGGGTAGCCCCTATATGACAGTGCCTCGTGCCACTCATTTTCATCCTGATTCACTCATATTTCAAGTGATGTTTATGTGCATTGCACAGCCTGATTTTCTTGTCCAAACATACCAATTAAGTGAAATAATTTAAAATTTTAACAATAAGGTACTAATACTTTATATCAGATATACAAAAATCCTCCTTGGTTTAGTTTCAGTACACAAAGATCCTTACTTGGAGAAGGTCGGAAGAGTTATTAATTGTGTTTAAAGCGCGGTAAGTTGAATACAAAATACAAACTTAGTTATATTATTTAAAGCAAAGTAATTCATTCCAGTGCGGTAATAATATTTTACTGCACGGGAAAGCAGTGTTCATCAGCATGAGAAAAAAAACACATTGGCGCTAGCACTGCAGCTTTAAATGTACAAAACATTTCTTTTGTATGTTTTTCTTCAAGTAACTGAAAATTTGCACTTACATTTTGATTATCGATTTCGGTACTGCAATTACCAATTCATGTTATTACCAAGAAAAAGCCAGTCAACTGAAAAAATTCTTTAAATGTTTTTTGCTCTATGGTATATTAAGTGACTCTGATTTCACTTACCATGTACACTGTATAACCATCTTTCTATATCTACCATTATTTTAATCAAAGAGATCCATTTGCAGCTTTCTATAGCGCAAACACAACCCAAAGATATTGGCAAATTTTACAAGACTATCTGTTACATTACACAATTACATATTCATTCTTTTTTAATGTTCTAGGCATGGGAGATTAGGTGTGCTGACCAGATTCCAAAATTTTAAGCCGAAGCCCAGACTCTAACCTGGTTTACCAACTTCAAAGATGTTAGCGCTGACCGTTACGCCACATCCTCTCCCATTCATGTCGTTCAACCAGATAGAAAAGTGCTATTTCGGTAACATGTAACAGACAGTTGTAACTTAATAGATATGTAGTTTTAGCAGTTGCTTGAGCTGCATGGTTAGACATTTCTCGTTCAAGTGGTTGCTTTTTATCCCTTTAACTTCAGTTCTACTACCTGTTCAAAGGACTGAACCATAGTTGTTGATCTCTTTATCACGGTTAAGGACCGATAAAGCTTAAAGTTGGGGTCATAAGTTGCACAACAGAGACCTCGACTGGGCTTTAACCCACTTAGAGACTGCAATGGACAATCACCTAAGCTCTCAGTAAGTTGATCAGTTCCCTCTCTTGTTTTGAACACAATGGTTGGCACCAGTTTGTAATAACACAGACTTCGGGTGAAGAAAACGGTAAGTTTTATTATTGTAAATGTAGACCGCTGTGATGTCGCAGCCACCACCTCCCAACCGTCCTCTCAACTGGTAATGTCTTGAGCGCACTATCGAAGGCGAGAAGCAAACAATTATTATAATTTTTTTTAACATTACACATTACTCATCAAGCAAGCGATCTACAAGAGAACAATAACAAAATAAAATAAAAGAATGCAGAACATTGAGGAACATAAAACACAAAATCATAACACAACTAATACATTTCATCAGAAATGTAACATAATGGATAGATTCACAGGTTAACGGTATCTCAAGGGTTTCACCCTTTATCTGCCGCTTCTGCTTACTTAACGTTCAAGAACAAATTTATCAACATCTCTTGGATTTGTTTCCTCAGCAACAGGTTAACTGTGAGATGGTTTGCCCTGACACACAATAGATTGATCAGAACCACACATTTTGTTAGGAATTTCCTTGACCTTAACCACCCTGTCAACATTCCACCAATTTCACAAATTTACTCTAACAGCATTACCACATATTTTGTCAATTACCATAGGTTCTGAAAATCTCTTTTCTCCTTTCTTCCTGTGAACAGGAAATGTGATTCTAATCTTATCCCCTACTTCAAACTGATGGGGATACACCTTCTTTGATGAATCAAAATACTTATTTTGCTTTGTCTGTGCCATCTGGGCATTATTACTGACATCATCAATCACACTCAAATCACTTCGTTTAACCCACTTGGACATCCAACCAGGACAGATCTTAGAAAATGGTTTCCTTCCACGCAACAGTTCGAAAGGAGAAACACCTGTGGAAGATTGGGGGGTTGTGCGATAAAACCAAAGCATAGTCCATAAAGAAACCTGAACATTTGACTTGTTAGCAACAGCCCATTGCACACAATTCCCCAACACTCGATTCATGTGCTCTACAAGGCCATTAGTTTGAGGATGATATAGTGAACATCACCTTCTAATAACAATTCTTTAAACTCATGACTAACAAATTGCACACCATTGTCAGAGACAATAGCCAAAGGGAACCCCTCACGTAGAAATACATCTCTCAAAAATAAAATTACATTCTTTGATGAGGGATCACTTATAAATTTGATTTCAGGCCACTTAGAGTAGTAGTCAATTAAGACTACAGCAAACCTAAATGAAACTGGTTAGGCATTGAAAGGACCAATAAGATCAATTCCCAGCTTTTCCCAAGGTCTAGAGGGTAGCTCAATAGATGTAACAGTGGGGTCCTCACCTTGAACCCCTTTTCACAACTGTTGCATATCACACATTCCTCCACACAAGCACCAACACATTGATCCATTCCAGGTCACCAAAATGTTTCACATAACCTGTGCTTAGTAAGTGTCCTACCTAAATGACCCTCAAGCGCAGTAGCAACTATTCTTTCCCTCAGGATCGCTAGGGAACAACAAACCTCTCACCCCTCATCAGAATGTAATCTTCAACGGGCATTTCACTTGATACTTTGACGAAAATTTGGAACTGAATCAGCACATTTCTCTCTCTGGGCCACCCTTCTTTTACAAATGTTTTAACCTGAGCCAACACCAAATCTTTTGCCAATTCCCTCTTCCACTCCCATTCACTTATCGCAAACATACTTTCTAGATCAACAGCTGCTATAAAACAGTTATCAACATCATCCTCCTCTTCATCCTCACCAACACCAACTTCTTCAAGTGACGGAAATCTAGATAAAATATCTGCTCTGACATTCTTGTCACCTGGAACATAACGGACTTCAAATTCATACTGTAATAATTTTGTGACTAATTTAAAAATAAGAGGTGTTAATTCTCTGATTTTGTCTCCAGTCAAAATAGAAACAAGGAGACTATGATCTGTGCACAACACAAACTTGTTTTCCCAGACATACGGATGAAACTTCTTGATATGGCCCACCAACATGCCAACATGCCAACAATTCTTTTTCAATAACAGAAAAGTTTAATTCAGACCCTCTCAAAACCCTTGATGGATATCCCAAAGTATTTTCCACACCTTCTTTCGCTTGAGTCAACACCACACCCACACTGAAACTGCTCGCATCCACAGCTATAATACACTGCACATCTGGATCAAAAGTTTTCAAAATTCTAGGCCCAAATAATTGCAACTTGACCCACTCAAAAGCCTCCTGACAATCCTTACTCCAATCAAAAACAACATTTTTCTTTAACAAATTTGACAAAGATTTAGGTCTAGCAGCGTAATCACTCATGAAGCATGAATAAAATTCACACAAACCAATGAAGGACTTCAACCCTGTTTTGTCAGACGGTGCTGATGCATCTATAATCGCTTTGACTAACCCTGGTTTGGGTTCAATTCCTTGTTCGGAAACAACATGTCCTAAATATTCAACTCTTACGCAAAAATTGGCATTTCTCACTTCTAAGAACCACTCCTCTTTCCTGCATGATCTTTAACACTCTTCTCACAATGTGATCATGTTCCTCTTTGGATGCTGCATGGATCAAAACATCATCTTGAAATACAGCCACCCCTTTTATGTCCTTTATCATCTGAGGCATAACTCGTTGAAAAACAGCTGCTGCCGAAGCTAACTCAAAAGGCATCCTGCAATACTGAAATGTACCTAAAGGTGAAACAAAAGCAGTAAGATGCCTTGAAGCTGGATCTAAAAGTATCTCATGGTACGCCGCAGCTAGATCCAACTTGGAAAACCATTTTGATTCACCAATTGTGGCCAGCATCTCCGTAATTTTGGGTAAAGGATGCAAATCTACCCAAATATGTTTATTCAAACTGCGAAGATCAACACAGACTCTCAAATTGCCATTTTTCTTCCTTGCAACAACCAAGGGGGGGCAACCATAAAGAGGAATCTGTAGGTTCAATGATACCTTTCATACACAAATCCTTCAACTCCTTTTTCAGTTTGTCCCTCACACTGAATGGTACACTTCTGAATTTATGTTTCACTGGAATGGCTCCCTCCTTGACTTTATTCACATGAGTAAATCCCTCAATGGTGCCCACATTTTCTGAAAACACGGATGGGAAATCCTTTATTAGACTGGCTCCATAATCACTTGATTCTACAACAGATACCTATTCCTTAGTGCCTGGCCTCAAGACCATTTGAAACAAACCCTGATGAAACCAACCCAATATGTTTAGTCCTTTTATTGCTACGTAAATCTTGCCAAAACATTTCCTTCCCTTAAACTCAAGTACATCTTTGAAATACCCTGCCAATTCAATCTTTCTTCCTTCATAAGACACAGGTGCTCTGCCAGGCGCGCAGAGAGTTCTCTCACCCCAAACCTCCTTGCATAGTTCTTGAGTAATCATTGTGATCCGAGCCCCAGAGTCTACTAAAAGTTTGACTACTTTGTCGCCAACACCAATTTCAACGTAAGGATCTACACACATAGTAGGGTCACCAGTCACTATCTGATCCTCTGTGACAATCATTACCATGTCCCTGAACTCTTCTTGGATTCTGTCTACATCACCATCATCTACCTCTGTGACATTTGCTACCCCTGAACTATTTGTATACCTCCCTGAACTCTGTTGAGAACCAGCAATTATTGTGCCACTCTGAAACACTTTGGCAAAGTGCCCAACTTTGTTGCACTTCCTGCATATGGCATTCTTAGCAGGACAGCCTCTATCACTCTTAAAATGGTTCAGATTACCACACCAAAAACAAATACTGTTTTGCTTAAAGAATGGTTTGGAAGAAGTCTTAGTTAATTTAAAAAAAAAATCCTCTTGAGATTTCACCAATCCTATATTTTCTGTCGTTCTGGATTCCAATTCCTTCACTGACAATTTAGAGGTCTCAATGCTCTTTGCCAGTCGTAATGTATCATTGAGTGATGGATTATTCATAGAAAGAAGCTTTTACTGGATAGTTTTATCTGTGCATTTTGCAATAAACTGGTCCCTAACCTGCTGGTCCCTGAACGCCTGAAATTGACAGTCGGCTGCAAGTTTCCTCAGTGCTGACACAAAAGTATCCACATCTTCACCAGGTTTTTGTTCTCTTTTGAAAAACTTGTGTCTGATAACCACTAAACTGGGTTGTATGTCAAACCTCAGTTCCAATTTTTTTACTGTTTCGGTATACTCATCAGTCTCTTCTCCTTCATCCAATATCAAGAAAGGAAAATGCTTAAAAATGGATCTCCCTTTGTATCCTAGGGAATGCAGTAAAATACATGTTTTCCTTTCATGACGGAAGCGTGATACACCAATTGCTCCTAGGTACATTTCAAATGCATCAAACCAATTTTTCAAGACAATTGGTGGATTACCAGGTGTCTCCAAAAAAGGTGGTGGTGGAGTCACAGACTGCATTCTGATCCAGAGTTCAAGTGCAGAAGGTGTGCAATGTCACTGAGTTTGAACTGCAGAAGATAATGAAGGCTGTTGAAACTCAGTAAACAATTGTTCACGTTATCTTTTTTTACCATGCTAGCTCCATGCTGCGCATAATATAAACCAGAATATGAAGATAAACCAAAGTCTGTATTACTATAAGGTCCAAAACTGTTCGTGCACAGCAAGCACTAATAGTTCTGTTCAGTAAAAGCAGCCAAGAAGTTTAAGTAGGCTTCTTAAATTATATTCCACCTAAAAATAGGGTGCAGTACCTTTTGTTTCAATAAGATGGCAATGTTGGACTAAAATCCAGTGTAACCGGCTTTACCTTCTTCTTCAAAGCAGCAGAAAACTAAAGTAGGTAACCAATCAGGAGCCTTGGTTGATGTTACCAATTATCAGCAGGACTTCCTCAAAGCCATGACGAGGAAAACGGGTCTGACGCAGTGGTCTGTACACTCGTTGCCAAGTTCCTTGTAGTAACACAGACTTCGGGTGAAGAAAACGGTAAGTTGTATTATTGTAAATGTAGACTGCTGCGATGTTTCAGCCACGCCTCTCAACTGTCCTCTCGACTCGTAATGTCTCGAGCGCGCTATCGAACGCAAGACGCGAGTCGCGAGGACGCGGGCATAATACTACACAGTTCTTTGCTCTTCTGTTATGGGAAGATTGGTGGAGGAGTGGAGCTAGAAGCTATAGTGCTTCAATCATGTCAGGAGCAGCGGACACCCACTGATTAAGGTTTGATTAATCTGTGTTTGGGCCCTGCTTCACTGCTCCACTGAGGAAAACGGAACTGACATTTGGGGCTGCACTAACCAGTTAGAAGGCAGCAAGGTAGACTAAAATTGGAGCAAACAAAAGGTAATCAGTGGGCGGGCTGCAAATATTTAATTTAGCACAATATTGTTGCGAGCAAGCACTTGCACTCAGAGGCTCAACCCTAAAAAACAAACACAGACTCCACATTAAGATATACAAGTACTTTTCAAAACAAAACAACAGCTGGCAATACGGGAACCTATATATCTATTTATAAATGTGTGTTTGTCCATTATGGCCACGCCACTCTTATCTGTTGCCAACTGTGTGCCCCTCCACCTTCACTTACTTCTAGAGGCACCAGTGTCTGGATGTCAGATCTAATGTACATTGATGTAAGTTATGTTCTGCTCTACTGACACAAATTTGAAAGCAAATATTTGACACCATGTTTACATAGGTAGACAGCATTAGGCAGCTGTACTTGTTTTTTGTATGTTAATTTCTTTTATTAATATGATTTGGATGTAAAATAATACAAAACATTATAATAAATTAATACAGTTCCTAAAATAAGATAAAAGTTCAATCCATCCATTCTTTTCAATGTACTTCGCACATTACAGGAACTTTCCAAAAGATCAATCCTGTGATGGCATACAATGACCTCATAAAACAGATTCAAACTCTAAAAGATCCCCACCGAGCAAATCTAGTGGTTACATCCCTCCTTTCCCACTTCTCCCATTGTGAGCAAGGGAACCTTGAAATTTCTTAAACAATTGAGAGGCTCCTCCTCCCTCAAGACCTCGGCTGAAAATTATCAAAGCTCCTACGAACCATACAGTTCTTAATTTCCACACCGCGTCCCAAAGAGTGGGTTATTCACAAATAACCAATATAGCTTTAGGAAAGTTTGAAAAAATGTAAAAGTCCTAAAACAAAACCTTTCATTGGAGGAGTTATAAAATAGACCTTAGGCCTCTTTGGCAGATCTAATGTTAACCCCAGATGGAGGGGTTTTAACCATAATTTCCTCTGAGAGGCTAAAACTGGGCACACAAATAGAATATGCTTGAAATTCTGTACTCCACCTTGGCATAAATCACATAAATTAGTGACTCCATCCCATTTGGAGGTTAAATCCCTAGGAGGCACTCTATTGAGTCTAATTAGTATAAACAAACGCCTCACTCCATGTGGGAGATTCCATGTCAGGTAAGGCTGAACCACTTTAAGAGACACTGATTTGGGTAAATTATCAAGACCTCTTTTGGGGGTACACAACTCAAGATCCATCAAAAAGCCTTTAGACCATGACACCTCCTTCAAGATTTTTTTTAGAATTATCAGAGTAGTCAAAGTAAGAAATTCCAGTTCCAGCTCCAAGAGATGAGCAGCACAGGTATAATTTCTAAAGAGCCTAGATTTTCCTCTTAGATTATTGAAGATCTCTTTATAAGCCAACTTTCTCAGAGTAGATTCCTCACTATGTATAAGGCAATGTACCCTCCGGATCACCACCGCGAAGCCCTGCGCAAAGATGTTCTTGATACCAAATTCAAGCCTTAGGGCTGCTCCAAAGACTAAATCATTGCAAGAGGCCAAATGTCTTCAAATCCGGCCTTCTGTCTTATCAAGAAGATCCCAGTCATCTTTATCAGTCGCATACAAAAGTGTAGCTGGGATCTTTACTTGATAGGCAGTCACTAAATGTGAGAAGTGGCGTTTACCATCTGCATTGTAGAAAACCACTAAGCCTTGTGCGTGTGAAAGAGCCTTGCTGATATTATTGTGGATGTGATCTTGGTCACTTAGGGGCTGATTCTAACCTTGGCGGACGGCGGAGGCCGTCCGCCAAGGTTCCGCCGCCAGAACACCGCACCGCGGTCGAAAGACCGCGGCGGTGATTCTGAGATTTGCCCTGGGCTGGCGGGCGGCCGCCAAAAGGCCGCCCGCCAGCCCAGGGCAAATCAACCTTCCCACTAGGATGCCGGCTCAGAATTGAGCCGGCGGAGTGGGAAGGTGCGACGGGTGCAGTTGCACCCGTCGCGTATTTCAGTGTCTGCTAGGCAGACACTGAAATACTTTGTGGGGCCCCCAGGGGCCCCGCGGCACCCCCTACCGCCATCCTGTTCCTGGCGGGTGAACCGCCAGGAACAGGATGGCGGTAGGGGGTGTCAGAATCCCCCATGGCGGCGCAGCAAGCTGCGCCGCCATGGGGGATTCTAAGGGCAGCGGTAAACCGGCGGGAGACCACCGGTTTACCCTTTCTGGCCGCGGCTGAACCGCCGCGGTCAGAATGCCCTGCGGGGCACCGCCGGCCTGTCGGCGGTGCTCCCGCCGACCCTGGCCCCGGCGGTCTTAGACCGCCGGGGTCAGAATGACCCCCTTAATCTGGGCGAAATTATTTTACCCAGGAACCTATATCCATCTACATGCACCAAGTTATGTTGCCCAAAAACCAGGAGGAAGAAGCTTTCCTTCTGGATTTGTTCCCTATAAAGCGAACCTCCTGCAATTTAGATGTACTAATTCTCAGGTGGTGCTGCTCAGAGTATGCATTTAGAGAGGTCAAACATAGATTTAGGCCCTTCGGAGTGAGATCAAAGACCACTGTGTCATCTGCATATAGTAGGCAGGCAATGGATTGGCTACCTACTATGGGTGCATACCTATACGCACTCCGAAGACTATTGGGAAGAGCATGAATGTAAAGGGAGAATAGTAATGGAGCCAACATACAACCTTGCATTACGCCATTTTCTGTAGAGAATTTTGACGACAAGCCCTGCTCTCCACCCATAAGAACTTTACACCAAGATGAGGAATGTAAGGCTATAACCAATTGCAACAGACAATGCGGAACACCCAGCTCATACATTTTCCACCACAAGAACTTCCTATCCACTCTATCAAACGCAGTGGAATAATCAATGAAAGCGGCATAGAGCACCCCCGATCTGAACATATTTATCAATTATTGTTTGCAATATTAAGATGTTATCTAGGGTGTTATGAGCCTTTCTAAAGCCTGCATGTTCCACCGGGAGAATTTAGTTTTCCTCCACCCACTCCATTAATTGCGTTAGAATACTTTTTGTGAACATTTTGCCATTTTTATATAAGGGGAGTATGATACTGCCTGACTCTGAATCTGGGATCCTACCTTGAGAGTAACAGGCATTAAATACAGGGTGAAGAAGTCTTGCCCAGAGTGAAGGCTCCCGTTTAATTAGAGACATCAAGACCTCATCGGGACCCATGGCGCGGATGAGTGCATTGAGATTTCAATCCCCTCTAGCTCAGACACAGAGGGTGGGCCAATATTGGCCTCTTCCCTAACACAACTTAGTGGTGGCACCACTTTTACAGGGTCCAAGTCCTGATTTTTGGCATAGAGGGCCCGAATATGTAGCCTCCAGTCATCCCCATCTATCGGGGGCAAAAGAAGTTTTGCGATTTCCACACCCCTCAGAGATAAGGGCCCAGAATTTACTACAGTTTCTTGTCACAGCTGCTTCCCTCAAAGCGATCCACTTTTGGTCTGCCTTATTCCTTCGAATGGCCAGTGTCACCTGCGCTCTTCTTCTCTTAAGGAATGATATTTTCCTACTCCTTTCCGTAGTCTTATACTCAAGCTGTCTCCTTACCAGTTTATTAATTTCTCTATTTAGTTTTACAATGGGGAACTGAACTTTTTTTTTTTAAATGCTTATTACACATGGGCAGGTTACTAGCAGTAATGAGTCCCATTAATTTGGGAAAGGTTTTTAAGGGGTCCCTACCCCAAACCTCAGTCTTTCCCCCTATGCTTTCGAGAAGTGGTTTCAGCAATGTTATTTTAGCTGTAGACCAATACATTCTCCTATTTTTGCCATTAATGCTAAGATTTTTACCTTTTATAGACCAAGGATCTATCCCAGCTAGCTGAATTTTCAAATTGAGTTTAAGAATCATGTAGTCACTGAGCAAGGTGTCAATGATTACCATGTCCTCTTCTATTTGAGCGATATTATACAAAGCACAAATATAGTCTATGATCCAACTACTCATTTGGGACTTGTGAGTATAGGATGCACGTGAATCTGAGCAGAAACGCCCATTTAGAATAATACCGCTGAGGGTCCTCAGGCCTTTCAAAATAATGTGTCCCGTTTTATCTGTCCTAATTCTAGAGGGGAATAAAATGGGCAGGATGTTCAACGCCTTGCCCCTTTCTGGGTCACAGTAGATGCAAAGCGAGGAATTTGCGATTTTGCTATTTAGATTCCCCATTATTATTAACTCTGAAATATTTCCTAGCCCATAAATATGATTAAGCATGTGTTGAAAAAGAATATCAAATTCCTTTTCAGGTGGAATATATGCTTTTATGATAACCAGGGGAGAATTTCTACCCTTATCCCCACTTAAATGAACTTGCACTATTTGGAAGAAGTTTGATGTAACAGGAAGACAAATGAATTCCCAATTGTGTCCGTCACTTAAAAGCATAGCTATGCCCCCTTTGGCATGTCCTTTTTTTGAAGGCTGCGCTTTTTTACTAAGGACTGTAAAACCTGGGCAAGAAAAATCAGTTGAACACCAGGTCTCTTGAATGCATACCAAATCAGTCTTAAGTGAACGAATTACATTTCATTTCCCTAAATGTTTCCCTAATCCTGCGGCATTCCAAGAGACCAAAGAAAAATCAGGGTTAAAGATTCAACTTAATCAACTTGCCCTTCGCCTGAGTGCTATTTAAGGACCCTGCCATCCAATTACAAATTTCATATTTGGGGCTGGTGACCTGTTGATGGGGACCATTCGTAACCTTCACCAACCTTGCACCCTGGAATAAAGTGATTTGCATACCTTCATCAGAGGAAGAAGGACATTTTCCCCACCAGTTTGAATTGCTATTCGTGGGGACTGAGTTATAGGAAGAATGCTGCCCGCCATGATATATTATCTTATCCCAGACTGGTGTTACAACAATACCTCTACCCTGTAATTGTGCGGCATTCACCAAAATTAACTTTAGAACTGTTTTAGAAGAGAACCAACATTTTGTGTTACACCCACCTATACTATGATCACCCCCCCACCATATTGCTACTTTCAATCAGTTTAGGTTCCTCTATTTCTGAAAAGCAAGTCAAAAGAAAAGATCAGTTAAGACTTAAATGAGTATCAAGTATGGTCCAAAACTCTAGGCTATCAGGAAGCTCCTTATGCCTATTAACATTTATATCCCTTCTAGTTGTTTCTTCAATGTTCTGAATGTCCCATATAGAGCTGGAAATAGGAGCACTTGGGGAGGTTTTATTTGGCCAAATAGCATCATTTGTATCAAACATGCAGCATGGCGACTCCAGTTCTCTCAATCTGTGGGTAGCCTTGAAGCGAATCCAGATCTGGTATTTGCTGGAGAACAGTGGGCACCTCCGCCTTCCTGATCCTAGGACTCTCCAAAATGGGGACCAGATCCTGAACATCCGAGGATCCCTGTGCTCCCTTTCCTCAAACTTAACCTTCCTAACCAACTTTTTAGTAATTTGCTTTTCCCCACCCTTTTCCCATTTGACTTGCTCAGTTTACTGAGCATTTTGATCTTATTACCCTTCAGCTCAGAAGACTTTGTGGAAGTGTGAACTTTGGGAAGAAAAATTGGAATTGGGGCAGCCTGGAGGTTTAAGCAAATTCCCCTTTCCAAAAGTCATTGTCTGCTGGAGGAAAATTACTCACAGGACTTGGGTTAGGAAAAAGAGTATCCAGAGAATACACCATACTCTCTTGGAGAGCGGATTTTGAAGATGATAGCGTTGCTTTGACCAACTGTGGTTTTCCAGCCTGTGTTCCTTTATCAGATTGAGTGGGCACGTCTCCTATGTTCATTGTGTCCCCAACAATCAAGGAATGCAGGTTTATATTATTTGTGTTTAGTCCCAATATTTGACTTACACTCTTTACGGTTATTTTAGCAAGCTCGTCAAAAGGATGAATCATGTTTTGTTTTACTAGCAACGCCTTCAATATAGTTACAAGAATGTCTTGAATGCGATCAGAGTTTTTAATTGATTTAACAAGAAGTTCCAAGATTGACAAAAGGATTCTTTCAAGGCACTTTAGGGATTCAGATAAGACTGTATGTTGATCTGGCGGGCAATTAATGGCATTCCCAATACTGACAAGATCCGGGGTTTCCCATGACCTTGAGTCCGAAATGAAGTGGTCCGATGGTGTGCTACTAAACAGTTTTAGCATGGGTGAGCAGGATTTAGATTGAGCAACTGCAGCCGTTGATGGGAGGAGGGGAGGAAAAATTCTTGAACCATACACCTCATCCAGGTCAATATTTGGGAGGGTAAAATTCCCAGTTTCAACCTGGTGTGCCCCACTGGCGAGGGGGGAGACAGAAGCGTCCACTGAGCCCCCTCCAGTGGGAGCACCCTTATCGAGCGAGGAAATTAATTCCTTACCCTCTTTGGGACCTTGGGAGATATTATTGTCGGAACTGGGGTAATTTCCTCCCTTACCAACCGACGTCTCGCATTGGTCCTTTTGGACGAATGGGAGGATAGAATTCAAACTTTTTACATTCAAGTGATGAATGCCCTCATTTCTTAAGGGATTGGATTTAGTTTTTTTACAGGCCCGACTGAGAAAAGATCTGCTCCTTCTCGTGCGTTTAGAGGTCATTTTGATTCAGAACTAGTCCTATTCTCGTTTAAAACTGCTTTTCTTCTTACACCTCACACCAAGCAGACCAATCCGCACTTTGAAGGATTTGCACTATTGTAAATCCACTGAGACCTACGGTAGAGTGCAAGGAAGCTTTTCCTTGTGCGCACTGCTAGGACACCCAGAACTTCCGCCCTACGGAGATGTGCATGGGTACGCAGGCTATGACAGGAAGGCTCGGGACCAGGATGAGAGACAACTGCATACCAAAATGGCACAGTACCTCAATTGCAGTCACAGTCACTCCTCCACGTCCAGCTCACTCAGCTCTCCTCCACAAACTGCACACCATGTCCTGCTGACTTCCAGCCTCAGCGTGAACCAACCTCGGCGTGAACCAGCCCTGGCGTGAACCGGCTCCTTACTCCATCTGAAGTGCGTCTCCAATGCTTGCCTCGTAGGAAATTAGAGGGGGCCTTGCCACTTTTCCCGACTCCGCTGCCACTGCTGCTGTCCACTGGCTGATTGAAGCTGTCCAAGACTGCCTCAGGGGACAGCAGTCTTATCTGTGATGAGGGGAAGTGTGCCTCCACTGTCCACTGGCTATTTGAGGCTGTCTAGGGCTGCCTTAGAAGACAGCAGCCTTCTCCGTGAAAAAGGGGAAGCGTGGGACTCCACCTCTCACTTAGATGTGATCCTTTAGTGGTCCTTCGCCTAACCCGACTTTTTTCACTTGTCCGGAGCGCCGCTGGACCACCAGCATCAACAACCACCAACGACCGCCAGGGACCTCTGCTACTGCCCTCCAGTCACACTGACCTTCGAATTTGCCTCCACGGTCTAGCCCAGGCCGGGGGGAGAGAAGCGGGGTGAGAACACACTCCGCTGCCTCGCCGTCTCGCACACTTGTGAGACTCCTCCTCCGTCTGGTTCTGTCACTTCCACTGTACTCATTGAAAACTGCAACAAAGTACAACAAATTAGAGTTTTGATCATGAGCATGGAAGTCACACTTGAACAAAGCTAACAAGTGTTTCTGTCGAAAAGTACAATGAATGTACAGTCACATTACAGTTGAAATGATTGAAGATCATTGATTGAAAATACCATGTCAGAAATTACTAAACATTTGCACAGAAGCCATGTTCACCAAACCTGTTGCATCCTTAACCACGTGCAGCTTATTAGACAAAAACGGTTGTTTGGGGGCTTGTAGACGAGAACTTAAAACCGTCAGGATTCAAATTGATGCTGGCTAAGTAGTCATTATTAGCCGAATTGTCACACAGATAAAAGTAACTTTTCACGTCTGTTTTATTCTTTCCCTTCTACGGCTTGCTACTATTTTATTCTTTCCCTTCTTCTGCTTGCTATTTTGCTTTTTGGGAATTTTACAGTACAGGACTACAAGACTTAATAAAAAAAGAAATAAAAAGGACTAGATTAATTTCTCACACTTTACAACTTTAAAGTCCTTTAAAATCCACTACTCCACAGAAAAGAACGAAAAGCCCACCATTTTACAAAGCCCCTGCTTGCTAGTAAATATTGACTATCTGAAATACAGAGCACTCAAACAAAACATAAATGTTTAATATTTTTTCCATAAAAACAATAGCACAAGCAAACATTATTCACATAGTTCTGCCAAATTCCATAGCAAGCGTCTGTATTGCAGAGGCAAGCCACAGAGATAAAATAATTTTTCACTTCTCTCCTAAAATGAGTGGACCCAAAACCTTAACCAAATACTCACCGTTTCCATTATCAGGTATACAACATGCTTCCATCACTAACTCTCAGCCTTGGGAACACAGTGTCATGCTCAGTGCAGTGTGAGTCAGTTCTTGTTTCAGCAATATGCTTACCTGACATATCTACCACACATCCTCCTGCAGCATATTGAATTTTGCAATGCTATGTAGGATAGGCTTGGATCAGGATTACACTGAAGTAAAATATGGAAGGGGGAAGCCTGAGAATTCTGGTCCTATTTGGCGATGGTTTATCAATATTAGTGCGCTGATTCTACCTTTTAAACTAACTATCATGGCCAACTACCTGGATCAGATGAAGATAAGATAGGCTCCCTTCCTGCTATACAGAGAATTTGAAAGAGATGCATGAGCTTTCCTTTTTGTGTATAGTAATGCCTCCAGGGCTAGTGAGCCTAGTCCGCTGCTGATCCCACACGGGTAAGGAGTGTCAAGGTCCTTCCAGAAATACATGCTTGGATCTTTAGTTCTTCTCTCCTCTGAAGAAAGCTGTTGCCTGTCCGGAAGAAAACTAGAGGACAACATTACACTTTTCTTGCTTGACCTAGTGAAAAAACTTATATGTAGTTAGAGTGTACAGAAGGTCCTGTGGGCAGAGGAAGCTATTCCTTATGAGAAAATCCTAAGCATCATTTATAATTTTTTACTGTAGGCCTATACTGATTATTTGAGCTACGAAGATTTGTATAGCCTTATGTAACTGAAAACAACGCATTTCATTCTGTAGGAACCAGTCCTGAAGACTTGGAGACTATCAATCATGAAATGAGTGCTACAGAGAATATCTTGCAAAAAGTTACAGCCCGTAGCAAGACTGTGTCTCATCTTCCTCATAGTTGAACAATTTGATTTCCAACACCAGGGGCAAATGCAGGAACTGTGTATGTTCAGCACAGTTACATTTTGGATTTATTTATCAAGATTGTGTTTTATTTGTTGGTATCACAGAAACTGATATAGCTACTTTTCTAGTGCCAACAATATCAACTAGGAATTAACTGTGCAATGAAAGTGATGTCCCACTCGGTAACCTGAGATTAATAAAGCCCTTGGAACCTAGGATGATGCAAGGCTAGCCAGAAAAATATCTCTAAAGGAGGAGATTGAGAGTTCTGAAGAAGGCAATTTGTACTATCCCTTTACTACTGTGCCATTCAGAAGTAACTGAAATCTTTATCCTCGAGTGTTAACAACACATTTGGAAGCCATGAGGATAGAAGTGGAGAACAGAAAAGCCAGAAGAGAATTTCAACTGCAATTACCAGCCTCAGAAGACAGAAAAGTACAGCCCCTGAGGAGAAGAGCATAGGGAAAAAATGAGGCTTTAGCTAAAATATGTAGCAGGGACTGTCGAGTACTGGATGCAACATTTACTCCTACAATCAGGAATTCTTGACCTGAGTTACTGGTGATCTCTTTTAGTAGCCATGTTTTCAGGTAGTGCATGAAATTAACACCACTTGAAAGGTGTCTGGAAACAAAAACGCTATAAATTTTGAGGAAAAAACAAGGTATTAAAACCCCTTACAATACAGATATTAGAAGAAGTAGGATGACAAAGTGTACCAAACACACAGCGGGGCTGTCAGTCATGGAACAAGCAGATCCAAGGCAAGATGTAGAAACAGTTCCCAAACCACTAGCTAAAGAACAGAGAAAAAAGCAAAAACATTTTATAAATGAGCCAAATATAGTAGAGAATAATATTGTGATGCACACATATTATAGAAAGAACATAGAAGGTAAGAATAGCATTTTAGGTACACTATGGCCCTCATCACGACTTTGGCGGTCTTTTCCAAAGACCGTCGGAGCAGCGGACACTGAAATACCGCCAGTGCTGGTGGTCTTAAGACTGCCCTAACATGACTAATCTCTGACTTCTTCCGGAAATTGGGAGGAATTCCGAGACCAGTCATGCTGGCGGTCGGTGCTGCAGAGGCGGTACCGCCACCAGTACCGACACACCAAAAAGATACTGCACACCATATTACAAATCGTAATACAGTGTGGCTGTGTCCAGGTGGGAAGGTGCTGCCAGTGGTGGAAGCGCCAGGACCCGCCCCCTCCCGGATGACCTCCTTGACAAACGAGGTAAGTGGATTGTCCAACAGGGAAGGGTGTGTGTGTGTGTGAGTGCATGTATGAATGTCGTGAATGCGGAAGGGACGGGAGTGTTTGTGTGAGTGGATGGGGAAGAGCGGGTGAGTGCGTGTGTGCGGTGCAGGGGTATGTGTGTGAATGTATGTATGCACATAGCGGAGGGTGGAGTGAATGTGTGCGTGTATGTGGTGCAGGGGGTGTGTGAATGTATGTATGCGCATTGGGAGGGAGGAGTGAATGTGTGCTTGAATGCAGTGCAGGGGTGTGTGTGTGTGTGTGAATGTATGTATGTGCATGGGAGCAGGGGAGTGAATGCATGCATGTATGCGGTGCAGGGGTGTGTGTGTGTGAATGTATGTATGCTCATGAGGAGGGGGTGAATGCATGCGTGTATGTGCTACAGGGGGTGCATGTTAATGAATGTATGTGCATTGGGAGGGGAGAGGGGGATTGAATGCGTGCATGTATGCGTTGCAGGGGGTGTGTGAAATATGTATGCGCATGGGGAGAGGGAGTGAATGCATGTGTGTATGCAGTGCAGGGGGTGTGTGAATGTCCGTATGCCCATGGGGAGGGAGGAAGGGGGAGTGAATGCGTGCATGCATGCAGTGCTGGGGGTGAGTGTGAATGTATGTATGCACATGGGGGAGTGAATGCATCTGTGTATGTGGTGTTTGTGCTTGTTTTTCAGTGTAAATGGAAGTGTATGTCACGTTTGTGGGGATGTGGTTGTGTGTAGAAGTGTGTGAGTGCATGTGTGCGGCTATGCGGACGTATGTGCCAGTGTATCCTGGCAGCAGGAATGCTTATTCTTGTCACCAGGGTGCAAGGCCTCCGGCTTTTTCTGGCAGTGCAACAGCCAGAAAAATGCTGGCGGGCTTCCGCCTCGTGATACCACTAGCGATAACCCGCCATCTGCCATGCTGGAGTTGCAGTAATGTGTTGGGACAGGTGTAGGCTCAGTGGTTCGGCTTTGGCCAAACCGCTAAACTCCTAATTTGGCGGTATTCACCACCAGCCCATTGGCAGTGACACAGCCACAGTGGCCCTGTGGTCTTCGGACCACCAGGGTCGTGATGAGGGCCTATATCTTTTATTTTCTAACTATGGTTGTATATAAAATCATTAAATACAATTGCATAAAATATCATTGTAATTAATTTGATAAATATCAGTTATTGTCCTTTTATAAGGTATTGGAATTATACTAATATTTGTGTTAATTTTTTTACATTGTTTGCAATTTTAAACGTGAAATTTATTTTTTTAATTTAATTTGAGTTTTTTGGCTTTGTAGCTTGTTGTTGGGTTTGTAGGGATCAGTGTACAAAGTCATTTAAAATGTAAATTATTGTTTCCCATTTATGAGTAATTTTGATGTAATGTAATTTATGACTTGATAATTATCCAAATTAATGAATTGTGTAATTGTTTGCATTATTTGTTGAATTTAAATTGATTGCTTCTTGGTTGATCAGTTTAGTTAATTATTAAATTGTGTAAATTAATTTAATTATGTATTCATTGTTTTATTTAATAGTTTATTACTAATAATGTTTTTTTTTAATGTTTCTATCAGTTTCAAGTATTTCTTTCTATTTGGTTTTTCAGCATTAGGGAGGGAAGTGTATTTATGTTAAATATGTATAACTATATTTTTATATAGTATTTTTAATAGGGAATTTTATTTTTACATTTAGTTTTTATTTTGATTAAATTTAGATTTAATAAATACATTGTTTTAAATCGTTTTTTATTTTGTTCTATATTTAACTATTTTTTTAACAAATATCTAGGAGTTAAGATAATAACTCTGACCTTTAAAGTCTAATTCTTTCCATACTTTTGCTCAAATTGGCATGGAAATAGTAAATCTGACTCCCTCTGAAGTCCAGCGCTTTCCCAACTGTTACTTACGGTGGAGAAGGAATAGTAACTCTTTCAAAGTTCAATACTTTCCCTAGAATTGTTTAATATGGATTGTCATTATCTTTCTTATTGTAATTCTGTTTAAATCATTTATGAAATTAAATAATTTGACATTTGTATTCATATTTTAATTTTGTTGATTTTGTTGTTTGGTAATATATAGTCTAATATAATTTAATATATGTTTTTGTTATATATGTGTGTGTGTGTGTGTGTAACTAGTGTATTGTAATTATTATTTAATGTAAATTATTGAGATGTGTACAGTTTTAGTTTTCAAAATATATGATTATTATAGATATATATATATATATATATATATACACACACACATATATATATTATTTTATTTGACAAAACTTATTTCAATATTTTCATATTTATTTTATTTATAATACTGTTTAAAGCTTTAATGTGTAAAATAAGTTCAATATAATGCTATATATATATATATACATATATATATATATATATATATATGTATATATATATATATATACTTAGCTGATTTTGCGATATATTCTGGTCCATATGCTTTTTCCTATATTTTGCACTTTATATTCCAGGTCCCAATAATTGTTTTGCAATGTTTGTGTAATATAATATTTTTGTTCCCAATATTTTGTAATAAAAACAAAAATGTACATGAGAAAAAATAGGAATCAAGGGTTGACCCCTAGCAAAAACAAACCAAAAGCAATTGTGATTCATTGTTGCTGAGGTTGAGTTTCTATTTATAATCTTCAAGATGGGAAACAGCCATGGTAATGAGTGGATTGTGCCTGTATGCATTAGACATGAGGATGAAGATGCCATCTTGATTTGGATGAATGGCTAAGGGGTCGATTACGACTTCGGCGGACAGAAAAGGCTGTCCGCCGAAGTCCCAACGGTCAGGTTGCCGCCAGTGTGGCCACCTTCCCGTGGGCCCCATTTAGAGTTTCCCGCTGGCCCAGCGGGAAATAGCCTACAACATTGACGTTGGCTCGTAATAGAGCTGGTGGCAACAGCACCTGTTGCGATATTGTGCAGACAGTGAAGATCGCAATGGGGCTGGCCAGGGGGTCCCTGCACTGCCCATGCCAAGTGCATGGGCAGTGTAGGGGCTCCCCTGGAGCACCCTGCACCCCGTCTCCACCAGCCTTTATATGGCGGTGCTACCGCCATGTAACCGCTGACGGAGAGGGGGGGTTGTAATCCCCAGGGCGGTGCTGCTTACAGCGCTGCCCTGGTGGATTAGGACTGCCAGAACCTCCAGCCCATCCTGTGGAGGTAAACTGGCAGTGCTGACCATCCGACTGTGGCGCACCCACCACGGTCATAATGTGGTGGTCAGTGCGCCACATTGACGTCAGTCCGACTGCCACCGCAGCTCTACCTGTCTTAAGACCCCCAGAGTCGGAATGATCACCTTAGTGTCACTTCCAATATAGCACTGTTTGTGTGAGAAAAACCATGGCTACCAAAAACTTCATGAGTAACCACAGACTGAGACTGAACTTCCCACCAGCCCAAATCTTTTCCTTCTAAGAGGATAAAAGAAGGTGGGTTGCAGGTACTGCAGAGGTGCCTGTCTGTATCTGTGTATGTTTCCTGAAAATCAAAAGGAACAACCGAGCAGAGCAGAAACTCTGCATCAACTTCCCAGCTGTATCAGATAATTCAGCAGTGACAAGCCAACTCTGCGGTCTTCTGGATATTATAAACATAGCCATGAATCATTATGATTAAATTTGCATATTAATGCCAGGACTTGGTCGGAGAAACCTGGCTCCAAAGCTTGATCCCTAAATGGATAACCCTTCTATCTAACAAGAAACTGCAACTTGCCATGAAAAAGGCAGTATTCAACTTTAGCCAACACATTATATCCATGATGCCTATCCATATAAATTGAGGAGTTTGTGAAATCTGCTGGGAAACATTAGGCTTTAACCAACAGGCATGAAAAAACAGGGTGAACTCTCCAAGTAGAGGGCAGTTTCAAGTAGACCTTGACAGGACTGATCTGAGTAATGGAAAAATGCCCCAGAAAGTGAGGAATACGTATGGAAAACATTCTTTGTTGGCAGGAAGTGAGTGGAAAACCAAGCCTTTCCCCCAAAAAAATAACCTGGTTCATGAAGTTCGTATTTATCAGTATTTTCCAACATTCTTTATAGAGTGGCTAAGCTCCTGGCTGGCTGTTTTCTTTTTAAGATCTGCTTTTAATTTGGACATTTCTAGTGTTTCATAGTGTTTTTAACTGTTGTTTGGGGTTGGGGAGGTCAATCAATCAATCAATCAGTGAATTTATAAAGCGCGCTATGTACCCGACAGGGTGTCGAGGCGCTGGGGGTGGGGGGGGTGGGGGGGGATTGCTGCTAGCGTTCGAAGAGCCATGTCTTGAGGAGTCTCCTGAAGGTGAGGAGGTCCTGGGTCTGGAGTAGAGAGGTGGGGAGAGAGTTCCAGGTCTTGGCGGCGAGGAAGGAGAAGGATCTGCCGCCAGAGGTCTTGCGCTGGATTCGGGGGACGATGGCGAGGGCGAGGTTGGCAGAGCGGAGTTGACGTGTGGGGACGTAGAAGTTGAGTCTGGTGTTCAGGTAGGTGGGTCCGGTGTTGTGTAGTGCCTTGTGTGCGTGGGTGAGGAGTTTGAAGGTGATCCTTTTATCCACAGGGAGCCAGTGGAGGTCCTTCAGGTGGGGGGAGATGTGACATCGGCAGGGTATGTCGAGGATCAGGCGGGCTGATGCGTTCTGGATGCGTTGGAGTCGTTTGATGTCTTTTGTTGGGATGCATTTTCCCCTGACTCTACGTGGGTCTGTAAGATCCCTTCTATTTTAGGTGGTGTGGGGGGCATGTTTGAAGTGGCACTGGATTGGGGGTGGGGCTGTGCACTAGTTGTTTTGGGTCACATGACCACGAGACCGGTATTTCAGCCCGTTGATGCGCGGACACCAAAGGTGAGTGCCTAAGCTCTCAGTTGGCGGTTTTCTTTTTTAAATCTGCTTTTAATTTTGGGCATTTGTCAGTGTTTTTAACTGTTGTTTGGGGTCAGCTGTTCTGCACTTTCCCCTAACCCTAAGTGGGCCTGTTAGAGCATGCTTACTTTAGGTGTTGTGATGGCCATTTTTAATGCACCACAGGATTAGGGGGGTTGCGCACTAGTTGTTTTGGGTCACATGACCACTGGGCAGGTATTTCAGTGTGCTGATGTGCAGATGCCTAAGATGAGTGACTAAGCTCCTGGCTGATAGTTTTCTTTTTTAAAACTGCTTTTAATCTGGACATTTGTTGGTGTTTTTAATTGTTTTTTGTGCTCGTGGTCCACATTTTCCTCTGACTCTAAGTGGGCCTATTAGAGCCTGTTTACTTTAGGTGGTGTTCTGGCCATTTTTTACATGACACGGGATTAGGGGGCAGAACACTAGTTGTTTTGGGTCACATGACCACTGGGCCGGTATTTCAGTGTGCTGATGCACGGATGCTAAAGGTAAATGGCTAAGCTCCCGGCTGGCAGTTTTCTTTTTTAAATCTGCTTCTAATTTGGACATTTGTTAGTGTTTTTAACTGTTGTTTGGGGCCTCGGAGTCTGCATTTTCCACTGTCTCTCAGCGGGCCTGTTAGAGCCCGTTTACTTTATGTGGTGTGGCTGCCATTTTTGATGCTCCACAGGATTAGAGGGGGCTGTGCACCAGTTGTTTTAGGTTACATGATCATGGCAGCCAGTATTTCAGCACGCCAATGCGCAGACACGTAACTAGCATTCCGAAGACGTACCTAAGGAAAGTTCATCTGTGCCCATCTGTGCCAGGACATCTCCAGGAGCCTGGCAGGCTGCCTGTTTTCGCAAAGCTGATACGAGGGCCATGCGGTTTGGGGATTGTTTGCCACTCAGCTGGTCGGATCACTTTGTGATACTATTCTCGTATTCTGGGAAGTCTGTGACTGCCTCTACAGTTGGTAGCACTAGGATGACTAGGAAATGGGGCAGTATTTCAAGAAGGGAGTTAGAGTGTAGACTGGCCGGAACGCTCTGGATGGTTGGCGACTCAATATCCACTCTGAATTTCCAGAGATAAGAGAGCCTCAGAGGAAGGAGAGATTGGAAGAAGCGTTTTCCGAGCAATCGAACCTTTTCTCTGCTCAGACAAGAGAGGATTGTTTCTTTGCTAACACAAATTAGATCAGGTTCATCTGAGGACCGCTGCCCACCAAGAGCATTACAAATGCCCCTGAGGCAGTAGCATAGGCCTTAGGGACAATTTATGAGCAGGTGTTGGCCACAGGGGAATTTCCGCAAAGGTGGTGGAAGAAAGCCAGTATTGGCCCGCTCAAAAAGAAGCCTAGTGGAGATGCTAATGACCCGAAGAATCTCTGACCCATCTCTTTATTACCATCTTATGCTGAAATATTAGAAAAAATTTTTTGAAAAAGATTAGCCTTTTTTCTAGGTAATAATGAATGCTTAGATTCTTCACAACATGGCTACAGGAACAATCACAGTACGGAGTCCGCACTACTGTCAGCATCCAATTATATTCGGTGTCAGGTGGATCAGGGTAATGCTGTCATCCCCATAGTATTAGACCTGTCTGCAGCCTTTGACACCATTCTTAGTGGTGAGTAGGCTGCGGCAGGGAGAAGTGGAGGGTGGGACTCTGCAACTGCTGGATTCCTTTCTTAAGAAGAGGATGAAAATTGTCAGTTGTGGAGACTTTAGAGCCTCTCCTTTCCAGTTGCCTTGTGAGGTGCCATAAGGCTCGTCCCTCAATCTGACTCTGTTCAACCTGTATGTGACTCTGTTGGCACAATTGATAAAGTCTTATGGCTTTTAGGTGGCTTCCTATGCAAATGACACACAAATCAAGGTGCCGACTGGTAAAGATTGGACAGAGGTGGCTGCGAGATTTAGGTCCTGCATGGTGGAGATTAGCAGCGGGATGAAACAAAATTGGTGCAAGTTGAACGGTGCTAAAATAGAGATTCTCTTCTTTGGATCCAGTAGCTCCATGTGGAATAGCAGCTGGTGGCCAGAGGTGTGCGGCCCTTTACACACTCCTGTGAAGAAAGCTTAAAACCTAGGAATGGTTTTTGACTTGGAACTGACCTTTGAGGGGCAGGTTAGTAAGATAGTGAAGACATGTCACTGGATACTTAAAATGCTCAGAAAGATCCTCCGGTTCATTCCAGCAGAGCTTAGGGTTCTGGTTTTCTTGGCGCTTATCATCTTGCCCCTGGATTATTGCAATACACTTTATCTAAATGCCACTAAATACTCCCCCAACAAGTTGCAACTGATCCAAAAGGGGGCAGTCCAGATGATCTGTGGGCTCCCGAAGAGGCATTCAGTGAGGGAGGGCCTGAGGTCCCTACATCAGTTTCTGATTAGGAAACAGATTTGTTTTAAATCTGTATGCCTGGTCCACAAGGCATTGCATCAGTCTGGCTCAAGATATCTGAGGACAGTTTTTTCTTGGTATGTCCCCAGTAGAGCCTTGAGATTGTAGGTAACAAGAAGGTAAATACCCCCAGATTCCGGAAGCCAGATGGTGGGGAGGGAGGGAATTTTTCTGTGGCAGCAGCCAAGCTTTGAAACATGCTACTGCTTGGTAGAAAGGATTGATTTACATCTGGAATTTTGCAGGGTAGTCAAAACCTGGCTATTTAGGACAGATTATAAAGGTCTGGGGAAGAACTGCTTCTTCATGCTGAGGGCTTATTCACTCACCAAGCACTTAGGTACCCGCTGGGCTGTACTTACTGTACACATGCAAATATTATACAAATATCAGTGTTATAAAGGAATAGCGTAACCTTATTCAGAACTTCCAACAGACTCTCCACATATTTATTAGTAACAGGAACTTGAGTGGAAGCTGGAATCATTTCAGGGCCTACTGTATGATGAAACCCCTCTGTAGGGAAAAAGGCAGAAACCTGGGTAGCAATATGCAAGTTGTTATTGTAGCAAACTCTTATAAGGAAGTAGACTGCACCAGTTGTCACAAGTAGCATTACAAAAATGACTTAAACTATTTCAAGTTCTGATTGTTTCTAACCAAAAAGTCATTGGTCTGAGGATGAATACCTGGAGACAAAATTCTTCATATTCTCAAAATGGAACAGAGTGCATTTAAAAAATGTTGATATAAATTCAGGGCCATAGTGTGACATAGTGGTTTATTGCAGCCTTGAATTACATTATTCACACAGAAGGCAATGTGGGCAAAGGTGAGAAATGGGCAATGCTTGAAAAGGTATGAATTGTAACTATGACTATAGGTTGTATGTCTGAGTGTCGAAGATCCACTATTAAATCAGTGGTAAAAGTGTGCCATGCCAGTGTCAAAGACTGAAGTAATCTGAAGTTCCCTTGAGGAGGTGTCTTAAATTGAGCATACAGAATTATCTTTCACACAATTTACAACATCCTATGTTGTTACAAACCACAAAAATCAGCCT
This sequence comes from Pleurodeles waltl, assembly GCF_031143425.1. NCBI lineage: Eukaryota > Metazoa > Chordata > Amphibia > Caudata > Salamandridae > Pleurodeles > Pleurodeles waltl. The sequence continues at coordinate 961,896,130 of NC_090439.1, forward strand.
GACACAGGTTTCTAAGTATTTCTTATTCCTCTGTGTCCTGTACTGAGTGGGTCATAACATATTTGGAAACATACTTTAGCAGTGTAGTAGCTGGGAAAACATTGCAGACTGGTTTTAAGCAACTTATACTTTCAAGGTAAATTTTCTACTTAGTGGTAATTTATTGCTATGCTAGATAGACTGCTATAAAAAAATATGGCACAAATATGGTCACAGATTCTGGTGGAGTAAGAATCTGTGGTTATGACTTCTTTTTCCCAGGATATCAACAGTACATCCACTTCTCTATTCTGGGTTTCAGGCATATAATTATGTATTCTTAATGAGAGAACAAAATACTCCCATTAAGCTTGACAACTGTTTCTACTCTACATAGTCTAGAGAACCCGAAGACTAAAATGGTCTGTTCAAATCAGTTCAGTACATTCCGAATAGATTTCATTCATGGTGATCAGCCCTTGTTTCAAAACTGAGTATTTCCTTTCAGGGAATAAAACTTTTGAAGAGAAGTACAAGATTGAGTGTTCCTGATAATCTTCATCTTGCATTTTCAACAACATTGCACCTAGAGTATACTCAGAAGCATCACATCGGATCACACCACTTAACAATGAATTTCTTTGTGGTTTCAAGGTGACTTTAACAGGGCTCCTGATATCTGGGAGCCTCATACACAACAGGGGTTGAAGGAGAAGTACCCTGGGGTTACTGCCAAGAGTGTTGCGTCCATACAACGTGACGCTCTTCAAACACAGGAGCAGGAAGTGCTGGGAAAGAGAGGAGGAAAACAACAGAGAAGAGGCAAGGAAGAGAGAAGACCACGTCTATTTCGCAGTGGCCGCCAGAGATAATACACCTGGGATGAGAGTCAAGGAAACTGAAGACAGCGCCTCGACCAAAGAGAGGAAGAAAAACGGCAACAGACTCCCAACCTGGAACCCGGTACACAGCCACGTCGCCAGAAGGACGTGGCTAGATCAGATACGGGCCCGGATACGGGGCTTGTTCAATTTCTGTAGAGGAAAGAACAGTGGGAAAAGGGTGACGGTCAGGAAATATATCATAAACATTGGAGAAAACAAGGGGAAAACATATTAATAAAAAACGCTCAGAATATTAACTATTCCTAATACTGTATTGTTTTTTTTTTGTTTCTTTTTCTTCTTTTCATCACTTCAGCACTCATTCATGGGGAATAAAAAGGTAGAAAAGACATTAGAAAAGAATCCACAATCAGTCACTCATCCTCACTTACCCTAACCCAATAAGACTGAGTAAAGAAATCTATTGAAAACTTACCTCCTGTTCCTATATCCTTTATTTATTTTTTTGTTCTCTTCCCATGCTCCGGAGCGAGACTCACTGTATCCTGAGCTGTACATAAAAAAAGGAAATCCAACAAGAGAACATTATAAGAGGTAAAAGGGGAAGATAAGAGAGACCATTACTGTGAGAGAACAGGGCTGATTGCAGAGGCCCCCTAAGGTTTTGCCCCCATTTTCCACTTTTTGCTGGTGTTTGCCTGACTCTGATGATGCCCTGGGTACTGCTAACCAGTCCCAGGGCCTGTGCTCTGTGTAAAATCAGAATGCAAATTAGGCTAATTATAATTGGCTAAGTCAACCTACCTATAAGTCCCTAGTATATGGTAGGGCATGTAGGTTTAGGGACCTCAGCATAGGTAGTGCACCCATAGGTGCCCTGCTGAGGTGCCCAGTGTCATTTTAAAGGTAGGCCTGCCTTGCTGGCTGCTTTTAAATTAAAGTTATATGCAAATTCGACTTTGGAATTAAAAGTAGTTCCAAAGTCTTAAACTACCTTATTTTTACATATAAGTCACCCCTAAGGTGTTCCCTATGTGCCCCTAGGGCTGGATACCATGTAACTATAAGCAGGGACCTTATAAAAATAGTTTTATGAGCCCTGGTGAGGTAAAAACAGCCAAATTCATTTTTCCCTCATCGTAGTGAATGACCTTCATAGGCTAGAATGGGGAGACTTTATTTTAATTTTAAAAGTCCCCTTAAGTGACAGATACAAGAGTTTGGTATCAAATTAATTGTTATAATAAATCCCACAACTTCCAGTTGTTGGATTTAATATAACTTGTTCAGGTAAAGAGTTTTAAACTTTACCTGAAAAGTTGCTAACTTCAGCCCTGCATTGTTTTTGGTGCTGTGCTCTGATTGGCCTGCCTCTGGCAGCCTGGCCAGGCTGCATGGATGAGGTGTGAAGTGGCCTGGCTTCACACAAAGAGATGTGCCTGTGGGAGGGGCTCTCCCCTCAACAGATGGTGAGGCATGAAGGGGGAGGGCTGCCAATCTGGTCTTCAAAGGAAGAGAAGGCCATTTGGAGCAACCCAGCAACACCCCACATCCTGCAACCCCAGACAACTAGGTGCCCCCTTGATTAGATTAGGAGAGGGGTGTGTTTAGGATTTTTAGCCACACCAGTTGTAACCCCCAAAAATCACTTTCAGCCATGATGGATTTTTGTGGAATGTTGCCTCCTGGGATAGATTTTTGCCACACTTCCCAGGAAGTGGTCATCACAGGGGGAAGGACCCTGTCCCTGATTGGAGAACCAGGACCCCCCTGTTTTTCACCCAGGAGCAAGGATAAAACTGGCAGACCTGCACCCACACCTCAGTTCCCTACCAGATCCCTACCAGGAAGAACTACAGAAGAAGAAGGACTGCCCTGCTGGACCCCTGGCCTGCACCTGGATCCTACACTCTGAAGGACTGCACCAGCTGCACACTTGGGCTTCACCACAAGAAGGACTTTGCCTGGCTTCAACTGGTTCAAGGAGGGACTCCCTGTTTGCTACAGGTGGAAAATTGCTAACCAGAGTTCCCTGCACCAACTCCTGAAGAAATCAACCAGCTGACCACTGTCCAGTGGCCAAAAAGGAGTTTGTGCCAGGTGCATTCTGGGAGTTGTAGTCCACACCCCCAAGGATCATCTCAGAGATTCTGGAACCTTGGGGTGAGCTATGGACCACAAAAGAACCTTAAAGGAACATCTGGGAGTAGATCCAGAAGTTTGGAGAAGTTTTGGAAAAAAGCTCCATAGAGCGACTGGCCCGCCGCGGCAACTCTAGCCGGCTTGCCTCAACCGCGACCCAGCCTGATTTGCAGGTTTGTCCCGGTGAAGAAAATCTCCAAGAAAGAGACTAAGTCCGAACTTAGAAAGTTGACCGGAACCTCCCAGCCAGCGTATCCGAGGAGGGCTTCAAGGACGTCGGTTTGAGATCCAGGTTCACCCCGGTCGAAGGATTTTCGCCTAAGAAAAACGACTACGTCCAAAGGTAAAAATCTCCACCAAGGGCTCCTGCGACGCATATCTGGAGAAGAATTCCAGGACGTCGGATTGGACTGGCAGGTTCGTCCCGCTGAAGAAAATCTTCAGCAAATCTTCAGAAAAACGACTAAGTGCGAAGTTAAACTTTTGACCGAGGCCTCCCGTGGGCTGTAGCCGAGCCGGGCTCCATCGCGGTCGGCCTTAAACTTTGACTTTGCCCCGGTCGAGGTGCGACCAGATGACCAGATTGCCGCTTTTTGCCTCTAGGCGCTAGAAAACAATAATTCTTTAAAAATTCATATCTCCGGTTCCCCTTATCCGATTTCATTCGCTTTTGTGTCATTGTAAAGATAAAAAATATTATCTATTCTTATAAATTGATTTTGGATTTTTAAACTGTTTCCTGTGTTTTATTTAAGTACTGTTTTGTGATATTTGAATGCTTTACACTCTGTCTCCTAAGTTAAGCCGTGTCGCTCGTTGCCAAGCAACCAAGGGTTGAGCTGGGTTTAATTTACTGAGACCTAACTGGACCTAAGTGGAGGTTAGTGGCCTATTGCTAAGTGTAGGTACCTACCTGCCCTTACCAATAACCCATTTTCCAACAATTACAAAAAGAAGAATAAACAGTAACAGGGAAAAAGGAAAGGAAAGGAAAAAAATAAGAAAAAGGAGAAAAAGAAATGGAAAAAGACTTCTAAAGAGAAGAGAAAAGAGGTTATCTGGAACAAATCGACAATATTCCTTCAGGGGAGTAAAGAATAAGATGGAATAAAGAAAAGTGCAAATACATATATACAGACCCATTGTCATTTATTATTCCCATACATTGGAGGGGAGGGAGACATTGAAGGGTTCCTTAGTATAGCCCACCACAGTGACATAGGGCTAAAACTCTGGTGAAGGCTCCTTCTATCATTTGAAAAGCTGTTTCAGTTTTAAAATCCCAACAGAATCCCTTCTGTAATGGTTCCTTCTTTAGGACCCTAGCTATGTTACAGACAACATAATAGTTTTTGAGAAATTAGCAAAGTCAAGGAAGCATTGAGTCTCTTTGACTGATATATTAAATTGCCAATCTAGCACTACTGTGGTCTTCACAAGATCCATAGCCATTTCCTTTTGTGCCAAGATGTACCCTAAATTCTCAACTTACCGTGCATCAAAGAGATACTTTTTTGACTTACAGGATAGCTGAATAAAACTGAGTCACCGTGGACTTCAGAAATTGGGTGGCAATGTTCTAAGATAGTTTGTGAAAAAAATTAAAATACCATGTAAGTATTGCACAAAAATAAATATATCAGAAAGAATATTACCCATAAATCTTTGAAAAAGTGATGGGTCTTTGCTTATTCCAAAAAACATCAACCTATATAATATTGCATAAATAGGGTCCTACATTATATTTTCCATTCATCTCTACTCTTTATTCTTAAAAGATGATAATCTCTTCTTAAGTCCAACTTCAGGAAAATATGGGACCCACATACTGCCTTCAAAACATTCTTGAATAAGACAAGAGGTAAATGATCCTTGATGCAAAAGTCTTTGAGGCCTTGCTAGTCAATTCAAGGTCTCAGATCCTGGGTTTCCATTTGTAGAAAAACAGAGGGACCCCCACAGGAAAGGTTGATGGCACAATTAACCCATGTTCAAGGTTTTCATCCAAATATTGTCTAAGTACCTTTGTTTCAGTCTCCGACAGAAAACACAACCAACAAATGCATTTCTGTCTTGGGTTTAACATTAGAGAATTACAAGGGCAAGGTGGGCAGCATGGGGCCATTGATTCCACTTAGGTTTACAGGAAATCATTAAAGTTTGGGTAATGTCCAGGAGCCAGTGATGGCAAAACCACAATAGGTATGGTTTCCTTCTTTTCTGCCAAGACTTCCTCCTTTTCTGGAATTCATACACTAAATGTTTGTTACAATAAAAATGAATTGTGAGAAATTGTTCTAATTGTCCATTTATGTAAGGACCACCATGAGAGAAACAAGAAAATCCTAGAATTATGAGATGATTAGGAGTAATGATTAAAATGTAAAATCTCTTGATGATTGTACATGGGTAAGTCCAGGTATGCCATGCACTCCAACACTGCATCTGATGTTATAATGTTTCCCAATTACCAAATGCACCACTTCTGTTTCTCCCCATGCTTAATGGCCCATTCCATGCCCAGAAACATTCCTGTTGTTCCAGAATACCAGAAAGTGTAGATCTTTTAAAGAAATTCAGCGAAATTGGAAGCAAAGCTACATTACATCCTTCTTCTAGTTAACATATGACATTAGAACTTGAGGAAGTGCATTACTATCCAAACACAAGTATCCCTAAACCTGAAGGCTGGTCACAATCTTGACTATTCTGCAGGACCGGCCACAGTTTTCCTTTGTCACAGAAAAATTATTTTTTCTTGTTTAGTGACCCTTACCCACTGTAGTAGTGGCATGCTTCATCATCGGGTCCACCCTGGCTCTTAAAGGCCATGGTGAGCTCAACCAACTTGCAGGAGCACTTATGAAGATCCTACTAGGGGTGTAAAGATAAAAATAACATACTGTTCACCAATATATCCCTTTATAAAGAGTGGCAGTAGGTATGATTAAAAATACAAGCAATATGGGGTAGTCTAGGTTTTTATGGTCCTATGACCCAATTGTTTGTGTACTGTCACTCCAATTATAATGTATCTTATTTACTCATTTGAGACCTTTTTTGTAATCCAAAGCACATTGTCAAGAAAGATGAATGACTAGATCAAATAGGGTTGATGAAATACTCACATCAAGTCTAATTCCTCCTCAGAACATTTCCAAATCAAACCCTATATCGCCCCGTAGCACCTTCTGAGCACTTGAGAAAGCAGTCAAGAAGGAGACTACCAAGTGGTGGGAATCTGCCTCACTCAGAAAATATTTGGAAGCTGACCACATCCCATGTGGCTTGCGTATTTTAATTTTTCCACCAGCAGATACAATCAATCTGGAACATATTGCACAATGGGAGTCTAACCTCAAGGAAGCCTCTAATAACATGATAAAATAATTGATTGATATAGCAAATGAAGAATATGATAAAGCAAAACAGGAAGTAGATGATATTTCTAAATATGTTGAAGAAGCAAATTGGGGAGCCATTACCAAGAAGAACTATAGGATTTTGAACCACATTATTGATGGATTTGAAAAGATCTGAAAAAAATGAAGAACCACAAATTTAGGAGAGATCAAAGAGACTACTAATCGGGGCGCATTTACATATTTACCAAGAAATATGAATCTACATCTAAACCACCAACAGGCATACATCTCAACCCGGACACAAGTCCAGCTTGGATGTCAAGTGACCAGAATCCAGTCTAGGAGTCAGTGTATCTACAAATAAAATTAATTTATTTAGGTGTTCAATGCCATCAATACGGTATAAAGACAGCAAGCGCCCCAAATAAAAAACGCCAAACGAACACCAACAAAACAGACAGAACAGTACTGTAAAACAAGGAGTATCTACCTGAGCAAGCAGGAAGGAACAGGAGAGAGCTCCCTCAGCATTAACAACCTAGTCACTAACTTATTAAAAATTACTTTGGAACAATCTGAAATTGACCTATGGAATAGAGGTCTATCTTTCTGCCATACTGTAGCTTGTGAAATAACCAAAACACTAATTGATCTGTTCAAATTTACTCAGAATCTGAAATTGGATTCTTTCTTCTATGACAAACCCCACAAGACCTTGACACGCACTATAACAAGTCTGACTACCCTATCTGTAGACGATCTTGAAGATAGTAATACCCTTACTAACCTCTCTGAAATGGGTGATGAATCTAATTCCCTCATCCACACTGCCACAGAACTAGAGATAGACACTGGGACTATGGCTGTTACTCACTGTAAGTCCAAATCCAGTTTCTGCCCACAACTAGCACAAGGCAGTAACATTGATGCATTTCAACTGCCAGTGTCACATGAATTAGAGAGGGAATACTAAAACTACAAGAAAAACAAAAATAATTACTATGTAACATCAATTCCCAGGAGCACAGGGCTATATGATCCCTCAGTCGTCATCCAGATGTTATCATCAAAGAAGCTGGTAAGGTGGATAATGTTGTACTATCTTCTTGAAGAAAATCGACAGCTATCTGCTACTGATTGCTATCAGGTCTTAGATCATGATCCCACACCAGTAATACAGACACAAATCAGGACTCTACTCCAGGATTGGCATGCACAGGGTCTCCTTGGTGATGGAGAAAATATTTTCCTGTATATGGCGCATCCCACCATGCTTACATTCTACCTGTTGCCTAAAATTCATAAAAGGGGTACATCACCGCCTTGCAGATCCATCATTGCAGGCATAAATTCAGCCTGCTCTAGGATTGGAGGATTCATAGCCAACCATTTACAAACATTCTTGAAAGATCTCCCTTCCTACATTCAAGACACAGAATATTTTGATGAAATTGCAGAGTATAAGATGGGAACAGGATTTCATTTTGGTCACAGTAGATATTGTAAGCCTATACACATCCATACAACATAAGGATGGTATAGGGGCTATCTAACAGGCGGTATGGACAAGACCAGCCAACTTTTTGGAATGCAACCAAATGATATTGGAGATGCTCAAATAGTTTGTCTCACAAACAATATATTTTCCTTTAACGAGAAATGTTACCACCAGCAGTGCAGAAGAGTGACTGGTGCAAAATGTGCACTGCCTGCATATTAATGGGACTGGTAGAAAAATTTGGCTGTGGGATGATTAGTTCTTCCCAAGTTACCACATACATATTTGAGACACCACTACATTGATGATATTTTATTTTTTTGCAAGGTGATATGGACCTCCTCAAATTCTTTCTGAGACCATAATACATGGAATAATAAAACCACTTCTCAATTTTTGAAAACATAGATATATATTCAAAACAGTCAAATATCTAAACTGTATAGTAAGTACACTGCAGCCAATTCAATTCTACACACAACTAGTTGTCATCCCATACATAATATCTGGGGTGGATTATTATGCATTAAAAGGAATTGCAGTGAAAAGGAAGTGTTCTCATCAAAGGGTCAGGAGCTTATTGTCCGTCTTAAACACAGAGGATACCAGACCACTGTACTTCAGAAAACCATGCAGCTAGTATCAAGCACGAACGGTGCGGAGACTTTACAACCTCAAAAACATGCGCTCCCGAACAAAAAGAACTCCCTACACTTCATAACAAATTACCATAATAAGCACCATAAAATATGAACAATCTTAAAACGACATTGGCATCTATTGGTCAACAATCTGTGCCTTTCAGGAAGTATTTAGAGTTATCCTGAAATAGGATTTCGACAAGCATATAATTTTAAACAAATCTTATGTATATCAGAATTAGTTGACACACATAAAAAAAAAACAAATTGGATACGCCTCCAAGATTTCATATTTGCCATAAGTGTAGTATTTGCAGATTGGGGCTGCATAAATCACAAGATGTTCCACTAATAACTGGACAACGCATTATGATGTCATAATGGACTGATTGTAACAGCCAATTTATTTTCTGTTATCCTATGTCCTTGTAACAAAGCATATATTGGCAGCACTGCTAGACATCTTCGAACTCATATACAAGAACATTATAGAAATATTAATAAATTCTCCTCTGGACATTGTTGGCACGTCTGACCTTAATGAGTGAACTTACAAGGGGACACGAATAGGCCAATTAACCTTTTGACTGTGCTTAAGATGTTCCCACCATAAATCCAGTATATGCAGATCAATAATCAATGACAATCAATAACATTAGCAATCAATAGAAGTCAATAATTGTCACAAAGTGTACCATGTTATTACTTTGGTTGGACCTATGACCTGTGACCTGTTGAGGAATCATGACCTGTTGCTGTTCCATTGGGGCTTGAGGTATTTGGATTTGGTGTCTAGGTACCATGGGAACCTGCTGTTGCATCGGCTGCAACTGTGTCACTCGCACATGTGGCTTTTTCACTTGCTACATGGGTTGAAAATTCTGCATTTGATTCACAATACTTTTAAATTTGGATTAAGACCTCTCATTCTCGGTCCTCTCATGTTTTAGAACGAGTTGATGTCATTAGTTTGCTGAACAACACCTTCCTGCACCATCATCAGACACTCCTGTTTCCAAGGTCCAACTGCTCCGCAAGCGTGAGAAGGCAACAATTTATTCATTTCCTGCACATCATTCTGAACCACTACAGAACTTATGTCTGGACCACGGTTTACATTACCTCTCCAACCTCTACCTCTCATCTGATTTTGAAATACCATATTTCCCTGCTGTAGCTGTGGTAGCTATTTTGGGAAACTTCCCTGCATCCCTGTCTGTGCAGCTTTAATCTGCATCACCTTCTTTGCTTCAATTCAATCTCATCACTGCAGTACTTTGCATACTACAACATCTCATCAATTGGCTTGGCTTGCCAGCAAATCAAATGATTCTTAATCATCTGGCTAACTTCGGGTTTCAATCATTCCACAAATCGGAACACAAAATGAACCATGTCTTTCGGCTCAATTGTTTCTGTACCACTGTAATGCTTGAACACCTGCAACGGTCTCTCATAGTATGCATGTATTGACTCCTTTGCTTCCTGACCTGTCCTATCAATTCTCTGCCAGTCAGTGTTTTGGGGCGAAATTCTCATCTTCAGGAATTCAATCACCTTCTTGTAGTATTTCATTACCTCAGGAGAGGGCGCACCTGTAACTTGATCTCTCTCTGGTTCTTTTGCCGGCTAATCTATATTCCTCTTACACTCCATCCACAAATCGGCTGGAACTACTATCTCGAACAAAATGTTTGAGTCCTCCCACAGGCGCTTTGCAAGTTTTACAAACTTGTCTGTCTGCTGGTACCATTCCACTGGCTTCTTTCTCAATCTTGGATAATCATTTGTAAACAACAGAATGATTATCTCCAAGGGATGTGAACAAAATTCCTTCCAGGAATCTCCCTCATTGGTAAACTTGTCACCGGATCTTTGTCCTGCTGCATATTTGCAGTCATCTCCGCAGAACCCCTTTTTCTCTTATCTCTTTTCTTTACCCATCTGCCTTCCCATTTGTCTAATGCTCCCCAAGTCTGGGCACTTTGAAGTAATTCCCTAAGATGGACTTTCATTCCGTTGGATCTCATGTGTTCAAAACCTTTAGCCTCAAAATTGCCAGGTCTGCTAGCTTCTGATGCACATTGCTGACTTCCCTCATAATCGTTGGCCACAGGTATCTAAATTCTGCTTCTGTGTAGGACTCTACTCTATTCACACCCATAGTTCCATCAATTAGCTCACCCACTTCCATTCATAATCTTGTGTAGTTCAAGTACTCCTCTCCCTTTGGAGCAATCTGAAGGATATTCAGCTTGCCTAACCATTCGGTCAATTGCTGAGCAGTCAAACCTTGCAACAAAATGTTGCTGGCCTGGACAGGTGGTACCAGTTGCACAACTGCATTCAGGGTCTGCGGTGTCAGTAATTTCGGGCTCTGACTAATGTCCGACCCTATCACAGTATCCGGAGGAACTCCGAACGGACTAACGTCTAGCAATGATCTAGATCCATCAAAGGTCTGTCCCACCGGAGAGACTACTCGGATATTCTCGTTACGTCCACCCCTCATTGAATTCTGACTTATGACTCCCTGTCCATTTGCACTGGGTTTTTCTTGTGCAAACAATGGCACAATCAGACCTATGATAACATGTAAAGATACAGCATCTGGGCTTGGTCTGACGCTCAAGTTCTGTGGTTGCGTAGCTCCCATATTTTGGCTCATCAGTACAGACATATCTGTCTAGGTCCCTGTTATAGGAGTGTATTTTAGCATTACCTGTGGATGCATTTGAGGCAGTAAAAGTGGAGTCAGCTCAGTCTGCACCAACGTTGGTCTTAGGAAATCCTGTTCTGTAGGCATTATTAGATTTGTGGCAGTTTCCACAATGGGCACATCAGGGTAAATTCTCTGGACTTTTGGCTGTGGCAACTTGTTTTGTACTACTAGAGTAGTAGATGCGTTAAGACTGCTCTACATCGAACTCTGCATCGGGCTGGGATTAACCTAGGCTGTCCCATTAACTTCTGTCAGAGCTAAAGTATCAGCACTGGTGCTTGGACCATTCTCATGTGCTGCATATGGAGGTGAATGATTTCTCAATAACTGTAGAAGAAACTCATCATCATCTGATTCCTCCTGATATGTCAACGATTTTCTAGCTTCCCTACTCTCAGGAAGGGTCTTGTTAGTCTTTCTAGTATCTTTCCTCCCTTCCTTCTCACCGTCTTGTGTAATTGCTGGGAATAACTTAATTCCCTGCAAAGTCTCAGTTCTCCAAATTTTCTGAGCATGGTCCAATCTAGCCTCCGGTAGTGTCTTTTCTGCTTTCTCATTCTCCTCTCAAATTTCTGTTGCTGTCTGGCTACTAACTCCCAGATTGCTAATGCCGCGAACTGTGCTGGTCTCAGAGTGAGGTTCAGATCATACAGCAACATCTGCAGATTCTCTAAACTCCTCATATTGAATGTTCCATTAGCAGGAAATGCTAAGCTCCCATTCTTCTCTGTCACGTTGCACCATTGCTTTAGCCAAAGGCATGGCACAACACTCTTCTCTTTGATTACAATGTAAGCTGGTGTACCTTCTGGTGGTGCAGTTTCCCCAATACTCATTGTAATGTAGGTATCTCTCCTTAAAGCACTCTTTAAAGTTTTGAAAAATGTCCTCTTTCCGACTTTTCTGTTATTCACAATCCCAGAATTCTCTTCACCCATCTTCTCAACCAATTGCGCTTCATGGATGGCTGCCAATCCGTGCACGACCTTTCTCACTAACCAACCTATCCCATTGTGGCTCCAATGACATCACACTCACACCTACTGCGGCTGACAAAGTCTTGCGGCTCATCCTCCCGAACTCAGATTCACACAAAACTAATGCAAAATATTGCGAGCACTAAACAAAATCAAAACCCAATTTGTCGGTTTACTACAGGTAAGGTAACACAATTGCTTCAGAAACTTTATGGATTTTTCACTGACGTAGTTTTGCTCTAACAGCTACTCCTTCTTTCTCAGTCTTCCTGATTCGCAAGCAAAATTTGACCTGCAAATTTCACTCTCGACTGATCAGTGGGTCTGTCTTGGTGCACATAGGACTCACCAGATCTCAGTTGAAAAATTATTTCACTCACTTTGACTCACAATCTGACTTGTCGACCACGCCCGATTGACCTATTAAACCAGGCAAATTACAACAAAACTCAAGTGTTTCATACACTTTTTCAATATACTCTATAGTCTTAGACCACGCAGGGTCTGTATACCAACAACCATGTGGATAATTTTTTAGCACAAAGCGCCACACACATGTATATTACATACGTTTAGATTCAGCAAAGAAAAGATGCTACTTCATGTATTGATTTTCATTTGTGAGGATCCTAGCTAACACCAAATTAGAATTAGCATGTTGGGCTTCATGCAAAACAATTAAGTCAACACAAATTTGGAAAAAGGTCTATCTATGGCTCTATAAAAATAGTTTGTTGGTACCTAGGAACAAAAGCAAATAGACATAGCAAACAATCTCATAGTCGATATACCTATCCTCAGTTTGGATTAGTAAGCTGTGACCATCTTCGTCATCAGGAAATCAGTCAGGTCAGCAAGGCATCAGGATTCAGCATCAGAGCTCAGAAAAGGCAAAGTCTTTTAAGGTTAAGCACTTCTCTTCTCAAGACGTTCAAGAAAGTAATGGCTTTTCGGCAAAATATGAAATGGGCAAATGCATTGTCTTCTCTCAGTGCAGTTCAGCTAAGTTAGATTTCCTAAAACTATTTCCCTTAGTACCTATTGGTCAAGGGATCGCATGTTCACACTTTGTCCAATAAAACAAAAACTTCAAATCTACATTTCTATTAGTAAATGGTTCACATTTCGATGATTGGCTCATCCCATACTGCTCTCATTCATCCGGCTCGTTAGGTAACAATATTGTTGCAGCTTATACTCCAGTCAGTGTCTTCATTGTACTCTCCTGGGAAAGTCAGACTTACACACATTACATTTACAATGTTGCATTAGCAAGAACAGCATCTTCTTGCAAGCAGTTCTCATGAGAAAGACTTTTAGCTACGAGCGCATCAGGTCAGCACCATGGAAAATCACAATTTATTCTCTAAGCAGACATTTTATTAAACGCTTAAGAAATGCAGCTTGACATGAGGCTGTGCACTAGGCCAATACCCCCGCTAAGTCAAGGCCTACAATTAATAAAACTGTACATAATGCATAACCCTCAATATGACCTATTACTGCATTAAACATAAGCTCATCATTTCATATTAATCAGTACACTTCGTGAATAATGGTGGCCACTCACGTGGTCACATTTTCAAAGGTGTGCATTATTTTTCTCTAGGTTAATACATTTTCTACGCAAATTTAACACTCGAAGTACATGAATATTGATTAGTAATTTCATTAGAACTTCTGTGTTACCAACATCCACTTACAGATCATTTTCAGAATGCACTTCCCCCCAACAAAACGTTTTCTTTTGCAGGTGTTGAGAGTGTTACCAAACCTTTGCTGGAGGTAACCATGAACTAAAATTATGGGGACGAGAAAGTGAATTGATTCCAAAATACCAAACAATTACTAAGGGTCTGGGTGAAGATGCTGAAAAGCATTGCTGGCTGTATGACGATTAGAACACTACTGCCTCCCCACTGCAATAAAAGCATATGCTGCACAGAACGGAGAGCCTATCTGGACATGGATGCTGACCTGACATATTTAATACAGACTGTTATGACAGTCATTCCTTTCATGATAATTTATGTAATTACCTGTAATGATAATGCATATATGTTCCTAACTTATGAGCAATTCTTCTTTTACACATATGTGGATGTCATGTAATGCATTTTATCTAAGCAGGTCTGAACATTGTTTTGTGACAGGTGTGCCCTCGCTGTACAGCTAGTCCTTTCTTGTACTGACACTCTGTTTTCTTCTTTCATATCCATTCACCTCTGGTTGTTGGTAAGCTCCTTTTTGCCCTTATATCCCTTTGGAAACTTGGTGCCCTGTTACCCTCACCTTTTCCTTGGTTTGTACATACATAGTGTATCCTCCCTTTACTATGGGAATTTTACATGTGGTATGATGGTCTCCATCACTACACATTTTGCAGGTGCCTCCAACCTTTTGGATACTAGTATAGTCTCTATTGTGATAGAGTAGCCAATCCCAATTATAATTTCATTCCCACTTCAAGATGGCCTCTGCGTTGCCAGTGTTTTCCTGGAGTCGAGCAAATCTGTATGAGAAGGTTTATATTCTCCTGCTTCAACTTTGCAAACCTCATTCACATCGTTCTGGCAGATTACACAGCCTAGATATGCGTATTCATATGGCGATTTAGTATGAGTCATTTTAGATGCTTTTCTGGAAAAATATTTTTTTTATACTGGGCAGTAGGTTTCTCCCATGACTATCCGATTGGCTTCCTTGACTTTTTGGTTAATACACAATTAGTCATGTTACAAGACAGCTGCTACCTTGCCGGTGCTCTTGAATCTTCTAGAATTGTTAATGATGGTCAACATTCATGCCTGCCTCATTATATACCTCCCTTTTCTTCTGTCAATTTGTAAATCATGAGGTCAGATTTTATTTGGCCGACAATGTCATTCAAGATCAAGGATTGATGCAAGGTATAGTTTCCCTGCTTTGCCAACTATGTAAATTGCTGTTTCATGCCTTACACGGTGTAGCGGTACTATGATTCTTCTGCTATGTGCAAACCTCAGTGTTTTTGGGAATCAATAGAGGCTGTGTAGCTTGCTCATTTTTGCCCAACATGGCACAGTGGCAGCATCCTTCAACCGGGCCTCAAATAGCTTGCATTTTGTGAACTTAGCATCCTTACCAGTACCCCACACAGGTATTTTCCCTTTACATCTTTCATCCCATGATTTATGGTATCCTGTCAGTTATATCAGTGCTTTATCATGACTGTTTTTATCCATTTCCTTATATTTCCCTTTGTGAATATATATACATTAGCGTTCTGATTGTGATTACTATTTTCCACTTAATAAGCAACCTTGTTTCTGTGCCTCTCTCTTATTGATTTTTGTCCTCTTCATTTTCTTTGCCTACTTTCCCTTCTGCGGTTTCATATCTCTAACCCACCATATTGGCGTTCTTCATACTGGACTGCCCTTCATTATGAAAATAATCTTGAGTCCTTATTTGAGATTGCACAATTATGGAATCTCTTTGATATCATTAGCCCATGGTGGCTTGATCATGTTCTAGCACAACCACTAACGTTTGGGTCTTTATAAGCTGTCAATGCTTAGAGATCATGAATCCTCATTTATGGAAAAATGATCTGGTTTCCTCCTTTTACTATTCCTTGTTGTCTTGTGGAAAGCCGACCGGTATCCCTAATGGTGAATAGCCGGCCCTGAAAATACATCTGGTCTTCGATCTCCATGGGTAATGTACGATGTATTCGAATGATAAAGATGTTTGACTTTACTCTTGATAATGTGGTCTTTTAATGTATTCCACCATTGATGTGGATATAAATTTGTATAAGGGATTTTGTATCCTTTATAACTCTGCAATTTTGCCATATTTGGATATTTTTGGTTATTTTCAATTTTAATGGGATATATTGATTCCAATTGAATGATGTTATATATTTGTTCCGATGTATTATCTTTTCTTTCTTCATGTATTCTTATTTATCAGTTTTCTCTCCCTTTATTCTTCATTTGTTTATCTTTTCTCCTTGTTTTTTTCTGACCTAAATTGTTTAAATTGTGGCCCGTGTTAGGTTCAATCAAATTCTGGGCAAATTCCAGAATGGTACAGTAGTCACAGAAAGAACATTTCAGGTAAGAAGTAATGGTCCCGTCTGGGGGCATTGGAAAACAATTACTCACGTCCAGCAAGACGTATTTTAAATGATGTCTGACTGGAATTTTGAACTCCTTATAAAAGTGAACAGCACTTGTGTCGAGAGAGATGATTGGCTCCTATGCAGCCTAGACTGTGTTAGAGTCTATGATTGGGCAGGATAGGACTTGTGTTGATACTGTCTGCTGGCCCAGCCGATGCAGAATGACTCAGGTTCTTCCATATAGCAAATTTTTAATTTTGCATCTAAGTGACCAAGTTGTGTGGAGTCTTCTAACAATGCTGTCCTGATTGTTTGATCCTAACATTTTATAACAAACATATGTCACAAGACCCCATGGAAATCAAGAGCTTGGGAGTCCCAAATATCAACCGCTTGCATTTCAGTAGCAACATGTGACATTCCCAAAGTTTTAACACAGCTAGTTAGAAGGCCAAAGTGGGCAAGCTCCACATTTCATTTCAGACACTTTTGGTCTAATTTACAAGAGGCCTTGCACAGCCAGAGCATCACTTTTTATGATGCTCTGGTGGCACAGGCACAGTGGTGTAAAGCAACTGGAAGCCCCCCCCTGCAAAAAACATGAATGGTCCCCCTCCGGACTCACTCAGGTTAAGTGCTGTGCTGAGAGGGCCCCCTCGAGCTCCAGGCCCCCCTGCACTGCAGGGCTACGGAGGCCTTTGTTACACCCTTGTCAGTCATGTCTCTGAGGCGATCCAAAGACACCCTGCATGACTGTGCATGGCCTCATAAATATGGAGTAAGGCAAGGTCTTTTGTAGATGCCCAACAGGCCGTCTCTATCATTATTTCTTGACCTCTTCCTTGCTCTTGTAATTATTCTTTCTGGATAGTTTTTCTCTCTCAACTTGTTACTTATGAGAAGGGCAGTCTGTGCTAAATAAATAGTAAGGGCATACAATGTCCAGATACTTGTATATATTAAAGAATTACTAGAGTGCATATCTAATTTTCTCATCCTTCAGAGTGTGAGTCCCGGAGACACCCCCTGCCCACAGAACCGTTCCAGTGTTGCAGGACAAAGCTGAAGATCATAAAGATTTTTTTCCTTGGATAATCTAATGATTAATTTAGACTCCCAGATTCGATTAATGCAACAATTCCATTTTTTATTTGGAAATCAAACTACAAATTCCTTAAATCTTTCCAAAATGTGCTTCACTACTTTTGAACAAACATCCACTTATGGACAAACAGCCAACACGTGTTTCACCCCCTAGTGGCTAGTGAGCCTGGGGCTTTTTCAAGCATCAGCAATTTCAGACCAAAGCAATTTCAGCATCTGTCCAAATGCTGTTCAATTTCACTGCTTCCTTTCCTTTCTAGAATCAGGGAGGCAGCACTGACTGAGTAACTACATGGAAGAATAGTGCCTGTCAAATGAGGCAGAAGAAGCTGTTTTCAGAGACAGTCATGGTTCTCAATTAGTTTTGCCGTAAACCTCCAACTTTTTTCTGACAAGAAGAGCGTCTGTCAGAGTGAGCAAAGGTCAACTGAACAGACACTCCTATTGCTCAGGTAAAGCAGCCAGGTGCTAGACATGTGCCAATGGGCAGGCATATGGCTGCCTGAGCTGAACTTTGCCTGGGTGCTCTAGTTCTAAGCCTTGAAGTACCCATGGTGGAGTGTCTATCACTGACAGCTCATCACAGAGTGACAAACTTCACTGACCCCATCCCACTCTATAACGATGCAGGGACTGCCACCTCTTCTCAGGTGACCAAAGAAAGGAGACAGCAGTCCTAACTATCATGGCACCGCTGAGGCTTCCATCCCCGAGAGTTTGTATGTATGAATATTTGGGTGTGTGTGTATGTGTATGTGCGCATGTGTGAATATATGGATGTGAGTGAGTGGGTGTGTGTGTGTGTGTGTGTGTCGACTGCTCTACCAACCCTCCTGCTAAAAGTACCAGCTGCCACTGTGTGGAGGTGAAGCTGCTGTACTGCTTCTTCTCAACTTTTCTGCTGTCTTCAACACTGTTTCCCCCACAGCCTCCTCAGACATGTCTGGGAGTAAGACTTGAAAGAAAATACTTTTTAATTGGTTTTCCCCTTTTTGTCAGGGCACACACAAGCTGGGCCCCTCCTTGTCTTCTTTTAGCTTTTCTTTTGATCCTGTTCCTGGAATTATTCTTCAGTGCTCAACATTGAGCCCTACTCTTTTCATTTGTATCTAGCCTCATTAGCACATCTAATTCAGAAAAAATGATGGGTTTCGATTTCTGTGCAGACAATACCTAATTGTTTTTCCCATTGGCTGAGCACTGGACCATTCCTTTGGTGCATATTTAAGCTAGTGCCTCGCTGACTTTCATATGTGGATGGAGTAAAACAGAGTTCATCTTCTTTGTAAATCATCTCCCCATATACAAGCCTGTTGCCTATTTTGTATGGACACTGCTCCTAGTCTACTATTCCAAGTTCACAATCTGGGAAGCACCTTTGACCATTAGCTGTTGTTCCAGCCATATGTTTCTAAATTGGCTTCCTCCTTCTCCATACCTTCAGGAAGCTCTCAACCTAGCTAACCTTGATCTGTTGTAAGCCTGTTGTTTTGGCTCTACGTTCTTCCAGACTTGACTATTGTACTGTGTTTTCTATTGGCCACATATGATAAGTAATCAACCAGCTCCTGCGTATCCAAAATATGGTGGCTCATGTAATTCTTGATCCTTCTACCAAAAGAATCTCTCAACATCCAAACTCTCTCTTCTGCCTCCCAATCCACAAGTGAATCACGTTCAAGATCTTGTGGGTATGTGATCCTTCAGTCTAGCTCTATGTTCATTCCTGATCCCTTGAAGTACTATACTTCTTTGTGCACTCTTTGTTCATTGGTTTCAAAGATTTTGACCGTTCAACTTATCAGTCAAACTCAATGATATTTGGCTCCTGAATGGAATGCTCTGCTTTTGTCTGTCAGAAAGATTCCCTGTACTTCTTTCGATGGCATTAAAGCATGATTGCTCACAATTGCTATTATCTATAAATGTGTGATCTCTGACTTTGTGTGCTCAGACTAAGCACTGGAATTCACTATTTTATGTTTGTGTGAATGTATGTATATGTATGTGGCATATGTGCAGTTGTTCAAAGCGGTGCATTATCAATGCTTTACTGAATGGGAGAGGTTTGAAGCAGTGCTGATGGATATAGGGATGTTGTTCCAGACCTGATTGGTCACACCAAGCATCTTCATTTTTCTTAGTAAATCTTTTTGCCTACATATGTTGTTAACAATAGCAATCTCAGCTCTTTTGGCTGTACCTTCTAGATTTTCTTTCAATGAAGTCACAACTGTACAACACACTGCCAGCCTTGGCTTCTCACAGTTCAGTATCAAAATGACAAATAGCAAACTTTCCTCATATACTCACAATCCCCTCGATGGCCTATGAAGCACAGTACACTCATAAAGCACATAGAAACTTTGACATGGCATCTATGCAGGACTATACTCGAGCTAGCCCAAGAGGTATATGCCCAGGTAGTGCAACCAGAGACCGAAGATAGCATGACAACGACACTGCCCCATATTAAGGACAGGTTCTAATCAACCTGGTCCTGAAACAATCTGAATCTCGCTTTCCATACCTATTATTCAGCCACTTTTCCCTGCCCTCGTGCAAAACATAAAAGATGCATCAAGTTCCAAGTCACCCATATAGTACTGGAGCCAAATCATGATTGGACTGGTGAACTTGTTTTGGGCTCAGGCTCCTCTTTATCCCCAAAACACGATTCAAATCAGCTTTTTCCAGTAAATATTCCGCTTTCCCCCGATAAGTAATGCTAAATTTGACCTGCCTACACCCTCCATGCAAAGTACCTGGAGTCTGTGGCCTGCCTCCCGTGAACAGTGTTCTCTGCTGTGTGCGTGTGTGGGGGTGGGTGGTGGGGAGGAGGGGGGTGGGAAGGGTGGGCTCTGCAGCTTGCACCGCCCCTCCCCCAACACCACCACCAACCCCGCACCGCGGGGGCTGCGGGGGCCTGTGTTACGGCTACTGGCCGATATTTATCCAAATACCCATACTTGCGATGTGTGGGGTAACAGCGAACACATCGCAGATAAACATTCTGCTTGAATTGATAACCGTAGCAGTCCCTTTGTATCCAAAATCCAGTAACGAGGCTACGTGAAGTGGCCTCAAGTGACAGGATAAACCTATAAAAACATAAATAAGCTCCTTCTTCCTTGAGATCTCTGGTTTCGGCCTCCTGTCGAGACACCTTGTTTATTTATATGTTCTCGGTATCTGAGGGTAACGAACAGATCCACTTCAGTGCTATGTTCACATTTCCACGGTCCAAGAGAGGGAAGAAAACTCTGAAAAAGAACCTTTTTTTTGATTCCCTGCATCCGACTGAACACCACAGGTAGCTCATTCCCACTGCGCCATAGGCAACGTGATTATTGATTTTTGGGTTGATAGGACAACTCTGAAGATACTTTGCTTCCTGCCCACTCGGGAGGCGAGAGGAAAAGGTTTAACAAACAAAAACGTTCAGTAGAATTAGAAATTACTTGTTTTTCTAGTTCCAACAATTTGTAAGGAACATATAAAAACTCGAGGGAATTCATACAGTAGCTTGCTCGGTCCGTCTGTATTTAATTTATTTCACAGCAGCATTTCTCCCCTTGATAAAAACAAATGGAATTTGGTTTTGCATGACTTCCCCACTAATTATCATTTTCAAGCACATCCTTACACATAATTTGATTAAGTTGCGAATATATATAGTATATATGCAGATGTGCACGGTGCAAAATGCCTCTTACTATTAATGTTGAAAGGGTCCAGGAGGACTCGTATAAATACCCCCAGCAAGGGCAATAAAAAGCATATTAGAAGGGATGGGAGCACACTGCCTCACATCCCAGCACTCAGTTTAGGCCAATGCATCGTGGTAAATGCAGTGTATGATATAACTTCTTTCAGTAGTAGCCTTTAACTGCTCACCCTTGTTGGTGTAGGATGTGCTGTGTAACTCTAGACACATGTTTCTGGAGTGATTATTTTATCAGTAGAGAGCAACAGTTCGTTTTGGGGGTTTATTTACCATGATGCATCGAGGCAAATTGAGTGCTGGGGTGTAAGGCAGTGTGCAACCGCCCTACTTCTGTTCGATTTAGCATATTATACTCTGCGCATCTGCATACAAGGTTTACGCAATGGCATTAGTTATTGTTTTGTTTTAGCAAATGTATTTAAGCAAAAACCAGTATGCACTGGGTTAAATTTGTGCTGCAAAGTAAAACCACAACCAAGTGATATGGTGACTATTAGCAGACCTATTTCTGTATGTAAAGCAATTGTTAAATGCAATTTGTTAAATAATAAAAGATGTTTTCCTTATGTCACTTTTGCTGCACTGTGGTAATCAACTCGAATTTGTTCGTTGCACTCTAGTAATAAAAGTGTGAATGCCTTTTTATTGGTACAATTGCTCTAAACAACATGTTATTGGGCCATATTTATTTTTACTGACATATATATGTGTATAAACATACGCAGAGTGTATTATGTGTTCATTAACATTATTGTTTGTGTGGAGTGGCAATAACCCACAGGCGACAAAACCTTAAGTGGGTGATGATGCCTCTCCAGTCCCCAACAATGGTATTACATAGCATATTACTGCCTGTGCATATGCAAATCTGGTTAATGCCATCGAGTGTTTTCATGTGCAGTAATTATAAACACAGGTGTTTACCCATAATTGGAATAATGTATATTGACTATGTGCAGGGTGATAAAAGCATAATATCCAGGCCTTCTGAGCATGGACCAAGTTGTTAAAGAACAAAACAAAAAAGAACTGAAATTAACCACTGATTGTTCAGTAAACTAACAATAGCTTGCACTCTGTCGAGCACTGCTTGTGACCTCCCATATTATATCACTCCTGACATGTTAAATGACATAATTGATGACATCTGGTACAAAAGTGGATTATTATTTGTGTTGGGCGGACACCCAACTCAAGACATAATACGACTGTTCTGTCAGGGTGAACCTCAGAAGTCAATAAATTAATCTGAGCTCAATCCCCTGTTAGCTGCGAAGCACAGCAGACAGGCTTGGCATACTGCAAAGTGTGAATTACTTATGCAGTACCAAAATGGTAGTAACAAAAAAAAATAATAATAAAAAACACAAACCGAAATTAGAAAAATAGAGTAAAATTTGTTAAAGAAAATGACATAAAAAAACAAAAAGCCAAAGAGGGAAAATGGAGAAATGAATCTGTATAGTTTTAAGTAAAAAAGTATCAAAAAGTGCTGCGCACCCTTGACAGTCCACGGATACAGTAGACAGGGTCCTAGGTGCACTTTGAGACTGACACGATTGAGGTTGGATACACCATGCAGGATGGCTTTGTCAGGTATTTTACTTTCAGACTTAGCCTTCAAAATGGAAGTCAGAATCTCCAGTGGGACAAGGCATCAGGCTGTATCCAGGAAGGTCTCATCAAAATTGGATAGGATTTGGCAGAAAAAATTCAGAGTTGGAAAAGTCAAATTGCTTACCCCGGGCTGTCAACATGTCGGTTGGATGCTTTTCGAGTCCTCACCCCATCATTATTTCTACCTCGGGACGTAGGCCCTGATTTATATCTTGGCAGCAGATTTAGATTGTGTGGTAACAACTAAGGGCTGTGGAGAAAAGGCTACCCAAAGCCTGATGATATAAATTCAGATTGAGGAATAGTTGAACCTATAGGATGTGTATAATAGAGGCGATAGTTGTGAGAGGGCATGCTGCCCTACAGAGTCTTTAAATAGACTACTCAACAAAGTGTCTCTAAAAAAA
The DNA here is from genome assembly GCF_031143425.1 of Pleurodeles waltl. Classification (NCBI taxonomy): domain Eukaryota; kingdom Metazoa; phylum Chordata; class Amphibia; order Caudata; family Salamandridae; genus Pleurodeles; species Pleurodeles waltl. Next base: position 961,919,262 of record NC_090439.1, read on the forward strand.
ATAACAGTATCCTTATGCCTAGTGGTCTTAACCACAGGTTTGATCCAATCCTTATACAAATTATACTGAAAAAAGAAGACGAGTCTTGGCGTATCCTCAAACCAGAAGCTGTGGCACTTAAGACCACTGGCACACTTGCCCTCCCGTTAGCCACAATGACAGCAGAATAGGAAATGTAGACCTGCAAAGAAGCAACTGTTATTAGCCCTCAGGAGCAATGACAGAAGTAAAACACTTGAAGCCAAGAGAGTTTATAAGATGATTATAAGGAAAAAAGAGAAGTGGCAGAGCAACAGTGGAAACCCTTCATCAAGGCTATTAAGGAAAAGGGTTAAGAAGTTTTCTGCATTAATTTGCCCATGGCATCTTAACTGTATTTGACCCTCCTGAGAGTCATATCGTACCAGAAGTTTGGGTGAAACACTTTAATGATGAATGTAAGAATGTAAGATAGGTGATGAGGGTTCATCCTCACCAACGGAAATTTTCACTATACCACGTATACATTTTTAGTAGACCTAGTATTTAGATTCATGATGCTGACATAGAAAGGGATATCTCTGGGTGGCCTATTCTTATTTGTGGTATCAGCTTTTTGGCACAGTTACCAGAACTGTTTCATGAACGTTTTGTATGAACTTGTAGTGTGGTTAGTTTTACGTATTCATTGCGCTTTAGCTTCAGGCTTTAGGCCTTTGTGCACTTTGCCCTGAATATATTTTATTCATTTGCTGACAGCTTAGAGCCTCTGTGCACTTTGCTCTACATGCTTTTTATTAGGCTTCGTACTGTTATTTTTCAAATAGCCAGTTCTACGGTGTTGTTTTTTATTCATATCACACTGTTTTGCCTACTTCAGCACTGGAGTTCTCCATAACATATTTACTCTGTGCTTCAGTCAAGGATACAGTCTGGTACATTGCCGATAGACGTGGTAAGAGTTTAGACTTGGCATTCCTGCGTAGGGACATTTTGTGATCACGATGACATGTTAGTTATAAAATCACTTCCTTGTCCCAATACACGCAAGAGGGAGATTCCGACCAGGGAACCACAACTAGACGCTGACTGCCTCGTTGCAGATGCTGAACCAAGATCACAGGTCTTTGCTCAGGTATGAGGGCTGATGTCTCCACAGTGATTCTAATAGGCAAGCTAGAAGCTTAACATGCTGTGCTCTAAATAGAACAAGCAGAGGGAGAGTAGAAACTGTTAGACAATATGATAGCTTTGTTCTTATGTTTTACTCTCCTGGTGACTATTTCAATCCTACTGTGTTGTATCGTTCTGGTTATTGCGGCTCACGCCTTAATATCTAAAATACAGTCGTTTTATTAAAACATAATATAAAACTTATACTGTCTTTGTCATTTGTATATGAGATCATATTGGAAATAAGAGAGTTGGTTTGGATCTGAGTACCCACGACTTCCCTGAGAAGTTCCAAAGATGTCATGCGCTCGGCTGCCCAATCATTCCTTCCGCATGGGAGAAATGAGGCACTGCTAGTTAGCCGGAGCAAAAAACGGATTTAGGGTGACAGAGTTCTTTACACGTGGGTCAGACTCAGTCCCCCACACCGTTATAGATCCTGCTACCTAGAATTCCAGTAGTCTCATTTAGAATAATGAGAGCCCACGCGACATGGCGCCGCCAACGTTTGGTCTGGCTCTAATGATTAGGTCCGACTGACTCTCTTGGTCTCATATATATTTTGACTACTCGGTTCCGTATACGGAGACGTCCGTGGGGCTGAGGGTTTCCGCCGCCACGGCATAGGTGCTTCCTATTGCTTAGTGGTTGGTTGTTCAAGCTTGAACTTTGAAAGGAAAAACCCCGATATTGGTGTGCCTTCTCTGACCTGAAGCCGTTTTTTATAAAATGGCGAATCCTAATGTAGTGAACATAGCAATTAATATGCGACATCCGCTCACGGGACATCTGTTGACACATGGACTGACAGTCCAGGGGGGTCCAGTCACTTTTGTGGTGGACGCCCATGCAGCCTATAGAACGGAACTTTTTTATTCTTGGGTCGGATTTCCAGCAGTGGATGGGGGAACAAATACTTTTCACGAATACACTGTTGCGAATGTCCCTGGACAATACAGGGCTTACGCTTATTTAGAAATACCTCTATCTTCTCAAGAACACCATAATTGGCTTGATGGCGCCCTCCCACACTCAGTAGCACAAGTTAGGTTGTTAGGTCCACTGAGTAATGATGGTCCTACCTGGCCTTTATTGGCTACATATACACCTCATCCTGCGGTTGCTCAATTGGCAGTGGTTAAAGTTCGTCGTTTATATACAGAATTAACGGCTACATATAGACGATTAGTTCAGTTTGTCATGCAGACACTAAATACGAATGCAGCACGTGCTGCTCCAGCGCACCCACAGGCTGTGGTTCCGGGTATTAATCCGGCCACTGTACACTCAGTTATGGGTAAAGTACCGGCTAAACGAGAGGAGACTCCATTTTGGCTGGCGCAAAAAATTAATACGCTGGAAGCAGTATTTCCCCATACGGGACCTCAGGATAAACATCGAATTTTGACGATGTGTTTGCCGTATGGGATGGTTCCTCCGGTGGACCTTTGTAATACCTGGGGCACGGTGTTTGCCGCGCTCTACACTACGGCACACGGTACACCGACATTAGCTAATTTACCGGACGTACTTAAACAGATTCAGGATGAATATGGGGCTGCCCCTGCCTTAGATTTGGGCATGCAGTTGCTGGGCAATTTTGCCACAGTTTCTTCTATTATTTTGAGTAATCTCAAAGGAGAGGTAGTAGCACTAGCAGTGCGAATGCGTCTTCGGGATGTTCCGCTGCTTAATCAGGAGCGGGAGCTTCCGAGAATAATAGCGGAAACATAGTCTAGTATTGGTCGTGATAGCCTGGGGGCTAGACCACAAAAACCCCAGTTACAGGGTAAAAATACTAAAGACAATGCTAAACAGCAACAACCTGAGGGTTCGAAAAAGCGCTGGGAAAAGAAACAGCAAACACCTAAGAAAGATGGTGGGCAGTCTCCGCAACCCGAGACCCCACAGAATAAGTATATTCTCAGGAATAGGGATACTTTGAAGACGCCTGATAGATATCAATATACTGATACACGCCAATCTCGTTCCTTTCAGGACTCCTCGGAAAAGAGAAGTGAGAGAGGTGGGCGGTCAGAGCGGAGGACGGAGTACGTGAAACCGAGACAGGATTCACAACGCTCAGCGGCGGTTTCTATTAAACAAGAAGAGAAACCGCTGCAACAGAAACAGCAATTTAAGAAGAAGAAAGTGGCAGCTGTCTCAGTCAGACATGCTGCTCAAGAAGAGAGTTCTCTTGACGAACAAGACATGGGCGTTAGCACTGTTAGACAGCGCGGCAGAGGTCACAATAGTTCGCCGGAGTCTTCTAGAGCATCTGGAGGTGAAAGCAACTGATGACTTCATACGAGTCGAGACGGCGGATATGCGAGTCTCTGATCCTGATAGAGTATATGAAGTGACTCTACGATTGGAAGGGGACATTGACCGTATTATAAACGCCATTTTTTGGGACCATGTGGTAAAATCATATGATGTTCTACTGGCTGAACAAGATTGGCCACCTGACTTTGTTCGCGACTGTCCGGTTGGGGAGGAGGTTATTACACCTTCCTTCTCACCACTTGTTCCGAGAGAACTCGCAGAGTCCTATAGTAAATCATGGGCTCTAGCACAAGCTCCCGCCTTGTATAGAAATAATGTGGGGTGGGACAGGCAATCACCTTATCATGTAATTCCAATAAAGGGCGAACCTCAGCCACAACCGCAGTATCCTATCAAATTTGAAGCAAGGGCATTGGTTAGAAAAATTCTTACACAATTGGAGTATCAGGGTGTAATTGAGCCCTGTGTCTCGCCGATGAATAATCCCTTGTTTCCGGTTGCTAAACCGGACCATTCATATAGGATAGTGGTGGATTATAGACATTTGAATAGTCATACACGCACATATGCAATACAGAATTCACACAGCGCAGCGCTTATGAATAATATAGTGCGTAAAAAATACAAGACAACATTAGATATCTTGAATGGATTTTTCTGCCAGAATATAGCGCCCGAGAGTCGGGACTATACCTGTTTCAGTGCGTTTGGCTCTCAGAATTTTTTTTTTTGTTTGCCTCAGGGGTATAAGAATAGCCCAGGACTGTTTTCGGCTCGTGTAACTCAAATGCTGCATGAGTTCGACCCTGAAGCATTATCATATGTTGATGACATATATCTGACAGATGATGAGATTCTGCAACATCTAAGGCGTGTATCGTGCATTGTTGTGGGGTTTGCTGATATTGGCTATAAGTTTAATTTTAAGAAATCAAAGATTGCCTTCCTCAGCGTCATTTTCCTGGGATATGAGTTGTCGAGTGAGGGCAAGAGCCTAGCACCACATTTTTTGGAGAAATGTGCTTTATTGCAGCCTCCTAATACGGTTCGGAAGCTCCAGTCATTGTTGGGGTTTCTGAATTTTGGCAGAACTTACATTCCTGAATATGCAACGCGTATAAAACCCTTATACGAGTTGATTCGCCCGAATTTTTCGAGTAGATTTTGGACGATTGAACATACACACATACTGCGAGAGTTACAGAGTGATCTCTTAGCAGTTAAACACTTACACACACAGGACAATAAGACACATTTAGTCATCAGGGTGATACCTGGGGCTGTTGGGTTTACTTATGTCACCTTTAATGAAGGGGAGACAGTCCCGATTGCATACAAGTCTCACTTGTATTCTGCTGCAGAGCAACGTTTTGCACAAACTGAGAAAATTCTCACTGCAGTACAGATGGCTGTTATTAAAGAAAGACCGCTGGCCCAGGGTCAACGCATTGTTGTCGTTTCCCCAGTTCCGGCTTTAGAGGCCGTTACAAAAGCGAGTGTTCCTAATTCGAAAGCTTTACACCCGCGACGGATACAATGGGCTACGTCTTTGACAGCCACTGATGTAGATTATGTATTTGACCCTAAAACTGCAGACTCAAGAATTTCTTCAATACGAAATAGAATACCCTGTTCCTGCTGGTATGTTGCCTATTGACCAATATCAAGTGGTCATGTATACCGATGGCTCTGCGCAACCAGCGGTTGGGACTAAACAACAGTATTCTGCTGCATGTGCGGTGGTGAGCGGCACTATGGAGGGGGAAGTGTTCTGCCCCCGACATACTTATACTAAAACCTTGGGAGATTGCACGGCACAGCTGGCTGAGCTGAAAGCTCTATTGTTAGCGTTGGAGCACGCGGATCCGGCACTTTTAACCTTGCTGGTCTGTGACTCCTACCACTGTGTGCAGTCTTTCAACGAATATTTACACTATTGGAAGATGAATGGGTTCAGAGATTCTAAAGGCAACACCATTAAACATAAAATGTTGTGGGGTAAGGTTGCGGATCTGAAGGAAACGCTTCCTAATGTCCATGTTGTACATACACTTGGACACCAGCGCGTTGGAATACATGTTGCTGGGAATACTTTGGCTGATGAAGCCGCGAAATCGGCAGTGGCTGTCGCCACTGTGGCCGCAGTGACTCGTTCGAGTTCCAAACCAGACACAGAAATTTCGGCTGCCATAAAGGCTACGGCTGCTGGCACGCCCTTTCCTAAAGGATTTCCTTCAAAATATAGTTACTGCTTGAATGGTGCGCTAAATGCTACTGTTACAATTCCAGGCATTGGTGTACGTGAAATTCCCAATAAAATTGAGAGACCTCGATTAATTTCTGCAGCACATGAGGGGGTTGCTTCTGCACATGCTGGTGTGGCTGCCACAATTTCACTTTTACAGGCTCGTTACTGGTGGCCTGGTCTCTATAAAGAGACGAAGCAATATGTCCTTTGTTGTGACGTTTGTCAACAAATTAAAGCGTCGTCGGCTAGACGCCCGCAGCAGACGCCCCTTCTGATTTCAAATAAACCTTTACAGTGTATGTACTTGGATCATTGTGGTCCGCTGACACCAGATAGTGCATACAAATATATTTTGGTTGCTGTAGATTCGTGCTCCAGATTTGTATGGGTATGGCCACAACGCTCGGCTGACGCTCGCACTGTTATTAAAGATTTGCGCATCTTTGTCGATATATTTGCAGTTGCGGCTTTTCATTCGGACCAGGGCCCTGCTTTTGCCTCTAAGGCATTCAGGGACACCCTGGCTTCGTTGGGGGTCCAACTCCAATTCTCGTCTCCATTTCATCCCGAGGGAAATTCTGTCGTGGAGCGTTTAAATCGTGATTTAAAGCAGTCCTTAACGGCCAGAGTTATAGGTATGGGTCGTGGTTGGCTAGCCCACCTATATGGAGTACAGAGAGCACTTAATAACTTGCCTAGAAGGTCACTGGGGGGTCGTACTTCATATGAGTGCCTGTTTGGAACACGAATGTATGTTCCTGATCTAGATGGTCCTGGTGTGGATGCGGCAGATACGCCCTTTGACATAAATGATCATGTCACTGTTTTGCAGGATTTATAACAATTCCGTGAAGATAACTCTTCTGCCAGTGCTGCCTCCTCAGGAATTAAGGATGAGCCAGTAACACCTACTGGTTGGATACCCAGGATTGGGGATCTGGTGCGTGAAAAGGTCGCAGTTAAAAAAGAATTTGGTCCTTCTTATCGAGAACCTGTCCCTGTGTTAGGGGTGAGCGGCACGAGAACAGTGATTTTACCGCCGCTGCGAGGGGCCAAAGGAAATCGCTTTGTTTCCATTGATAATGTCAAGTTACAACATGTGGCCGATTCTGCACAGCAGACCAAGAGGGACACCCAGTAGTTCGGGAATCCCTCTCACTACTGGGGAGGAAGTCCCGCTGCAGGTGATTTTCACCGACACTGTTTCCTCTCTGAGCTTGGGGAGGGTGGATGATGATCTTGCGATTGTTCCACCAACGGCGATTAATATGGAATCTTGTGATCAAATTGCTGTACGTTCTACTGACGTTTCTGATCATGTGGTTTATAGCGTGCCACGGCGAGAGCCTCCATCTGCTTCTTTGTTCACAGTTGCACCTTTTGCTAGAACTGCTTCTGGCTGCTTCAACGACGCTGATAATGATGTGTTCGGCTCCTCGTCCTGGATGTCTTCTGTCCACGGTCCACGACAGCTGCTGGGTTGGCTTGAACGCACATATTTTGTTTTTCCTTGGAACTATTTTTGGCTGTTTTTGGCCGTGATGACTATTTTATTATGGTTGGGATTTGTGGTTACTTTTTTTCTGATAATACATGGTCATTTTCTTCCTGATCGATCTGACATTGAGCACGTGGAGACTGTGTTAAAACCGCATTTTTCGTCTCATATGGTTCGAAGAGACTTGTCCACAGTAAACATTTCTGCTATACCAGTTCCGGATGGAATTGTATGGGATAAAGTAATGTTTGATATATATGGTCCCACTGAATTGATTCAAATACCGTATGTCCTCAAATTATCAATGAATGATATTGTTATACCTGCCATTGTTTCTGATGATTGGGATGTGAAGACAGTAGATTCTATGCTAACGGATTTGCAATATTATACTGTCTATGACGATGATGATGCTTACCAGTTTAGAGATAATCATGGTGACATGTTTTGTTACAACTATTATAGACACCACTTTATTCATAAAGCTAGTAGCCCGAAGTCCATGTTTAATTATGTGCAATGGGAACATTGCTCGACTCCTTCACAAGGGAGTTCAAAAACGTATTATGATAAATTTGCATATTTTGCTGGGCATGATCCACGTAATGCTAAGTCCTACTATTTTAAACTTGCACCGTATTCTAATAAGCAAATGTTATTGACCGATACTAAATTACTGTATTCCAATTTGTTTGTATCTAAACTTTCGGTCGAGGGATATGAATACTGGTTTAAAACTGTTGACTTGAAAAGTGTTTGGGGTACGAAAAATTGGCAAATGCAAGGCAGGGACACGTTATTTAGAGCATGCATTATCCCTGTGCAGATGATTTTCCTCAATGACACAGTACAACAGACTAGCTGTTTGGGCTTAGCGACGATTAGGGAGTTGACTTTGCCTAGTATAGCTGTCCCTTCTAAATTAAAAAATTGGCAGCACTATGTGAATGCTACTTTCAATGACTTTACACATTGGGTCCAGAATGGTACGCTTAACACTTCATCGTTACATCCAGGCGGGTGGTTATTATGGCCTGTAGACACTAATATGTGTCATCAACGTTTTGTCACCTCTTCAGGGGGGTTCAGGACTAGTAGGGCAGACCCTCGTTATGTTTCACCAGAACATGCTGATATTATAACTACATACAGTGTGGGGAAGCTTTGTCAGCAATGGTTGAAGTCATCCACGCTGGATGCAGTTAAGTCACATCTCACGTTACTGTCTAATGATACTGATTTACTAGATTTTTTGTCAGGTCCCAAAGTACCATGGAAGAAGAGGTTCTTATACGAGGTTTATAATGAGATTTGGAAGCTTTCACAACAAGAGGCTGCAGCCCGGTTGAGGAAGATTGATCAAGAAAATCTGAATCAGACTTTGTCTGTTGTTGATAATGGCATGCATACCCTTTCTGACCGTGTTTACACGATTGACAGCATTGTTTCCTCTGTCATTGACATTATTAAATCGGACATGTCTTCTTTATATCATGGGCAGAGTCAGACGCGGTCCATCATGCAGCTGGGTTGGACTCTTCAGACCTTGAAGGCGGGTCGCGTTCCATGGCAGCACGTTCGTGCCAGAGAGATCTTTGACTCGTCAACAACAACTGATGGCTAAAAAGGAAACAACATATGTTATGTTAAATATTGAGAAATTAGAGAAACTGCCTTTCACGGTAGCTGAGATTCCGTCAGCTGAATGGTTGATCCATGGGGTTATTAATTTGCCTATCTCTACTTTGCAATTTACTTCGTGTTTGAAGCACATTCCGGTGGGTAGATATGAACTATTGGGAGACAGTTACATACACGAGGTGTGGGACCTTCCCTTTCAGTACAGATGTGTTAATGGTTTGAAGGAGGTTTTTCTTAGCGGCAGCGAATGCGAAGCTTCTGTCAGCCATTCAATGGTTTGTAAACAGCTGTCCTTGCACGGGGCGTGTAACACTTCGATTGCTAACTTAGCTTGTTATCTGAAGGGAGTTCCAGTCCCGGTTATTAAAAACACTTTCCAGGTGCTTTCTAATGGCAGTTACATTGTTCTTAACAGCGAACGCTGCTGTGGCATGCGTGCCGGAATAGTTTACATCGTCGTTGTCAACAAGGCCGTTACGTGCTGCGGGAATGTGTTGTTTCCCCCCAATCAATTTAGGGAGGTAGCGGACATCTGGCCTCATATTGCTACTTCCAAGGTTGATTTCGACAAGTTGAGTCGGCTAAAAGCTTTATTGTTTCAAAAGCATGTGGCCCTTACATCTGCTAGCGAGACCTACGCACTTCAGGTGGCAAGGTCATCGGCGGAGATATAGTCCCTTTTGAATACTAACTTTCCGAATCACTTCGGTGAACTTGTGGGACGTCTATTTAATGCATCCAGCACTGCTGGTATTGCACATTTTTTCAAAGTCGTTGGTGTTGGTTTTGCTCATACCTTCTCTTCCATATTCGGTTTGATACCTTCGGCTATACATTCTATTTTTGGAAGCATTTTTGGGGGTTTCCCGATTACTTTGGCTTTATTGGCTGGAGTCTTGCTGTTGTTGCTATTTTTTCGCAATGGCTGTCCCGTCACAACGAGATCCTGTATTGCTGCTCCCGTCAGCGCAGCTGTGTTGTGAACGCATGATGCAGCATTTTGGAGCGACACTCCTGGGACATTTGGAGTGCGACTGGTCTCTGTCATTCAGACCGGTTTTGGATTGTGTGCAACCCGTTTTTCGATGCCTTCGGTGCTCGTTTGAACATGCACTGGCTCTCTGTCTCTCATTGCAGCGCCCTCCAATGGTCGATACTGATCTGTTGATGTTCCCGATTAGGGCTCATTCCCAGACTTGTGCACTACGAATGCGCTTGCTTCGTGAGGCAGTTTATGAGATTCCCTTCCTGGAGGAAGATGGTATTGTCTCTTTCATAGGCCCTGCACGGGGTGCCGCCCTGAATGGTTTTGGGGCTTTGGATCACACCTGCTCCATGGTACTTTGTGGCGTGGATCTTCAGATATTGACATATATCGAAGTGGAGGAACTCCTGCGTTCTATTGCTTCTATCTGACGATTGGATTTTTACGAAATTGACACTATATTGAATTTGGCTTTATGATCACATGTTACCTAAATTTATGACTTTGTTGTCTTCTCACCTTGTCGAAATAATTGTTTTAGGTATTGTTTATATTTAGGGCATCCTTTTATATTATTGGAACCACTTGCTACCGACAAGGGGAGGGTGTAGTGTGGTTAGTTTTACGTATTCATTGCGCTTTAGCTTCAGGCTTTAGGCCTTTGTGCACTTTGCCCTGAATATATTTTATTCATTTGCTGACAGCTTAGAGCCTCTGTGCACTTTGCTCTACATGCTTTTTATTAGGCTTCGTACTGTTATTTTTCAAATAGCCAGTTCTACGGTGTTGTTTTTTATTCATATCACACTGTTTTGCCTACTTCAGCACTGGAGTTCTCCATAACATATTTACTCTGTGCTTCAGTCAAGGATACAGTCTGGTACATTGCCGATAGACGTGGTAAGAGTTTAGACTTGGCATTCCTGCGTAGGGACATTTTGTGATCACGATGACATGTTAGTTATAAAATCACTTCCTTGTCCCAATACACGCAAGAGGGAGATTCCGACCAGGGAACCACAACTAGACGCTGACTGCCTCGTTGCAGATGCTGAACCAAGATCACAGGTCTTTGCTCAGGTATGAGGGCTGATGTCTCCACAGTGATTCTAATAGGCAAGCTAGAAGTTTAACATGCTGTGCTCTAAATAGAACAAGCAGAGGGAGAGTAGAAACTGTTAGACAATATGATAGCTTTGTTCTTATGTTTTACTCTCCTGGTGACTATTTCAATCCTACTGTGTTGTATCGTTCTGGTTATTGCGGCTCACGCCTTAATATCTAAAATACAGTCGTTTTATTAAAACATAATATAAAACTTATACTGTCTTTGTCATTTGTATATGAGATCATATTGGAAATAAGAGAGTTGGTTTGGATCTGAGTAACCACGACTTCCCTGAGAAGTTCCAAAGATGTCATGCGCTCGGCTGCCCAATCATTCCTTCCGCATGGGAGAAATGAGGCACTGCTAGTTAGCCGGAGCAAAAACCGGATTTAGGGTGACAGAGTTCTTTACACGTGGGTCAGACTCAGTCCCCCACACCGTTATAGATCCTGCTACCTAGAAATCCAGTAGTCTCATTTAGAATAATGAGAGCCCACGCGACAAACTTAGTGCCTGAAACAACCTCCTTGCACTAAGCGTTCTCTTATTTGACAACTTTGCCACAGTTAGATATAGCCTAAGACGGGAAGCTACCACAGCATTTTTCAATAAAGAAAGGGGTCATACAGGGATGTTGACTGGCTCTAACTTTGCTTACCCTTTCATTGAACGGTGCAGTGGGACATCTGTCCTTATGGTTACATGATGCTCCAAAGCTTGCTGAGGAACAGAATTACTTTATTATTCACCAATCACACTCTACTCATCTTGAAGACAGCAAGTGACATATAAACTCTTTCTTGTCCAGAAAGCCCTAAATGTTTAAACAGTGGCTAATATTGCATATGTCTCTCACATTTCTGTGAGGCATTATTCTGGAACCTTTAAAGATCCACAAACATCCTACGATCCTTGTCCTGATAAAACGGTACCCCAATTACATGTGTGAGCTGACCACCCCATCCCCCAACAGGAGCCAGTCATAACTTGGACTGTACGTAATCAATGTGGTGTCAATTATGTCTTCACATGGTTACAGTTTTGAGCCACTTCTTTCATGTGTAGGCCACCTACATGTTGGAGGACAACACTTCAACTGGAAGGATTGTTGGGATGTGTTGGGATGCACGGTGATAAGACTTTGACCACTGCCTGAGTTTTCTGTCATGTAAATGTGGTAAAAAATGCATTTTCAACCAATGCATTGATGTTCACAAGTCATTCCGTGTAAGAAAATGTGTTAAATTCAATGGAAGCCATAGCACCCTGGATTCCCTGCAGTCTTGAGGTTCCAGAAATGCCCAGAATTGGTATTGTTCCCTGGTTTGCTGGCAGACCCATAGCTTGAATAGTACGGCCATTTAGAGCACAATGTGAAAGTAAATTAGGATGTGTTTGAGCATAATGTTGACATATGGGCTGATAGAGAAGGGGTAAACCTCCCATTCTGCTTCCATAAGAACAGAAATACTGCCTGATGCCAAGGGTAGGGGACTAATGGAAAGATGGCTCAGTGAACCACTCCATTCTTTTTCTAACTTTTTCCCTTGCAATCCTGTGGTTCACCCCTCCTGGGTGGGCAGATTGGAATGGTAGTCTAATCTAATTTAATCTGCCTGTCACAGAGCATTGTAGGTAGGGCAATGAAAGCCCACCAAGCCATCAGGGGAAAAAGTGGAAGAAATAACGGAGTGCAGGGCTTACCCTCCCTGACACTGCACTTCATCGCCTACCCTTGGGCACCAAGCAGTCTTTCTATCACTCAGGGAGACAGAATGGAAGAGCAAACACTTTTTCTGCCAACCCAAATGGCAAAATTACATCCTAAAGTATGTAAAGTTCTTTTTTTGTGTTGTGGGAATGACTGCAGTATTCAAGATCTGGGTCTTAGTAAGGCTCAGTGCAGGATGCGTTGCCCCATTACACTTTTTTAAACGATCCAGGGGTCAGAAAGAGGGTGGCTGTGGCCTGATGCCAGGACAGGCTGGCCCCTTCTCATTTTAGAGAACAATTGTTAGACCTGTGTCACCCTTAGATTTTTGTCTTCTGCCGTTGAACCTGTTTTTATTGCATTAGGATCCAGTGCACTTTTTGCCTGTTAACCAATGGTAAATGCTTGTGCTCTCTCCCTAAAACATGGTACAATTGGCATATATCTGATTGGTACATTTCAATTTACTTTGTAAATCCCTAGTAAATGGTACTACATGTACACAGGTCCTTACACCGATAGCGACCACCAGCAACACAGGAGCTATACTTCACACTACAGCAATGGCAGCCCATGACAACTGATAACACAAAGCTACCGGAAGGACTGTCCACGATGCTCGACTTGTTCTTTGTACTATGGTTATGGCTGCCCGTAACGCTGACCTGCTCTTAGCTCTACAATGTTGACGGCCTGTGACACTCACCCTCCTCCATGCGGCCTCCTGCACCACTATTGGAACTCTTTGTGCCAGAATTAGAAGGTAACTTTTCAGCAAGACTAACCTGGCCCACAGTGTCCAACCCATGCTTTATCAACTTGAATTTGTGACTTTCCCCTGGTCTAGAGCGACCAGCTGACTGTGAGCGTCACTTTGTGGCATTAGGCTCTATGTTCACTACAAACTTTAAAACAAAATATCTCCAGTTCTACTAACTGGATTTTTGTCATTCCACTGTCATTTTATTTATTACATACTTTACACATTGCCTTTAAGTTAAACCTGACTGATTTTGTGCCAAGCTACCAGAGGGTTAAGCACAGCTTTTATTTACTGGCTTTTGTGGTTCACCCTGACAAGGTTTGCGGTTGTTGCCTGACTGGGGCTTTCTCCCCCTTCAACCAAAACCCCCAATTTCTTGCAATAACATTTCCCCACTCACATCCAATGGGCTTTCTGCTCACTCCAGAGGGAATCCTTGAGTGCTAAATGCCCTAATCTGCCCTCAAGGGGCAAAAAGACTGTTGGACTCAGGCCAGATGCCAACCCCATTCCTTTTTTATAAATATATAAAGCTGAAAAAATTCCAGGAACCTCATTACACAAAGTGCCCTAGAGGCTTAATGCACCTCTGCTCCCGCTTTGCGCGCCCCTGGGGCACTATGGAACTACAGAAGGGGTTGCAGATGCTTGTGTGGTCCATTCTGTAATACAGATAGCAGTGGCACACATATAGCCCCAGTGCTAGCATCAGAGGACAGTCGCTCATTTTCATGGGTGTCTGGCCCCATGCAAATGAGGGAATCTCTTTACCCCGGCGCCATCGCTATATTATTGACATGAGAGCAAAGGCAAAAAAGCCATCAGGAGGTGCTCTGACATAGCGCTCCAAAAATGTGGTGCACTGTCAGTGCGCCCCCGATGGCAGCCCTCTGGAGGAGTTGAAAGGGGTCCTATGAATCCTCCCAGACATCCCCTTTTAGGCGGGTGTGATCACTCACTGCACCGACCTGCAAGGGGATCTCTCATCCCTCTTAAAAGTGCAGGCAATGTGCCGCCTGCACAGTAAAACACTGAGCGGGTGCCTCAAAGCTGCTCTGTATTTCACGTGAAAATACTGGTTGCAAAACATATGGGCCACAGATGATGTCCCACTACAAAGATGTGGCTGTCTGAGCTAACATACTGCAGTGAGCAAAGTGAACTGTTTCAGGAACTCATACATGAAGCTTCTAGTCCGAAAGACATTTTGGCCTGGTTTAGGTATTATTCGCTTTCAGAATCCATGGTGTCAGATGCTTTATCTAATGGATCACTGGACAATCAACAGGTGGGGTGGAGGGGATTGGCTCTTTGAATTGTTGGTGAAGAGCCTGAAACTGGCAATAGACAAGATTACACTCATTCTTCCCATTAACTTTTGTGTGTTTGCTGTTGTTAGACCTGACAGCCGTAGGGTGGTCACCCCTCACTTTTTGCCTAACTCCCTCCACTTTTTTGACACTGTTTTTGCTTTTCTAGGACTGTGCGCACTTTACCACTGCTAACCAGTTCTAAAGTGCATGTGCTCTCTCCCTTAAAACATGGTGACATTGCCTCATACCCAGTTGACTTATTTAGTTTACCCCAGTAAAACGCACTGCTTGTGGCCATTGCCTGTAGATTAAATGCTACTGGTGGGCATGCAGCACTGGTTGTGCCACCCACATAAGTAGCCCCTTAACCATGCCTCAGGCCTGCCACTGCAAGGCCTATGTGTGCAGTTTCATGGGCCACTTCGACTTGGCATTTAAGAGTACTTGCCAAGCCTTAAACTCCCCTTTTCTACATATAAATCACCCCTAAGGTAGACCCTAGGTAACCTACAGGGCAGGGTGCTATGTAGGTAAAAGGCAGGGCATATACCTGTGTAGTTTATATGTCATGTTAGTGTAAAACTCCTAAATTTGTTTTTCACTGCTGTGAGGCCTCAAACGAGTAACAGGGTCATATTTATTATGGCCAGAATGATAATACAAAATCCTGCTGACTGGTAAAGTTGGAATTAATATTACTTTTTTAGAAATGCCACTTTTAGAAAGTGAGCATTTTTCTGCACTTACATCCTTCTGTGCCTTACAATCCACGTCTGGCTAGGTTAGTTGACAGCTGCCTTGTGCATTTCACTCAGACAACCCCAAACACAGGATGCCCAGTCACACCTACACTCATATGCATACTGAATAGGTCTACCTAGGCTGGGAGGGTGTGGGGACTGACACTTACATTTGAAAGGACAGTGGCCTGCCATCACACAATGGACTGCCAAATGCCCTACTGGGACCCTGGCAGACAGGATGGAACTGAAAGGGGACCTTGTGCACTTCTAAGCCAGTCTTTGAAGTCTCCCCCACTTCAAAGGCACATTTGGGTATTTAAACCAGGTCTCTGACCCTACCAAATCAAACACTTCTTGACAAGATACCTACTGGGAAAGGAACTCTGAACCAGAACCTGCAACCTGCTAAGAGAAGCTGCTTGGCTGCCCAAAGGACTCACCTTACTGCTTTGCAAAAAATGACTGCTGCCTTGCTGTTGCCCTGCTGCCTTGCTGCCCTCTGGCTTTGCTGAGAAGTGTTCTCCGAGGGCTTGGATTGAGCTAGCCTCCTGTTTCTTGAAGTCTCAGGGCCAAAAAGAGTTCATCTCAGCAAAGAACTCCTTGTGCGGCTAAAACCTATGCACAGCCTGTCAGAATTGATGCACAGCCTGTCCTGTGGTGAGAAAATCACTGCAACGCTGAACCGGAATGATGCAGCCAGGCTCCCAGAGTGAAGATCGATGCAGCACCAACATTGCAACTGGAACTTCGACGCACGACCCACTGGATCAACACACAGCCGAGCCGGAACGATGCAGCCGGACTTCCTGCGAGAGGAATCGTCGCAGCACCTGCTGTGCGACAGAAATTTTCCTGCATCACCTACCGGATCAATGCAGCTCCTGTGACTTCATCCTGCATGCCCAGGATTTCTCTGCATTGTCCCCGGGGCATCCAAACACTCCTCAACCCGAAGAGAATCCAAGTCTGAGCACCGGAAATCAACGCAAAGCCCTTGTTGCATGGAAAAACAGCGACCGATCGTCTGTGTGCGCCCAGAGAAACCGACGCACGCCTCTCCGTTTTCCACGCATCTCCTCCTCTGTAGCCTGTGTGGATAATTTAGATGCAAACCTGGTACTTTGTGATTGCAAGAGACACATTGCTTTTTAAGAACTAAAGACTCTATTTATCATTACAAAAGTGATATTTCAACTTGTATTTTTCACATCTTGATTGTTTTGACCTTATTCTACTCAGATAAATACTCTATATTTTTACAAACATGTGTGATGTACTTTTGTGGTGTTTATACTGTGTTATTGCATGGTTTTTGCTCAAATACTTTACACATTGCCTTCCATGTTAACCCTGACTGCTCAGTGCCAAGCTACCAGAGGGTGGGCACAGGATAATTTGGATTGGATTGTGTGACTTACCCTGACTAGAGTGAGGGCCCTTGCTTGGACAGGGGGGTAATCTGACTGTCAACCGAAGACCACATTTCTAACAGTTGTAGTGCCATAAGAGGCCAAGAGTATGAAGAGTCATAGGTCTATTGCTCACCACGACACAGGATACAAGTAACACCTCATTGAAGAGGCCTAGTAAGGTGAAAACTGGCCTGGGGAACCATTTGTTCCCTCCTGGAGCGTCCTTTGCCCAGAAGTTCGGGACAAACTATTCCCAAGAAGTGCAGGGTTGGTACTGATTTTCATAGGGCAGGTCTCTGTCTAGAGTGGTACCAAGGATAAAAGTATGGGTGAGTGACTGCCAGGGGTTTAGATTATTTGAAAGCATCCCTCTGATCACCTTTTGTGGAACAGGAAGCAGAAGGCCTCGAGAGGATTACATAGGGAGAGAGCTAGTGGATGGGCAGAGAAAAGACAGAAAGCAGGGAGGGGAGTGGCAGTTTGAGCAATGGATGGGAGAGAATGCGAATAGCTGGGTTTAGAGAATACAAGGAAGCTGGAAAGGAGGTCCGAAGAGCACTGGACAAAGGAGTGCTCAATAATCAGATTTAAGGTCCATCTAAAAAGGAACAGAGAATTGGGATATAAAAGAAAGCCATCAAAGCATGTGACAGGGCTGATCCAAAGCCAAGTCTATGTATATTGTATTATACACAATAGTTCTTTGTTAAGGAAGGCTCATGATGTCTGTAGGCGAGACCTAAAAAGATCATAAAGAAGTAAAAAAAACAAGTCGAGACAGATTTCATAGCAATCTGATTTGATGTGCTTTGATGTGGTGTATAATCTGAGTAGAATGCCCACCCTACTTCTCAAAGATGAAACTATCTTGTTAAATAAAGATGGAATTTCACGATTCAAAAGCCCCCACAGAAGCACTCACTGTAAAAGATAAGAAAAAGTCTAACGATTGAATATTTCTGTATTTGCTCTATTTTAGAGCATCCTTTTCAAAAGTCCTCACAGGCGCACACATTGCAAAAGTAAAAAAAAAAGTCAAAATCCAGAGGTTGAATATTTATGTATTTGCTGTAAAACGCTTGGTTTTAGGGTGTTTGGTGTGGCTAACATTGACTTGATTACATTACGGAAAATGAACACATTTGTCAGATTAAAGAAGTCTGCTTTGATGTGGGTGACATAGCTCTGAATTTCTCAGACCTTTCCTACCGCTTGTAAGCTTTGATATTTTAACAGAAAACAGAGAGTGTCGTTTGTAATTTAAATCCTGTTCACAAATGCAAGCAATATTGACGTGAGGTTTAGAAACAGGAAAACCAGTGATTTTGTTCGAATTTACAAAAAAACCCATCCGATTGATTTCCTTGCTAAGGTGTTTCAAGTATTAAAAAACACATACTTAAACGAGGATTAATCTTTATGGTGAATGCTGACTTGAAATAAAGGTTTAATACGTTCGATGCCTTGATCCAAAGGTAGGAAAACATTGAAAATCAAACGATTCTCTCAACCTACCTCGAAGTCTTCTAAATAATGCAAAAGTTTCAAAGTATTCAGTAATTATGCTTAACATGTTAAAGGAGTGTTTTGTATGCTATAACAGAATGAAAGCAAATGCTGCGTTAAATGTGGAGTTTAACATAATTAACATTTGCACGAATTTATGAACATTAAAGGTGGTTGGTGAGGCAAAGAGGTAGACGTCATATGTCAAAGGTTGTTCAGAAACATGAGTTTCTCAACTAAAGGTTTTTCTATGTTGTTTAATCCCAGTTGGACACCGCAGTGAAAACTACTCGACTCTAGGAAGATGCGAAGGAGTGGATAAGAGCAGCATCTGGCCTGCTTGAGGGATGGTCTGCATGGCAGTGGGAATAACTAAGTGCAGTGACATCTTTAGCATCCACATCGCAAGTGCTCTATGTGCTCTGTTTAAAAAGGGCTAGTCTACAGCATATTTGAGGCACACCCAAACTATACATAGTTCATTTCCGAAATCCACATAGACCTGTGGGTAAAAAGAATGTTGCCACCACCTATGAATATGATCCTGCTCCCACATATTGACTTCACCTTGTCCATCCATAAGAACTAAGTAGGTAGACCACTCCTGAGACGAACATGGGGATCCATCCCTTAGAATCAGTTCTGGCTGTTCACCACGCCTAGGGTGACCACCTGGCATTGAGGCAAATTCTGGGCAGGACTGTAAAAAATTCAGGACAAAGGGTCAAAATTCAGGACACTAATTCATTAGCAGGGTCAAAATTCAGGACACAAATTCAAGAACAAACCGCCAGTTTTACAGACACACCCAAGAAAGGTCAAACCTCACTATAATATCAGTGTTTATTTACTCTTTTTTAACATAGCACTATTTATTCACTGTAGTCTTTTTGTGATTGCCTCCTGATATGCTACATTGAGATGTCACATTAGGTCCTTGTTCAGTAGTAAATGAATGGGCCTTAGCACTGTGTCAAGGCCATCACCCCTACCCAAATCTATCCAGTCTTTCTTGTAGAGAAAGTAACAGCAAAATACTGATTATGTTTCTGAACATTTTAAAACCCCTGGCAAACAGTTTGGGAAACATTGAGTAATTAACCTTATGCTAGTTTAAACAAATTGAGAAAAAACATATGGCTCACCCCAACCCCCCCATGGACTTTCAAGCTAAACAAAATTTTATAAGGCAGGGCAGCTGGTGTGGGTGACACTCTCACACTAAGGCCCATATTCAGACATTTTTAGAACCGCATTTGTGTCATTTTTTGACACAAAAGCAGCGCAGACTTAAAAAATCCAATTGTAAGTTTGCACAGATTTTGCATTAAAAAAATGACGCAAATGTGGCGCTAAAAAAGTATAAATATGGGCCTTAATGTCAGAATGGGAGGTACCCACAACATGTCTGTAGTCTCACAGCACTAGAGTGTATGTCTGGGACCTAACATTTATCTCAGAACTGGGAGCTCGGCCCACCAATCAAAGATAATAAAGGTGGAGGATGAAATCGATATCAAATGGGAGATCCACAGCAACTGATTCAAAGGGTTGTTGCTAAGAACTGGATAAATAAGGAAGAGAAGAACAAGGTAGGACAATTCCTAATATCAGGCAAGTTGAGTCCACCAAGACCATCAGAAGGTATTGCGTACCTGGTGAGTTGTCTCTGCAGACAGGAGAGAAACAGAAGAGGCACGGTCAAGTGGTTAAACAAACAGCACCCACCCCCTCTTGGCAAACTCTTCTGGTGCAATGGTCTGCTGTTCGTGCTTGTGAAGGGTGAGCAGGGGCCAAACCCCTTGCAAGGTTGTGCAAGACAATTGCCCGCTTTGTCCATGTCTTAAAATGGTTTTGAAATTAAGAAAAAGCCAAACTAGTGATTTGGGTTATCCCAAAGTGTCAAGTACACATAGAATCTTCAAAATATTTGAGATGTAAATTGCACAAACAAAATGTTAAATTTTTAAAGTGTAATTAGTGTTTCTTTAACATGTGGCACTGTTTTCTCCTTTATATAAATTAGACCTGAGATTGAACTGAGAACCAGTTACCTTTGGATACCTAGTGATTAATATCTACCGTTCTTCCAACAATTCACAGGATGGAAATCTCTGTTGAGCGTTACGGTCCCTCTGAGCCCAGTTCGCTTTTTGGTCTTCTCTTCTGCATTCTCTTGTGGTCCATGTGGCACTAGTAAAGATGGTGTGCTACCCCAATGATAGTCTTATTTTGCAAACCTTCCCCTGCTCATCCTTCTCTCCTTCTTTAGACATGCCACACATCTGATTTGGTCGCTAGGGCATAGTCGGCTAGCCCTTTCCACACTAAAGATACCTGTGACTGCGGGTGGATTAGGCTTTCTGGACTGAACTCTATTATTTAGCTGCATAGGTCCAATGGGTGTCTCACTGGCTTTCTTCCCGCCCACTGGTATGAGATGGGATTTATCCGCAAAGACTTTTAAGGAGGGCTTACTGCACTGCTCATTGTTTTCTATTGACTATTCTATGGATCACCATCCGGGGTTATCATGCACAGTTTTCTCTTGCCTTGCTAGAACCTGTAAACTCACTGACACATAGTAATCCTGTGCTCCTGCACTACCTTTGCTAAGCCTTCCCACTCGCACAGGACGAATGTGCTCAGAGCAACTCCATCAATTGCATGCTGCAGGTGTCCTAAAATTAGGGGATTTGTTTCTGGATGGCAAGCTACTAAATTTCCATACCCTTGTGGCAGACTACCATCTTCACACCAGTCAACTCCTTACTTGCAACCACCTTAAACAATCATTAAATGCCCTATTTCGGGTCTGCCACCTAGCACTAACCCTACATGAGGTGTACCAGAAGCTCTACACCATAGGGACTGGAGTTAAACTGATAGAATGGGTGTACGAGCCTTTCCTGTCTTCTGTGGGAACGTAGGGGCTCATTCTGACCGCGGCGGACGGCGGTCGCTGCCCGCCACGCGGTTCCCGCCGAAAGACCGCTCCGCGGTCAAAAGACCGCGGCGGTCATTCTGGCTTTCCCACTGGGCTGGCGCGCGACCGCCGAAAGTCCGCCCGCCAGCCCAGCGGGAAACACCCTTCCCACGAGGACGCCGGCTCAGAATTGAGCCGGCGGAGTGGGAAGGTGCGACGGGTGCAGTTGCACCCGTCGCGAATTTCAGTGTCTGCTAGGCAGACACTGAAATTCTTTTTTGGGCCCCCAGGGGCCCCGCGGCACCCCCTACCGCCATCCTGTTCCCGGCGGGAGAACCGCCAGGAACTGGATGGCGGTAGGGGGTGTCAGAATCCCCATGGCGGCGGAGCGCGCTCCACCGCCATGGAGGATTCTCAAGGGCAGCGGAAAGTCGGCGGGACACCGCCGACTTTCCGTTTCTGGCCGCGGCTGAACCGCCGCGGTCAGAATGCCCAGCGGTGCACCGCCAGCCTGTTGGCGGTGCTACCGCCGACCTCCGCCATGGTGGTAATTACCGCCAGGGTCAGAATGACCCCCTTAGTGTTTTCTTTCTCTGACTTCAAAGTGAGAGGATTTAAACAACAATTTTCTGGATACTGGGGTTTGGAAAGAGTTTTTTCTGTCACATGACAACATTTAAATACACTTCGGAACATATCCGAATTAGGGATACAAATGAAGCCCATTTTTGTTAATTCTGAACTGTGCTTGAAACAAATACCTTTATATGATTAAAATAAATCATTGCATTATGTGATGCAATTTTCACACATCGTTGTCTGTGCACTAAATAGTTTTATTTGAAAAACTGTATGTCTGTGCAATGTAATGGTCATTTCAATAAAAAATGGGTTGTCTGTAATGGCAGTGTTTTATACATCATGCATACTCCACTCTGCTCCACTTCACACCACTGAATCTTACTCTGCATCACTCCACTTTCCACCACTTCATGCTACTGCGGGAAACTGCACACTTCTCCACTCTTCTCCACTCCACTCTGTGCCATTACACTCTATGATAATTCACACTACGCCTCTCTACTCTACTCTGTACCACTTTACTCTATGTTAAAGCACTTTAAGTTTCCCTACACCACTGCACTCTCCGCCTCTGCACGCTATACCACTCCAGTCTAGGCAACACCAATCTAGCCGCACATCTCCACTCTATGCCACTCTACAACACTGCACTGTATGCCACTTCACTCTATGCTAAGACACTCTGTGCTAGTGCACTTTACTCTGTAACACTCAACTCTATGCCCCTGCACTCCACAGCAATTCACTGTATGTCACTCTAATCTACTCTATGCTATGGCACGCTCCACCACTTTACTCTATGTCATCACACTCTATGCCACCCTATGCAACTCCACTCTACCTTGCACATCTCTACTCTATGCCACTTCACTCTACTGTGAAACAATCTATGTTACGCCACTGCACTCTATTCCACTGCATTGTATGCTACTGCACTCTATCCTACACCTCTCCACTATATGCCACTGCACTCTACTCTGAAACAATCTCTTCTCTGAAACAATACTCTGCCACTCTGCCCCACTGCACTTTACTTCAGTGCTATCTAAACAACTGCACTATAGGCCACTGCACTCTGACACTCTACTCTGCAACACTGCACTGGCTGCCACTATACTCTACACCACTCTACTCTGTACTACTGCATTCTGCACCAATACACTCTATTCCACTACACTCTATACCACTCTATACTGCATAACTCTACTCAACCTCACTACACTTTACAGCACTATACTCTGCTCTGCAGTGCACCACACTACACTACTCCACTCTACATCACTGCACACTGACACTCTACTCTGCAACATTGCAGTCTTCACCACTGTATTCTAAACCACTCTACTCTGTACTACTACATTCTACACGACTGCACTCTGTGCCACACAAGTCTACTATGCTCTCTATGTCACTGCACCACTCTACACTACTTTACTCTCTGCCACTCTATTGTATGCCACTCTATTCCACTGCACTCTATGTCACTCTACTCTTCCCCATGCCACTCTGTGTCACTGCACTCTATGCCAATGCACTCTAAACTGCACTGTATGCCACTGCCCTCTACTTTGCGCCACTGTAATCTACGCCACTGCTCTCTGGTCCACTCTACACCACTGCACTGACACTATACTCTGCACCATTGCATTCTCTTCCACTGTACTTTACACCACTCGACTCTGTACTACTGCATTCTATGCCACTGCACTCTACAGCACTAAACTCTACTTTGCACTGCACCACTCTACACTACTCCACTCTGCATCACTCTATGCCACTGCACTCTATGCCACACAAGCCTACTCCAGGGATGTGGAATTTAATAAAATATCTGCTTGTCAATGGGGCAGGCTGCTTTGTAAATCTACTTGTCCTGTAAAAAAATCTACTTGCCCCTTTGGTGCCATATAATGCGGTGACGAATTATGGAAGCTCTGATAATAGCCTCTCTGATCATGCCAGGGTTTGAATACTTGCAATTTCAATCCCTACTCTAGCAAGTTAATTATTTTGCCACCTTTTCACAGATCTACATACCAGGGCTGGAGGAAGCAGTAAGCATTAGCTCCAGGGCTGGATTGTCTTTAAGTCTGCAAACCTAACTTGCATGTTTTAAGGATTTTCACCAGCTCTTCTCTAATCTTTTCCCATAATGAGAAAG
Source organism: Pleurodeles waltl (assembly GCF_031143425.1). NCBI lineage: Eukaryota > Metazoa > Chordata > Amphibia > Caudata > Salamandridae > Pleurodeles > Pleurodeles waltl. The sequence goes on from NC_090439.1 coordinate 961,943,297, forward strand.
GTTCCAAATGTACTCCTGATAATGGCAGAGGTAGAAGTTCTTCTAGGGTTGGGAAAAAAGTGGTCAGAGGGAAAGTGAACTTGTAAATGCTCAACTCATTTTCACATTAGCATATATACCCATGGATATTTGCTCATGCGAAAATAGAGTTCACAAATATTTTCTAGGACTACGATTTCCTGGTCTACTTCTGTACATTCTTATGAATTCATGAAAGCCACTAATTCAAAGACGTATACCATGGGTGCACCTTTCTTTAAGAATTGGGTGCCCCTAATTAGGTCTGGCGTTAACAAAGACATTTTGTTTTTATTAAACTTCGAGTTCTCTATCTATCGGCTGGCTTTATTGTGAGTGATCACATTCTGCTCTTTCATAAGAAGCATATTGGCACACAAAGTAGTTTTGTTCAGTGCCGAGAACTACTGTGGCAATCAGTGGCATAATGAAACTGGAGCCCTCCGCTGAAAAGAACATGAAGCTCCCCCCCCCCTCCAGACTCGCTCAGGGCAGGTGCTGTGCTGGGGGGGCTTTGTTACTCCACTGGTGGCAATGTGTACTTTTTGAGACCGAAAGTACTGTTTTTAATTTTTGGCAGTGTTTGTTACAATGGTGAGGGCCTGGCAGCTTCCTCAACAATAAAGTGTTGCAAATGCCATCTCAAGACACACATTGACAAAACCAAAAGACTCAGAAAAAAATGTTGGATCGGTTGGCTTTGCCAGTGCTTGTTCATTTTCATGCGTCCCATAATCGTGTTCAAAATGGTTACACTGATTTTCCATTAGGAATATTTTTGGGAAATACTAGCATGCATCAACACATTTTATTAGATAAGGCTTCAAAGTAATAGCACCTAAAATTTCATATTATCGAAACGTTCCTTTTCCTATTTGCATTTTTTTCTGAACATATTATTTTGAAAGCAAATAATCATTACTCTTCCTTACAAGCTTCTGCAACCATTTGCATCTAATCAGAGAGCATTCTGGGAGCTTTATATTTACCCTCATATTGTTAAACCTTTCAAAAATGTGTACCCTTTTTTTACTGGAAATTCTGTCAGTAATGCAGTGTGACCTTAAAATGTTTATTTACAGCGCTCATACTAATAATGAAGGCTTTTTATTAATGAAACATAAATACAAGTTTTGTCAGCTTTAACTTATGAATGCACATGTTACCTCAACTGCAGACAGTTTCCTTCTCTGTAAATTGGTAGCCAAAGGGTTTGTGTTGCAGGGGGTTGGGCCTACTTGCCCAAAGGACTCAATAAACATGATAACCTGTTGCCCTTGGCCCCAAAGAATATGTCCTTGGTCTCAAGCAATAGTAATTTAACATCTCTGCACTCAATGCCTGTACACTACTACACTCTATGCCAATGACTTTAAACAAGTGCATGGTGCCCCACTGCATTCTATTGTACACCACTGCTCCTATGCCACTAACTTTGAGCCAGTGCTGAACAGCAGCCACTCTGGTGTATAGCATGGCTAAAACACATTGGTAAAGCTCATAACTCTTGCGTAGATGAGATCTATTGGCTTTGCCAATGTTAGTTACTACTATGAGGTACTGAGGTCCCTGAAAGAAATGTGAATGTGGAAGTCCTTATTTTAAACATGCATTACACACATCATAATATAGGCTGCTACAAAATGCGCAAATACATTTTCGTTAAATAAAAAAAAGTCCTTCTAAAATACACATTTGAATAATATACATTTTATACCTAGTACTTACATTTTTTTCATAACAGTCCAATAAAACCACACACTTCCACAGCTCACCTTGGAACACCCTTACAGTACCTCTCTAAAAGAAAATGCTTTTGTCATCAGAACGTTTCAAGTGGCTCCTTTGATTAAAGTTGATGCATGTTTCCAAGCCCCTTTACATTTGCAGATTTACCAGTTGTGCACATTTGCATTTCTTTAGGGAAGGAGACACCCTGGCAAGAAGGCCTTTCCTTATCTGTCTCCCCCTCCCTCCCTCAGAGGACAGGAGACTCCCTGCCTTTCAACCCAGCTGGGAAAACTGATCTGTCCTAATTACATTTTGTCCTATAGGTGAAAGGCTAAAATTAGGGACAAATGCAGTCCGTTAAGCCTTTCATCACGGACAACAGATGGCAGGGTGAACTAATGGGCAGCCCATTAAAATTGCAGACGGATGGTCACCCTAACCACACCTACACCTCCCCACTACCCTGAATATACCACATCGAGGTGCTACAGCACCAGAGGTAGTATATATTGAAATTACCATTGATAAGAATGCCGACACTGAAGATGCAACTACATGAATTAAAGTAAATACAAGGGTAAATATTAGTTTGTGGTTAGATTAAGGGGTAGCGTTGGCTTTAGATTTAGAAGGTTTGGTGCAGGATTATGGGAAAGATTAGAAGAAGTTACAAGGTGCAGATTTAGGGTTGAGTAGGGTCAATGTTTGTTGTTTTGGGTTTGGTTTTGGTTTAGTATATGTTTAGGTTTAGGCTAAGGGTTAGGTTTATGGCCGAAGCTTAGTTTTAGAGGTAGAAAAGGCATCTTGGTTTAAAGTTATGGTTAGTACATTTACCTTTGTACTCACCAAAATCAGAGTAGTGATTTCACGTTAGTGATGTTTACTGTACCTTAGTATTAGGAACTCTGATACAGTGTCTCTGACACAGTCCTTTTGTGTACTGGTACTTGGGTGTAGTGGCATTCTCAGCAAATGTTAGAAATTGGGTCTTTGGTTGGCAGTCAGAATACCCCCTGTCCAAGCAAGGACCCTCACTCTAGTCAGGGTAAGTCACACACAACACAAATTATCCTGTGCCCACCCTCGGGTAGCTTGGCACTAACTAACTTAGAAGGCAATGTGTAAAGTATTTGTGCAATAAATCATACAATAATTCAATATAGTACCACAAAAATACACCACCCAGTGTTTAGAAAAATATAATATTTATCTGGATAAATGCAGGTCAAAACGATTAAAGATGCAATAAGTAAATGTAGAGATATCACTGAAAAGTGATATAAAGTGTCTTAAGTCTTTTTAAAGCAAACAAAGTCTCTTTCAAGCACAAAGTACCTGATTCACATGAAAAATCTCCGCAAAGAACCTCAAAGGGGGACATGCGTGGAAACAAAGGGGCGTTCGTCGATTTCTCAACCTGCACACAGCGATGCGTTGTTTAGTTTTCATGCAGGGACAGCTGTGCGTCGAGTTCCGACGTTCAGTCGTGTATCCTCTTTGGGTTGCGGAGTTTTCATACGCCCCGGGGATGATGCGTGGATTTCCTGCGCTGGTAGGACAAAGTCACAGGAGCTGCATCGATCCAGTGGGCGTTACGTCAAATTTTCTCCCGCACGACAGCCACTGCGTTGATTCCTTTCTGGAAGTTGGGCTGCGTCATTCCAGATCAGCTGTGTGTCGATCCAGTGGGCCATGCGTCGAATTTCCATTTGCTACGTTTGCGCTGCATCGCTCTTCTCATCGCGAAGTTCGGTTGCGTCGTTCCAGTTCGGCATGCACTGAAATTTTCACCGCAGGGCAGGCTGTGCATCGTTTCTGGCAGGCTGTGTGTCAAATTTCGCTGCACAAGGAGTCCTTCTTGAAGAGATGAAGTATTTTTGGTCCTGATACTTCAGGGAACAGGAGGCAAGCTCTATCAAAGCCCTTGGAAAGCACTTCTTCACCTCAGCCAGAGAGCAGCAAGACAGCAGGGCAACAGCAAGACAGCAGTCCTCTACAGAAAGCAGACAGGTGAGTCCTTTGGGCAGCCAGGCAGTTCTTCTTGGCAGAATGCAGGTTCTGGTTTCAAGTTTCTTCTCCAGGAAGTATCTGAGTTGGTAGTGGCAGAGGCCCTGTTTACACCCAAATGTGCCTTTGAAGTGGGGGAGACTTCAAAAAGTGGCTTAGAAGTGCACCATGTCCCCTTTCAGTTCAATCCTGTCTGCCAGGGTCCCAGTGGGGAGTGTGGCAGTTCTTTGTGTGAGATCAATCCCTCCACCCTCCCTGCCCAGGAAGACCCATTCAAAATGCAGATGTATGTAAGTGAGGCTGAGTATCCTGTGTTTGGGGTGTGTCTGAGTGAATGCACAAAGAGCTGTCAGCTAAATCCAGCCAGGCGTGAATTGTAAGGCACAGAAAGATTTAAGTGCAGAGAAATGCTCACTTTCCAAAAGTGGTATTTCTAAAATAGTAATATTAAATCCAACTTCACCAATCAGCAGGATTTAATGTCATCATTCTGGCCATACTAAATATGACCTTCCTACTCGTTTCAGATCAGCAGCTATCACTCAAACAATGTATGGGGGCAGCCCCAATGTTAGCAGGCATCACAGCAGTGTAAAAACGAATTTAGGAGTTTTACACTACCAGGACATGTAAACTACATAGGTACCTGTCCTGCCTTTTGCCTACACTCCACCCTGCCCTATGGGTTATCTAGGGCTTAACTTAGGGGTGTCTTGTATGTAGGAAAAGGGGAGTTTTAGGCTTTGCAAGTACTTTTAAATGTCAAGTCGAATTGGCAGTGAAACTGCACTCACAGGCCTTGCAATAGCAGGCCTGAGACAAGGTTAAGGGGCTACTTAAGTGGGTGGCACAATCAGTGCTGCAGGCCCACTAGTTGCATTTAATCTACAGGCCCTGGGCACACATAGTGCACTCTACTAGGGACTTATAAGTAAATTAAATAGTCCAATTGGGTATGATCCAATGTTACCATGTTTAAAGGGAGAGAGCATATGCACTTTAGCACTGGTTAGCAGTGGTAAAGTGTGCAGTCAAAAAATCATCAAAAACAGTATCTAAAAAGTGGAGGAAGGCAGGCAAAAAGTTAGGGGTGACCATCCTAAGGCTGTCATGTCTAACAGCAATTATATAGAACCGTCCTGGTTTTCAAATAAGACAGATTTAAACTACTCTCTTTGTAATTAATTGGTTCATTTCATATGTAATTCCCGAATCAATGCGATCTCTATCCTATTTTTGTCTGAAAGAACAGTTTTTTGCCCCAACCCATTTAACCTTCCTAACTGTTTGGAGGATTCTGTATTTGGCTGCACACTCTCAGGTATGCGGAAGGAATGGGAAATTACTACGTTTCAGACATTTCAACTTCAGAATCATGTAATTGACAACAGCATATATAGAATAGCAACCAGAGCTGAACTTGGAAGAGATGCTTTAAAATAAGGAAGGTGACTAGCTTGTTTGGAGATCTTTATGTTAGAATGTCGTATTCTATTTATTTTGTCACAATACTAACAATGTTGATTAATAGCATTCTGCAGTTTGTGAGTTAGGAAATGATGATACTGTGGACAAGACCAGCAATGACAAGACTTATAAAATGTTATCACAACTTACCTGGCGATGAAGTAGCTTGGCAATGAGCTGGTGCAGTGAGTCAATGCGTCCTCAGAGTCCACTCTAAATGCTTTGACCTTGGAAGCCATACTGCTGAGTTTTCTTCTTTAGGAAGGTCAGCAGTGTGCCTGTTCTTGGGAAGCATAGTGTAAACAGCCTATGAGCTTCAATAAACAGTGAGCTGAGCAGTTGGCATGCAAGTTCAACTGCCCTTCAAAATTGTGGTCAAATATTTGGCTATCACCTTAAAAGTTAGGAGGATTGATTTCTGTTCCCAATACCCTAGGCACCCATGTAGCAGTTGACAGCCATTTTTCCAACTCAAAACAAATATAACTAATACAAGCTCCATGTATCATAAAGAGCATATTTTTTTGTCATGCATGGTAACCATCTTTAAACTTTTAGAAAGTAAACATGCTAATAAATGGAGATCAAGGTGTAGCGGCTTTGCTCAACTTAGAGTTGTGCGTGAGTAGTTTTATATCTAGAAATCATTCTTTGCTTGTCAGCAATGATAGCCACTCTTTTGTAAGGTATATACATAAATATATTCAATGAAATAAACAAAGGTGAAAGCTTAGTTATAGTTAGGAAAATGTACTTTCCCTATTGAAACCAAGTTTAAAATACACAAAGTGTAAAATTCTAAAGTTATAGCTATAACTTTCATTTACAAGTTATCCACCACTTTTAAATTTTTATAAGTAGCATATCTTGTTACACTCTCTTTTCAGCCCGCTAACCAGACAACACTAACTATGACTTGCCACTCTACCATGCACTGTGTTGTGACAAAAATGTCATTTGAGAATAAACGTTGTTATGAATGATCTGATTTCCCTTGCTATAAGTGATACAGTATGAAAGGTTATAAACTGTGCATGGAAAAGGCATGAGTTATAGTTAATGTAGTGTGGTGAGTGAGGTGACATGACTGTTTTCGGAGGTTCACGACTTATATTAATTTAAATGGGGTGTATACATTTTAAATTGAAGTTATAATTTTTAAAGTTTTTTTATTTTAAGTTGGGTTTGTGTAGAAATAATACATAATGTATTTCTAACTACAAATTATCCTTAACCTCTGTTTTTTTCATTGTATTTTAATGTTTTTGATTTTTTTTAATATAAATGTGTTTCAACTTGCAGTGTGGAGTGTCATTGGTTGAAGTGTTGTAAAGTGGAGTATAGTACAATAGAGTGAAGGAAAGCATTGTAGTGTCTAGTGTCACATAGTGGAGCATTGTAGAGTGGAATAGAGGGGAGTCGGGTAGAGTGGAATGATGAAGTGTACACTGGAGTAAATACAGTGTAGTTGCATGGTGTGTCGTATCATGGAATGAAGTACTGTAGTGCAGAGGGGCATGTTGTACAGTGTAGTGGCATGTTGAACATTTGAGCTGAGTGTTGTACAGTGGAGTGTCATTGAATGGAGTGTCATGAAATGGAGTGAGGTGGAGTGGAGTGTCATTGAGTAGAGAGTCATAGAGTTTAACAAAGTATTGTAGAATGCAGTGGCATAGAATGGAGTTCAGTGGAGTAGAGTGTCATATAGTTTAGTGTTGTTGAGTGTAGTGTCATGCAGAGAGTCTCGTATAGTGTATTGTTGTACAGTGGAGTATTATTATTTGTGAGAACACAGTGCATGGTAGACTGATGAGTTACAGTTAGTGTGGTCTGGTTAGCGATTTGAAAGGGGTGTGTAACGAAGTCTGCTACTTCTAATAATTTGGAGGTGGTGGATAAATTGTAAAATAAATTTGTAATCAGAACTTTAGAATATTTAAAGATTGTGTAGTTTAAACTTGGTTTGTTTAAGGAAAATACACTTTACTAACTATAACTAAGCTTTAACTTTAGTTTTTTTCATTGAATTTAAATGTTTTTTAATTGTTAATAAAAATGTGTTTCAAATTGTAGAGACCAGTATCGCAAGTTGAGAGCTGTTATATGGAAAGTCGTAAAGTGCAGTAGAGGAGAGTGTTGTAAAGTCTGTTGTCATAGCCTGGAGTATTATAGATTAGAATTGAGCAAGCAAAGTAGAGGGTAGTAGTGTATCATACAGTGTAGTAAAAAGTTGTATACTGTAGTGGCATGGTGCCTCATATAGTGAAGTCAAATGTTGTAAACTGGAACAGTGAGATATATAGTGGAATGGCATGTCAAACAGTAAAGTAGAGTGTTTCAGACTGTCTTAGAATGGAGTAGAGGGTTTTAGAGTGGAGTAGGGTGAAGTAAAGTATCGCAGAGTGGAGTATTGTCAAGTGGAGTGTCATAGTGTACAGTGGAGAATAGTGTTGTAGAGTTGAGTGCAGTGTCATATAGTGAAGTGTCCTATCGTAGAGACTAGGTGAGTGGCGTGTCATTGAATGACACAGATTGTAGTACAGTGGCGTAGAGTGAATGGGCAAAGAGTGGAGTAGAGTGCCATAGACTGACATAGAATGTAGTACAATTTTGTAGAGTGGAGTTGCATACAGTGGAGTACAGGTTTGGACAGTGGAGCAGCATCGAGCATAGTATAGTAAAGTATATTAGAGTGAGATAAAGTGTAGTAGAGTGGAGTATAGTGGAGAGGAGTACACTGGAATGGGTTAGTGTAGAATGGAGTAAAGTGTCAAAGAGTGGAGGAGTGTGTCAAAGACTATAGTGGCGTGGAGTGCAGTAGAGAGTAGTAGCGTAGTATACAGTGGAGTAAAGTTTCATCAATTGTAGTAGAGTGTAGTGAGATGTACAGAATTGGAAGGTGATATAGACTGCAGTAGAGTAGAGTGGCATACAGTCTAGTTGATTTTTGTAGAGTGGGGTGGTGAATAGTACAGTGTAGTGTTGCAGAGTGGGGTACAGTAGATTGCCATACAGTGTTATAGAGTACAATGGCAATGAGTGGTGTAGAGTGGAGTGACTTACAGTGGAGTAGTGGAGTAGAGTGGAGTACTGTGTCAGAGTAGAGTGGAGTAAAGTGTGGTGGATTGGCATACAAACAATTGCTTACAGTGTCATATGGTGGACTAAGGTATCATGAAATAGAGTGGAGCAGAGTGTTGTACAGTGGCATACAGTATAGTACAGTGTTGTACAGTGGAGTGAAGGGGTATAGACGGGAGTAAAGTATCAGAGAGTGGCGTACAGTGTAGTAGAGTTCAGTAGAGTTGCATAGAGTACAGGGTTGTGTGAATCAGTGAAGTTGCGTAGAGTGGATTGTCGTATAGTAGTGTAGAGTGAGGTAAATTCTCATACAGTGGAGTAGAGTTGAGTAGAGTGGTGTAATGTAGAGTGGAGTGGAATGGAGGGGAGTGTTCTGCCATATTGTAGGTAGGAAGCTGTTATAAAATGGAGTGGGGTCTTATACAGTAGAGTGGAGTGCTGTGTCATATTAATGTCTTGTACAGTATATGGGCACAGTGTGGAGTATAGAGTTGGACAGTGGAGTGTACATAGTTAGAGTGAAGTGCAACATTGTAAAGTGTTATAAGGTGTGGTAGACTTTTATAAAGTGCAGTTATATAGAGTGGAGGAGAGTGTAATAGAACAGAACAGCGTAGAATGGAGTGGCATATACTGTAGTGGCATAGAGTGTATTACCAGAATGTGAACCAGCACATAGTGGAATGTAGAACAGTAGAGTGGCATATAGTGGAATAGCGTAGAGTTTAATATTGTACAGTGGAGTGGCATAGAGGGGGACAGGTACAGTGGTTTAGCGTAGAGTGGAGTGACATACATTGAAATGGCATAGTGTAGAGTTGAGAAAACTGTTATAAATGGAAGTGGTGTCTCCTACAGTAGAGTGGAATGCTGTGTTGTACAGTGTTGGAAACTGTCATAGAGTGGAGTAGAGTGTTGTACAATAAATTGTACAGGCATATAATTGACTGCAAAGTTGTACAGTGGAGTGTATGTGGACAGAATAGAGACGAGTAGAGTGGCAGAAAGTGTACTAGAGTTTTGTAGAGTGGAGTTAGAGTTTTGCAGAGTGAAGTTATCTATAGTGGCAGAAAGTACATTGGAGTGTTGTAGAGTGGAGTAGCATACAGTGGAGTGGCATAAAGTGGAATAGAGTAGAGTGGAGTAGTGTAGACTGGAGTGGAGCGCAGTACATTGGAGCGGCATAGATTGCAATAGTGTATTGTGTAGTAGTGTACACTGGACAGGCATACAGTGAAGTGGTTTAAACTGGAGTGGTGTATTGTGGGAGGGTAGCGTGTAATAGCATACAGTGGTGTGGCATACAGTGGAGTAGAGTAGAGTGGAATACCATAAGGTAGCAGGCCAAAGATTGAAGTTGCATATAGTGTAATAGCTTAGAATGGAGTGGTGTACAGTGGAATAGCATAGAGTGGAGTATAGTGGAGTGGCACAGAGTAGAACAGCCTAGAGTGGAATCACGAAGAGCAGAATAGCATACAGTGAAATATCATATAGTGGAGTGGCATAGAGTGGAGTGGCATTCAATGGTCTAGCATAGAATGGAGTGGCGTAGAGTGCCGTGGTGTACACTGGAATGGAAAAAAGTGGAGTAGCGTATATTGGAGTGGCATTCACTGGAATAGCATAGAGTGGAGAGGTATACAGTGCAGTGGCATAAAGTGAAGTGGTGTAGACTGTAGGGGGATACACTGGAAAGGAGTAATGTTGGGGAAGTGTACAAGCATATAGAGGAGTGGCGTTCAATGGAATAGTGTAGAATGGAGTAGGGTAGAATGGAGTGGCATACACTGGAGTGGTGTACAGTGGAGCAGCATTTAGTGGAGTGGCATACAGTGGAATAACAGAGTGGAGTGGCATACAGTGGGATAGCACAGAGTGGAATAGCATATACTGGAGTAACATATAGCAGAGATGCATACAATGAAGTGGCATGCACTTAAGTGGTGTACAGGGAAATAATGGAGAACTGAGTGGTCTAGAGCAGAGTGGAGTACAGTGGAGTGGGGTAGCGTCTAATAGTGTATAGTGGAGTAGTATACAATGGAATACTGTATAATGGAGTGGTGTAGACTGGAGTGCTGTACAGTGGTGTGGAGTAGAGTAGAGTAGAGTGTAATAGCATACAGTAGAGTGCCATACATTGGTGTGGTGTCCAATCAAATGGGTATAATGAAGTGGCATAAAGTGGAGTGCCATATACTCGAGGGGCATAGAGTGGAGTAGTGTAGAGTGGAGTGGCACACAGTGGAATAGCGTACAGGGGAGCATTGTAGAGTGAAGTGGATACAATTTAATATAGCAGAGAAAAGTAGTGTAAGTAGAATAACAGAGAGTAGAATGGCATGCAGTGGTGTAGTGTCCAGTGGAGTGTCGTTCAGTATAGTGATGAAGCCGGGAGTGGCGTACAGTGGCATTGCTTACAGTGTTATAGCGTACAGTGGAGTGCTGTAGATTGGAGTCTCGTACAATGGAGAGGCTTAGAGTGGAGTAGTGTAGAGTGGAATAGCATATATTGGTGTGGCTATACTCGCAAGGCATATGGATGCATGTGAAATTTAGCCAGAATGTAGTTTATGGTGTGCAGAGTAATGCAAAACAGCGAATTGGGCTGCCTTGCATTTCTCCAGATTAATCAATCAGTGCAGGGCCACCCATCATGGCCTTGCATTCCTTTGTAAATCCGACTAATGTATTGCATTGCCCATGCAACACCATGAGTGACGCAAGGGTACCACAATCCAATAAAACAGCTTGGCCTTAGTAATAGTTTGGGCCATGGTACACCATGATAACTTTCAAGTATACCATGGACCATATCAATGACAAGCCAGCATATAATTGGGCAATGACCTTTTTTAGAGAGTGAAAAGGCAGCCATATTGTTTGTACTCACTTTGGCTGTGTTCAGTGTTAATGCCTTAGATATAGGTAAGTAGTAAGTTCCTACCTACGACCACTTTATTTAAGTGGCAATAGGTAGTGTAATTTATTTATTTTTTATATTTTCAAATAAGTGTACTGCCCTGTACCACAGTATTTTCACAAAATATTGTGAAGTTCTGTGAAAGTACCTCAGTAACAAATATCACTAACTTTAAAGTCCTTATAACTTAAAAAATACCAACCCTACTTAACAACAGTACCCAAAACCACAGTCAAATTTCTGCCAAATTTCTAATAAATCCTTTCAGACATTTTCACACTGTGTCAAATACAATAATCTATGGAAAATCTATCATTAAAAAAACACATTTTAGAGCCCCCTTTTATCTGTGCACCCCCTTAACGAATCACCACAAAAGTTTACATCATCTCAAAATGTAGAAAATGCTATAGTTTGGGAATTTTTATGGTGATTCGTCATATGCATGGAAAGTAATTTGGGGGCTAATATCCGAAGAATTCTATTGTTGGGAATAATAACTACAACTACAGAGTGGCAATCAGATTTAATGTAATTTCTTTCTTTTTATCTATTGTATTTGTTATGTATTTTGTGTGTGGGTTTAAATGATAATGTGACCATAAATGTGTCTTTTAGTTGTTCCTGTAGTAATTCTGAAACTTTACATATGAATTCTAGTTTATTTTTTGGGCTTCCTTGCTACTTTTAATAGGATTGTGCTACAAATGAAGTCCAAAGTGGATGAAAGCCAATCATTGTTGTTATAAAATTGAGATTACTAGTTTTTCCTACCAGGGAATTATCATGCCTTCCAAATAGTAGCTTGTGTTGCTCACTGCTAAATTACTTTTTCATTTTGATGCACACGAGTGCATAAGAAAAATGTTTTTTGTTTTGCTTGTTGGGCCAGTTTTATTTCATAAGACAGAGACCATGCAAAGAAAGCTTATGTAGATTAAGATGAAGTTTTACATCAGTGTATCTTTGGAACAGTTACAATGGTGACACACACAACAGTGTGCTTCATTGTACGTGGTGCAAGTTTTTCTTTTTGGGGGGTGGAATGTATTACTTTTTGCATTTGTATTTGGGTTTCTTGTAAAGCGCATTCCAACCAGTGATATTGAAGCGCTGTGCCATTAAGAAGAGGCTGATACAACTCAGAAGATCTAAAGTGAAAACAACCAAATCTTGGTTGAGGAATGGAAGCAAGGAAGAAATACCTCTAATTTTGAAAGGGAGAGAATTCCATGACTCAACAGCTGCTGTTGAGTAAGCCTTGTCGCCCCATTTTACTCTTTTGCTCCTCAAGGTTCGTGCCACCTTGAGATCAGATTATCTTAATTGGTGGCTGGAAATGTACCACTTGATAGCTGGTTGCAAGTATCCTGACCCTTGGGAATGGAGGGCCTTATGCGCCAAACATAGCGCCTTGAAAGTGATTTGTTTCCTAATTGGAAGCCAGTGCAGCTCCCTCATACCCTCCTTGGTTGAAGCAAACTTGGATAACCCAAGCACCAGTCAGGCTGCTGAATTCTAGACAAGTTTGAGCTTGTTCAGGGATAGTTGATTAATATTAAGGTAGAGGGCATTACAGTAGTCCAGTCTGGACACAATGAGGGCACGAACCATAGTTGCTCTTAGTGCCGGTGAGATGAATGGGAGGACTTTCTTTAAGATTTTAATCAGCCATGAGCAGATGTTGTTGACTCTATTTACCTGAGCCTCAACAGTTAAGGCTGAGTTACAAATAACCCCGACTGCAGATGTACGTGTGGGTAAAATCCGACATGTCTCGGGCCACCAGTTTGAGTTCCAAATAGAAGTGTTTGCACCGAATAAAATAAACTCAGTTTTGTCCCCATTTATTTCTAGCCAATTTTGGCACATCCACTTATTGACTTCACTCATAAACGTTTGAGACCTGTCGGCAGTAATGTGATCCTTGTCTTGGAAGGAAACAATTATTTGGGTGTCGTCAGCATATGAGGACACTTGAAAGTCAAAAGATTGAACCAGTTCAGCTAGGGGACTACATACAGATTAACGAGAGCCGGGCTCAAAGAGTACCCATGTGAAACTCCGCAGGGAAGCTGGAAGGAAGCTGAGCAAAAGTCCCCACACTTGACTGACAATGTTCCATCTCGGATAAATGTCTCCAGAATGCTCAAAGCCAAGCCCTTCAGGCCTGCCTGGTGTAGGCGATGTGTCAATATCTGGGGCAAAATAGTGTCAAATGCTGCTGACAAATCCAGCAGGAGAAGAAGAGCAACAGCTCCTTGTTGTACCTGTTTTCTAATAGAATCAGTAGTAGCAGTCAGGGCGGACTCCGTACTGTGATTTTTTCTAAATCCATTTGAGAAATATCCAGACAATTGTGTGTCAACAGGTAAGTGGCAACTTATTTTTTGATGTGCTTTTCCAGAAATTTTGCCAACATAGGCAGGAGAGCGATTGAGTGTAAATTGTTTAGGTCTCCTGGGTCTCCTCCTGTTTATCCTTTATAGACACTATGACGGTCTCCTTCCAAGTGGGAGAAAACACTCCTAATTCCAAGACTTCTGCGTACATCTTCTCTAATGGCTCTGCAATGGATTCGCTGACCATTTATAGTGCTCTAGGGGGGTAAGGGTCATTAGGGGAACCCCGAATGAGTCCCAGAGAAAAGGGGCTTGATTTTGTCCATTACTAAAGGTCCAAATTTCGCTGGTATTGGGCCCTCAACCACATCACCCTTGGAATTAGTGTCCTGTTCCCCTAGAGCCGGGTGGGGGTAGGAGCTGAGAACTCAGAGTGAATCTTTAGAATCTTATCTTTGAAGAAATTGTCTACACTATCAAAGAAAGTCTGTGAGTTTTCTAATTCCTGAGGATTGGGGGCGGCTAGGGCCTTTACTACTTTGAACAGTACTTTCGGGGCATTAAGTGCACTTCTGATCTTCTGTGAGTAACAGCATGACTTATCCTGTTTAATCACGCTTTTAGATAGTCCCCGTAATTCCAGGAGCTTTATATTTTCTAGTAGTCAGGGTCAAGTTTCCATTTTCTTTTCTGTCTTCTACATGAGGTCTGGAGTACCTTAAGCTCTTCGGTGCACCATGGGGCAAAGATTTTTTTCCCAGTCTTGAGTTTGACCTCAACGGGGCCACTACCTCAATTGCATCCCTGACCCAAGCATCAAAATCCACCACTCCCGACCCTGGACTTCCTTCTGGCTTCCCCCGGTGCCCCTCCATGGCTAAATTAAGATCCTCTCTCTAAAATGATCCAATTTTTTTCTGCAATAGGTAGTGAGAGCCTGCTTGGGTCCCTTCCATCTCTTGTATCTTAATTCAAAGGGGATAAAGCTGTGATCTGTCCAGGCCAGCTGCCTGCACTCCCCTACCATAAAGAAATCATGTGTGGAGAAAATGCCATCCAATACATGGCCTGCTATATGAGCGTTTGAGGTAACCACTTGAGTCCAACCAAAACATGGCATAAAGTCCAGGAGGGTTAGGATGTCATTATCTTCTCTGTCCTCCAAATGGAAGTTAAAATATCCAAGACTTAAGCTATGATCTATGGAGGTAAGAGGTTCAATAATTTGGGCCCAATTCTTAAGGAATTTCTTCTTTGGTCCCGGTGGAAGATAAACCAGGAGCCCTTCCATTCTTAGCGTGTTCCCTTGTTTGAGTTTAAATTAGCCACCTTCACAGGTGTCTGAAATAACCATTAATAAATCAAACTACAACACAGGTTATTTTAAAAAATGATCACCACCACCCCTCCTGTCATGCCGATCTATCCTTTCAAGCCATAATCCAAGGGTAAAGCTTTGATGGAGTCCGGGTCAGAATCTGCTCTGGCCCAGGTCTCTGTCAGGAATAAGCAAACCAATTTCAGCTCCAGAATGACTTCCCTTATTTCCAAGTTATGCTTAATTAGGGACCAAGCGTTAATCAGTCTGCATCTTAAGAAGTCATGAGTGTTCATTTTCCCACTCCCAGATGGATCACTCTGCAGAATTCTCATGGGACCGGCTACATGGTCGATCTTCAGACATTCCCCAAGTTCCCAAGTACACTGACTGCAGCTCCATCTGTCAGCTGGATGGAGAGGAAGAGTAGCCTCCTCCCCAATCTTCCAATGATATGATGCATTTCCAATTTGTTTGGGAGCAATTGGTGCGTCTCCATTTAGACCACAATAGAAAAGAATATTTTGCTTTGTTCCTTAGGATCTGAAGGTAGGGACTTTTTCAAACATCTTATAAATCGTGTCATGGTAGAACGAAAACAACAAAGATTTATACATCCTAGTTTAGTAGTCTTGTGCCACTATTGTTTTATAATGTCACAAACACAAAGTGAATATACAGGCTCTCTTGTCTGTTCTCGCCAAAGATTTAGATCACTGTGCCAATTTGGTAACTGTACCAATAAATTACTTGGGGTTACATTTTTTGAGCGCTGTATTGATAAGCACAGTCAACAAAAACTTGCTCACAATGCTTCATTAGGTGAGGTCATCAAATTTGCGAAAAGTATTGAACTATCACAAATGTCAATAAAAGAACTAAGCAAAATAAACAAAGAATCTGGAGCAGCATTTCAAAGTAATAATTCAACCTATAATATGGAATTTAAACCTAGTCAAAATAATATCTTTAAATTGGGCAACATTTGCTATAGGTGTAACAATAAACTACATGTGAAAGGGAGGAGCTTTGGATCTTGTACGTCCTGGTCTAGCCAAGGTAAGGACGACCCCTTTTGGTAGCCACAGTGTTGCTGGCAAGATGAAAGCCCAAGCAGTTCATGCCCTCCAGAAGGAGCTCCAGAGAAAAAATCACCAGGGAAAAACCTCCAGAAAGGAGCTCCAGAAAATCAGAAAAGGCACAGTAGAATTCAAAACTCCAAGAACTGGAACATCAAGAAGCTGAAGGGAAAATCAAGCAGAAAGCAATCCACAGCAGGAACAGACAGGAGTGAGGACCACCAAACTAAAGTGTTGCAAAGCAAAGAAGAAAGAAACTTAAGCCACTTATATACCAGTAATACAAGAAGTGAACAAACAGAAAAAGGGGAAACACCATATTAAGTTAGGAAAGTATCATAGGACAAAATAAGAGAAACACCACCTTGGAAAGGTACTTGTAAAATGAAAGGGCAGTGCATGCGGAAAAAGACAAGCATTCTGGGACCAAGAACGCATGGCCCCTATGACCACAAGGTCAGACAGCCAAAAGCCAAGACAATAGATTAGTATTATAAATGAGGGGTGACCCACGACGCAAAGGCGGTGTATGATGTGACCACTGCAAGATCAGCAGACCGACTCCGGGCCATCCGACCCCACTGCCATGCAAGAGTTGGACACCGTGGGCAAACAAATGTCCTGCAGCAGGCCCAACATGCCAGAAAGCAGACCGCGGGCCTCCTTGCGGGATGACAATGGGTCACCGTGGGCAATTACTAACCAGTGGCATAACAGCATGAGGATAGAATAATAGAACTATGAATGTAAGATATGCAAATTCAGGGTACGATCTATGTTGCAGTCAACGGCCTTAATATATTGGGTTAGTTTTACCAAGGATTTTTGTAAATGGGATTGAGGTCAGGACTTTGAACAGATTAGGGTCATCAAAGATCTAACAGCAGTAGAAACTCTCTTACAAAACTTTCCACATGTTTTTTCATATCCCCCGATAATAGGGTTTACACACAGACTCAGGGTTAAAAATGGTGCCACACCTGTCAAGCCCAAGGTACAAGCCATCCCGTTTAGTTTAAGAAATGGTTTGAAAAAAATTATTGAGGTTATTGAGGTTAAGAGAAAGATGTGATAGATCCAGTGGAATCTTGTTATGGTTATCACCTTTGATAGTAGCCTGCCAATGAAATGGAATCATGAGGATATGTGTAGATTTACATAGTTTGAACAAAGAAATATAGGTTGATTCCCAGCCTCTCCCAATAATTAATGGATTATTGGAGAAGCTAGGTTATCAAGCGGGGTTATCTAGGGTCTGCTTACCATCACGTGGAGTTAGAGGAATCATCTAGATATTTCTCTGATTTTCATTCTCCTATGGGTACTTTCCAATAATGTTGCATGCCTGTTAGACTGGTGTCCGCAGTGTCAGTTTTCCAGATAATCATGGTTTAACTTCTGGGAGGTAATACACAGAGTAGATGTCTTTCAAAATTTGCAGGTTGGTGACAAGATGTTTCGCAAAATTCTCAAGATTTTGGCTGAAAGAATCATAGTCATAAAGAAAAAGAAATGTGAATTAAACTATTCAGAAGAAGCCACCAAATACTTTGCTTCAAGGGTTCTGAATCTGAATTACACTATTCATTTATCAAAAAGGAGCTCCTATCATGGTTTATGGGTTATTTTTGCTACGTCTGGGGAATAAAATATACCCTCCACACAGATAATGCCACTCCATGCATAGCTAATGTCACTATCAACATGTTACAGTTAGGGGTGGGTGCAAAATTCCGCTCTACCGGTGGAGTTCGTGGAGTTACAGTACCTTGGAGTGCAATACTCTGTGCTACACAGGAATTCAATTGGGTGTTTAATTGAAAAGGTGACTCTGTGGCTCAAACTAAACACTAATTAACTCTTCTCACAACTTACCTGTCTCTGATTAAGTTACTTGTTGTAACAGAAGAGCTTGAGTAAAGGAGAAGAAAAAGGCTTGTAAAAGTGAGGATTTGGAGAAGTTGGTTGATATTAAAAAGTAACATTTTCAAAGCAGATTGGAACTATATTATTTCTTAGAATGAGGTTGTGATTACACACTTCCTTCTATCCACCTACTGAATCAAATGGCTAAAGAAATGATTTTACTTGAGAACATAGTATTAGCTGAATATAATTAAGGTGGTCATTACAACCCTGGCGGACGGTGTTAAAGCAGCGGAAATACCGCAGACAGTCCGGAGGACAAAAAAAGAGAATTATGACCCTGGCGGAAACCGCCAACAAAGACAGCCACTTTAACACTTCGCCCGCCACGGCGGTACAGACAAGCAGCGCGGTGGTCACCGCTAACAGACAGGCGGAAGACAATGTACCGCCCACACTATTACAACCCGCCAATCCGCCACCTTTTCCGGGGTGGATTCACTGTGGATAAAAACACGGCGGAAACAGCTTTTGCTATGGGAAAACGCTCACCTTAACATATCCCACGAGGAACGAGGAATCCATGGAGCCGGAACTCCAAATACTCCCTGCCCTTGTGTTTCTGCTCTTCTACGACCAACAGCTACGTAGGCGCCACAGACAACGGTGAGTACTGCACCTACGACATGGGGGAGGGGGGAGGCAAAAGTTAGGGGGATACACACCAAACACCCCCACCCCCACCCTCGCATATTACAACATACACACCAATGCATTCACAAAAATCACAGTAACAACCCACAATCCCCCCGGAAGAGTGAATACACAAAGCGAAAATCGGTCGAACAATGTAATGTGCCAATATACATGTCATACAAAAATGTATAGATATATAGTTGAAAATCAGTCAGAATTATATACAAGACGAGAAGTAGTGCAGATATGTACATAACAATGTCCGTGCACCATCAGTCCAAAAATACATGGGCGAGGCCCACAAACGATACCTGAACACAATCGGAGAGAACACTGCCGGGGCATCAGATAGAAATTCTACAGGCACCTCAGGGGGAAGGGAAGGGGGGCACCTCAGCCGGATGATTGCAAAGCCAGATCCACAACGCGGCTCCATGCCCATTCATGCCCTCCTGGGGAGTGCAAAGCCACAGTCTCTCAAGTCTATCCAGTGGATGGTTTGCCCACTGTACCATCCTGGGAAGTGCAAAGCCACAGTCTCTCAAGTCTATACAGTGGGTGGTTTGCCCACTGTGCCATCCTGGGGAGTGCAAAGCCACAGTCTATCAAGTCTATACAGTGGGTGGTTTGCCCACTGTACCATCCTGGGAAGTGCAAAGCCACAGTCTCTCAAGTCTCTACACTGGGTGGTTTGCCCACTCTGCCATCCTGGGGAGTGCAAAGCCACAGTCTCTCAAGTCTATACAGTGGGTGGTTTGCCCACTCTGCCATCCTGGGGAGTGGAAAGCCACAGTCTCTCAAGTTGATGCAGGTCTCTACTGGTACTGGGGGGGACTGGTGCCCAGATTGGATGAGTCTCCCCGTGAAAGGTCGTGTCCTGTCACTGTCCCAGCTGCACATGGGATAAGGATGCCTGATGTGGCGGGCCATTCATTCCTACCCGGTGCATTGCCCTGTTCAGCGGTGCATTGACATGGCGGTCTTTGCCCTGTTCAGCAGTGCTTTGCCATGACGGTTCAGGACAGTTCAGCGGTGCTTTGCCATGGCGGTTCAGGACAGTTCAGCGGTGCATTGACATGGCGGTCTTTGCCCTGTTCAGCGGTGCTTTGCCATGGCGGCCTTTTCCCTGTTCAGCGGTGCATTGACATGGCGGTCTTTGCCCTGTTCAGCGGTGCTTTGCCATGGCGGTTCAGGACAGTTCAGCGGTGCTTTGCCATGGCGGTCTTTGCCCTGTTCAGCGGTGCTTTGCCATGGCGGCCTTTTCCCTGTTCAGCGGTGCATTGACATGGCGGTCTTTGCCCTGTTCAGCAGTGCTTTGCCATGACGGTTCAGGACAGTTCAGCGGTGCTTTGCCATGGCGGTTCAGGACAGTTCAGCGGTGCATTGACATGGCGGTCTTTGCCCTGTTCAGCGGTGCTTTGCCATGGCGGCCTTTTCCCTGTTCAGCGGTGCATTGACATGGCGGTCTTTGCCCTGTTCAGCGGTGCTTTGCCATGGCGGTTCAGGACAGTTCAGCGGTGCTTTGCCATGGCGGTCTTTGCCCTGTTCAGCGGCGCATTGACATGGCGGTCTTTGCCCTTTTCAGCGGTGCTTTGCCATGGCGGTTTAGGACAGTTCAGCGGTGCATTGACATGGCGGTCTTTGCCCTGTTCAGCGGTGCTTTGCCATGGCGGCCTTTTCCCTGTTCAGCGGTGCATTGACATGGCGGTCTTTGCCCTGTTCAGCAGTGCTTTGCCATGACGGTTCAGGACAGTTCAGCGGTGCTTTGCCATGGCGGTTCAGGACAGTTCAGCGGTGCATTGACATGGCGGTCTTTGCCCTGTTCAGCGGTGCTTTGCCATGGCGGTCTTTGCCCTGTTCAGCGGTGCATTGACATGGCGGTCTTTGCCCTGTTCAGCGGTGCTTTGCCATGGCGGTCTTTGCCCTGTTCAGCGGCGCATTGACATGGCGGTCTTTGCCCTTTTCAGCGGTGCTTTGCCATGGCGGTTTAGGACAGTTCAGCGGTGCTTTGCCATGGCGGTTCTGATAAGGACATTGGTGTGTGGCATGATGTTTCATCATTGCCCAGCGGGGCTGTGGCAGTCGGAGCCCTCCAGGGCACTGACTCCGGTGGTGGCGGTGGTCTCCTGACCAGTGACGATAGTGGGGCCCTCCTGGGCTGTGACTCTGGCGGTGGTCTCCTGACCAGTGACGATAGTGGGGCTCTCCTGGGCGCTGACTCCGGTGGTGGTCTCCTGACCAGTGACAATACTTGGGCCCTCTTGGGCTGTGACTCTGGCGGTGATCTCCTGACCAGTGACGATACTTGGGCCCTTCTGGGCTGTGACTCTGGCGGTGGTCTCCTGACCAGTGACGATACTTGGGCCCTCCTGGGCTGTGACTCTGGCGGTGGTCTCCTGACCAGTGACGATAGTGGGGCCCTCCTGGGCTGTGACTCTGGCGGTGGTCTCTGGACCAGTAACAACGGTGCTGGCGGTTGTGTCTCGACCGCCGGAAATGATGGCGCACTTCCCCACCTTTGGTGGAGTCACAGCTGACTCTCCAATCCCGTTGGAACCCATGTCAGTTGTTTTCCCACCTGGAGTCTTAACACGGTCCCGTCGTCCACTCTCCAATTTTATTGCCTTTACAGGGGGTGGGCTGCCAGTGCCTTGGCTCCGGGTCCTACTGCCTGCTCTGGTGGCCGTTGCACTCCAAAACCCTTGAACAGGCACCACTGGAATTGGAGGCTTTTTGGCTGAGGCGCTACAACGGGACTGATGAATTGGAGGGGGTGGGGGCAAAAAGGTCAACTTTACAGAGGGACAGTTTCTGACGAACACTGGGATGGGTAGCTGGAGGGGGTCTGGGAGTGGAGGAAGAGGAGGTGGTTGTCAGAGGTGTCACTTTAGGTGTTTTGGGTACAGGTGCAGGTACTGGAGGCTGTCGTGAGGTGGATGGATGTTGGGTGAGTGATTGCCGGCGTTTGTGTACTTTGGGAGGGAGCGTCACAGACACACTGGGAGAGGACACAGGGGACGTGTAAATGGCAGTGGAGGTGGTGAGTGCAGGTGAGCGGGTGTGGTGCTGGGTGTACTGCTGCGAGTCCTAGTGGCTGTAGATGTAGTGCATGCAGGTGAGAGTGTAGACGACACTGGGAGGGAGGAGGGAGAAGAGGAGGAGGGGGACACAGTGGAGACAGTGGATGTTGTTGTGTCTGTATGTGGGTGAGGCTTGCGTGAGTGCTTGTGGTGTGTGTGGTGCCTATGTTTGCTTGAGCTACTTGTGTGTGTTGACTTCTGTGCATGCTGGTCTGTATGTGTTCTTGGGATGGGCTGGGGTACAGGAGATTGGGTCTGGGTGGAGGAAGTTGGAGGGGTAGGCTAGACACAGGGACAATTGCTGCCATCAGTGCTGAGGCCAAAGATTGCAGGGTTCGCTGAAGGACAGCTTGACCAGAATGAATGCCCTCCAGGAATGCATTACCGTGTTGCAACTCTCGTTCTACACCCTGGATGGCATTCACAATGGTAGACTGCCCAACAGTGAGTGACCTGAGGAGGTCAATGGCCTCCTCACTGAGGGCAGCAGGGGTGACTGGGGCAGGGCCTGAGGTGTCTGGGGCGAAGGTGATGCACACCCTCCTGGGTGAGCGGGCACAGGCGAACGCTGAGGGGCTGCTGGGAGGTCGGTGCTGGTAGGGGAGGTGGCGGCTGTCCCTGTATAGGTGGGGGGCACAGATGGTGTAGCCACCTCAAGGGAGCTCCCATCGTCGAACGAGTCCGTGTCGCTGCTTGGTGATCTGGTGGCCGACGTGAAGCTCCCCTCGCCCTCCGTCCCACTGGTGCATTCAGAGTCTGTGGTGTGGCCCTCCATGTGGGATGCAGCTCCCTCGTGCTCCGGTGCCACTGTACCTCCGCCTGTTGATGCTGATGTTCAAAAGGACAGGGAGAGCAGACAAAGGGGGGGAGACAGAAGAAAGAGGGTTTTAGTGCATGGCATACCGCTACCGTTGGCGGACAAGACAAACGCAGCAGCCCCCTGCATTACGCCGTGCTCCTGCCCTCTGCACATGCAATTTCTGGGATATGGCCTATATGACAATGGTGGACATCGGCGCACATGGATGCCACAGGGGCAACTATACCTCGACTTGGCACTCTGCTGAGGTGGGGTAGAGTGCCACATGGGCTACATTACGGAGGGGCCTTGCCTACCTAACTCGCCCTGGCCTAGGGACACCCACAGCCCACCTCCCCCACCCAGACACCTCCATTGCACGTAAAGTCCGCAGAATGAGGTTGTACTCACCCCCTTGTGTCTGCTGTGATGCCCTCAAGTGCCCATCCAACTCCGGGTAGGCCACCGCCAGGAACCGGAACATCAGGGGGGTCATGGTGCGACGGGCACCCCTCCCACGTTGGGAGGCCATCCCCAGCTGAGCCTCTGCCGTCTTCTTGCTGCAGGGGCGAATGTTCTCCCATCTCTTACGGCAGTGGGTGCCCCATCTCTGGTGGGCCCCCAGGGTCCGGACCTCCTTGGCGATGGCACGCCAAATGTCCCTCTTCTGGTGGGCGCTGACCTACATGACATGCACAAGGAAAGAGGAACAGTCATTACCAACTGCACCGTCGTTGTGAGTGGCCGCCTCCCTACTCTGGCCATATGGCCCATTCATTCCCATGCATTCATGTTCTATGGACTCTGCCCCCTTCCCTCTTCCACCCAGCCCTCTCCACCCAGGCCTAGCCCATACAACGTGCTCCCTGTGTACTAACCTGTTGGTCTGGAGGACCGTAGAGTAGCGTGTACTGGGGGAGGACCCCGTCTACCAGTTTCTCCAACTCCTGTGCAGTGAAGGCAGGGGCCCTTTCCCCAGACGCAGCAGCCATCGTCGCTTCCAGACCGAGGTCACAGCAGCACTTGCAGTGTAGGTCCCCTCCTGTCTAAGGTCAGGTATCTAGTGATTGAACAGATAGAAAATGGCGGTGACGTCCGCGGCGGTGATGTCTGCGGCGGTGCGCATCATCACCGCCGGCGCACCTGTTCATTGGCTCCTGGGACCCATAGGGTCCAATGTTAACCAATGCAGCATTGCGCCGTGATCTACGACCGCCTACCGCGACGGTGTGTAACACCAGCGCAGTTACCCCACAATCCCATTGTCCCAGTTTAGAGGTAAGGCAGCCGCCATTTCAGGGGCTCACATGGCTTCATTTCATACTGCGTCACACATAGCTAGACCTGCACTCAACACACATACAGGAAGGGTTATGTGAGTGGTGTAGTCTTGTATGTGACTGTGGGTACATACCTGGAGGACTAATGACTGGTTCTTCGCTGTTGTCCTTCGTAGGCACCGTCTGCTGGGACATATGAGAAGATGGCGGAATCCTCCGGTGTACCGACCGCTGGTGGACCTGTTGACAATGGAAGATCGACATGTCATCGTAACCTACCGGTTTGACCGTGCCACAATCCAGGAACTATGTACCCAGTTGGAGCCAGACCTGATGTCACCAATCCGCCATCCGACTGGAATCCCCCCTGATGTGCAGGTGCTGTCTTTGCTCCATTTCCTTCCAAGTGGGTCTTTTCAGACAACAGTGGCCATGGCATCAGGGATGTCCCAGCCTATGTTTTCCAACGTCTTGTCCAGAGTGTTGGCTGCCCTGCTGAAACACGTAAGGAGATACATCATTTTCCCTGAGGTGGAGGATTTGCCTACAGTGAAAGGTGACTTCTATGCCCTTAGACATATCCCCAACGTCACAGGTGCTATTGATGGGACCCATGTAGCTCTGGTCCCCCCCCACTGGAGTGAACAGGTGTACAGGAACAGGAAAAGTTATCATTCCATGAATGTACAGATGGTATGTTTGGCAGACCAGTACATCTCGCAGGTAAATGCTATGTTCCCTGGCTCAGTGCATGACGCCTACATCCTGCGGAATAGCAGCATCCCTGATATGATGGGTCAACTCCAGAGGCACCGTGTATGGCTTTTGGGGGACTCTGGTTACCCCAACCTTTCGTGGCTATTGACCCCAGTGAGGAATCCCAGGACCAGGGCAGAGGAACGGTACAATGAGGCCCATGGGTGGACTAGGAGGGTGATCGAACACACCTTCGGCCTCCTGAAGGACAGGTTCAGGTGCCTCTATATGACCGGTGGATCCCTATTCTACTCACCGAAGAAGGTGTGCGACATCATCATCGCCTGCTCCATGCTCCATAATTTGGCATTGCGACGCCAGGTGCCTTTTCTGCAGGAGGATGATCCAGATGACGGTGTTGTAGTAGCTGTGGAGCCTGTGGAGCCTGTGGACAGTGATGAGGATGAAGCTGATGAAGAAGACAACGACAACAGGGAGTCA
The DNA here is from genome assembly GCF_031143425.1 of Pleurodeles waltl. NCBI lineage: Eukaryota > Metazoa > Chordata > Amphibia > Caudata > Salamandridae > Pleurodeles > Pleurodeles waltl. Next base: position 961,968,184 of record NC_090439.1, read on the forward strand.
GTCATACAGTAATATTTCCAGTGAGACACAGGTGAGAACATTTTCATTTTTAGCATTACATTAACTTTCACACGTCTACCTCTATCCTGTTTTTCGATTTAAGTCAACATTTGGTGACTGAGTTGTACCCTTCCATTACGGTTTCACAGGTGTGGTTACCTACCTGTCAACTGCTTGCATCCTTCAAGGGCTTGTAATGTGTGACATAGGTATGTTAGCTTTAGAATGGTACACCCATTATGACACTGTCATTGATAATACATTTTTACTAAATCACAGACTGACTCCAGATTGTTTTGTGTTTCAAGGGTGTTTATTGAAGTGCTCAGAAATGGGAGGGGGTTGTAAAATGAGGATAGGTGATGGTGGAGGAATGTCCATGGCAGAGTCCAGTCTATTAGTCTCACATGTGCACTGCCCATCTGGGCATAGGAAGAGGAGCTGGGGCAGTTAAAGTATGGACAGGGTAACAAAGTGGGACAGTGGGAGGACAATCAGGGTGGTGTCATTTCCTGGTGGTGGTCTTGCCATCTTGCTCTGTCCTGTTCCTGGATCTCAGGGACCGCCTGTGTGGTGGTTGTCCGTCTGCAGGGGGTGGGGTGCTGGTGTGTTGGTCCTGTGGCGGGGCGTCCTGTCCACTAGTGCCGGCGGAGGTGGTAGGCATTTCATCGTCCTGGCTAGTGTCAGGGGCCCCTTGGAGTGCCACGGTGTCCCTCAAGGTCTGCTGTATGTCCTTCAGCACCCCTACAATGGTGCCCAGGGCGGAGCTGATGGTCCTGAGCTCCTCCCTGAACCCCAAATACAGTTGGTCCTGCAGGCGCAGGGTCTCCTGCAACTTGTCCAGAACCGTCGCCATTGTCTCCTGGGAGTGGTGGTATGCTCCCATGATGGAGGAGAGGGCCTCGTAGAGTGTGGGTTCCCTTGGCCTGTCCGCCCCCTGTCGCACAGCAGCCCTCCCAGTTCCCCTGTATTCCTGTGCCTCCGTCACCTGGACCGTGTGCCCACTAACACTGCCCCCAGGTCCCTGTTGTTGTTGGGGTGGTGGGTTAGCCTGGGTGCCCTGTAGTGGTGGACACACCGCTGATTGACCTGTCCTGGGTAGGGAGGTTTGGGCCCGCTGGGTGGGTGCTGTGCTGGTGTTACCAGAGGGTGGAAGGTTGGTGTTGGGCTGTGCCTGTGCAAGGGGAACCGACTGTCCCGAGGCCCACGATGGTCCGGGCTGGTCATCAGGATCCAGTAGGGCAGAGCTGCTCTCGTCACTGTGGGCCTCTTCTGGGGGTGGAGTGGTGTTGTCTGGACCCTCTGGTGTGGTGATGGTCCTTCGGGTTCCTGTAGGGGCATAAGAGCATGATTATTGCATGTGTGTGTAATGGTGTGCAATGGGTGGGTGTATGTGTACCCCAGTGCATGCATTCCTGTGTGTGAGTTTGTGTGGTGATGGTTGGGGGGGTGTACTGGGTATGTGCAGTGGGCATGCTTTAGTGAGGGGTGTCCATGCTTAGTTGTGCCATGCAGGGCTTGGTGTTGGGATGGGTGGTTTGTGTCATGGGTACATTAGTGAGGAGTTGTAGTGGTAGGGGAGGGTGTGAGGGAGGGGGTGTGTGATAGCATGCAGGTCGGGTGGGGGATATGATAGTTAAGATTAGACTTACCAGTGTCCCATCCTCCACCGACTCCTGCGAGGCCCTCAGGATGCAAGATGGTCAAGACTTGCTCCTCCCATGTTGTTAGTTGTGGGGGAGGAGGTGGGGGTCCGCCACCAGTCCGCTGTACCGCGATGTTGTGCCTGGAGACCGTTGAACGCACCTTCCCCCATAGGTCGTTCCACCTCTTCCTGATGTCCTCCCTATTTCTTGGGTGCTGTCCCACTGCGTTGACCCTGTCCACTATTCTGCGCCATAACTCCTTCTTCCTGGCTATTGATGTGTGCTGTACCTGTGAGTCAAATAGCTGTGGCTCTGCCCGGACGATTTCCTCCACCATGACCCTGAGCTCCTCCTCGGAGAAGCGGGGGTGTCTTTGGCATGCCATGGGGTGGTGTGGTTGATGTGTGGGGTGGTGTATGAGGTGATGAGTGTGGTAAGTGTAGTGGTGTGTGGTGTTTTGTGCGTGGATGTTGTGTGGGTGATGGTGTTGTGTGCCTCTGTGTAGTGGGGTTGTCTATTCTGTGCTCTCTCTCTGTCCCCTTCGTGTCTAATTTTTGGTCGTAGGGGTTTGTGGGTGATGTGGGTGTGTGTTTTATATTGTGTTTGGTGTGTGGGAGTGTTGTTTGTATGTGTATCAGGTGTGTGTATTTTGGATTGTCCAATGTGGTGGTGTTTTGGAGCTATGTGTGTATTTTGAGCGCGGCGGTGTGTACCGCCAATGGAATACCGCGGTTGAAAGACCGCCGCGTGGATTCGTGGGTCGTAATAGCATGGGCGTGTTTCTGTTGGCGTGGAGGTGGAGGATTTGTTTCCGACAGTTTATCACTGACCTTTGGTCTGGCGGTGTTGTGTGGGTGTCTGAATTTCGGCAGATTCCAAGATCTGTGTCATAATAGCTGTGGCGGAATGCCACCGCTGCCGTGGTGCATTGGCGGTCTTCTGCACGGCGGTAAGCGCCTTTTACCGCCAATGTTGTAATGACCCCCTAACTCTTTTAAGATTGTATGTAAGCAAAAGAGAGTCTAACTAAAATAGAAGTTAGGTGAACCAAATAAGAGTAATGCCCATATAAGCCCCCAGCTCCTGAGCTAGCGACAATACACACCTAAATATGGAAAATGGGATAAATACAACAGTTACTTTTGAACAATGACACCATCAATTGCCACTGGACACACATTTATTCAACACAATGATTATGTATTTTTCAAACTCCATAGTGATGCTGCAACGCCATCCCCAAAGCTTATGACATTTAAGGCATATCAAAGCTTATGACATCAAAGGTATATGAACAAAAATCAAAACACATTCCATGGTGCAAACGATTCTTTGTGGCTTCCAAGGTAAATATGGAGGTGGTTGTGACAAGTCCTATGGTTGCCAAATCCAACTAAAGGTAGTCCATCCTATGCCAAGGATCCTGGGCAAAAAGGCCTCCTATTTAACTGGCTAGACCTATTCTAAAATAACTAAGGGCCTGGTTTAGGTGTTGGCAGTAACCGTCCCACCATCGATTTCCATTGGATTGCCTGCCCGCCCGCCAGCTTGCTGGTCCACTCGCCCTATTTAGATGTTGGCCGGACCGTCGATGAAAGACTCCCATAGTCCCGCCGACTCCGCCAGGCTTGGGATACTGTGTCAACAGAGTAATGGAAAACAATGGCTGGCGGGACTGCTGCCACTGTTCCCACCAGGCCGACTGTGGTAGAAAAACCTCCAACCCAAAGCTGGCAAATTGGGGAGGAAGAGGGTGAAAACCCTCCTTCTCCCCCATTTTCTTTTACCTTTTTCACAGGAACATGCCTGGAGGACCCCTGCCAATGCTGCTAACAGTTGGGCACAAAAGACAACGACTTTGTCATCGCCGAACACGGAGGTGACCAGTGCATGAGATATGTATATAAAGGGGTGACGCTTTACCTTCGGGCGTGGCCCAACAGTAAACATACAAGTAAATATGTTTTTTTTCTTTTTTTCTTGGGGTTGGAATATGTGTTGACATAGGTTGTTGCATACATTGTATACAACACATCTATAGCAACACACTCTTCCTCCATCGCTAAACCACTGCCATCACACCATCCGTGCAGCGGGAACATCTAAACCAGATTGGCGGTACACCCCCATCCTGATGACAGCGGAGTCTAATCAGCCAGCAATGCAAAACCACCACTGCGCCAGTTTGTTTCCCCACCGCTAACATCCAAATACAGCGGGCAGGAGACCACCGACGTTATGGTCTTTTCAGGCTCACCACCAATGTGGCTTGGCAGTAATACTTCCAACATTTAAATCAGGCTCTAAACCTTTGTTGGACTCCTTCTGAAGTTGTTGATGCATTTTGGCCTAAATAAGTAACAGTCTGATCAGGACTCAGGAAGACAAGGAAACTCTTGGGCCCATATTTATACTTATTTTGTGCTGCTTTTGAGCAATTGTTTGACGCAAAAGCGGCGCAAACTTACAAAATATAATTGTATTTTCTACATTTGCGCTGCTTTTGCATAAAAAAATTACGCAAATGCAGTGAAAAAAATATATAAATGAGGGCCTTAGTGCCTGAACGGTCACATGGGAGAATGCCTCATAACAATATCAGCATGCAGCAAGAAGAGACTGTGAAGACTGCTAAATTAATCTGTGGCTGTACCAGGCAAAAACTATTGTTGTAATCACCAGGGTTCTTCAACTGGAAAAAACGCAGATGTATTTTCTGACAGCAGGTCCTCTCCGAGTCAGACCGCCATCCAAAAATGCTCCCAGCAGCAGCCACACCCTTATCGAAGGAGTATTCCTGGCACCTAGCAATAACACGAACCGCCACTAAACACTCTGGCGAGGTCCACTTAAAAGTCAGTCCATCATCTAGTGTGCCCCCAGCAATAAACAAACTGTGATCCTGAATCACATTTAAATTATTTCATTTATGAATGTGTGTCCAATGGCAAATGATGGTGTGATTTTTTAAATGTAATTATTGAATTTATCTCCTTTGTTCCATATTTTTGTGCATTTTGAAATAGAAGTGAGAGCCCTAAAAACCTCTGAGAAAGGTTTAACGTAATAAAGTTAGTAGACAAAGGAGAAGAAAGTATTGTACATGAATTAGAAGATTAAATTGCAAGAATTACAAATCAGTTTGGTAATATTGAATTTAAATTACCATTAATAAAGTCTGGACACTAGTATTCCACAATTGCAAAATCCATCTGCTATTAAATCCACTGTTTAGAGATGAGCTTGCCCACCTACAGTATCCTTAACATTTATTCTTGAATATGTCAGAAATGTTCTAATAGAAAACTACTTTCTTTTTGATAATCAGTTTTTAAACAAATTGAAGCCAATGTGAGTGGGTCTACCTATGCTCCAAATGTGGCCATGTTGTTTGTAGGTCAGTTGATGAGGACTCTAGTTATAATTCTAATAACCCATTTTCACTGAATTAGAAAATTTGAAAGAGATATATTGACTACTTTTTTGATTTGTAGAGGCAGTGAAGATCAGCTAATATGGGCCCAAATCACAATCTGCATTTTGTTGTTCTAAAATAATACTACATTAGTACTACTTACTACAAAATACTATTCATTAACCTACAAGTGCAAATCTCCAACTCCACCTCTCTTACCTCTTCTATGTAGAGATCCTTACACATGTACGTTTACTACTTATTAGTAAATGGGGGAGGGATCTGCTTTTAGGGTCTAGAGCTCATTCCCCATGCGCGCAGCTCCACCAAGTTGTGCCCTGTCCCTCACCCCGCCCACGCTGCTGTCACGTGTTTGAGGCCCTCCACCACCCGCAGGCGCCCGCCTGCACCTAATTCCCTGGTGTCTAGTGTTCTGCTCTGGTAAGCGCTCCTAGACTTGTGCTTTATTTTCTGTGCTTTGTTTTTATTGTGCCTTATTTCCACTGTTTGTATTTTGTTCTGTACCTTTTTGCCCCTTGTGCGCTCCGTGCCCCTTGCGCTTCATTGCCGGCTCTCCTTGAGCCGTTTCTGACTCTCTGCCTTCCTGCTGCTGCGTCCCTGCAGCTCCACCCCCCTCATGCCCACATTCACTCTTCCCTCCCCCTCCCAGCTGCTCCTCCCTCCCACCTCCCCTTCTTAAAGGCGGCTGCGCCGCTGGAGCACCAGAGGCGCACCAGAGGCAAGCCCGTCTACGCCAGTCAGTGCCTGGACCACACCCAGCGCCAGTCCCCCTGGCCCACGGGGCCCCTGCACCACCAGACACCGATACACAGCCAGTGACCTCCACGCCTTCAATCGAGGACGCTCCTCCGTCTGCTTCCAGTCCACTTCGAAGCACACCAAAAGACCCTTCTCCTGCAGACCTTGCAGCTTCACCTGCACCCTAACTACCAAGCACCACTACAGACCTGCCGACAACCACCTCAGCTGCATTCTCCTCAACACCCGCTCTGTCCACAAACACGCAATCGAACTCTGGGACCTACTGACCTCATCATCTCCTGACGTCGCATTTCTCACCAAAACCTGGATGAACTCAGCCTCGGAACCAGACATAGCCATAACCATACCTGAAGGCTACAAGATCACAAGAAGAGACTGCACCAACAAACCAGGAGGAGGAATTGCCATAGTCCACAAAAGCACCATCAGAGTGTTTACCAGCACCCACGACACCCTCAACTCCGCTGAGCACCTCCATTTCAAAATCCATGTCAACGCCAACACAACCCTCAGAGGAACACTGGTCTACAGACCCCTGGGCCCCGACCTCACTTCTGCGACGCCATCACCGACATCATCAGCGCCCAAGCCTTCGCCTCAACTGACTACATCCTCCTCGGCGACCTGAACTTTCACCTAGAAAACAACAACGTTGTCAACACCACCAACCTACTTGCCAACCTCGGCTTTAAGCAACTCGTCAAGTCGCCCATCCACACCGCAGGACACACACTCGACCCCATCTTCTCAGCCAGCAACCACGTCTCCTTCAGCCATGCCACCAAACTCCACTGGACCGGCCATTGATGCATTCATTTCTCCTTCCAGAAGCGGTCACTCACCACCACACCACTCAAACCCCCCACCGCTACTGGAACAAAATCTCGACAGAACAGCTGATCTCCACCCTCACCCAGGACCCGCGACCCCAACTCAGCCACCACCAACCTGCATCAATGGGTAGACAACTGCGCCAACACCCTCGCGCTGCTCAAACAACCCTCAGACATCCACCACAGAACCAAGGCCAGCTGGTTCACCCCCGACCTACAGGCCTCCAAACGGGAATGCCGCCGCTGCGTCCCCGCGGCCCCGCCCCCACACACCCCCATTCACCCACGCCTCACGCCTCCCATCTGCTCCTCCCTCCCTCCTCTCCTTTTTAATGGCGGTCGCTGAGTGCTAAGGTGAGTGACCCCTGACCTGTTCTGGTCAGGTGAACACTCCCCACGCGCACAGCACCACCTAGCTGTGCCCATGTCTCCCCACCCCGCCCTCGCTGCTACCAAGGGATCGAGATCTTCCTGGACCCGATCCTCCCTGGTGTCTAGTGGTAAGTGTTAGTGTGTTTTCCAATTTCAGTAAGTGTGTTTTTTCAATTTCTTGTCACCTTGTTTCCTGTATTTTCACTTTCCTCGTTTTGCTTTTTGACCCGTTTTTCCTTCCAGCCGCTGCATCCCTGTGGCCCCGCCCCCTCGCGCCCCCATTCGCCCACGCCTCCCGTCTCCCAGCTGCTCTTCCCTCCCTCCTCCCCTTCTCAATGGCGGCCTCTTGGAATCCAAGAGAAAGCCCTCGACTGGACCACATCATTCCTCTCCGGCAGAATCCAGAGAGTCCGCCTCCCCCCTTCCAATCCAAAGCCACCGACATCATCTGCGGCGTACCCCAGGGCTCATCCCTCAGCCCAACGTTGTTCAATATCTACATGGCACACCTCTCACAAGTGGCCCGCCAACACAACCTCAACATCATCTCCTACGCCGACGACACCCAACTCATCCTCTCCCTCACCAAGACCCACACACCACCAAAACCAACCTTCACAAGGGTATGAAGGCCGTCGTGACTGGATGAGAGGCAGCCGCCTAAAAGTGAACTCAGACAAGACGGAGGTCCTCATCCTAGGACCCACCCCCTCCGCCTGGATGACTTGTGATGGCCAACCTCGCTGTGTACCCCACCGACACCGACCGACCACGCACGCAATCTTGGCTTCATCCTGGACTCATCACTCTCCATGTCAAAACAGGTCAGTGCCATCTCCTCCTCCTGCTACAACACCCTACGCATGCTCCGCAGGATCTACAAGTGGATCCCGACTGAAACAAGAAGAACAGTGGCACAGGCCCTCGTCAGCAGCAGGCTTGACTACGGCAACTTAACTCTACGCAGGTATCCCAACCAAGCACCTGCAACACCTCTAACGCATCCAAAACCCTTCCACCCGACTAATCCTCAACGTGCCCAACGCAACCACATCACCCCTCACCTGAGAAACCTTCACTGGCTCCCCTTCGATAAGAGGATCACCTTCAAGCTCCTCACCCACGCACACAAAGCACTCCACAACGCTGGGCCAGCCTACCTGAACAACAGACTCAGCTTCTACACCCCCACCCGACAGCTCTGCTCCGCCAACCTCGCCCTCGCCGTCGTCCCCCGCATCCAACGAAAGTCCTCCGGTGGCAGATCCGTGTCCTACCTCACCGCCAAGACCTGGAAGACCCTCTCGACCAACCTAAGACAGATCCAAGACCTGCTCACCTTCAGAAGACACCTCCAGACCTGGCTCTTCGAGCAGTAGCAGCACCCACCCCCGCACCTTGAGACCCTTGCGGGTAAGTAGTGCGCTTTACAAATACAATGATTGATTAATTGATTGAAGAATTGAGAAGACCTGGTGCCTTGAACATACCGAATCCAACCACATCGCCCTCAAGACTGCCATCTGCAAACATCACCAGCTGATCCGTACCACCAAAAGAACCTACTACAAAAGCTGCATAGACACCAACGCTCACAACAACAAAGAGCTCTTCGGCATCATCAAAGAGCTCCCCAACCCCAGGCCCTGCTCCTACGAACCCCATCATCACAGGAGCTCTGCAACTCCCTCGCCACTTATTTCCTTCGAAAGATCGAAGACATCCACAACAGTTTCAACCCCCAGACCCACCAGGCAACCATAGACAGCCACGACCCCAACGCACCAAGCGACAACAACCCCCTATGCACCTGGACCCTCGTCAACAATGAAGACACCATCAACACCATGGCCTCCATCCACTCCCACTCCCCCTCGGACCCTTGCCCACACCAGATCTTCAATAAAGCCTTCGACATCATTGCCCCCCACCTCCGCACCATCATCAATAGCTCCTTCGAGACGGCCACCTTCCCGGAGAGCTGGAAACACACCGATGTCAACACCCTGTAAAAGAAACCCGAGGCAGACCCAGATGACCCCAAGAACTACCAGCCCATCTCCCTCCTCCCCTTCCCAGCAAAGGTCATTGAGAAAATCTTGAACGGCCAACTATCCCGCTTCCTGGAAGACAACAAAGCGCTCAATACTTCCCAATCAGGACCCCGCAAGAACCACAGCACTGAGACCGCATTCATCGCTGCTACAGATGACATCAGGACCATGCTCGATGAAGGCGAAGCCGCAGCGCTCATCCTCCTGGACCTCTCCTCAGCCTTCGACACCGTTTGTCACCAAACCCTTTGAACACGCCTCCACAACGCCAGGATCCACGGCAAGGCCCTCGACTGGATCTCTTCATTCCTCTCCAGCTGAACTCAGAGAGTCTGGCGTCCCCCAGGGATCCTCCCTCAGCCCAACACTTTACATGGCCCCTCTTCCCAACACCGCACGAACTCACCACATCAACGTAGTATCCTACGCAGACGACACCAAGCTGATCATCTCCCTCACGAAAGACCCTACAACCGCAAAAAACAACCTTCACAATGGACTTCACACCATCGCCAACTGGATGGAATCAAGCCGCCTCAATTTAAACACTGACAAAACAGAGATCCTCATTTTCGGCAGCAACCCCTCCGCCTGGAACGACTCCTGGTGGCGGACCACCCTAGGAGCCGCACCCACACCCACCACTCAAGCACGAAACCTGGGAATCATCCTGGACTCAGCACTCAGCATGGCTCGGCAGGTCAACAAAATCTCCTCTTCCTGCTACAACACCCTTTGCATGCTCCGCAAGATTTTCAAGTGGATTCCCGTCTAAACCAGAAAAACAGTCACCCGCTCCCTAATCAGCAGCCAACTGGACTACGAAAACGTACTCAATGCAGGAACTACAACCAAACTACAAACGAAAATGCAACGTTTCCAAAACGCTTCCGCCCGCCTCATCTTTGACGTCCCACGCCCCGACCACATCTCTGCCCACCTCAGAGACCTACACTGGCTACCCGTATCAGAGAGGATCACCTTCAAACTCCTCACCCACGCACACAAAGCCCTCCACAATACAGGCCCAGCCTACCTCAACGACAGACTCACCTTCCATACTCCCACCCACCACCTCCGCTCTGCCAGCCTCACCCTCACCTCCGTCCCCCGCACTCGCCGCACCACCGCCGGAGGAAGATCCTTCTCTCACCTCGCCGCCAAGACCTGGAACTCCCTACCGCTCCACCTACGCCAGACCCAGGACCTCCCGACATTCAGGAAACGCCTCAAGACATGGCTATTCCATCAGTAGCTCCCCCCCCCCAGTGCCTTGAGACCCTGACGGGTGAGTAGCGTGCTTTACAAATTACTTGATTCAGGGACCAGGGGAGTGGCTGGAAATGAGGGGCTAGGAAGGAGTAAGGAAGGGGTTAGAGAAGATTAGGAAGGGGTTCAGGGAAAGAAATTCACCCACTCACAAAAGAGTAAGCCCATTGCTATTTACAAACTGCCCGTCTGGAGATACTACATCCAAAAAGGACTCAGAACTGTGTTATATTTTTACTACAGCACTCTCAGTGGTCTGGTTGGCTTTGCTTGTGTAGTACCATGGTTGTATGCCAACCTCAAAACCATGTCTGTAATCATGTGTGTTTGCTCATCAACCAGCTCTGTGGCTGGCTGGGCGCCTGTGTCAGCTGATACCTAACAGGGCCAATTTAACTGTACCAACATTCGTTGTTGGCCATGTTGACTTTGAGATATTCAGATGTTCTCCAAGACAGCTGCAATTGAACTCAGCAGCTCACCCTAAAGAATGTCATGTTACATGCATCAGACACTGCATGTGTACGACACCATTGTAAGGAAGTGAATTATTAGTTGCGATAGATGGTAGTCTGCCACAAGTAATAAAGTCATACACCTGAGCCAGGCAAATGTTTCAGTAATCTGAAATTGAGTTCAACCCATAGAAGGTGGGGCACAGTGCAGACAGGCTTTACTTAAAGAAAATGTACAAATGAAAATACCACTTCAATTTATAAAATAGAGTAAATTTAATAAACAAAATGACACCTTCATGACAAAAATCCATTAAGGATACCCGGAAATATGCACAATTATGGGAAAAAAACTCACAAAAAAGCAATGCATCACTCAGTAGTCACTTTTTCTGGGTGACTGGGACCTAGGCACAATGTTAGGCCAAACTAATGGAGCGAGGGTCTGCTACACCAAACAGATTTATCAAAGATTTTACTTTAAGACTAAGGGCCATATTTACAAGCGGCTTGCACCACTGGTGCATCACTTTTTTTGATGCACCCATGGCACAGGCTGCAGTTCCATATCTATAAGATCCTGTAAATCTACTGTGCGTGGCTTTACATGGCCTTGTATATATGGAGTAAGGCAACGGAGCACAAGTCGATGTGTTGCCTTATTCTGCATCCACGCAACACCCATGTATTTTTACGCATTCTCAAATTTAAAAGGATTTGAAAGCCTAGGAATGTATCAAAAGCCTAAATCACCTCAGAGGAGGCGTAAGTAAGATGCGACAAGGAGAAATACTTTATTTCTCCTTATTTTTTCATTTTTCTATAGAATGCACTTTGCAGCACACATGGAAAGAGGAAAGCACCTCTTGTGATTGTTTTTGTGCAGGAAGGTGTCTTGCACCATGGTGCAAGGGTTCTTGCATTGGCTCGTAGCAGCCCATTGTGAGCCAGCAAGATGTAAAGGACAGGAATGCATTGCATCTTTTAGATACAGCGCATACTGGTCCTTTTCTTTTGACGCAGGGCAGCACAGCAAGAAGGCTTCCAGCACTGCCCTGCATCAAAAGGTTGCACATATGTCCCTTAGTCTCTGAAATGGAAGTCAACATCCTTCAGCAGGGCAAGGTTGCAGAAGATATCTGTGGAAATTGTCTTGAACCCTGACAGCCATTGAATGAGGTCTTGCTGATGCCATTGGTTTGGCAGGAAAATCTAAGAGTGAACATAGTTCAAATTTTACACCCAGGGAAGTCCTCTACCCAACTGGATACTCTTTCTGCTTTCACCTGGTCAAGATTTGTATGTTTGGACTTAGACTCTTTCTCAGAGCTCAGAATCCTCTAGCTGGGCAAGGCTGCACTCTGTATCTGTTGATGAGTTTCACTAGGCTGGGCACCTTGTCTCCACAGCTTCTTAGAGCCTAGGACAGCATAGACAGCACTTAGGGGTCAGAACTCACTCTAGCAGAGGCTGCTAGTATGATCCAGTGCAGGTCCAGTTGCAACTGGTCATTTAGGGAAAATGCTGCTTTTAATTGTTGTGTTCCTGTAGCCACAAAAGAGGTTGGTAAAATGAAATGTCCACTTAATTGTCCTAGGTCTAGGTGGGCGTAGGCCCTGCTCTTTCAGGTCTCTTCACAGGTTCTAAACAACTGTTGTGCTCCTTCTTCTTCTGTTCTTCCAAAGGTCCAGAAAGTGATCTGAGAAGGGTTCCTTGGGGTGCCACATTTTATAGTTGATACTATCTAGTGGTTGGTAGGAAACCTGGATTGGTCCTGACTAATGGGGCAAAGATCCCACAGTGAACCTTTTCACATCTCATTAAAGTCAGGCACTGACAGGGCAACTGCTAGCATGGTGATGCAAATTAGCCTCCAATGGCTTCAGGCAGGGAAAATGTAACTTTCTAAAAGTTGCTTTTCCTAAATATTCATTAGATATCTAACTTTACCATTGAATTTGATGTTTAATAAATACTTTTAAAAAGTTGTCAAAATGTTTTCCTAACTTGTCCAAACCCCAAGATAGTAGACTTTATATGTTAGAATGTGTTCTAGTTTTTTCAGGGGACAGAGAAAGACTTCCACAATGAAAAAATCATTTGGGTGGGCCTGTCACTGCAGGGACACAGTAACATCACATTTCTACATGTCCTACTTTTAAATAACGGGCACCCTGCCACGTAGGCTACATGGTCTATATAGAGGTGACTTATTAGTATTTAAAAGGAAGGTTTTCCCTGTCAAAGGGATTATTCTGGCAGGTTGGGCTGCAAATTAAAACTGCAGCATTCAGGTTAAAATGGTAGACCTGAAGCCATGTCGTCCTTGTCGCACTAGAGGATGGCACAATAGGTAATGCAGTCCACAGATGATATTTACCTTTCTATGCATGGTAGATAGGTCATTCAGGGGTCACCAAACTTTTACATGTTTTGGGGGGTCAGAGCACATACACGGGGCACTGGACAGCAGTGTCCCAGTGTTTACGGTCTAAAAACAATCAATAAAATTCAACAAAATAAGGGGGTGACCATGCAAGAAAGGGGAATTTTGTAACAGTCATCCTTGAAGTTCAGTCCTGTATATGATTTTAAATCACCAGCCATTGCATAAAGGATCTCATACAGGGAGGAAACATATCAATCAATAGTAACAATTTTATTTTTGTCATTCGCTCATTGATTTGCATATCAAGCATTTTGAGGTTTCAATGCCAGGTTGATAGAAATTGGGTTGTTAGTTGAGGAGGGTGTGAGCTCTTCTCAAGTAACATTCACAATGGTCATTACGGTGAACTTCTAAATTCACTAAATTAACCTGTGCTTAACCTTCTGGTAGCTTGGCACAAAAACAGTCAGGCGTATCTTGGAGGCAATGTGTAAAGTATTTATGCAGCACACAAACAGTAATAAAGTGAAAGCACAACACCAGAAAAAAGCACACCAACTTATAAAAAAGAGTCAATTTTAATAACCTATTTAAGTTCAAAAACAAAAAAAATCTTATTGGTAGAATCGGAGATATGCAATTTCGAAAGTTTTATGAAAATCAAGCTCTGAGGAGCAAAATTGCCGGTTGTGTTTATTTGTTAACAGTAGATCAGGTCCAAATCACAAGTTTGGATGGACAAGGGGCAAATATAGGACTGAGTTCAGGCCACTGAAAAGTACCTCATGGCCTGGGCATCGAGATGTGAAATGCATGTGTTGATCTGCACAGGCCAGTGTTGGGAAACTGTTGATGAGGGGAAGCGATGTGAGGCCCGTTAGTGAGATGTGTCACGCAGTGGCAGAGTCAGGGACCATCGATGTAGAACTGAGATGTGAGATTCTGCGTTGTCATCAAGGAAGCTGATGGGGCTTGCGGGGACTTGCACTGCGATGCATCAGCACTGGAGATGAGATGCCTCATGCTGGGTTAGTGTCAACATTGAGGTGCATCAGCATCAAAGTAACTGAGATGTGAGGCACTGTGTTGTCATAGAGTGTGCCAGTGGGGCTTACAGAGACTTGTGCTGTGATGCATTGACAGTGGGAACGAGATGCATCATTCTAGGCCGGTGTCAGCATTGAGCTCTGTCAGCATCAAAGAAGCCGCCGGGGCTTGCAAGGACTTGTGCTTGAGATGTGTTGGAGTCAAAGAGAAGCTGCATTGCACTGGGCCAGAGTTGATGGCAGGCTACAGTGCACTGAGGGAAGATGCTTTGATGTTGAAAAAGTCTATAATGTCCCTGCGGGGACACAAACGACTAGTGTGAAACTCTTTGTCAGTGTGCTGAGGCAGAGTCTTTGTGACGTGTAAGTGTCGTAGGTGACAGCTCTATCCCCCATTAAATCAGAGTGGCTCATCTTGCCAACACCTACTCCCCCTTTGTCTCATTGCCAAGGAGCAATATACAAAGATCAAATGCCAGCTTCACCTAGTCATGTGACTTAGTATACAGGCTGCAGGCACCAAATGGCCTGGACACAAAAATGCCAACTTTGTAAAAGTGGCATTTTCAGAATTGTGACTCAAAATCCAAACTTTCCATTACAGATAATTTTAAGTTACAATTCTTTAAATAATTTAAAGACCAAACTTAACATTCCTACCTGCTCCTAATTGAAAGTTATCACTTGTTGAATGTAATAAGGTAATCCAAAGTTATTATGTGGGAGAGGCATGCCTTGCAGTAGTGAAAATCGAATTTAAGAGTGTTTCACTACCATGACATTAAAAGTTCAAAGTACATGTCCTACATTTTAAATACATTGCAGCCTGCCTATGGGCTCAGCCCTAGGGGTGACACACACACACACACATACATGGGGGAGTTTAGGCCTGGCAAAGGGTTTAGGGCTTTATTTATACTTTTTTAGCACCATATTTTTGTCATTTTTTGACGCAAAACTGGCATAAACTTACAAAATTCAATTATATTTTGTAAGTTTGTGCCACTTTTGAGTCATAAAATTACACAAAAACGGCACTAAAAAAGTATACATCAGGCCCTTAGTTGGCTATGTTCAAATGGCAGTTTAAAGCTGCACACACAAGCCGCCATCGCAGATGTATAAAGGGCTACTTACGTGGGTGGCACAATAAGTGCTACCACCCACTAGTAGATTTTAAATGACAGGCCCTGGCTACAGGTAGTATCACTTTACCAGGGACTTACAAGTAAATTAAATATGCCAAGTGAGTCTAAGCCAATCTTACCATGTGTAAAGGAGAGAGAACAAGCGCTTTAGCACTGGTTGGGAGTGGTAAAGGGCACAGACTCCTGAAACCCAACAAAAAACGATTTAGAAAACAGGAGAGTGAAAGTTTGAGGACAATCCTACAGAGAGTGTCAAGTCCGGCACGGGTACTATGGCACAGTCCACTGTGCATTTTTTCTCCTCGGGACCCTCTATTCATTACCAGGAGTGTGCTAAGTGTGCATAGTTTTATTTTGCCTAATTACATGATATTTCAGAAAAAATATTTGAAACTACGTCGTATTACACCAAATGCAAAGCTAGCATTTGGTGCTGGATTTTAGCACGGTTGATGCATTTTGGAGTTTTAAAAAATTTAACTTTGCCTACAATCATGGCTAAATATCAAACTGTCATGTCCATACACTTGTAATTCTCCATTTGGCCGCTTCCCCTACAAATAGAACGTTCGGATTGTAAATTGTCCCGTAGAAAACTGTTCATTATTTGTTGGACCTTCAAGGATGTGGGGTATTTTCACATCATCATATAATATTTTCAGTGCAGCCGCTGAATTCTGCCCTGATAGGCCTCCGAACATTTTTTTTTCTCACCAATGCCACTATTGAAGATGGTACAGATTTACTATGCTTTCTAACGACACACGGCTAGCAAAAGAGCTACCCACGAAGTACCTTAAATAGCAATGCTGCACCCTGGTGCGTTTCTACTGATCAGATATCAATTCAGAATTAAAGAAGTTACCATTATTCTTGCTCAGAATGTTCATTTTGATTTCACAACACGGAAATTATTGTGTCGCAAATGGATTTTAGCCTATCCCTTTGATCGTATAGGCAACTCAGATGTAATTGTTTCCAAAAACATTGTGTTTAATTTGCCACAAGTATTCTAAATATCTGACCACTGCAATTATGTAGACACAGTTGGTCGTGGGCTTACTCTCCCACTGACCTTTAGCAGAAGTAATCTCTAGTTCAGACATATATCATCAAATAAATGATTCCTAATTTTCCCAGGATTAAACATGTCAGTAACAAATAGCTGGCCAGCAATAGGCCTCTTTTTCTGTTCTTAAATCGTCCGTCACGAAAACCTTCAATAGAAATTAAAGGACATTACATAAATCAAATAGATTAAAGCAAATAGTTCCAGGCCTTTCTTGATCACTTTCAATCTTGGGCCTTAATGTGAAATGCAGCTTCCTCATCCTACCTCTCCTCTCCACGTTTTTGAGTAGTTTAGACAGCTCATGAATGACACTTGAGAGGAGTTCTAAATGAACATAATCACAAATAAGCGTTATACCGCAGCCATCCATACTAAACTTCCATACGTGTATTTTGCCGATTCATTATACCCTATTTTAGTGTGTTTGTCATTATAGTGGGTATCTTTAAAAAAGAACTGGTAATGATGCTTCTGTTCCGTATTTATTGTGTTTCTTCATGTGAAATATTGTATTAGGAACATGCTTATATGTCGGGCTCGGATGGCACTGGTTTAATCTTTGAGCATCAAAAATGATAGAAGAAATAAACAGACCCCGTACATTGACGTTCAGACTGTGATTAAGCGCTAAATACATTTTCTGCTCCTTCCTTCAGATTTTACAGGTTTTAATAGACCCAATGGAATGATGATTCGTTTGCGGCCAAGTGGGGAATATCGGGCATCATTGTGGCAACACTCAGGCCCATATTTATACTTTTTTAGTGCTGCATTTGCGCCGCTTTTTGGCTCAAAAACGGCGCAAATTTACAAAATACAATTGTCTTTTGCAAGTTTGCGCCGCTTTTACATAAAAAAATGACGCAAATGCGGAGCTAAAGTATAAATATGGGCCTATGTTCGGCATGTTAACTGCAAAAATATTGAAGTCCGAGTTATTTCTTTGACCCCAGTTATAAAATAGCACTCAGGCAATAATAGGGATTATATGGGGCTACTCTCATAAATGAGGGCCTTAGTGTTCTAAAAATATAGGGGCATATTTACAAGCAACTGGTGCACCAGTGCTGATGCGCTAGTTTTCTTGCAACGCCCCTGCCCCACTTAATGACACCATGGTAGGGTGACCAGACGTCCTGGATTTCCATGGAAGGTCCCGTTTTTGAGGAAGTGTCTGCGGTGTTCCGACACATTTCTCAAAATGTAAGAAATGTCCCAGTATTTGGGTAGTGCCCGGTTACTCAATGAAATGTCCCGGTTTTTCAGTAGTGTGTGGGTTGAGCATGTGCACTGGGGTAAGATAGATGTGCTCATGCTTACTTTTCACTGCTGGTAAAGTTGTGATGTCACTTAGGTTGGCGTTGTAGTGAGAAGGGAAATCCTATAAAGAGAAACATTTTCTCTCTGGGTTTCCCTTCTCTTTGTACAAGCAGCAACAAAGTTGTTGTGCCAGCCATTGGAAGAAGAGTGTCGCCCGCTCTGCTCCAGCCACCTGCGTGACCCTGCTAATCAAACAGCTGCCAAAGGTGCCTGGAGTGGAACCATCCTGTGTGACCCTTCACCAGCCCTAACAGCACCAGCAAGACTGGACCCAGGGAGACGTTAAGGAAAGCTTTGGGGGAACACGAAAGAGAAGGGGGGAGGGAAGGGGAGCACGAGACAGGATTGCATGTGGGGTGCCCTGATGTAGGCTTAACATCTTACACACTTTACACAGTTAAAATTTTCCAGTGCTTTTTCAAAAAGGATTTTGTATAGCAGTAGGACGCTGCCTGAAAAGGTTGTTTGCTGACTTCATTGAAGTGTTAATACACATTGCACACATCTTTTTCAATTGATTATGATTCAAAGTAAATTAACATTTTACCTGCCTTCTTAATTGAAATATTTAATGAACTTTTTAGGATATAGCAATATGAACTTAATATCATCCCCCTCCTGTTTACGAGTTATACAAATACCAATAACAGAGCCCTGAGCTAAATTATATTTTGCTGTCCTTGGGTGCATTTGAATGTTTAGCGCCTAAAGCCTGCAGCTTTATTGCATCACGTGAAAATGGCACATGTTTAGCTGCTCTGGTTTGTTTGAAGAGAGTGAGGCATTTTCCACAGAGAACTTACTGCACAGTTTCATATTTGCAACATACTGGGTAGATGATTTGCATAGATTGCCCCATGCTGTGCAAACAGGGAAACAACCTTAACAACTATGTTTGAATTACTACTTGCTTTAACAACGAATCTTGAAGAACTACTGGGTTTTAACAACGAAGTTTTGAACAACTACTGGTTTAACAATGATTTTACCTTAACAACTAATGCCAGAACAACGAATTTTAAGGTAAGTGAATTATTTTTTGATGAATTTTAAGGTGAGTTTTGTATTTTGTTTTTTATTTGTTTAGGGTTTAATTATTATATGTTTAGTTTTTTAAAGTATATTGTATGGATTAAGTAATGGATTCTATGGGTTGTGGGTGTTATGGGTGGGGTATTGTATTAATACTCAGGTATTATTTTAAGTACTTTTGTATTTTTTATGTGTTGTAATTTATGTTGTGGGTTTAGGGGCGGGATATATGGGATGTAGGGGTTATGGGTGGGGAAGTGTATTAATACTCAGGTATTAATTTCAGTACTTGTGTTTTTTTATATGTTGTAATTTATGTTGTTGGTTTAGGGGCGGGATATATGGGATGTAGGGGTTATGGGTGGGGAAGTGTATTAATACTCAGGTATTAATTTCATTACTTGTGTTTTTTTATATGTTGTAATTTATGTTGTTGGTTTAGGGGCGGGATATATGGGATGTAGGGGTTATGGGTGGGGAAGTGTTTTAATACTCAGGTATTAATTTAAGTACTTGTGTTTTTTTATATGTTGTAATTTAAGTTTTCGGTTTTGGGGTGGGGTTGGAGGTGGGGCGTTTTTGGTTTTGGGGAATTGGTGGAGGGTGAGGGGGTTTTAGGTTTTGGGGTGGGGTTGGGGGGGTGGGGTGTTTTTGGTTTTGTGGAGTGGGTGTGGGGTCAGGTGGTTTTCGGTTTTGGCGTGGGGTTGGGGGTTGAGGCGTTTTTGGTTTTGGGGAGGGGGTGGGGGGTCAGGGGGTTTTAGGTTTTGGGGTGGGGTTGGGGGGGTGGGGTGTTTTTGGCTTTGGGGAGCGGGTGGAGGGTCAGGGGGTTTTAGGTTTTGGGATGGGGTTGGGGGGGTGGGGCGTTTTTGGCTTTGGGGAAGTGGTGGAGGGTGAGGGGGTTTTAGGTTTTGGGGTGGGGTTGGGGGTGGGGCGTTTTTGGTTTTGGGGAAGTGGTGGAGGGTGAGGGTGTTTTAGGTTTTGGGGTGGGGTTGAGGGGGTGGGGCGTTTTTGGTTTTGGGGAGTGGGTGTGGGGTCAGGGGGTTTTAGGTTTTGGCGTGGGGTGGTGGGTGGGGTGTTTTTGGTTTTGGGGAGGGGTGGGAGGTAGGGGGTTTTCGGTTTTGGGGTGGGGTTGGAGGTGGGGCGTTTTTGGTTTTGGGGAATTGGTGGAGGGTGAGGGGGTTTTAGGTTTTGGGGTGGGGTTGGGGGGGTGGGGTGTTTTTGGTTTTGTGGAGTGGGTGTGGGGTCAGGTGGTTTTCAGTTTTGGCGTGGGGTTGGGGGTTGGGGCATTTTTGGTTTTGGGGAGGGGGTGGGGGGTCAGGGGGTTTTAGGTTTTGGGGTGGGGTTGGGGGGGTGGGGTGTTTTTGGTTTTGGGGAGGGGGTGGGGGTTAGGGGGTTTTAGGTTTTTGGGTGGGTTGGGGGGTGGGGTGTTTTTGGTTTTGGGGAGGAGGTGGGGGTTAGGGGGTTTTAGGTTTTGGGGTGGGGTTGGGGGGGTGGGGCGTTTTTGGTTTTGGGGAGGGGGTGGGGGGTCAGGGGGTTTTAGGTTTTGGGGTGGGGTTGGGGGGGTGGGGTGTTTTTGGCTTTGGGGAGCGGGTGGAGGGTCAGGGGGTTTTAGGTTTTGGGATGGGGTTGGGGGGGTGGGGCGTTTTTGGCTTTGGGGAAGTGGTGGAGGGTGAGGGGGTTTTAGGTTTTGGGGTGGGGTTGGGGGTGGGGCGTTTTTGGTTTTGGGGAAGTGGTGGAGGGTGAGGGGGTTTTAGGTTTTGGGGTGGGGTTGAGGGGGTGGGGCGTTTTTGGTTTTGGGGAGTGGGTGTGGGGTCAGGGGGTTTTAGGTTTTGGCGTGGGGTGGTGGGTGGGGTGTTTTTGGTTTTGGGGAGGGGTGGGAGGTAGGGGGTTTTCGGTTTTGGGGTGGGGTTGGAGGTGGGGCGTTTTTGGTTTTGGGGAATTGGTGGAGGGTGAGGGGGTTTTAGGTTTTGGGGTGGGGTTGGGGGGGTGGGGTGTTTTTGGTTTTGTGGAGTGGGTGTGGGGTCAGGTGGTTTTCGGTTTTGGCGTGGGGTTGGGGGTTGGGGCATTTTTGGTTTTGGGGAGGGGGTGGGGGGTCAGGGGGTTTTAGGTTTTGGGGTGGGGTTGGGGGGGTGGGGTGTTTTTGGTTTTGGGGAGGGGGTGGGGGTTAGGGGGTTTTAGGTTTTTGGGTGGGTTGGGGGGTGGGGTGTTTTTGGTTTTGGGGAGGAGGTGGGGGTTAGGGGGTTTTAGGTTTTGGGGTGGGGTTGGGGGGGTGGGGCGTTTTTGGTTTTGGGGAGGGGGTGGGGGGTCAGGGGGTTTTAGGTTTTGGGGTGTGGTTGGGGGGGTGGGGTGAGGGATGTAGGGTGATTGGTGATTATTAGTAATGCTTTTATTAAGAATGCTTTTACAATGAAATATTGTTGTTAAGGCATTTGTGGTAAAATTATTAGTAGTAAGAACAAGGTTGGTGTTCTGTCCTTGTTGTTAAGGTACTAGTTGTTTTGGAAGTTGGTGTTTTGTTGTGAAATTTATTTATGTTTATAGTCCAGCAGCTGTTTAGAGGTAAGTGTTTGGTGGAGTTGTAATAGTTATTTTTTTTATATAATATATGTACTGTGTTTGTGAAGTGTTTTTAATTTTATTGAATTTATGTGTTTGGTGTTAAGTTAAGGGGTATTTGAATAAGAATGTTTGTTTAGTTTTATTTAACTAGAAAATTTGGTTGTATGTTATAATGAAAATATTATACTTACTTTGAGTTTATTTTCTTATTTCAGATGTTATTTTTTTTTTAATTGATTTTTTTCACTTTTTTATGTCTTCTGGTGTTCTTTTGGGTTCTTGGAGTCTGTAAGAAATAAGAAAGAGTGTATTATTTAGTTTATTCTTTTGTTTTATAAATTATTTAGTTTTTTTGATTTAGAAGTAATTTTTTTAGTAGGTTTGAAATTTGGTGAATAATATTTGGTTTTTGGTTAAATTTATTAGGTGAATTATTTTTTTTTTAAACTAATTTGTAGATTTAATATTTTATATATATATTTTAATTATATTATGGTATTCGTTATTTAACAATTTTTTTAATGCAATTGTTTATGGTTTAGTGAAATTGTTTTTGAATAATGGTAATGGTTTATCTTTGATGGTGAAGGTGTGGTGTTTATCTTTTTGGTCAGATTTTTGATATTTATGCCTGTAAGAAAATAGTACGAAAGGTACATTAATTATATATTATTTTAGCTGTGGTATAGGTTAGTAAATTTATTTATATTTATTTATGGATATTTTACCTTGTTATCTCAGTAGATGGCGGTGTTGGATAAATTATATTTTAATTATTTTCCGTAGTGATATGCTCGTCTTCTCTGTAAGTTGTTCGGTGTAGTAATGAGTAGAAAATGGAGGTCGTTGGTATTTATTGTAAGTATTGTTTTATTTGTAAATTGAATGTGTTTTCGATGTGTTTTTTTATTATGAATTCGTTTGTGATGTTAGGTATATATAATTGTGGAGTGTATTTGTTTTGTAGTTTGTATTTTTTTTTATGTTCGTTCTCGTTTGTTTAGTAGAGGAAGTACTTCATGGGTCATGTAGAAAGTGTTGTAGGACTATCGTTTTATGTAGGTTTTTTTTTTAGTGTTGTGTTTGTTTTATAATTATTTAACTATTATTTATTTTGATTTAAAACGGTGTTTATATGTTTTGGATTTTTGTGATGTTTTGTTTTTTGTATGTAGGAAATATATTGTTATTTTCGATTTCGTTTATTTTTTACGTAGTACTGTAGTGGTTTTAATATTTTATTTATTAATCGTTATTGTTTAGTTGTGATATTAATTATTAATATTTTTCGTTGTTTGGAGTTCGTTTTAAATATATTAGGTGTTTAGGCGTTTTCGGTGTTGGGTAGTATTTGCTTGGGTATTCGTTGTTTGGATAGTCGTTTGTTTGGGTAGTAGTTATTTTAGGATTCGTTGTTTAAGTATTCGTTGTTTGGGTAGTAGTTTGTTTGGGTATTCGTTATTTGGGGAGTCGTTATTTAGGTAATATTTTTTTTGGGTAGTCGTTGTTTTGGTAGTAGTTATTTGGGGAGTCATTGTTTAGGTAGTAGTTGTTTACATAGTAGTGGTTTAGTGGAATATTCGTGATTTAGTGGTTTTCGTAGTCGTTAAATAGGTGTTCGTTGTTCGGGAATAATTTAGTTAATGTTTTTTTTCGTTGTTTAGACTTCGTTGTAAAATAATTCGTTTTATAGGTTTTTTCGGTGTTGGGAAGTCGTTGTTTAAGTAGTAGTTGTTTAGGTAGTAGTGGTTTAGTGTCATATTCGTGCAAACAGCGTGATCCTTGTGCCTGTATGTGTAGTTTTACCTTTAATAACATTTTGGGCCAGATCTACAAGAAAGTGGTGCATCGGTCCCGATGCGCCTCTTTTCTTGCACTGCCCCTGCTCCACCTAACAACACCGTGGCTTCTCCATATTTACAATGCGGCACACCATGGCACTTGTTTCCACAATAGTGACATAATTTATCATGCTATTATGGCGCTTTGCTGCAGCAAAGCACTAGGGAGGCCCATAGGTCACTTTAACACCTGCCCCGACCAGGCATTAAAAATGACAGAAAAAATGTTGCAGTGAAAATTGGTAGATTTCATTGCAACATTTTTTGCAGCCTCTCTGCGTGGGAATGCCCCCCCTGCATACATTATAACTTGCGTAGGTATAATGTGGGACAAGGGGTTGCATAGTGGTGTAATGCTAGCATTGCGCCACTGTGTAAATATGGTGCGGGAAATGGCCTCCTTAACGCCACATTAGCGTCCTCTGATTTGTCGTCTGTAGTACTTCATATGTGTCTGTGGAGGAGACTGTCATTGTAGTCCCTTTTATATGTCTATGACAACTGTCAAGTTGTCCTACTTTTATGTCAATGATTACAGCAAACCGTAGTCGTACTTCTATGTCTATGGCCTGTCCCAGTTTTTTGTTTTGAGAAAATCTGATCACCCTACACCATGGTTGCACCGTATTTACAATACGGCACACTGTGGCGCACGTTAGACCAATAGCATCAACATTTTCAATGCTATTGTAGCGCTTTGCTGCACTACCATCAAACATTTTTTGCTAGTGCAGCAAATTGCAAGGAGGCCCATTGATTAAAATGGGTGCATCACTTTAACACCTGCTTTGAGAAGGCTTTAAAAATGATCCCAAAAGTGATGCTGTGAAATCTTTTAGAATTTACTGTCATTTTTTCAGGCCTCCTAATGCTGGAACGCCCCCCCTTACATTCATTATGCCTGACGCAGGCATAATGTGGCAAATGGATTTGCAAAGTGGTGCAATGCATGCTAATGTGGCACAGTGAAAAATGCCTCCTTGACCCACATTAACGTTAAAAAAAATGACACTAGTGTGGCACCAGGGCCTTGTAAATCTGGCGCATAGATTACAGATCTTCAAAGAGGGTGTGCATATCATGGGAAACTTTTCTGTAAATAAGTCAGTCCACTTTGTAATCACTGAAGACCCTGGCCCACCACTGTTTAATAGAAAGAAGTAAATAAATCAAGTTTGTAAATATCAGAATTCAGTATGTAGAAATATCACATACACCAAAAAACACTACAAATGACCCTCAAATCCATCTGCACAGAAGCATTGGTGGCAGCACAACACATTATTCACAATTGCCTGCCAGGTATTATAAAGTGGCGGATTGGACCCACTGCACTCTCCAAAGTTACAATGCAAAAGTATATAGAATGTCAGTAAGAAAAACATCACCATGGGCAAGGTACCATACACACTCCAGGCCAAATCGTGTTCATATTAAGTCACATGATGGCACTGGGCCAGGCATATAATAACAATACTGAATGCACCTCCAAGGTGCTCTGTATACGCGTCCGTGGCTAGCACATACTGAATCGTGCACTCGAAGCTGACATGTCAACCGACCTCCAATTGAGACCTCAGATAATACTTGACACCGCAACACTGTCTACAAGCACACGTGAAGTGCATTCCTAGACTTCCCTGAGAAGGTGTTTCGGTTTGTGGTGCTGTGGACTACTTTCATTTGTATTTTCAGGTGGGGTCTTGACTGTCTGAACAAGCATTCACAGTAATTTCATTGTGGGTATTTGAAGGTGTCTGCTTGCTAGGGAGGGACTGTGGCAAATGACATTTGGTATAGCTCTAGTGGGTCTTTACAATGGAGATCAATAGTGTGAGATGAGCTTACCGAGGTGTTTTGCTTTGGGTCTTAGTTACATTCTCTCAAGTTCTCTGATAGATTATCATTATGAATCATTACAGTTCCATTGACACAGTGGCGTATAGTGGGGTATTAATTATTGCCAGATACTGTAAGTTGTTTTGCAAAAGATGCATTCACTGCAATGAGCGAATATAAAATTAATAAAGAGCGCAAACAGATACAGCTATACACAACGTTACAAAAATCAAATACAAGATTAAAGGTTTAAGCAATGCACGGTATTTGACCAGAGGCAGGTGCCCTGCCTGGAAAGTCACTCTCCAACTTCAACGTTTTCAGAAATATAATAGCAGTCTGAAGAAACACAAGCACACAAAAGATTCAAGCACAAATCACAGACATGGACTAGAGATTATAAAGGCTTTAAGTTTTTATTTTATTTTTTAAAACTGAGCAGCATAGTGAACTGCAGAGCTTAAAAAAGATAACTCTGAAGTATTACGTAAAAGGCGAGTCTCTGGTACATGAGCCCTTATTACGAATGACCTGTTATTTCCCTATGGAGGGAATACCGTCATAAGGGTCCTGGTAAATCTGGGGTTAGGGAAATACAGGATGTTCCATGTTTTGGGGAATAACATGCAGCAATGGTGTATCCATTCTCATTTTAGCCTACTTTTACACAATTTCACAGGGACTTTCCATTTGCTTCCAACAGCTGAAATCATTTTAGGACTTTTTATAATACAGTTCTTTATTATAATTTTAAATCGTTCAAGAAAGTAATGAGCTGTTACTGTGCAATGTTAATAGACAGCATCAACAGTCTAGGACAACAAGGTCCAGTCCACCCCAGAATAGCATCCTGGCAGTGGCACATTATGATGAGGATGTTCTGTGGCCCATACGTGTGTATGTCGTCTAGCACCACAGGACATTACCATTAGGAACAATGCATCCCTGAAGCCTCCTAGATTGTAATTTAATTTAGACAACCATCGCCTGTGCAGTACAGTGCCCTTGAGTCTTTGTTGAGTGTTGGGCAATCTGCCATGTCATGAAGGTGTGCAAGGGTCAATCTGAAGCCCAGGTACCCCCTCTAGCATAGGCCACACAATGGACTGGTAGTGTGCAAGTGCCATATTGTGCCAGTGGATGTGTGTAATGTCACACTCCTGCCTAATCCCACATCCCCAGGAGGTTTCATGGGTAGGCTGGATCTATGTAACCTCTGGGTGGGTGTAATACCAGATATTTTGAAGCCTATAGTAATGACATTTTAAAGTTTGGTCTTGTAGAGAAGAGTGTTGTGGGTGTTAGAGAGGGCCACCCAGCCCCCAGGGGTATACTCCTGTTGTAATATGGGTTGTTAATGGACTTTGGCTATTTTTTTTATGATGGCAGAAAAGACTATCAATTAAGAGGCCATTCCTGCTAGAGACCACTCTCTTATGTTTACATAAGATCTCTGCTTTGTTCACAGTAGGAGAGAGTTGTAGGTCATGTGTGCCACCTCTCTATTAGCTATCTGCCTAAATCCTGTACAAAAAAATCAAAATGTATAACTTTGAAAGGCCCAGTAACATCTGCTATCAGACCCGTCAAAATGTATGGGCCACTAGTAATAATGGCCAATGTATTGAAGCATTTGTGGTCATAAATGAAAGTATTTCCTTAATTTCCAGTTTTCTCCTTCATTAAAACAATACCATAGGAATGCAGATGTAAGCTAGTATGTTTTGAAAATAGATTCATTCCATACTAGTTTGAAGGCAGTTTTCAAGAAAACCAGATCTGATATTGATTTGTCTGTCTATATGGAGTCGACCAAAATGAATGTTTTTGAGTTGGTTCTCATAGTGGATGCCTGCATTTGTATCACACACCCCACCCTCACACGAAACCCAGAGTCTCGAATGGGATTCACTGGCAACGTCCTTCACTTATTCTCCTCCTATCTTGCCAGCTGACACCAATTTGTTCACATGATCACCTCCAGTTAAAAAAAATATTATCACCTGCAAAATCTCCCAGGGCTTCTTACTGTCCCCTGCTATCTTCAACCCCTGTACAAAGCCTCTTAGTGCTCCACTCATAGATATCAGTATCAAGATTCACCAAAACAAAGATGATACACTACTCTCCACTGCTTCACACCCTCAACACCTCAAACACTGCCTGCACATCAATTAGATATGTATGTCCAGCGCCTACCTGAAGTTCAGCACAACCAATATAGAATTCTTCTTATTTGCCAAGAACAAAAACAAGAAATAGTACAAACCTTGCTCAATGAAATGAACCTTGGTGGTTTTGAACTCCAACTCATTAAATGCCAGCTCACTAAGATTTACCCTGGACACCACAATCAAGGAACACATTGTCAAATAACAAAGACAGGCTCAACCCAGCTACTACTGCTAAATAAAAGTGAAAATATTTGTTTCAGAAAACATCTCCAGTACTGCTGTTCAAGTCCTCTTGCTCTCACATTTGGATGGTTGGAGCACAGTGCTCCATGGCCTCCCAGACTCCACACTGGCACCCTCTCAGGGTATCCTACAGCAACAAGTCTCTTCCAGAGTCTGAAGAAGTATGAGTACATCACTCACGACCTGATGGAACTCCTTTGGCTGCCCTTGCTGGCCGGCACCATCTTCAAAACAAGCTGCATCAATTACGAAGCCATCATAACCTTCACACTTGCGTATCTTGTAGAAAAGCTCAGCGCCTCTGGTTGTTCTCAGCACTTCAACAGCCAGGACACACCAAACTTTATGTGTGTCATTAGTCTTACATAACCCTCTGCTGCCTTTTAACTTGGTTCGTGCTATAGAAATACCACGTACATATACATCCAGGTAGTACATACTGTGCTGCAATGTAGGATACATGGACGGCAGCATATGTGCATTAGTAGAGGTGGAGGAAACTGTGTCATTAATGGCCACAAGGTATGATTCGTTGTACTCAGAAGTCGATCTAAGCAGTTGTCCAGAGTTTTTTACAAGCCATTTTATTAGGTCTGGCCGTCCAGTTGTAGCTGTCTGGCTTTCTTTAGTAATTAGTAATTTCTTTAGTAATCACAAAATATGATAATACATGAATACATAAAATATTAAGATATATAGATGAAGAGGCTTTGTTCCCAGTCACTTTAGCTGCTGGTCATTTGAAGTATCAGTCACATGTTGCATCACCCCACAGAACAGTCTACATAAAATGGACCAGTAGGTTCATTTCCACCAGCCATTGGCTTTGTTAGTAGTGTCATTCATTGTTGGATCAATCTAGTGGACACCCATACAGTGTTTGAGGTGTCAGTCAGTGTGGGTGATGGCATCGTGCCACTTTACATGGGGAGCTGGAAGATGCTCCATAAGCATTTCATGTGGGGTGCCCCCATACAGCTCCTTAGCAGTGGCTTCTGTCCCAGGATGCAGGGATTGAGGGTTACTCTGCATCACTGCATGAAGGAGTTACACTCACTTGTGCTGGAGCTTGCGCTGGTTCTGACTCGCACCAAGCATTGATGGCCTCAATAAAAGCTCCTCCACCTGCTGCCTACTGGTACAATTGCTTGCCCGCCAAGTGAGTGTTGAAAGACAGACTTTTGAAAGAAAACATTTTAGCATGATTTCATAAAATGTATATTTATTTTCCACTAGTTTAAAAGCTTCTAGTGTGAATAATAATAATTATTATGTGGTGGCTGCCGGAGACCGCGTGGTACTTTATGCCACTCGAAGATAGCTCCAGAAGTGGAACGGCTCAAGTGGACCTTCATCCATGTAGGGATCTTTTACCGGTTTCTTGGTGATATTGCGTACGCACATATTCACGGGACCCCAGTCTGCTCGATGACGTTGAACATGGGGGACTTTTTCCCGATTACTCTCCCGATGGTGGTGCCAAGTTAGCTCCACTGGTTCAGAAAGTAATTGCATATTTTGCCAAAACAATACTTCATGTGAATAGGTCAATGGTGATCTTTTCATTTTAAATGTAACAAATACAATATACGGCCCTATAGTTTCTCGGGCGGCATTGTATCAGTTCTCCCTAACCAGAAAACCGCAGTTTTCAAGTTTCTAGATTTTATGCTTTATTATCAGCCTCGCATTTTTAGGTAGGTCTTCAATGCTTTATTTAAATCAGTGCTTCATTTGTGCTTGTTGTTTCCTGTGCTGAGAACCGGCACTTATTTGTGAGGGTCGGGGCTTATTCTTATGCCTCAAGCATTTGCTGCGAGCAAAAGACACATATGTGAAAGAGGGAAGAAGGAAAAACTAAAAAGCGCCATAAAGGGAGAAAGTAGAAAGTTGCAGGATGAGCTGAAGGGGCAGGTGTGGCCGTAAATGGATTGAAGAGGCTGAGATGGCTTCAGGATTACGCTGCCTCAGTACAAATTAAGCACTGATTTAAATGCACAATTGTCCTTGCTATTCCTACATAACAACAAGAGAGACGGCTTATTTTTGTCCCACAAGCACGGGCGAGAAACATAGGCCATGTGTATGAGTGCCCTAGAGAGGTAGTTGCTGTGTCTCAGGCGTTTGTAGTTTATTGGGCACGACAAATTGCACCTATTGCAAATTTTGGGGAATAAAATTCACGTCACAGTAAATACCAGACGCTTTCCCCCTTTTTTAATTCCAGCAGCTTCTACCTGCCAAAAATATACAAATGGTGTTGACTTTATCGCAGTCCCTAATAAGACAACACTTTAAGGGGGTGATAGAGCGGAACGTGGTAACAATTTACCTGCGTTCGGACGCTCTTTAGGTCGATGAATCTTTTGACTAAGTGGGAACTCTCTGTACTCTTAATCAATCAACTTCATCAAATCGATAATCAATAACGAACATAAGCAACACCTTGAGCAACATAACACTTAACAATTAATCCAGAATACATTTCGGCGAACCCTGACCTTTCAGCCAGGAATAACCACACCAGTTTATTGCAAAATTAGTGAATTTATTTCCCTATATTAACAAAGCTAGCACGATATAGATGTGTCTCAACACCAAATGATAAACATAAATGAACATTAATAGCTGTCCATATCGTCGAAACAAGTGTAATCTATGTAGCATTTGAATCACGAGGCATTCAATAGTGGCAATGCAAAGCACTAATACGATAATCTGTAATGGGCTAATTGCGTACATTTAGTCAGCATAACAAGACCTCAAATTGCATCGTGCGGCATATGGAATCCTCATCTAACCTCAAATTAGCATCAGCATGTGGGACTTCATGCAAAATAATTTGGCAACATCAATTTAGAAAAACTCCTAGCTAGGGTCCTTATCAAAATCAGCAGTTGGTTACCTAAAAGAAACACAATGCAATTTTACAATTTCCTTTCATAATTACCAATTCCGATCAGCAATCAATGAATTCTTCGTCTCACAGGTATCGTTTCTCGATCAGCATAAGGCCGGGACAAAGGGGCAGGGGTGAACGGGGCAATTGCCTCACGGCGGTAAGATAATATTACTACTTCATGCAAAGGGGCAAATCAAAGTTAAAGTCTCTAGGGCAAGAATCATTAAAGTCTCTTTCTCTCGACTAGAGAAAGCATCAAAGTTTCTCAAAATGGCGTCGCAGCAAAATGGGCCATAGTAGCTACGAAGTCAAAATGGCGGGATGTCCGAAGATAGAGAGAGAGCTTCCCTCTCGTGCACCTGGGTTTTATAGACAACAGTTCAAGTCCTGTAGGGTCTCCATTGGTGGGTTCATAGGTTAGCTTCAAATTGACCAATCAAAAACGACAGTTCTCAAGCTTTTACTTAAGCATACATTATCCTTGGAGATGGGTACGCAATTTGCAACATTGTCTCTCGATTAGCTTACTCTCAGAGCCTCCATTGTCCGCACCTGCAAGTCGACCTTGAATTAAGGAGAAAATATGCCATGCTGGCACCAACTTTAAGATAAGCATGTGAACAGTTTCTGTGGAAAAATACAGCTCCAAGCAAAAATACACGTTTAATAACACAGTGGAAAAATACGAACATCTAAACCGTGAGACCAGGCAACTAGGCCAAAGCCTCCGCTAAAGTAATGCTAAGCTAAGGCATTTCAAATAAGCAAATCGTAGCACATGTTTATGATTATGTCGGATTAGTGCAATTCTAATACACCACGTTACATAAAGCACGCGTATAAATGATGGCAAACTACTCTGAGGGCACATTTTGTTCCCGTACAATCTTTATTCGTTCGGTTAATATCACACATGATTGTTTCACACTACGTTTATGCGTTAATAAATCAAGACCTTCATTTTCTGCTTCATCAATCCCTCCTCTGATGACTACTTGTCATCACACAAATTTAGCCCACAAATTTTATCCCATTAAAATTCTGTCAGCTCCCTTTTCCTTTTAGTTCCCCTAGTTTGCGCTTTATATTCTTCTGCCATTCTTTTCATAATTTTCTCCTCCTTTCTTCTTTTAATTCTTTCCATAATCATTATTATTCCCCTTTTTATTCCCCAAATTCCAAATACACAAATTATCACTATTAATATCCCTTCTATTATTTTCAATAATATTCCATTCCAAATTCCCCCAATCCAATGTCCCACTGAAGCAAGTCCCTTTCCAACCTTCTCCCACACTCCTGGTTCTTTCAGTTCTTTCAAATCTGCACTTTCTTTTGTTAGATTAGCAAGCATAGTTTTAATCTTCACACTATTATCAGGTATATAGGTGCAGCAGTGACGTGCACCAATCATTTTGCAAACGCCTCCATCCTTTGCTAAAAGAATGTCTAAAGCGAGCCTGTTTTGAAGAGTCATAGCTCTTTCCGCTGCAAGTTCAGCATCCATCAGGATTATAGCACCTGAAAATTTTGTCAACATGTTATCCACTATAGTAGACAACTTTCTTATTTTGATGGAATTCAGCACGACTCCCAATGAAGGAATCATAGCTCCAAATATATCGCCTACCACAGCAGCTGCGGTCTCTCTTTTCTGGATACGATGGGATCCAGGTGTCTTTTCAATCATCGATATGTCATCCAGTTGATAAACCTTTGGAAACACTATACCCAAATAACATCTTCCCCACCATCCCTTTGGAAGACGATAATAGGCATTATGCCCACAAATGTAATACACCCCTGGAATGACAGGGTCAAGTCCGTCCATCATGAATGTCCATTTGGCCTTAAAGATAAACGTATGTTTGCATTCACTCGCTCCTACAAAAATATTGTCATAGTAAGATTCACCTCGATATATACAAAATTTCCCTACATGCCAAGCATCTAAAGCAATTTTCCCTTGTGTCTTTATAGCAGCAAAGTCATAATTATCTACTGAAGTCCTCTTATGCAGTTCTTTTTCTAATTTCGCCTTCATTTGAGCCCTTCTATCATCTGTGCGATCCAAAAAGCTTATTTCTACAGCAGAGACGGAGCAAGTAAGGTTCTCCCTATGAGCATGAGCCGTTTCAAAAGGTTGCATTGGCTCGAAAAAGTCCCTCATAATTTTGTAATCCCAATATTTTGCAGTCTCGCTCAGCTGTGCTATTATAGGAACATAAGCAAAGGTAACATCATAATTTGAGAAAAAATACTGTATGTTAGATTGACCATAAAACCTAGACATTACTATACTACATGTAATCCCATACGTAAGAGGCATGTGGTGATAAGTCACCCCTTCCTTTACTGATGTCGGTATCTGGGTACACACATAACAATCTTTCGCATCCATAGTCTCAACATACTCTGTTAGCAAGCGATAGAAAACGTTATACGAAAGCTCTTTCTTATCATGCAAGAGCCTCTCATCCATTGCTAGTCTTTTCAATGGTGTTAGTTCAGTGACAGTAACAGGAACAATAGTAGAAGCAGCAATAGTCTCCTTCTCACCCTTTCCATGCATTCCAAACACAATTGCCATTAATATTAGTACACATGTTAGTACCAAGCCTATACACACGTATTTACAATATTTCTTTCTATTGTTTTGCATAGCATACCCAGGCATGATCTGTATAGAATCAGAGAGCTAGAAGCACTTATAAATGAAACTACTTAGCAATTCAGTTACAAAGCTGAACGAGCACAATGTTCACACCGTCTTCTTCAAAAGGCCAGTCACTTATCGGTTAGCAGCATTTGTCTCAATTCGGTTTAGCAATGTCTCAGCTGGTTGTTTGTCTCACGTTAGATTGCAGCAAGCAATACCATTTACTTCCGTTTCAATCAACAGAGTCTATGAAACTTTTCTTTTCTATTGGTATCTCTTCTTCTTCTTCGTTCTCGATGCTTAGGGATACAAACTCATCAGTCCAATCATCGTTTACTGCATATGCCCATTCAGGACCGGAATACCTCCTGTTTGGTATCCTTTTCCTTTTCAATTTTGCTTCCCTTTTCGATTCTGCTTCGCTGGCACTCTCCTCCTTCGCCAAGTCCTTTTCTTCACTTGACGATTGTTCCACGACAGTCACTTCCTTTCTTTTCTCTTTCACTTTCGGCCTTCCTCCTTCGTTCAAACCTTCTTTACCTTTTTCTTTTATCGGTGAGATACTTAGTCTTCTTTTTGCACCGTGTCCATTTGATGGACCTGCGACCTTTTCTGTAGAGGTTTGAGCTTTTTCGTTCTGCTCTTCTTTGTCCCCACCTTCAGGGGAATCAGTCACGTTTTCCTTCTCTTTTTCTGTATCGTCTGTTTCTGGGAAAGCCCCCTTCTGCTCAGGCTCTCCTGCTTTCTCACTTTCTTCGAGCCCTTCGTCACCGTTACTTTCTTCAGGCTCTGTATCACTTTCAGCTGCTTCAGGTTCCTTGTCACCTTCAGCTGCTTCAGGCTTTTTGCTACCCTCAGCGGCTTCAGGCTCTTTGTCACCTGCAGCTTCGTCGTCGCTGTCTGAACTTTCTCCTTGGTCTTCCCCAAGTGAGTCGGACTCTTCGTTCTCCAATAATATCTCCTTTTCTTCTGCTGTTGCTTGTTCGCTTTCAGTTCGCTTTTGTTCTGTCTCAGCACTCGGCACCGTTTTATCAGGCACTTGTAGTTTCAGCGCTTCAACTTCCTCATCTGTGGGACACAACACCTTCTTTGTATGACTGGCGTGAATCCAGTTGGGAACCCCCGCGCACTTCACAGCAGTAGTTGTCGTCAGGATCACTTGGAAAGGGCCTTTCCAACGGGGTTCCAGACACGACTTCCTCACGTGCTTCTTTATCACGACCCAGTCACCTGCTTTCAGTGCGTGTCCTGGACCTTGGATCGGTGGCAAGGTGGTCGCTTCCACCTGGTGAGAGAAAGAGCGAACCACGTCAGCCAGACCTTTGCAGTAGTCTAACACCATATCATCTGTAATATTCAAAAGCATGTTTGCGGGAACTGCAGGAAGTCTCATAGCCCTGCCCATGAGAATTTCGTGCGGAGACAGTCCAGTTTTTCTATCAGGAGTGTTTCTCATTGACATTAGCACTAAGGGCAATGCGTCAGGCCATTTCAAATTTGTCGATGCACATATTTTTGCCATTCTCGATTTCAGCGTACCATTCATCTGCTCCACCAGTCCTGATGCTTCAGGGCGATAGCTACAGTGCAGCTTTTGTTCAATGTTCAGTGCTTCGCAGAGTAACTTTATCACCTCGTTATTGAAGTGACTTCCCCTATCTGATTCTAAAGAGATCGGGAATCCGAAACGTGGTATTAACTCCCTCAATAATAGCTTGGCAACTGTAAGGCTGTCGTTTCTACGTGTGGGGTATGCCTCAATCCAATGACTAAAAATGCACACAATCACCAACACATATCTTAAACCTCCATGTACAGACATCTCAATGAAGTCCATCTGCATACGACTAAAAGGACCGCTAGCCCTACCAATGTGGCTTGCGTTCACAACTGTTCCCTTTCCTGGGTTCATCTGTTGGCAAGTGACACATCGATGGCAAACTGCTTCTGCAGCTTGACGAAATCTGGGGTTAAACCAATCAGTTTTGAACAATCTTATCATGGCATCTCTCCCTAGGTGAGCTTGCCCATGATAGAACCGCGCAAGCTGTGATAAGAGACCATTTGGCAGAACAAATTTTCCCTCATGTGAAACCCATAGCTCGTCTTGTCTCTTTATACATTGTGATTTAATCCAGGAATCTCTTTCATCCTCCCTGACATTATTCTGTAGTGCTTTTAGTTCTTCTATTGTATCTACGACCTTCAAGGCAAATGCTTCAGCTGGTTCGAGTTCTGGTTCACTTATTGTATTCCAATCATCCCTTAACAATATACAGTTCAAGGCACAAAATCTTGCGACTTGATCTGCATATGCATTTCCCAGAGACACATAGTCCTGTCCTTTCGTGTGAGCACTGCACTTTACCACTGCAACTTCAGCTGGCACTTGAATGGCATGTAACAACTCCCTTATTCTCTCCCCATTTTTCACTGGGGATCCTGAAGAAGTCAGGAAACCTCTCTGTGACCACAGTTGTCCAAAGTCATGCACAATCCCAAACCCGTATTGGCTATCAGTGTAAATGGTGACTTTCATCAATGCAGACAATTGACATGCTCTAGTAAGGGCTACAAGCTCTGCTACTTGTGCAGAATAGACTCCTTGGAGCCATCCCGCTTCCAAGACAAATGTCACAGTACATACAGCATATCCTGCTTTCAAAATTCCCACCCCATCTCTTAGACATGAACCAACAAAAAGAATTTGGTCTTTTTCATCAAGTTTTGTATCCTTGATGTCCGGTCGGGGTTTTGTGCAAAATTCAGTCACCTGAAGGCAGTCATGCTCGACGTCTTCAGCGTTCTCAATTTCAGCATTTTCTCCAGGAAGCAAGGTAGCTGGATTCAACGTAGTGCACCTTTTCAGCTGCACATTCGGTGAGCCCAGAATAGTCGTTTCATACCTTGTGAGTCTTGCTCCAGTCATGTGCTGCGTTCGGGAGCGGGTCAAAAGTATCTCAACTGAGTGATGGACCATGACTGTTACTGGGTGTCCCATCACTATTCCTTCACTCTGAGTGAGGCTGATACCAACTGCTGCTACGGCGCGCAAACACCCTGGGAGTGCTGCTGCAACCGGATCCAGAGTAGCTGAAAAATACGCTAGTGGTCTGTTTACGCCACCATGGGCTTGAGTCAAGACAGACAAAGAACATGCATCACGTTCATGACAAAACAATGTGAAAGGCTTCGTGTAATCAGGCATACCTAAAGCTGGAGCCCTGCACATGCATTCCTTTAATTCAATAAAAGCATCCATCTCATCCCCTTTCAGTTCGATCTGATCCAAGGCATCCTTTTGGGTCAATTTCAGCAAAGGTTTTGCTAGAAACGAGAAGTTGGGAATCCACTGGCGACAGTATCCCACCATTCCCAAAAACTTCCTCACCTCCTTCCTTGTCTTTGGTGGACTCATTTGAAGTACACTGGTAATTCTTTCCTTCATTATTTTCCGTGACCCTTTCTCTATCTGGTGACCCAAGTATTTCACTTTCTTCTGACAGAACTGCAGTTTGGAAGGAGACACTTTATGTCCATTCTCTCCCAAATGGTTCAACAGAGCAATGGTATCGGCTGTGCAGCCACTTTCTGTCTTTGATGCAACCAGTAAGTCATCAATGTACTGTACTAGGGTTGACTCGAATGGCAACTCTAACTCTTCCAAATCTTTCTTTAGGACTTGATTGAATATCGACGGTGACTCAGAGAACCCTTGAGGAATTCGACACCAACTGTATACTCTGTCTAGGAATTTGAAACAGAAGAGGAATTGGCTGTCCTCATGAAGAGGCACAGAAAAGAATGCTTGTGACAAATCGATAACTGAGAACCATTCGGCATCGCAAGGGATCTGAAACATTATCACAGCTGGATTTGGTACAACAGGGCAGCACTTGACTATGAT
Organism: Pleurodeles waltl; assembly: GCF_031143425.1. Classification (NCBI taxonomy): domain Eukaryota; kingdom Metazoa; phylum Chordata; class Amphibia; order Caudata; family Salamandridae; genus Pleurodeles; species Pleurodeles waltl. The sequence continues at coordinate 962,005,142 of NC_090439.1, forward strand.
GTCATTTATTTTCCTCAAGTCCTGCACAAGTCTGACTTTCCCACTTGGCTTTATTAGTCCCATTATCGGTGAATTACATGGACTACTTAACACTTCTTTCAGTACTCCCTGCTTTACAAATTCGTCAATGAGTTGGGCAACTTTCATGAGGGTATCTTGTGGCATGTGGTATTGTGGGGTCTGGGGAAAGATCGCATTGGGCTTTACCATCACTTTTACTGGTTCTACTCCTTTCATCAATCCCACCTCTTTCCCTGTCATGTCCCACACTTTCTTTCCGACTGTTTCCCGTAGTTCTGCTGGGATATCTTCTTCAGTTATCATTGGTAAAAGACAAATCAGAGGATACTCTTCGTCAACTGTTTCTATTTCATCGCCCTCTACACTGTCCTCTTCTTCCCCATCACTGCTCGTCTGTATTGTTATTCCCTCGTTCGAGCACATTATCGAACAACCCAACTTGCACAATAGATCTCTTCCTAACAGTGCAATCGGGCTTGAGTCACATACTACAAACTGATGTACCCCTTGATAGTTACCAATGTTGACTGGTATCGGATCTGTTATTGGGTTCGTCAGATGCCTGTTTGCTACTCCCACCACTTGAACAGTCCTCCCTGAGAGTGGCAAATTTGGTACTTCACTGCTCTTAACAGTTGAACGTGTGGCTCCCGTGTCAACCAGGAATGAGACACGATGACCCATTACTCTTCCTTCTACGTACGGACCCCTTTGATCAACTTCTAAAGATGCCGCAAGCACACAATCTCCTTCCTCTTCTGAGCTTTCACTCTCCCATACATTGTTTATTCCACTCTCACTGTGTAATGGGAACTGTTGTACTGTGCCATTTGTGCTCATTACCTGACCCGTTACCTGTGGAGGAACCATCATTTGCTGCTGACTCATTGGTGCCAAAGGTATTTGCATTTGCTGATTAGGTACCAAAGGTAACTGCTGTTGCATCGGCTGCATTTGCGTCATCTGCACACGGGGCATCTGCATCTGCTGCGGCTGCATAGGTTGTAATCCCTGCAATTGATTTATGGTCTGAAAATTTGGGTTTGGACCCCTCATTTTTGGTCCTCTCATTGTCTGAAATGCATTGACATCATTGTTTTGCTGACCAAAACCTACACCTGCACCTGCACCTTCCTGCACCACCATCGGGCACTCGCGTTTCCAATGACCTACGTTTCCGCACGCGTGACACGGCATCACTTTCTTCATTGCCTGCACACCTGTCACAACAGTGTTCAAATCCGGACCATTATTCACAAAACCTCCTCTGCCTCTGCCTCTGGCCTGTGGTTGAAACGCCATGTTTCCCTGCAACTGCGGCTGCTGTTGCTGAAACACCATGTTTCCCTGCAACTGCGGCTGCTGTTGCGGTACCTGCTGTTGGAACCCTTGCATCCCTGGCAACCCTTGCAGTCCTTGCAGACCTTGCAAGCCTGTCTGAGCCGCCTTAAGCTGCATCATCATCACCTTCTCTTTCAGCTTTTTCTGTTTCACCTCAATTTCGTCGCTACAGTATTTCGCATAAGTCAAGACTTCATCAATCGGTTTCGACTGCCAGCAGATCAAATGCGATTTTATCATCTGACTTATCTCTGGTCTCAGCCCTTCCACAAATCTGAACACAAAATGAAGCATATCTTTCGCCTCAATTGCTTCTGTGCCACTGTAATTCTTGAACGCCTTCAACAACCTTTCATAGTAACTATGAATCGATTCTTTAGCCTCTTGGGCAGTTCGATCAATTTTCTGCCAATCCACATTTTTGGCGGCAACCTTCGTCTTCAAATGTTCAATCACCTTATAGTACAGACACATCACCATAGGTGATGGTGCACCTGTCTCTCTGTCTCTCTCTGGTTCACTTGTCGGCCAACCTACAGCCCTTTTGCAATCCTCCCACAAATCTGCCGGAACCACAATCTCGAATAGAGTGTTCAGGTCTTCCCAGAGACATTTTGCAAGCTTCACAAACCTATCAGTCTGCTGATACCATTCAATCGGCTTCTCCCTCAGTTTGGGAAAATCATTCGTAAATGACTGAATATCACTCCTGTGCCATGGTACATGTACTAATTTTCCCCCTGCTGTCTCCCTCATTGGTAACATGGTTACTGTTTCGCTGCTCTGCGGTCTTTTCTCATTATGCTCTGTAACACTGTCCCTCCTCTTATCCTTCCTCTTTACCCATCTGCTTTCCCACTTGTCTAAGCACCTCCACACTTGGGCACTCTGCAACAATTCTCTAAGGTGTGCCTTCATGCCTGCTGATCTCATGTGTTCAAAATCTGTGGTCCCAAAATCCAACCTATAGCTCCTGCTCAAGTGTTTCGTCTTGCCTATGTCAATCCCGTTCCTGTCTGCTACTTCCTGCAAACTTTTATGTACCTTGTTTACCTCTTTCGTGATCTTTGGACATAGATACCTCAATTCCTCTTCCGTGTAGGATTCTAACCTGTTCACACCCATATTCCCTTCCACCAATTCTTGTGCTTCCATGTTCAGCCTCATCCTGCTCAAGTAATCGTCTCCTTTCCCACTGTCTGAACTTTGTGTGGAATTTAAACTGTTGAACCATTGTGTCAGCTGTTGCGCATTTACCCCCATCAGTGTAGCATTCACATCGACTGCCATCGATGGTTGCGGCAACCTTTCAGTATTCGATGTTAAAGGTATTATCAGTGGGGGGCTCGACCTCACCAGTGTTGATTGAGCGCATACGGGACTAAACTCCATCAAGGACCCGGACCCAGTTGGCTGAGTCGCTATCGGGGTTATCCCTGGAGTATTTTCTATGCACCTTCTTTCTGTCCCATTCTGCAGCATTTGTCCCTGACTGCTCATACCTAAATTAGGCTGACTATACAAAGGTACCACTGGACCTACGGTAATGGGCAGTGATATCGCATCTGGATTTTGTCCATTTCCCATATTCTGAGGCATGTTCATCCCCATATTATGGGCCATCATTGCCGGCATGCCCATCTGACTCCCCGTCATTTGAGCATGAACATTTCCTCCCTGCATCTGCTTTTGAGGCATCATAAACTGAGTTGATTCAGCTTGTGCCATTGTTGGGTTGTAACCATTCTGTACGCCCCTTACGGTTGGGTCTATAATCATTCTTCCACTGTTGTCACTGCTGTAGTACCCTGGCATCTGCGGCTGATAATTTTCTGCTGGTTTCAACACGGGCACATCTGGATACATTCTCCTGACCTGCGGTATCTGTGGGGTGAGCAGTAAGCTCGGATCCTTAGATCCCGATGGTACTCCTGTATTCTGCGTTTCACTGTTCTGTACCGATGCCGGAGGGGCAGAACTGGTACTTGGACCTTGTCCATTCTCTGCATAAGGCGGTGGACGGTCATTCAGCAATTGCATTATCAACTCCTCATCCTCTAACTCCTCTTCTCTTCTCAACTTTTCCTCGTCCTCTCTGTCCTTGGAACACTTCCTGTCTGTCTTACAGGTGGCTTTCTTACCTGTCTCCTCTTCATCTTTAGTAATTGCGGGGAACAATTTTATTCCCTGCAATACATCTGACCTCCACACCTTCTGCGCATTATCCCACCTAGCATCCGCTAGTGTCTTTTCTACCTTCCTCATCCTTGTTTCAAACTTGTTTTTCTGTTGCTGCCTAACCATGAGTTCCCATATTGCTAGAGCCTCAAACTGTGCTGGCCTTGGAGGTACCTTCATGTCATACATCGTGAATCTCAAATTCTCTAGGACCCTTATATTGAATGTCCCATGTATCGGGAATGCTACGCTCCCATGTTTCTCTGTCCACTTGTGCCATTGCTTTAGCCAAAGACACGGAGCTACCCCTTTTTCCTCCATTACAATGTAAGCTGGTGTGCCCTCGGGTGGCGTCTCCTCTCCTACGCTCGCTTTAATGTAAGATTCCCCCTTCATCGTGCTCCTGAATGCTTTAAGGAATTTCATTTTCTCGTCTTTTAATTCACAAATTTTATAATCAATAGATCACTGTTATTCCACAAGATTTGTAATCAATAGGTGACTTTAATTCCCGGAATACTCTTCACCTGCCTTTCCCCTTCCAATCGAGTCCCACGGACTGCGTCCAATCCGTGCGCGACCCTTCTCTCCAATCAACCTATCCCAGCGCGGCTCTTAGTGACGTCACACTCACACACACTGTGGCTGACAAAGCCTCGCGGCTAGTCCTCCTTCACTCAGTTCCTCCCGTAACAACTTCTTGCATGTATCGCGAGCTACCAAAACTAAAACAGATCTGTCGGTTCACTACAGGAAGGGTAACACAATCGCTTCAGGACCTTAGGGACTTTTCACTAACCTCGGCCACTATTCGATCTCTTTCACCAGCCTCGGCCGCTATTCGGTCTTTCTCAGTCCCCACATTCGCAAGCAAATCTGACCCGCAGACCTACTCTCAACTTGTCAATGATCTGTTCTAGTGCACTTAGAATCTTGTCAAAGCCCGAAGTCGAAGTTTCTATCACTCCCTAACACACTTACCCACTCGTTGACCACGCCCGATCAACCTACTAAACCGCCTAGACCACAACATGGATCAACATACTCCGGAGTCTCTTGACCTCGCAGGGCCCGTCTCAACAACAACCACGTGGACCTTTTTATGCACGAAGCGCCAGACGCACATGAAGTTCGACGACTTCCCTACTCTCGTACTCGGAGCCGCACCTCCGCTATCTCTATGAAGTTCGACGACCTCTCTACTTCTACACTCGAAGTCGCACCTCCGCTATCCTTAAAAGAAAACCCTCGCAACCTTTTCACACACTCTGCGGCAATAAGCTGTGCAAGCGCAAAACCCTAACTTCACTCATACCATCACTAGTACCGCCGACGCTGTTTCCACATCTCCGTTCTCTCCATTCGCAAGCTCCGAGATCCCGGGAAAGTCGCGGTGGACCTAGCCCATCATCATCTTGTCAGTCAGTTTTATCCAAGAAAATCTAATTCAACTTCTCGAATGGGGTCTCGAAATGCGTAACCGTTAATTCAACACCATGTACTCTAATGGTACAGGGTCCCAAAAGACGTAACCATCCTCTGCTACCATCTACTGATAGAGCGGAACGTGGTAACAATTTACCTGCGTTCGGACGCTCTTTAGGTCGATGAATCTTTTGACTAAGTGGGAACTCTCTGTACTCTTAATCAATCAACTTCATCAAATCGATAATTGTTGGAAAATGGGTTATTGATAGGGCAGGTAGGTACCTACACCTAGCAACAAGCCACAAACCTCCACAAAAGTACAGTTAGGTCTCAGTAAATTAATCCCAGCTCTACCCTTGGTAGCTTAGCATCGAGCGTCAAGGCTTAACTTAGGAGACAAAGTGTAAAGCATTCAAATATCACAAAACAGTAATTAAATAAAACACAGGAAACAGTTTAAAAATCCAAAACCAATTTATAAAAATAGCTTATATTTTTATCTTTAAAATGACACAAAAACGATTAAAATCGGTTCAGGGGAACCGGAGATATGAATTTTTAAAGTATTATTATTTTCTAGCGCTCAGAAACGAAAAGCGCCAATCGGGTCATCTGGTTGCACCAGGACCGGGGCAAAGTCAAACTTTCAGGCCGACCGCGATGGAGCCCTGCTCGGCTACAAGTCGCGGGAGGCCTCGGTCAAAAAGTTACCTTCTGACTTAGTCTCTTTTTCGATGTTTTTCTTCCCCGGGACGAACCTGCCAGTTGGATCCGACCTCCTGGAGCCCTTGTCCGGATACGCGAAGTCGGTTTCCTCGGTGGTGATTTTTACCTTCGGACTTAGTCGTTTTTTCGAGATGAAAATCCTTCGACCGGGGTAAACCTGGATCTTGATCCGACGTCCGTGGAGCCCTTCTCGGATACGATGGCTGGAAGGTCCCGGTCAACTTTTTACGTTCGGACTTAGTCTTTTTTTCGGATGTTTTTCTTGACCGGGACGAACCACGAAGTCAGGCCGGGTCGCGGTTGAGGCAAGCCGGCTAGAATTTCCGCGTCGAGTCGGTCACTTTATGGAGCTTTTTTCTAAAATTTCTCCAATCTTTTCCAAACTTCTGGGGCTTCACCCAGATGTTCTTTTAAGGTTCTTTTGGGGTCCACAGCTCACCCCAAGGGTCCAGAAGTTCTGTGATGGTCCTTGGGAAGTGCGGACTTCAACTCCCAGAGTGCACCTGGCGCAAACTCCTTTTTGGCCACTGGGCAGTGGTCAGCTGGTCACTTTTTCAGGAGTTGGTGCAGGGGACTCTGGTTAGCAATTTTTCACCTGTAGCAAACAGGGAGTCCCTCCTTGAACCAGTGGAAGCCAGGCAAAGTCCTTCTTGTGGTGAAGCCCAAGTGTGCAGCTGGTGCAGTCTTTCTGAGTGCAGGGTCCAGGTGCAGGCCAGGGGTCCAGCAGGGCAGTCCTTCTTCTTCTTGTAGTTCTTTCTTCTTGAAATTTGGTGGGGATCTGAGGCGTGGGTGCAGGTCTGCCAGTTTTATCCTTGCTCCTGGGTGAAAAGCAGGGGGGCCCTGGTCCTCCAATCAGGGACAGGGTCGTCCCCCTGTGATGACCACTTCCTGGGAAGTGTGGCAAAAATCCATCCCAGAAGGCAACAGTCTCTAAAAATCCAAAATGGATGAATCTGATTTTTAGAGGAGAGATCTGGCTGAGCCCACCCACTGGTGTGGCTAAAAATCATAAACACACCCCTCTCCTGCCCTCTCCTAATCTAATCAAGGGGGCACCTAGCTGTCTGGGGTTGCAGGATGTGGGGGTGTTGCTGGGTGCTCCAGATGTCCTTCCCTGCCTTTGAAGACCAGTTTGGCAGCCCTCCCCCTTCCTGCTTCCCCATCTGCTGAGGGGAGATTCTCTCCCCCAAGCACATTCCTTTGTGTAAAGCCAGGCCACTTCACACCTCATAAAAGTGGCCTGGCAGAAGCTGCTGCAGGCTGGCCAATCAGAGCACAGCAGCAAAAACAATGCAGAGCTGAAATTGGCAACTTTTTAGGTAAAGTCTAAACTTTTTACCTGCACTAGTTATATTAAATCCAACAACTGGAAGCTGTGGGATTTATTATAACAATCAATTTGATACCAAATTCTTGGTATGTAACATTTAAGGAGACTTTAAAATTAAAAATAAAGTCTGCCCATTCTAGCCTATGAAGGCCATTTACTTCAATGAGGGAAAAACGAATTTGGCTGTTTTTACCTCACCAGGGCTTATAAATCTATTTTTATAAAGTCCCTGCTTATAGTTACATGGCACCCAGCCCTAGGGGCACATAGGGCACACCTTAGGGGTGACTTATATGTAAAAATAAGGTAGTTTAAAACTTTGGAAGTACCTTTAATTCCAAAGTCGAATTTGCATGTAACTTTAATTTAAAAGCAGCCAGCAAGGCAGGCTTGCTTTTAAAATGACACTGGGCACCTCAGCAATGCACCTAGGTGTGCACCACCTATGCTGTGGTCCCTAAACCTACATGCCCTACCATATACTAGGGACTTATAGGTAGGTTAACTTAGCCAATTATAATTAGCCTAATTTGCATATCCATTTTACACAGAGCACTGGCCCTGGGACTGGTAAGCAGTACCCAGGGCACAGCCAAGAGTCAGTAACCACCAGTACCTATCCAGAAAGAGTGGGGGTGATCAGGCAAAAAAAAGGACTTTCCTACAATAATCAATAACGAACATAAGCAACACCTTGAGCAACATAACACTTAACAATTAATCCAGAATACATTTCGGCGAACCCTGACCTTTCAGCCAGGAATAACCACACCAGTTTATTGCAAAATTAGTGAATTTATTTCCCTATATTAACAAAGCTAGCACGATATAGATGTGTCTCAACACCAAATGATAAACATAAATGAACATTAATAGCTGTCCATATCGTCGAAACAAGTGTAATCTATGTAGCATTTGAATCACGAGGCATTCGATAGTGGCAATGCAAAGCACTAATACGATAATCTGTAATGGGCTAATTGCGTACATTTAGTCAGCATAACAAGACCTCAAATTGCATCGTGCGGCATATGGAATCCTCATCTAACCTCAAATTAGCATCAGCATGTGGGACTTCATGCAAAATAATTTGGCAACATCAATTTAGAAAAACTCCTAGCTAGGGTCCTTATCAAAATCAGCAGTTGGTTACCTAAAAGAAACACAATGCAATTTTACAATTTCCTTTCATAATTACCAATTCCGATCAGCAATCAATGAATTCTTCGTCTCACAGGTATCGTTTCTCGATCAGCATAAGGCCGGGACAAAGGGGCAGGGGTGAACGGGGCAATTGCCTCACGGCGGTAAGATAATATTACTACTTCATGCAAAGGGGCAAATCAAAGTTAAAGTCTCTAGGGCAAGAATCATTAAAGTCTCTTTCTCTCGACTAGAGAAAGCATCAAAGTTTCTCAAAATGGCGTCGCAGCAAAATGGGCCATAGTAGCTACGAAGTCAAAATGGCGGGATGTCCGAAGATAGAGAGAGAGCTTCCCTCTCGTGCACCTGGGTTTTATAGACAACAGTTCAAGTCCTGTAGGGTCTCCATTGGTGGGTTCATAGGTTAGCTTCAAATTGACCAATCAAAAACGACAGTTCTCAAGCTTTTACTTAAGCATACATTATCCTTGGAGATGGGTACGCAATTTGCAACATTGTCTCTCGATTAGCTTACTCTCAGAGCCTCCATTGTCCGCACCTGCAAGTCGACCTTGAATTAAGGAGAAAATATGCCATGCTGGCACCAACTTTAAGATAAGCATGTGAACAGTTTCTGTGGAAAAATACAGCTCCAAGCAAAAATACACGTTTAATAACACAGTGGAAAAATACGAACATCTAAACCGTGAGACCAGGCAACTAGGCCAAAGCCTCCGCTAAAGTAATGCTAAGCTAAGGCATTTCAAATAAGCAAATCGTAGCACATGTTTATGATTATGTTGGATTAGTGCAATTCTAATACACCACGTTACATAAAGCACGCGTATAAATGATGGCAAACTACTCTGAGGGCACATTTTGTTCCCGTACAATCTTTATTAGTTCGGTTAATATCACACATGATTGTTTCACACTACGTTTATGCGTTAATAAATCAAGACCTTCATTTTCTGCTTCATCAGGGGCGTGAAGTTTCGTGCATATTTGGAAGTATCATGGCATGCTGGTTTCTCTGGAAGTCGAGGTAGTACAGCATATGCCGACCTTCATACTGGCTTTATTTTACCGTAAGCAGAATGTCTACAGCCTCGTTCTGGATTCAGAATCTGAAAGCAGCACCGTAAACACTCCTGATATAGGAAGGTAATCCTGATCAGGAATTAGGTCTACCAAGTCGTTAGATAATGTTTGCCATATAAAGCTTGCCAGAAATACTGCACACAGGGACAGCATGGAAATTCACAATTGTTTGAGAGAGGTGGTGAAATATAGTCAACAGATGGTGCTTTTGGACCACCTTTAACTTGATCACCAAAGGCCAAAATCTTTGCAACTTCCTATTCATCTGATGTTCTTCCTTTGGTTCACATATTCATGTGGTGAGGGTGAGCATGTCGTGAGGATGAGCTTTTTTCACATACCTGCACCCTGCAATTATTTACTCTTACTAGCCCTTACATCTTCAGGCAAGTCCAGATCATGAAACCCTTTCAAAATATTTGAAGGCGCAGAAAAAGGTGATTAACTTGGCTAAAGAATGCTATTTAGATAAATGTATGGTTTTGATTTAAAGTAACCCCCGCTCTTAAAACACCCATATAATACCTCTTCAAAACACACATGTAACATATACTATTTACTTTGTGTCAGCAAAAAGTGTAGGGTGTAACTCTACTGCCCAAGATTAAAAAGGTGTTTGTGTTCAATTATTTTTCACCTTGATTTCTAAACTGAATTCCATCCTTGTTATGTAAGAAATACATGTGATTTACAACAAATGCCCTTTCCATATTTATACGAAAGAAATGTATTACTTTATGTATTAGGTCTGGCCTTTGAGACAGCTTTAGCTGCCTTACCAAGCTTTTGTTTTTCCCAAAAAACATATACATTGAGGGTTTTTTGGCAAATGGGTTTTATTCATTGATCTGTGAAATTGTCACTCACATTTTGCTTCCATCCACCACAGCATACAGCACGGAACGATTAATAGCATCACTTTACTCACTGGTTCCCTTTACTTTGAGTGACTGCACAAAGCCTGTGCGTATTGCTCACATTCACAAAAAATAGTTCCTCTCTCTTCAGTTGCAAAGCTGATTCAAAATGTGCTTTCTGTTATATTTTTTAGAGAAATGTAAATAACAGCTATTTGTTTTGCCTGCACTTCCTTGAAAATGTCATGTTGTAGAGTATTTAAGTGGCATTATAACATTGTAGATGACAGCAATATAAGTAATTGGTTAGGTGGGAATTTATTCAGGTCTCCTTCACAAACTATCGCCTTAAATCTGATTATTGAGCACTCCTTTGTCCAGTGCTCTTCGGACCTCCTTTCCAGCTTCCTTGTATTCTCTAAACCCAGCTATTCGCATTCTCTCCCATCCATTGCTCAAACTGCCACTCCCCTCCCTGCTTTCTGTCTTTTCTCTGCCCATCCACTAGCTCTCTCCCTATGTAATCCTCTCAAGGCCTTCCACTTCCTGTTCCACAAAAGGTGATCAGAGGGATGCTTTCAAATAATCTAAACCCCTGTCAGTCACTCTGGGTAGGATTCTCACCCATACTTTTATCCTTGGTACCACTCTAGACAGAGACCTGCCCTATGAAAATCAGTACCAACCCTGCACTTCCTGGGTGATTGTTGAGCTGTAAACGAAGTTAACAGAGCCTGAATAAATGAATTTTGTGAAATAAGAGATCCCGGAGTGCGGTCGTTCATGAAGTATTTCATGAATGTTGTTGATATATATATATATATATACATATATATATATATATATATATATATATATATATATATATATATATATATATATGTATATATATATATATATATATATATAGATCAAATAAAAAACAAAGGTTAAAGGATTAAAGCTTTGTTATATTTAGGGACACCTAATATATTACTTTGTAACAAAACTAACTCACAGTACACAAACATTAGAAATGCAACTTTATAGTTATAACTAGAAGTTATAATTTGCACTCCGCTCAAAACTTACTATAACTCGCTCACCCTGTGTAGTGTTGTCAACTCACTAACCAAACAAAATTAACTATAACTTTCATTTTTGCTATGCACTGTTTATACCCGATCGTACTAAACTGTCACGTAGGCTCTCATAATGAGTCTACTGGATTTGGGTGGCAGAATCACTTGCACTGTGGGGGAATGAGTCTGAACCCACTACAGGTGACACCTGTCTGCCTAATCCGGGTTTTGATCCGACTAACTAGCAGTGCCTCATCTCCACCCAGAGCAGGGATGATTGGGCAACTGAGAGCATGACACAATTGACTCCTCAGGGAAATCGTAGTCACTCAGATCTCATCCGTTTCTCTCAATTACATGAGTCTCACATATGCAAGGACAATCATAGGCAGAATATAGTTCAATAAGGTTTTATTGAAGTAACTTAAATAATAAAGCATTTAATGCAATAACTAGAACGATGAATCATGACAGGATTAAAATTGTGACAAGGAGAGTGAAACATGAAAATAACGCTATCATATTGTCACTAGGATCGTTAAAAATTGCTCCTACCTAGGCTATGTTAGAGCACAGCATGTTAAGCTCTAATTCTGCCCTTCAGGTTCCCCTGGGAAGACATCATGCCTCATACCTGAGCAAGAGGCCTGTAGACTACATAAGCAGCTGCAGCGAATCACTCAGCAATCAGCATACAGTCATGGTCAGCTAGCTGGAATCTCCCTCTAACGTACATGGGTCAAAGTAGTGTTTTCATAATAAAACAGCTGATGTTCCAAGAAAGGATCCCCACGTAAGAATGTGTATGTTTCTGTGAACATTAGATACAAAGCGTACCACTTTTGTCAGCAACCTATCTTACTGCAGCCTTGAGAAAAGCACAGAGTGAAAGAAATGTCTAGTTTAAGAACGAAGTGCTGGCCTAGGCAAAGAACTGCTAGAGAAAATAAAACAAGACCACAAATGTGGCTATTGGTAAAATAATAAAAACAAAGCTGAATAAAATATGTCTAGGTTAAAGTGCACAGATGCAGGCCTAGTTTTCTAAAATACCCTATATGAAGCTATAACTAAAATGGCTACACAACAAAACCACAAACAAATAGGTAAATCATAGCATTCATAACAAAACTCAGGACTTCTCAAATGACATAATTAATGGGAAGAGTGTGTATGGTAGATGGCCGAGGTATAGTGAATGCAGTCTGGCTAGTGAACCATGGTGTGGAAAGCCATGGGGTAGCGTGTTGTAGCATAAATTGAAGTGGCGTGGAGTGGTGGATAATAGAGTAGTCTGCAATGGCACTGGGTGTTGTGGCGGGTCGAAGAGTGGAGTGGAGTGGTGTGTTGTAATGTGGAGTGGCGTGTCCTAGAGTAGAGTGGAGTGGCATGTCACAGTGTGTGTCAGAGTGAATGGGCGTGGAGGAGGATTTCATGGAGTGGTGCATCATAGAGGAGAGTGGTGTGTCGACAGTAAAGAGGAGTGGTATCTCTTAGAGTGCCTTAGGGTGGCGTAGACTGAAGGTGCACACAGTAGTGTAGAATGTTTTACAGTTGTGTGCCATAGATTAGAGTAGCATGTCATTGAGTGGGCTGGAGTGGCATGGTAGACAGTGGTATGTCAAAGAGAGTTTTAGAGTTGAGGTGCATAAAGTGGAGTCACATACAGTAGAGTGGCATGTCATACAGTGGAGTAGCATGTTGCAGAGTGCAGTGGCTTGTCATAACGTGCAATGGCATGTCACAGAGTGAGTGGCATGTTGTGGAGTGAGATGAAATGAAGTGTTGTGGAGAGGAGTGTTGTGGAGAGGAGTGGCGTAGAGTGGAGTGATGCATTGTAAAGTGGAGTGAGGTGGCATAGAGTGTCAGAGAATGGAGGGGCATGCAGTGGAGCAGAATGTTGTAGAGTAGAGTTCTGTAAAGTGGGAGTCGCATAGAGTGGAGTATCATAGTGTGGAGTGGTATAGAGTGGAGTGAAGTGTCATTGAGTGGAGTAGCATAGAGTGGAGTGGAGGTTTGGTGTGTGTATTGGCATAGTTTGGAGTGTTATCAAGTGGAGAGTTATCAAGTGGAGTGTCAGAAAGTAGAGTGTCATACAGTATTAAAGTGGAGAAGATTGTTGTAGAGCTGAGTGTCGTAGAGTGGAGAATAGGGTCATTGAGTAGAGTGTCATAGAGCTGATTGTCATACAGGGTTGTACAGAGGATTTGAGTGAAGTGTCATAGAGTGGAGTGGAGTGGCATCTCACAGGAGGATATTAGAGGTAGTGGCATAGAGTGGAGTACAGTGTTTTACAGTGGAGTGTTGTAGAGTGTAATAGAGTGTCATAGAGTATGGTAGAGTGGAATGGCATTGAATGTTGTGAAGTGGAGATGCATAGTGTGGCACAGAGTGGAGTACAGTGGAACAGTTTGCCAAAGAGCAGAGCACCATAGAGGGAGTTGCATAGAGTGGAGTACAATGATATAGAATGGCATAGATTGGAATAAAGTGTCATAGTGTGGAGGAAATTAAAGATTCACAGAGTGAAGTAGATTGTCATACAGTTGAGTAGAATGGAGTGGTGTAGAGTAACATATAGTGTTATGTCATGCAGAGTCATGGCATACAGTATCATGCCATAGAGTAGACCGGCATAGAGTGAAGTGGAGTAGAGTGGAGTGGTGTCCCATACAGTAGACTGGAGGGGCATAGAGTGGAGTGGCATGTGACAAAGTAGGCTGGAGTCGTGTGCCAAGAGTGGCATGTCACAGAGTGTCTTAGAGTGGAGGGGCATAGAGTAGAGTTGCATACAGTGCAGTGCCATGTCATAAAGTGGATTGGCATGTTGTAGAATTGAAAGGAGTGATGGGTCATAGAGTGGCATGTCATGGAGTGTCTTAGAGTAGAGGTGCATAGAGTGGGCAGGTGCACAGTGGAGTGCCATGTCATACAGTGGAGTGGCATGTCATAGAGTTGAGTGGCATGACATAGAGGGCAGTGGCATGTCATAGAGTTGGTGGCATGTCACAGAGTGCAGTAGCATGTCATAGAGTGGAGTGGCATTGAGTGAGGTAGAGTGGAGTGGCGTGTCCTAGAGTGGAGTGGCATGTTGTAGAGTGAACTGGTGTGTTGTAGAGTGGAATGGCGTGGAGTGGAGTGCTGTGTCATCAAGTCTCTTTTTTCAGGAATTTTTTTTTTTATTTAATTTCTCCAGGTACCGTTTTACTTCCTAGGTAAATTCAAGGAAGTACTATGGTGTTTTTTAAAAATATGTATACAAAAATACATACAACAGTAAAAATACTTTTCCCTAACTTTTCAGACTTAGTTAAAGTGCCACATTTATTCCTATAGGTTTAAAATAGTAATATGCTGTATTTCACTTAGAAACCCAGAACACAGTCAAAGTATGGTCTAAACAATATGGCTGCCTTTTTATTTAATGCACGCTTTTATTAACCAATAATATTGTGTTTTATCAATTTTGTCATCTCAATTGACTGCAGTATACAGAGGCACTACATATCAGTACATTCTGTCCCTTATTACTAAATAAACAAATGAAGCAATTTTTATCAAATAAGAAAAAGGACCCTTCCACACTATAATTTATATTCCTGCCAAAGTTCATGAAAATCCATTCAGCCAATTTAACGCTGTGTCTGTCTAAAATATCCATGAAAATGCATCGGTGAAAAAATTTATTTTGGGACCCATCTTTCTTCTTTACACCGCCTTCACTAATCACCTCAAAACTTTGAATTATGAGCCAATGTAGAAAAAGGAATAGTTCTGCAAAAGTTTGTGAAGATTAATCAAATGGTGGCAAAGTTATTACTAATCAAAAATAATTTGAGGAATTCCCAACTCTCTGAATCCTATCTATTCCTACAGAGTGGCTAATCTATAGTATATTCACTGAAGAAACCAAAGGTTAAAGTGATGTTATAGTTAGGTGAATATGTCAGTGCCAACATAACATTTTGAACTAAAAAAACACAGAAATATACAAGTTATAGTTAGCAGAGCTAACTATAACTTACACCCCCACCATGCACTGCTTATGACCTCAGATATTACATCACTCATGACGTGTTCTATGACATCACTTATGACATCACTGATGACATATACAGTCCACTGCACTCTATGACACTCCATGCCACTCCACTGTATGACACGCCATTCCCCTCTACAACATGTCACTCCACTCTACCAGACGCCACTCTACTTTCTGACATCTCACTTCAATCTACGCTACGCCAAGTCGCTGTAGTCTAAGAAACTGTACTGCATGCCACTCTATGACACGTCATTCCACTCTACTGTATGGCACACCACTGCACTCTACAACATACCACTTCACTCTCCACTGTCCACTCCACTCTGTGATACTCCATGCCACCCTGCTCTATGCATGCCACTCTACGACACACCACTCTACACTACTACATGCCACTCCACTTTATGACATGGTTCTCCACTCTACACCACTCCTGTCGACGATATCCTACTTCACTCTACGCCACTCTTTTGTATGCCCCTACATCCAAAGACACTGCATGGCATGCACTCTACAACACACTATAACACTCTACTATATAACACACCTCTACACTCTGCACCATTCCACAACACTCTATTTCACTCTATGCTTTTCCACTGTGCAACACTCCACAACATGCCACTCCATTGTACGACATGTCACTCCACATCACTCCACTCTATGGCACTCTGCTCTACTCTATGCCACAGTGTGACCCTCTACTCCACTCTACAAAACCCTATGCAACTCCCTCTATTCCATTTTTTCTGTACCCTACACTATGACACACGTCTCCACTCTAGTCCACTACTTCACTCAATGCCACTCTACTCTAAGACTCTCTATGCCATGCCACTCTACAACACTGTATGCCACCCTATAACACTCTATGCCACTTTACTCCATTCTACCTCATGACACATTACTCCAATCTCCTCAAGTACTCCACTGTATGGCACTCCACTCTACCACACTCCACTGTACAACAATGTACTCTAATCTAATCTGCTGCACTGTATTGTACTGTATTTCACTCCTCTGTATGACAAAACACTCTATCACACTCTCCTCCATTGTACTAAAACATTGTATACCACTCTACTCAACTCCATGCCACTCTACTCAACAACACTCCACCCTATGACACTCCACTCCACTGTATGCCACAACACTCTACACCACTCCAATTTACTACAATCTGCTCCTTTGTATACCCCTCCACTCTATGCCACTCTACTCTACAGTACAACACGCCACTCCACTGCACTGTATGACATGCCACTACACTGTATGATATGCCAATCTACTCTACAACATGCCACTCCACTCTACTCTACCCTACTCCTCTCTATGACACTCTTTTCCATATCAGTCTGTGACATTCTAATTCGCTCTGTGCTACTCTGCTCTACTCTACTCCCTGTATGCCAGTCCATGCCACTTTATGACACACTACTCCACTCTACTCCACTGTATGCCACTCCGTTCTACACCAGTCTATGCTTGTCCATTCTACAACACAGTATGTCACTCCTCTGTACCACACTCTGTGAAACTCATTTCCACTCTATGACACTACTCTTTATGACACTCCACTCTATGACAAGACATTCTAAGACATTTGACTAAATAGCAGTCCACGACACTGTACTCCACTCTATGACATTCCCCTCTATGACACTCTACTCAATGACACAGCACTCAACATTCAACTTTTCAACATTCCACTCAACTCTATGACACGCCACTCCTCTGTACACCTCTCCACTCTACTGTGGTCTGCTACACTGTATGCCCCTCCACTCTACTCCACTTTACTCTACCCTATTACACTGTAAGACAAACCAATCCACTCTACTGTACAACATCACTCCACTCTATGACACGGCATTCCATGCTACACCATGACACTCCACTGTATTTGTCCTGACTGGGGTACATTCCTGTTGTAGCATCTTTTTATGTTGGTAAATTCACTTACAAATTACAGTTTTGTGTATTTCATGGCAGGACTTGGGGGGGTGTCTGATATTCATCTGTCTCTAAATTCTTTTTACACTAGGAAATTCAAAAGATAATATAAGGAATTCACAAACTCTTCCATAAAAAATTGCATCATCAGCTAGAACAGACAAGTTACTAGGGTCCCAGTATCAATCAGGTAATCAACATGAGAAGATAACAGTTGTATATCCAAATTAATGAAAGTAGCAAACAAAGATTGTGCAAGATGTCTTTAACCACCTGCAGAATTTAATGATGTTAGTGTTTTCTCAGCTATTGCCAAACCCTACACAGATAGAATGTAAGAAATAAATATCTTTAATTACATTTCTAAGAATTAATGCAAACAAGCAATAGCAAAGCCAGTGAGTATTGCCTTTGTGGCCTAATGCCTTTGCAAATGTTTTTTAGCAGTGCTGTACAGCATTGCCAATGCTGTGCAGCATGGTTGAAGAAAAGAAAAGAAAAGGTGTGAAAACGCGACTTCATTATTTTATTTAGTAGGTGAATGCATGCACGCGCTTACCAAATGAAGCAGATACCTTTTTCTTTTCATTTGACTGATCAGATAAACAAATAAAAGAAATGGTGTGAGGAGTGGATCGGGGTAATGGGAGGAGAAGAAAGCAATAAAGAGGACGGGGAAACACAGATGTCAGAGGTAAAGGGGAAGCAACTAAGAGGGCGGGGTAGGCAAAGCAACTCAGAAGGTGAGGCAGAACACACAAGGGAGAGCAACATGGGACAAAAGGAGAAGCCCAGGGGCAAGACAGAGCAGCACAGAGTGTATGGGCAGAGTAGCACATGGCAAGGGAAAGCAACATGAGCACTGGTTGGTGAGAGAGGCACAGGTTCGATAAAAAACAATGTGGTGCATTAGTGGGGGAAAAAGGTACACCAGTGAGAGAGAGCAACATAAATGCAAATGGGACAAAAAACATGGACAAGGGAGAGCAAAATGTGCACGGGTGGGGAAAAGAAGCACATGGGCATGAGAGGGCAACTCAGAGAGGCTGGGACAGTGGCAGAGAAGCACATGAGCAACAAAGAGGATTACAGTCATGGATGGGGTGACATAAACACAGACGACAGATGGCTGATAAACATGTGTGCTGACATGAGTGCTTAAGTTAAAAGAAAGAAGTAGTTCACTAAAAGTCAGCATTAGAAGGTATTCATAGAGATGGTAAAGAGGCTTCATTCCAGTACAGGGATCAACACAAGTTTGGCAAGCTGCAACATGCAAAGCGACTGCCTTGTTAAATGCCATACTCCAGTTCAGGAAGGTCAAACAATTCTTACCTTCTTCGGTGCATAATAAAGATTGAGAGACACATTTTTTTTGCTCGATTGTGCCATGTTTGCAACAAAGCAAGTTTGGCATTTTACAGTACAATTATTTTCACCTAGATGCACTCAGATGCTGTTAGCTAACACCTTTTATCCCTCACCACCCAATAGGAAAACGTTTCCTGGGCCCTCTGAGCCACATTTTGTGCTCACCGCCTACAGTTGCAATGAGCCACATTGGAAGAACAGTACCCTTTTGACAAGAATATGTAAATATTACAGTGAAATGAGCCTTCCATAAATCTGGGTCATGGCTGAAACAAGCTGTGTGGATAATATCTGGTTCATATCACATTTCTAGTTATTTAAGCCTATATTTATTTAATCTAGTGTAAATAAATGCCTCTTTTTGCACGAATACCCCTAAACGTTTAGATTGATGCTGCTGGTTTACCAACTCTGAAAGCACTTGAGTCCTGACAAGTAAGGCTTAGTGCCAGTAGTCTGATCCTTAAAAAAAGTATATGTCCAATTGGTTCACCCACACTTAGAATAAGTTAACTGATGTTAGACTTTTCATCCTTGGCATGGTCTCCCTTAACTTTTTGCCTCTGTTCCCCAGGTTGTTGATGTATGCTGGACTCTGATTTTGCTGTTTTTGTTACTCTGGGCACTTTACCACTGCTAACCAGTGCTAAAGTGCAAGTGGTCTTTTACAAAATGTGTATGTGATTGGTTTATCCATGATTGGCATATTTGATTTACTAGTAAGTCCCTAGTAAAGTGCACTAAAGGTCCAGGGCCTGTAAATCAAATGCTACTAGTGGGCCACCCACATAAGTAGCTCTGTAGTCATGACTTAGACCTGCCATTGCAGTGTCTGTGTGTGCAGTTTTACCTGTAAATTCGACTTGATAAGGGTACCTACTTGCCAGGCCTAAACCTTCCCTTTTCTTACATGTCAGACACCCCTAAGGTAGGCCCTAGGTAGCCCCAAGGGCAGAGTGCAGTGTATGGTTAAGGTAGGACATATAGTAATGTGTTTTATATGTCCTAATAGTGAAATATTGCTAAATTCGTTTTTCACTGTTGCAAGGCCTGCCTCTCTCATAGGTTAACATGGGGGCTACTTTTAAATCTGATTAAAATGTATATTCCCTTTGGGAACGGATGGACGTGTGGAGTTTGGGGTCTCTGAGCTCACAATTAAAAAAACATCTTTTAGTAAAGTTGATTTTAAGATTGTGCGTTTGAAAATGCCACTTTTAGAAAGTGAGCATTTTCTTGCTTATACCATTTCTGTGACTCTGACTGTTTGTGGATTCCCTGTCTGGGTCAGTTTGACAGTTGGGCTGGTTGCACCTCACACTAGACAGTGACACAAAGGGAGCTGGGGTGTAGCCCGCATCTCCTGATGAGCCATCTGTGCTAGGAGGGAGGGGAGGAGTGGTCACTCGCACCTGAAAGGGCTGTGCCTGCCCTCACACAATGCAGTCTCCAACCCCCTGGTGAGTGTCTGGGGCCTGGCCTGGCCTGGGCAAGGCAGGATTTCACATTCTAAAGAGACTTTACTTTGAAGTAGGCCTACTTCAAAGGAGAAACTGGGTATAAGAAGGACACCCAAAACCACAGACTTTAGAACACTTCTGTAAACAAGAAGGAACCTCTGCCTGGAGAAGAGCTGAAGAGCTGAGGAGAAGTGCTGCCCTGCCTGTGACTGTGCTTTGTGGAGCTACCCTGCAGTTGCTGCTTCTGCCAGAATAAGATGGCAAAGACTGGACTTCCAAGGGCTTGATTGAGAGCTTGCCTCCTGTTGTTTGAAGTCTCAGGGACCGCAAAGACTTCTCTCTGCCAGCACCTGGAATCTCTGGAGAGACTCCTGTTCTGGCAAGTGGTGCCCTATTAAGTCCCGCGGCCATTGAAAGGAAAGCTGGTGGAAATCCAAGGAAATTGCCTTTGGACGACTTCGGACCGACGCCACTGCTGAACCTGGTGATGCCACCTGCACCCGACGCCGTGAACTTCGCTGGAACGCGACGATCTTCGCAGGCCCAATGCCGCTGCAGCCCCGCTGAAGTCCGAGACTCAGTGGAAGTCGCCACACCACGTCGTGACCGACGCCACTCCAAGTGCGCGGATTCAACGTTTCACACAGACGCCGCGATCCCCGACTTCGCGCATCGGCTTGTTTTCACTCTTCACCAAAGGTACTGTACTTGGGGGTCTACGCGACTCCGTGTCCGGCGCTGCTGGTTTGGGCTTGTTGGGAATGACTCTGTCACGACTCCGTGTTAACATCTCATCGAAGCATTTTTGTTTCTAAGCGCTATTTTTTAGTTTAATCTTAAAAAATTGACAACCTGACTTGTGTATGTCAGATGTTTGTCATTTTGGTCTTGTTTTGTTTAGATTAATATTTCCTATTTTTCTATACTGGTGTTGTGTCATTTTGTAGTGTTTTCATTAAGTCACTGTGTGTGTTGGTACAAATACTTTACACCTAGCACTCTGAAGTTAAGCCTACTGCTCTGCCAAGCTACCAAGGGGGTAAGCAGGGGTTAGCTGAGGATGATTCTCTTTTACCCTGACTAGAGTGAGGGTCCTTGCTTGAACAGGGGGTAACCTGACTGTCAACCAAAGACCCCATTTCTAACAACTGACATATCAGTATATGGTGCCAGGGGTACCCAGGGACTGTAAGTTAATTCTCTCTCATGGACTGCAACATTTACTGTGTCTTGTTTCCACAAACCTGGTAACCATTGAACCTGCAGAGGTGAAAAGTATGCCTCCAATCTCACCAGGAACTAAGGTTTCTTGTTGGAGCTTGTACACCACACACTGGCAGGCATTTCATAGGGCAAGGAGCATTGGGATGATAGAGAAAGAGAAGACACTGCATCAGGACCATCTTCTCACAGTAGGCCTTATGGTTGTAGATTGTAGATTGTGTTGCCCTAAGTTGTGCGCCCAGCCAAAGTAGAATGCACAAGAAGTAGTCCACAGGGGAAAAAAACATAAGGAAAGGCCGATATTCCCCTCTCCACAACCACCCACCTGTTTGTTTGTTTTTTTCTCACTAATCGGTGTCTGTGCTGAATTTCATGTTGTGTCTTCAGGGAATTGGATAGTGTTGGAGTTTCTGATAGTACAACCTGGGGTTGAGAAAAGTTAAGACATGTACCTGTGAAAAACACCTGTTCCACTCCCTTTTCCACACTCCCTCCAACACCTCCTATTACCTTCTAGGTTTTTTTCTATCTTTTGCCAAAATTTACTCTCTCTATGAATGCACAGAGAAAGGCACTTGATGCTGGTAACACACTGCAGCAACCAAGCCTAAGATCTTCAGGGAGTATAGGCCTCATCTTCAAATATGATAATTGATCTCTTCAGGCATTTCTTAGGATTAATACTGGGTACACATTTCATCAAATGTTGCCTTTGAAGATAGATAATGTTCAATAACCTTTCTTTTTCTCCTTACCGTAAGAGTGCACAAGTACAAGCAAGTGGTACAAGCCTTACCACATTTGAACATAATGTGCTTTTTCTTTTCATTGTCTTTGCAGGGTGTAGTGCAGATCACTGGGAGGAGAATACAACATTGTTTCAGGGTCCTGATTACCACGCGGTAAATGCAGGCTTTTATGGAATTCAGCTGCTGGGCTAGTGAGGAGATGCTCTCAACTCCAGGAGCATCAAAGCCAAGCAAAACAGTCTTTACAGGGCTGCACTGAAGATGGCTGTCTGTTTCCCAAGTCCTATGAGACTTTGGAAAATCTTTCAGAACTCTATTGCTCTTTGAGGGAGGGATGCCTAAGCTGGGAGAAGGGATGTAAGGGAGGCCTAGGGAAATAATGTGATGGCAGGAACAGGAAGAGGAAATCAAGAAGCGCTGTGCAGAGGGAAGGAGAGAGACCCAAAGGTTTGTGTGGCATAGGCACCTTTACAGGGAGAAGGAGCAAAGGGCACACACTTGAGCAGGGTACAACAGCACCACCACGAGTGTGATAAAGCAAAGTATGGCTCCCATGCCACCACTGCAGGCTGGCATAGTGTTTTTTAAACTGCTAACTCGACTTTACCATTTAGACCAACACAAAGCACAGACTTCCCTTCTTAAAATCATTACTCACCACTAAGGCAAGCCTACTGAGCCCTAAGGGCAAAGTGCATTATATTAAATCGATTACCATGTGTTTGCTTAACTTTACCTGTCCTGACACTAAAAACCTGGAATTGTTGTCTTTTCTGTGGAAAGACTAGTAGCCCCATTGGTGAGTATGGTGTTACACACTGACAACTTAGCAGTGCTTCAACTTCTAAATTGGACTATTAAACATTGTTCTTGAATGTATCAAACAAATTGTTACCTTAAGCCTAACTTGTTGCTCAAGTCAAATTTAATGTAATCTTTGTAGAAATGGCAGCATTAGAAAGTTGCCATTTTCTTGCCCAAATTTTCCAGTACCCGCTTGCACCCAAGCTGCTGTCCTCAAGACAGCCTTCTACTCTCCTGGGCAGTGGGGTAACAATAGTTCCCGCAGTGTGGAGGGAGGCCTGAGCTCCAGGGGACCTCCTCAGCACAGTATACTGTTTACAGGCCTTTGGCCTGAGAGCTCCTGACAGGTTCAGGTGGGCCTCAATGTACTTTGCAGGGGGGGCCCTCAAGTCTTGTTATGCCACTGCTCCTGGGAAGAGGTGAGAATGACTCCCAAGAATAGAAACATAGGACCTGCCGAAGGAGGATGTGTGACCTTCTCTTGGCAGAATGGCCAGAGTGGTTGTGAGCCCAAAATCCAAGCTTCATAAGGGAAACTGCTTTTGAAAGGCAAATGGCAGTCACACATGGAAGGGGCGGCTCTTTAGTTTTAGCAGGCAGACTAGCATATCGGGAACAGAGGGAGGAACATTTGTGAAACCATTTTTTTTCAAAAGGTAGTGTACCCCCCCAGTAGCTGCACCCCTGGGTTGGGCTAGGGAGATCCACACACCAAGAGAGAGGTTTTGCCATGTTGAGAGTGAGAAGAATAGTGTATTTGGAGCTAGCTAGGTGCCATACTCTGAAGGAAGTCACCATCAGGCAGGAGGGAGCCTGGTAGCCCATTGGCCAGTTAGTTGTGAAATCCCCTTAGACCTACAAGTGGCAACCCAGGTACTCAGATCACATCTGCACTGGATAGAAGACTGAAGAAGGTCTGCCCTGCTGTTTCCTGGACCCAGCAAAGAGATTCTGCACAAAAGGCTGGACTGCACCTGCTGCATCTTGGGCTAGCAAACAACGGACTGTGTCTAAGGTATGCAGCTTGTAAAAAAGTCATCCCCAAGTCGCAGACAGAGAAGCTGACTCCAAGAGTCAGTTGGCTGACTCTCCTTTACAGCAACAGTGCCTTCACCTTTGAGAGCCCAGGGCCACAACGTTGGCCAAAACGAGGTGCAGCCTGGGTGACCGAGTCCTGACCCTCAAAAGTTCCACCCAAGCTTACTGGCCTGGGAGAGTCACTAGAGTGTAGTTCAGTCACCTAGCCGGGATGTTTCTGCAAGTTAAAGGGAAATGCTGGATTTGCTGTAACAAGAGACCAGTGTCAACTGGTTTTGTGATGGACTTCACTTGACTTCGTTCAACATCAACTGCTGAGGTCCAAGTCACCCCTGGAGCTCATGGACCAAGGGATGGCCACTGGAAGACCCTCAACAGCAGCTCGGCATCCTCAGCTAGCTTGAGCATCGTCGCATCCCTTCCATCAGGACCACTACACTGACTTGCATGGCTGTTCACCCATAGAACTTGGAACTGGGCTGGAAACTGCCTATACCACAAGGTAACAGTTCCACTGCAACTAACAGGTCCCTTTGACTGGCTCCCCGTTAGAACTGGTCCCCTTAGAGTGCCTATGTAGTGTTTTTTAAGTCACTGTTGTGGTAAATTACAAAGATTTACTGCATTGAAGGAAACGCTGTGATTTAATTTTTAGCTCTGGAATACTCCAGTGGACCTTTGCCATTAAGGTGTCTAATTAAATATAAAAATACAACTTACTTTAATAAATTGGTGTTGAATTTTTATTGTGTCCTGAGTTCTTTTCCTTCACAACTGTTTTGATACTTCTTAATTCTGTACACTTGTTCTTTTCATAAAGCCTGACTGCCCTGAGCCACAGCTAACAAAAGAACCTGACTGTGCCTGATATGGAATTGCGTTTTATAACATGGTGAGTTTCTACAACTACATCATATAATAAATTACTTTTCCTCTCTATTTTCCTATCATCACTCAAACCTTCATAGCCTGCATTGACTGTTCCTCTAGTTCTTAGCTAGTGCTGTAAATGATAGATATGTGCTTTGATCATTTCTCCTGCCCAGTGCACGCAAATGGAACATCCATAGTGGGCGACCTTCGTTAAGCTAATACATTCCAGAACTCTGCTAAATTTATGGAGTTCACTACATGTTAATATTTAATGCAGCTTCAAATCTGAAAATCCCTTTTTATTAATTCCGTCTTAATTTTTATATTCCCCATGGATTGTAGTGAAAATTCTATCCCTCCCCAGCCCTCTTGCACTTGTGCCTAAAAAGGCTCTGGATTGTGGGCCATAAGGATCACTGGGCACCGCATGAGAAAACGGGATGTTACCCAGGTAGCAGTGGAAGATTAGAGAAGCTCTGCTGAAAATGTTTGGGGAGAGTGGACTCTGTGCATCAAGGGAGCACAAAGCGATGTTCAATGCAGTGGCACATGGGTGTGTGCATAATGGGACCACTGGGAGATCCATTGTAGGGAGCAACTTGGTGATATACAGTGGGAGCACATGGTGATTTGCAAAGTTAGTACTCTTCAATATGAAGTAGCTGGGAAGAAGGTGAGGTTAGAGATATTCCAAGTCCTGTTTGAGCATCTCACCCATTCCTGTTTTTCCATGGTATTCTGCAGTAGCATAGCAAGGAAACTATGGGCCCTCATGCAAGCAAAAAAGAATGGGCCCACAAATACAGCCATAATGGGACTCCTGGAGCCCCTAATATCCCTAGTCACAGTGCCAGTGCACATACGGCACTACTGATAGCTGGAACCCTGCCGTTCTATGACTTATAATAGTTGTATATTGCGTTTACAAATAACAAAATGCAAAGAAAAAACACGGAGAAGCAATAAGCTATTGACACCTGCGCGACATAGAATGCCAGTTTCAGTGCTTATTTCTAATGCATTTATTGACTTGTTTCGAGAGTCAGGAAAATGTTTTTGGTTGTCTTGTACAGGCACCAATCTACATATATACAGACAGGCACAACTCACATTCATGCAGGATTGCATAGCATGTCATTTGTGAAACATGGAACCGCTTCTGGGTTTTGGCCATGCTGGGGTTTTTAACCCTCAGTTACAATGGTAAAGGTAAAACTTCAGGCTGCTGAATGAACATTCATGCTTCTAATGCCGGAACTGGCTAATGGATGTGTCACACTTGACGCAGGCAACTTAGCATGCATTTTCTTATTCAGATGTTGAAAATATCTTTTGTTTTGATTTGCTGCTTTAAAATTATCTCTGGTTTTGAGTAACACTGTTTATTTATAGGTCTGGCTAGGTCTCCTCTGCGGGAGCTACAGCTACAGCTACTCCGCCTTAAAATATACGTTGAGTAGCTTTGGCTCTGCCTAAAGGAGTATTAGCCGCTTCCATGTGACTATTTAGTATATCATTCTGCCCTGCAGGAAGTGATTTCATTGGAACGCACGAGGGACCTTTACACCTGAAAATTGCTCTCAGTCGTTATGCTGTTTACCATAGTCAATTACTATTCTTTTATATGCATTCTATAAAGAAGGAATCCTGTTTTGCTCTTTTTTCCAGCACTGAGAAATGCAAAAAGACAAGCTTAATGTGATAAACGGCATTTGTTAATGATGATATTTAAATGCATTGGCACTTTAGGAAGAACGACTCGGTTATTTTTATTACTCTGCTATTAAATGTTCACTGGAATGCTTGCATATAACGAATGCATAACTATACTGTGTAATACATGGTTGGAATGGCAGGTAAAAAAGATAACCTTGATTAGGCAATGTATTGGCTGACTCTTATGATTCTTTAAAAAATGAGGCCGAAACATGGGGTCGTATTTATGGGGATTTGGCCCAGGGCAGCACAGCAGGTCACCTTGCTGCACTGTCCTGCGTCAAAGTGGTAGGGCAGAAATGCACCATAACTACAGCATACAGCACATTCCTGTCCTTTCTTGCACTGGCACACAATGGGCTGCCTAGCACTAATGCAGGCACCCTTGCACCATGGTGCAGTAGTGTCTGCTTTGCATACAAGATTGTTTTCGTACAGGAAGGGACACCTTTCTGCACAAAGATGAAAAAACAAGGAGAATTAAAGATATTTCTTCTTGTTGCCCCTCCCGTTCAGTGGGCACAAGGTGATGAAGCATCCCCAGATTTACAAGGTCTTGTCAATCTGGGGATGCATCAAAAATCTATAGGTGTTGTGTGGGAGCCTACACTGTAATGCCCAGGGAAGGCAACTCAGTGATTTGTCCTGCCTTGCCCTATTCCAATTCTATGAGCAAAGTGGCTTGTGTGGCCTCATAGATATGATGTGGTGGTTTTCGCTGCAGTTGCATCACAAAAAGTGACACAATGGCGGTGCAAGAGGCTCGTAAATATACCCTTTAGTATGCAATTGTGGAATAAATAATAATAATAATAAATCTATTAAACTAGCACAATCTTGCTTTGCATTAAATTTTAGCACCAACTTATACCAGACACAAATGAAGAACAAACGCTATATTGCATGATATTCCCACACATAACATTTAAATACATGAATATATGAATGTCACACAGCCACAGTTGCCTTTGCTGTGTGGTGCAGCACTTAGCATAGCACTAAAGCTGCACTTTTTAACATGAGTGTGACTCACATCATTGGCATTTAACTCTCTGTAAGTAGGACCAGTTCCCACACTGTAGGACTTTTGGCACAGATATCTTTCTAATTTAACACTGCTGAAAACAATAGATACTATAATATTGTTATTGCTCCGAAGTAAATCCATAATACAGGAGCATGACATTGGCAGTGCAATATATTGGAACATCTGTTTCTCTTCTCTCTCCTGCTTCGATGTTGAAAGTCTCTAGATAAGTGTTCAGCACAGGGACGGGCTTGAAGCATACAAATATTTTTTGCAAGCCCGGGGGATCAATTATTTCACACATGGTCATATCCTTTTACAAATGACTGACATCTGCCTTTCTGAGAACATCTTTACCATTGAATATACACTATACAAATAGATTCAAGACACAGCTATGGGTACCTGCTTTGCCCCCAGCTACACCAATTTGGTTGTTGGCGGGTGGGAGGAGCTGGTGCTCTGGGGTAGACACATGGAAAAGTGGGCAGACCAGGTAGTTATCTGGTTGAGATATATTGACAATGTATTCTGTATTTGGAGTGGTCAGGAAGATGTTTTGAAACTGGTGGGAGGAGCAGGTGCTCTGGGGTATAGACATGGAAAAGGGATTTGCCATGAGCTATAGCCAAGACACCATTGCGTTTTTCGACCTCAGATTGACTGTAAAGAAAAAAAGCCTTGAGACTGAAATATTTAGTAAAGACACTGTGGAGAATTCCATTTTACATGCACACAGAACCCACCCACTGAGTTTTAGGTGGAGTGTCCCATATAGTGAGTCTCTCTGTACAAAGCCGAACTGCAGCTCAGAGGAGGGCTGCAGGAAGACTCGAGATCAGATGATCAGGATATTTAAATTGAGAGGGTATATCAACAAAGCTCCGGGTCTTGCAATTGAAAGAGCGGATAAAGTTAAAAGAGATGAAACTCTTTTTAGGTCTAAAACTCAGAAGAGTGATAATGGAAATGACCCCATCCTCATCCTCTTTATCATGAAATTCATTCCAGGATCATACAAGCTGAAAAGGATGTTACAGAATAGATGAGCTATTTTGTCACATTACCTGATTTTAAGGACTAAAGTTGGAGCACACCACTCTGTAACTTACCAGTGAGATATATCTCTCAAAGATCTCTTGGTTCGCAGTTTTCTCAAACCCAAGCAGAATAATTGGTTTCAACAGGGTAGAGGGTTGAGAATATTTGGTCACTGCAAGGCCTGGAAACACAGCACCAACATGCAGTAGGCTGTTTTGGCACGTACACACAAGAAGTGGTAGATAACCAAATCTTTCTGGTCAAGAAACACACATTGCAACACTGGCAAGCAATAACCAACAATTATACCAGTTACAGTAGTGCCAGACATTTTAATGAGAAGCATTAGGGTGGATTGGAAACAGGCAAAATATTTTTGAATTAATATGGTACCTAAACACCCGAAGCCAGGGAACAGGAGACTATTCCTAAGGAGGTTAAAATCCAGATTTATCCTGGAAGCAGGATATACAGCCCCAGCAGGGATGAATGTTGATGTGGAACTTTTAGTTCATTCATGATACTCCTTATCAGTATCAGTCATTGGGCTCCAGGCACACGTTATTGTAGTGTTTAGCATTAAAGTGTTCCTCATATGATGGTGGAAGTACTAACATTATTATTTTGCTCACAATTAATTTTTTGTACACTATTTTACAGATGGAAATTTATGTAATTAAGGAGTTTCCTTTTGTGAATTGTGGATTTAAGATACAACATGGAAATCAGAAACTGAATGGCCACTCCATAATCCTAGGTAACAACAGGTAGTTGTGGACTAAGTTCAGCTACTGTAAGCCTTCATTAGCAGAACTATGAATTAGCATCAAGTGTAATGAATATGTAGTCACATATAGTCCTTGCTATTTATTTATAACCTGTGAACCAAGGATATGCAACAAATTAATTATAAGATGAAAAAAATATTATTTTTCATATTCTGAGGGATGTATGGCTATTAACAGCCCATGGAGTCATTGGTTATGTTTCAAGGCGACTGTTAGCCTTTTTTTAGGAGAACCTATGTGTCAGCACCAAGTTTAATGACCTTGCAGTCACTTATGCTTTTTGCATATTATGTCGCTACATCAAAATCAGTAAATTAATGATA